>NC_140599.1:1406941-2006941 GCF_057381915.1 Diplotaxodon limnothrissa | reverse complement strand
GAGGAGGTAAGAGACTGAGGAGTGCCATACAAAGTGAGATTAGTGAGTAGGTACAGCTAACCTACAGCAGTAGAATGTGGTAGCCTAGCTGAATGACTGTGGTAAGTTGTGCCTATAACACTTTGCTCACATTCTGACCAGGATTCACTAACAAGTGAGCAGCCCTGTATGAAGGAGCGATCCTTGAACTCCAGGAGTTCCTCCATGTAACGCATTCTTAGCACATATTTATGTAATCGTCTTCTCCTTTTCTTCCTCCAGGTGTCCATTAACAGCCAAGGTAAGTGCACCTGGGCAGTCACATGATGCTACACATTAAACAAAGTCCAAATAAAAGTGCACTCATGTTAACGTTGGTCATTTCTGCTTGTGTTCCAGCTGAGTATGAGGAGGCTCTGAAGGTGAGCTCATTCACGGTTAAAGATTCAAGAAGTTTATTGTCATGTGCTCTGCAGAACACAGACGGTTATGCAGAGCACCTGCTTAGTCTGCAGGCTCCCTTCACACGACTACAAGAAAGTAATAATAGTAAAACAGTGCTTTGTGAATCCTGCAGCTTGTATGTGGGTGTAAACAGAAGTTAGAGTGCGAGTAGTTGCAACACTGTCACAGTGCTAATATATACAGAGCGATATCAGGGTGTATATATGTACGAAAAGTGCAAATTTCCAGTTATGGATAAACAGTTGGACATAGGCAGTGGTTCAGTAGCCTGTGGATAGAAAGTGTTAGTGTGGTGTCCTTGCTTCCACACTCCTGTTCCTTTACAGTGCAGACGTGACGTGGAAAGCTTCTGTGGAGTGTTTGTTTGCTGGTGTCTTGGAGTGCTGTGTTAGCTCGTTGTGTAAGCAGCGCCTGTTTACTTTGCAACGTCAGCTAAGATGTATCGAACCCCCTCACATCCAGCTCCAGCACAGATCCCTGACCTGTGTATAGCACAGATCCACCTTCATTGATGGACAAGGCATAGAAAACAGAACTGGGTCTAACATGCAGCCCTGTGGAACTCCACAGTTATTCTTAGTGTATGAAGAAGACTCCAGATTTACGGAGGATATTTTCACGTCCCGCCCATGCTATCATCCGCCATAAGCTTCTATTTCATTGTGATGTGATATGAAGGGTGTGTCTTTACCATCTGTGATTATCTCTTTTATATTGAGATCATTTGGCCACATGTTTGGGTCGATAGCCACAGCTTTCCCAATCCTGATTCCAGGCTTCTCCACAACTTTGATCTGTTTAATTGATAAAGAAATAAAGTAATAATAGCCTACTGGTGTTTCTCTCCTTTCATGGTTTGTGCAGTTACATTTGACCCATGAAAATAAAGACTTCCTTATGATATAGTATCGCTGTGCTTACTGCTCTTCTTAAGTGAAGCATTTGTGTTGCCGGTGACGAATCTAGCGGAGAAACTGACGGCGTGTTTATTTTCCAGAGTGCGGTGAGGCAGGGGAACCGACTGCACATGAATGTGTACGAAACTCGAGGCCAGCCGACGAGGGTTGCCACCACCAAGGCCAGCGGAGCAGAACCCAAGAGGGGCTTCAGGCCCCCACAGCACTGCCCTTCACTTGCTCAGGTGGTCAGTCGCAAGGTCCAGGCTGCAGTGCCAGAACAGGGCATGGTAAGAGCCCAGCACAGGCTTCATTCTTACTGCATCTATCCACTGCTGCGCCCATATGTTTGCATGCACATAGATGATGTTCTTTTGTTGCTCAGGTGATCATGAAAGAAGTAAAAGGGACCAAAGAAGAAGACAAGACTCCTCCAGCCTGGTTCACCTCCTACATGGAGAAGGTAAGAACGTCCTGATGAGTGTCATAGCAGTAACTCCGCTAAACGACTGATGACTAAAGTGCTCGCTACTGCATTCAGTTTAAGGACCAGGTAGTTCGTGAGGCAGTGGAAAAGATCTGTCGGGAGTTTTCAGGACAGTGCTGCATCCACAAACCCCTGGGAGGGGGAGGAGGAGCAGCAGGAGGAGCTGGTGCAGCTGGTGGAGGTAGAGTGGAAGCTGTAGGAGGAGCAGAGACCCAGCAGGTCCCCGAGGTGTCCTCTTCCACTCTGCCTGGAGCTCCGTCCTCCTCAACTCCTCCCTGCTCGTCCTGCAGGGGGCAGACTACTGGAGGAGGCTATCAGTGCAGGTATGTGTTGTTGAGTAAGTTCAGTCTTTGGATTCTGCTTGTTGATTTATCTTTGTTGGTGAAAGACGCTGTCCCGGTGTCGCAGTAGGCCTGGGTTTAACTCTAACACTTGTCAGTGTACAAATGAATAAGCTGCAAAACGTTGTTACCAAGCAGAGCAGGGCGATGTGCCCCAAAATATTTATCACGATACGCATTTGAAAATTTGCAATAACGATGTAACTGACGATATAATTGACATGAGACAAAATACTTTACAACTCCACAACTTTGATGGGTTTTTTGCACTAATAATGTATTTTCACTTAAACAAGCAGCTGTTTTTTTTATGTGTTATATAAAAGTTATATAAAAATGTAACAGTGCAAAGGCAAATTCTTGCTGACAGTTTAACCAAAAGGCATTTCCAGTGGAAACTGGCCGACATATCCTCAGCATCACCATGTATAACATCCACAGAACTTAAAAAGAGGTTATACACACACAATACGGTAACATTATGCTGAAGCACAGTACGTATCACTCCGCGAGGCTCCGCCTACGACAGCCGTAACGCTCCAACAATCCATCAAGCGGTGCGGCTTCGTAGCTCAGCAAAGTCGTACTGAAACATTTGACAGATTTTCGAGCGCCGTGCACATAAAATCGTTTCGAGGTCATAAACACAACCAGAGTTCATACATAAGGCACACGGGATTATAAGGGGCTCTGTCGACTTTCAGAAAAATCAAAGGATGATTTTAAGTGCGCCGTATTTTCCAAACAACACGGTAATAACGACGGCCCGCTAGCATGCGCTACCAAAAATAGTGCTTTGTTGTGTATCTGACGGACGAAAGCTAAACCAGTTCCACACCAGTGAAGCTGCAGCATTTTTACAAACCAGTTCAGGTTCATCTGTTTCATTCAATGATCCACTTTCGCTCTTCTCATTCTGCGTCGCCGCCATAGAGATTGACAGCCCACGTGACTTTCGCGCATTGCATGCCGGTAACTCGTGGCAAAACAATCCAAGTACCGCATCAAATGCAAGCATTTGCAGCACCGCAAAACGTTCATTCTTCGGATCCAATAAATTCTTGCTTTTTCTTTGCCCCCCAAAAAGGTATGCACAAAACGAAGGAGAACAATGCCGGTCCGTACAAAGACAGACTTAATGAAAAGTCAAAGACAAGATACGAGGAAAAAATCAAAGGAGTGAAAGGGTCAGACCCTGACGAGCACACAGAGGGACAAAAGACGTCAGCGTGCTGCCCAACTTTCACCACGCTCAGATTTATAATTATACGGTTCTTGGAGTGAGTGCATACACTCATGAAGTTTAGTAACTTCAGGTCACTGCAACAAGCCCAGGTACAGTTTACCGACGGATGGGTGCAGGACCTTGAAATGCACCGTGTAGAACGAAAGACCATCGTACGTATCATAAGTTTACCAGTCTCACAAATCGTCTTCATAAATACACATTCGTTAACCGTTTATTAATATAACCTTTGAGCTCAACGGTAATTAATTAGTAGTGGAAATAATTTCTGGTTCATCACAGAAATGTAGCAGTGACAATAATACTGTATGCTGTAATCGTACTGGGCAATTAGTGATACAAAAAACCTGTTTTATCCTGTGAATAAAAGTATATGTTTTTGTCAATGTACCATAATAACAGAAGCGAAACGCAATATTGTGTCAGGACAATTCACTATTTATGCACAATAAACAAAGGAGCATAGCGCCACAATTTCTGTTCAGCGCCAGACTTGCTTGTAACCTATATCACCAATTATGTTATGAAAATGACTCATTAACTACAACAGCAGACTGACCTTCGTGTAAATGCTTGGAGCAGACTAACCTGTGAGCTGGAGGGTTCTGGGACGTTATATTTGCTCTTTGAATGGCAGCAATCCAGGCCATCCGTCGCGTCTTTGTTACTTCGGAAACATGGCTCGAACAATTTCTCTTCAACGACGTAATCCGATAACAACCGATCTCTTTACCCGTCGGCTTCCCGTGGCTGTCATGCGACCGGCTATTGCAGTTAATAATACAACGGCTTCTTGTGTTTCTTTTTATCGCTGTGTGACTGATTTCAATTGAAAGCCTGCGTGCGCTAGTACCTCTTGCCACGAGTTCCCAGAATCCTTTGCGGTTTTACCCCTGAGTGACGTCACATTTCCAATCTCTATGCTTTTTCCGCCATGTGCATATGTAAACAAAGGCACTGCGCATGCGTGTTTTACCCATATTCTATCGCCATATTTCATTTTCCCATCATTGCCCAAAGTTACACTGTTATTACCGTGAACGGTATGATATGGCCCAGCCCTATTACCAAGTGAACATTTACCCTGTGGCCTCGCTGCTGTAAAGGGAGGATGTTGGTGCTCTAACTTCAGCTCTGCACACAAACTGTTTGGTCACATTGTGCAGTTCCTTGCGTTCTCCTTGCATGCCAGGAGCTGTTATCTCTGCAGATTGTGAAGCTGAGTGCGTGCTCTTCATCACGGTGTCAGTTTTTAGATGCAGTCTCACGTTTCCTCTCATCCCTCTGGGCTGTTTCACTCCACAGCGTGTGCACCTCTTGTACTCTGTGCGAGCCCTGCAGCTTCTCCCACGATCCCAGTCACAATCTGGTGAGAGCCAGGACTCCCCTGTCCATCCCGGAGCACGGATCACCGGCCCCAGACCACAGCAGGTGTGACACAGCTACCGGACTTTAACACGTGTTCATATTTACCAAAAAGCACAAATTAGCTTCATATTATCAGCTTTACACACTAAATATTTAAAAACATGAATGTTTGTTTTAAAGATATGTGGTATGAGTGTGAGCTGATGCAGGGCTGTCTGAATCCAGTATGAAATGCTACACCTGGCTGTAGACATTCCCATAATGCTGATGTTACTTCATCTCGATCCATTGTTGTTTAGGTTCTACAGGCGGGGGGATCGCAGTTTCCGAAAGGCAGAGAAGCAGCGGCTGAAAGCCGAGAAGCGCCTGCTGAAAGCCGAGGTGAAGGAAATCCGGAAGCAGCTGAGGATGGAGAGGCGGGGCATACAGTGGAGCTCGTCCCATCGAGACGGAAGCTCCTCCCCCGTCCTCCTGCAGCCTCGAGCCACACAGCACAACAGCCCAGAGTAGGTCCCAACCAAGTTAGGCTGCAGGACGCACTTCAAATATCTCAGTGTCGATCTCCTCATGTGTGATTCCAGAGTAGCTCCAGAAACAAAGTCTGTCTTTATTCAAACATCAGCTCACACAGTCGAGTCACAGCGAGGCGCTATCAGCTCGTCAGGGGTCGGTGTGGACGAAATGCATTTCTGTGAGCCTGAAAGCTTTTGTCCACCTACTACGGCTTCCCCAAAAGTTGAAGCACATTTAAAGATGAATGGTGATCCTAGGTTGTTATAGTGCAATGAAGTGAATAGACTGTGGGAAAATATGGCAAGCAGACTGCAGCAGTCAATAAGGCGGTCCATTGTAACCGCTGCTCTGGGATGATGGGAGCTGAATGACGATATGAATGAGTTTAAAGTGAGACGTGATGAAGAATTTGAATAAAGGGGTTTTCCTCTTGTTGCCCAGGCGACCAAAGCGCCCCTGTCCCCTGGTGGTTCCTGCCATGACGGCAGCGTTTTTGGACGAAAACCTTCCTGACGGAACGCGTCTGCGTCCTGGGACCAAGTTTATCAAGTACTGGAAGATGAGGAACACTGGGACTCTCAGCTGGAGTGCTGAGACTAAGGTAAAGTCTCAAACAGCAGCTCATTAACAGCTTGGATTCTCCTGAGAGCACCTACACCAGAACGAGACCTGCTCGCCGTCTCAGAGCCGTGAATATCATGGACGCGTCCATGTGTGTACAGCACAGACGTGACCTGACGGTGTGCTGGCCACAGTGACGCAACTATATTATTTGACCCACCGTTAGATGTACTTTTTACATTTTGGGGGAAGTGTAACTGTTGGCTGGGTTGCCATAGAAACAGCTATACTCATGATCCCAGGTGATGAGCGTCACTGACCGGCGTGATTACCCAACCTTTGTAGTGAAATGTCATCACTGACTAACACAAATTCCATGCTCGTCGTCACATCTCATGAGTTTCAGGTTCATCCCTGGTGCTTTGTGTTTGAACAGGCTTAGTTCAGCTGTGCTTTGTGTTTCGTGTAAACAAACAGCAACCCTGTTTCACTGTGACCAACCAATCCCTCCTTAACAGTGTTAATAGTGTCAAACATTATTCCATCACGTTTAGCAGCAAAGTGCTGACATTTACTGACCACAGAGCGTCACTTTGCTCTTTGACCTCAACACCTGTGGGAGGCTTTGGTCCACTGTGCAAACTCCCACTAAGGAACCATTATATTATGTCTTGTTTGGTTCCTGCAGCTGAAGTTTATGTGGGGAAACCTGGCAGTGGGATCTGGAGACCGCTGGAGAGAAGTGGCAGTTCCCTTCCTGCAGCCGGGACAGGTGAGTGTGAGACATCCCACCGAGCTGTGGCACGTGTCCTCGTGAAGCACTGAAACAAGCGTGTGTGTGTGTGTGTGTGCGTGCAGGTTGGCATAGTGAGCGTAGCGCTGTGTGCGCCCACTGTGGAGGGCTCCTACACATCTCACTGGCGTCTGGCCCACGCTGGGGAGCAGTTTGGACCGAGAGTGTGGTGCAGCATCGTGGTCGACCCTCTGGCTCCAGCAGCCATGATGGCTGATGGGATCCTGGTTTCACCCTGTGTCACACCGCAGGTAGGACGAATGCAGTTCAGGGAGGCTGAAATCATTTGATGTAACCTTTATTCAAACTTTAACTCTGTAAGACATTCCTGCAGTTTAGCTAATTGGTGTGAGAGGGTTGGGGTGAGATCAAGGATGGTTGGTTTGTAAATTTCATACAAAACAAATTGAAGTTTAGATGGTTTAAAAATGAAATAAATTTCTGGATGTGCAAATTCACAAATGAGGTTGATGTGAATGTTTGCCTGCAGGGCAAGAACCCAGTAGCCAAGGATGGGAAAGCGTGTGCAGCTTCCAGGGAACAGCCGTTGTTGTCAGTGGACCAAGAAGAGTACTACATCCCGTCTGTAGACCTGCTCACTGCACAGGTAACCTGCTGTGATGCTCCTCCCCATCCTAGCAGCTAAACTTCAGTATGCTAACATCACGTTACTGTACGTATACTGCAGCTGACATGAAGCTGGAATAATAATAGCTCATATTTTATCTGTTTATTCAAATGTCCATGAATGTGCAGTGAAGCATCTGTTTGTACAGATCATAGCACAACCAAAGTAACTGCAGCTGTGTAAACTTGTTGCCTGTGAAGACTGGGACTGGTCCACACTGGCAGTCAGTGTGCTGCTCTGTCTTTGATAGTAATCAGTAGGGCTGGGTACCGGTGTCGGTTCTGACATAAACGGTAGTAAGCAGACCGAAAAGCAGCGCACATTTCGCTGCTTTTTTTTCCTGAGCTGTGACACACTTTGGATTCTAGCCAATCATTTTACGTTTCCGAGGATAGTAGGCGGGTCCAGGTACGTACGTTCTTTTAGAGCAGAGCTACAGATTAAAAATGCCCAAGGCGAAGCGGTCAAAGTCTGGCTGTACTTCACAGCAAAAGATGCAAACTCAGCAGCAACAAGTGCTTTAAGCTGATACTGTGATACTGTCAAAGGAGGTAACACCTCGAATCCCATGAAACACCTGGCGACGCATAGCGTTTTTTTAAAGCCGAGAAATGCGCCGTATTTGATAGCTTCCTGCGAGACCTCACACCGTGCACATCTGCTGCAGGTGTGGTGCCTGTTATCGGACCCGGAGTTAGCAACATCCCCCAAAAACCCGAAGAGGAGAGTCCTGGCCATTGTTTAAGCACTGCTTCCAGCCAAGAGTGATGCCATATATGCCCCATAGCTGCAGAAAAGGCTAACATTGTTATCTTTTTACAAAAAAACAGCTGAACATGAGAGGTTTTTGGACAAAGTTTGTGTTCTCCATTCTTTAAGCACCGGCACCGTTTCAAAAGTACCGGTTTGGCACCGGTATCGGATAAAACCTAAACGATACCCATCCCTAGTAATCTGTTTATGATACAGGCTGAAATGAACTGTGACAAACGAGCAACAACTGTAAATCTGCTTCCGTCTAAATTCACATTCAGAGTCCACGTGTCTCCATGGAGACAGACTTTTAGTCAAATTTATTGTCATCAGAATAAACGAGCGACACGATCCTCCAAGTTTGTGGATGCGATAAATGAAGAATGAGGTGACAGAGCTTTTTAGTAGATACAGCTACGTCTGAGTGACAGCGTGGGGTTAGTGTAGTTGGTCCGTGCAGGCAGGGATCGAACCACCAACCTTCTAATTAGTAGGCGACCTGCTCTACCACCTGAGTCACACCAACCCCCGTTTGCTTTTGTAATTGCCTATGCAAGCCTGTGGGAGGGGCTTTTCAATCTGTTCCTCCAAAAACTCAGCGTAACGTGGCTTCACTGTGGGCCAAATGCTGATTGGCTGACAGCTGGATTGGTTTGCGAAACACAAACACTCACGTCCACTCCAGCTTAGACAGGGAGAGGCTGAGGTTTGCAGATTACACAGCAACTGGACTGAAAATCCAGCGCAGCAGGGCGGCGTGGCAGGGCGTGTGTGGAGCCATTAGAGCCGTCATTCACCTTCAAATTCACTGAAGTTATGCAAAGTCTCATTTCCCAGTAAAATATAAAGGAAAGGGGTGTGGCCTATGACTCGTACTTACTACAGGATGGCACTTTAACAGCAAAGTGACTCAGGCACTCAACAACCCTGCACTTATGTAGCAATAAGTTGAGTCCTCTGTTAACAAGAAACGTGTTACAAATGATTTGAAACATCATCATCTTCATTTATAAACTGGGGCTCTGCCTTGGATTGTACTGGTTTGGAGACAGGTCAGGTGACCTGTAGACTAGCCTTGTAATCTGTTACCTGTTGTTCATTTGTCAGGATCTTCTGTCTTTTGAGCTGTTGGATATCAACATCGTCCAAGAGTTGGAGAGCGCCCCCACCAACACGCCTGCTGGTAAGAAGAGAACAGCCAGAACACTCGTCCTGGTTAAGAGACACGTGTGTGCACTACAAGCACGTCAGTTATGTGAACAATAAAATAGTCAGATACAATCTGTTGCACCACAAATACCGACGTTCAAACTGTAACATGCAAAGACAGCAGATTTCTTTCAGACACGGCGAGCACAGCGTCCTCTGAGCAGTGGCAGCATCGGCCCGACACACTGACGGAGGCCGTCTGTGATTCATAGACGTTCATGTTTCTTTGACCTCGTAGTTTGATTAGCGTCAGGTGCTGTGACCCTGATCGAGTGGGGAAGCTGCAGACTGAGTTTGGTTAGACGCACCGCTTTCTGTGGCTTTGTGCCGTTCAGGTGCTAAACTGGTGTGTCTGCAGCCCACAGCTGATTCACTGGAAACACTCGGAGCGTAATAAATGACGAATGAGGCTGGAACATTTCAGTCTGCACATCAGAGACCGGTGCTCTCAGCTTCCAGACGCAGTGCTCTGACACAGAGCAGGTGACCAGGCTCTCTGAAGTGTTCCCCACGTCGGCTTCAAAACCACCGCAAATGTTACACTTTTGGAAAAACTGCCATTCGGTCTTCGTTCTGTCAGCCGGCTGTAAAAGTCCACGTGCTGTAAGAGCTCAGTGCTGTCTGTGTTTCTCCTCCAGACATCACACCCTGCATGTCCCCTCTGTCTCAAGATGGCCCTCTGCTGGACAAGGGCAGCCCCTCCTTGGGTCTGATTCAGGAAGAGACTGAAGTCATCAATAGCATCATGGGTAATGAAGTCCCAATCCTCCTCAGTGTTCTCCCAGTTTATTTAAAGGTTCTGTTGAAACTACAAGTACTCGTTAAAGAAGCCGCACCTGACTGACTTGATTCAGGTCCCTTGAAAAACCCTGTTTGGCTTCCCAGCATGCAATGGGGTGAAGGTTTTCTTCTAAGACTGTCCAGCTGTTCACAGCCATGCAGTTGGCTCTCTGACTGTGAGCAGCTGTCCTGCTGATACAGCTGTGTTCAAAAATGAAATGGGCGTGTCTTGACATTTGTTGTCTCGCTGCTGGTCCTCAGATGTCCCCCACGGGGTAGGACCTGGAGCTGAAGGGGGCGGAGTCCCAGCTCAGGAGGAAGGGGAGGATGACATCAGCGGTACTCAGTTTGTTTGTGAGACTGTGATTCGCTCGATGACCCTGGAGGAGGCCCCTGATCACATACCTCTGAGAGGATCCTGCCCAGGAACAGGAAAAGGTCAGTGACACGCCCTCGGCGCCGGCTCGTGCGTTTAAATGAATGATCATTTGTTTGGCTGGAACGCGTCCATGTTCACATACAGTCTGTTCTGGCTGGAACGTCAGACTGCAGCGTGATCTGCTGGTGTTTCACTGTGGTCCTCGTGTTTCCTTTCAGTGGTACGTCCAGCTGCTCAGGGCTCCTCCTCCTCGCTGTCCTGTCTGAGTAAAACGGTGAAAATGGAGGAGAGTCCCGACAGCTGCTCTAGCAACTCCAAGACTCCCATGAAACCCCTCGTTGGTCTGAAGGCGTCCATCCCTTCCCCACTGAAAGCCTCCCTGCCCACTCCAACGTCTGTGCCCCTGAACGTGCTGCCTGGCCCGAGCTCAGCACCGGGGCCGCTCCACGTTTCAGCCGGGACCGCCACGCTGCCCGAACACACCGCCACAGGTGACATTTTTAAGTTGATATGTTGACTCAAGCAGCTTCTCTGTGAGAAACAGCTGTTTGCACCAGTTTGGGGGTGAGCGTTGACCATTTGCAGACTGTATATAAAGTGGAGGCGGCGTCTAATTTGAGTGAAGATGTCACCGTATGACTGGGCTGGATTCAAGGACAGTGAGGTGTGATGGCGGCCTTGGTTTGTACGGGAGCAGACTTGAAGCTCTGGGTTGCAGCTTATGGTCAGCTCAGTGTTTGGGAGGACCTCTGGAAACTCTTTCAGCTAGCATCAGCAGGAGGGGCGCCACTGAAACCCCAGGCAGCGGTGCTAACGGGCAGCCAGCTGACATGTGCTGTGACAGCACAGTTGAGGGTCTGTGTGGAGCTCCTTCACCACAAACAGGAGGACTCTGTCGAGGAACAGCTGTTTATGCTTTAAATGTCAGCTAATTGCAACACTTTGTACGACTGGGGCCGATTATTGAAGAGCTCGTGTGTGAGGAGCAGCATTTTAAATTCTGGGTTTAACAGGAAGCAGTTTAGTTGCTACTATTTGACAACAAAGGCGACAAACCGGCTCACACAGGTTTCACCACGGTCATTCAGTTTAAACCCAAAGTGCTCCCACACTGCAGCCTCTGCGTTTGCCTTTGAATCCATTCCATCTGTTTTCCAAATCCCAACTTTCTGTGGCTTGCTACTCCTCACGGCGCTGTCATGCACCTGACATACGAGTTCACGCCTCCTTACGCTAAGGAAACAAGAGGGGAGGGGTCGGTCGAGAAATCAGACAAACTGTGTGTAAGGCCCAGGTGGACGATAGGTGATCACTGGTGTTACAGCTGGGGGGGACGAGGCTAAGCACCAGGCTTTCAAATGAATGAACAGTCTGTCTGGTCTTTGGTTGATTGATAAGCTGGAAAATTGCTGCCACAAATAGAAAGACTCGATTTGTTGATCAATTTATTAAGTCGTGTACTAACAGAAATGATTATGTTCCTTTAAATGAATCAAGAACCAATCACAGCAGATGGCCCCGCCCCTCCCTGAGCCTGGTTCTGCCGGAGGTTTCTTCCTGTTAAAAGGGAGTTTTTCCTTCCCACTGTCGCCAAAGTGCTGCTCATAGGGGGGTCATATGATTGTTGTATGTATTGTTGTAGGGTCGACCTTACTATATTAAGCACCTTGAGGCGACTGTGTTGTGATCTGGTGCTGTGTAAATGAAACTGAACTGGACCTTTAATAATCCACATTTCTCTGCTTTACTCTCTGGTGCTGTTGTGGATACTGTATTGTTCTTTCTTTGTGATGTTTTTATGTTTAAGTTGTTTTCAGTCTGGCTGGGAGCTGACTCAGTCTCTGGAGAGCCCCGTTTTGGGGGGTTTAATAAATTTGTCCAGATTTCTAGAAGTGCGATGGTCTTGCTCCTGCTTCAAGTCTAAGCTAGGCTCCAGCTAGCTTATGTGTTAAAACCTTGTGCACCTTTCTAAAAATCAAGCTACGCATCAGGTCCACACACTACACACCCTCAGGTCCTCTTTTATGTTTCTAGCTTCTGCCGCCATTTTTGGGCACGACAGAAGTCGAAGCGAAGCTTGAACCTCTGTGTCATGAGTGGGAGTGAAGCATGTGTCCCAGCATGTGTCCCAGCATGTGTCCCAGCATGTGCACAGCAGCCAGTCACACCCAGCGTTTGCTTCCTTGGTCTCATCACAGGTGAAGCTGAGGAGTCGCACATGGAGAGCATCTGTGTGGAGCCCAGAGTGAGGGAGAAGCAAGAAGAGGAGGAGAAGAGGGATGTAATGAGGAGTCGCTCCTCCTCCACGTCCTCCGAGGATTACATCATCATCCTCCCCGATTGCTTTGACACCACTCGGCCCCTGGGAGAGTCCATGTACAGGTAGGAGCCGTGGCTTTGGAGTGTGTGGGAGAACCCTCGGCTGTGGGACAGTAATCAGTGCTTTCACTTTTTCTTTGTTCTCGGTCCCGCTGCAGCTCTGCTCTGTCCCAGCCCGGAGACGTCCAAGCCAAGACCGACACAGACCCAGATACCCCCTCAGCTGAGCGTCGGGACAGTGCCGCAGGAGAGGGGGAGGCGGACGAGGTGGATGAAGCGGCTCCAGGAATGGAGCTGTCAGGAGCCAGCAGTGCCAACGATATGCTGTGTACATCCCAGACGCTGGACGATGAGCCGCTGACTCCTGAAGTAGTCACCCCGCCTCAAGCTGTCGTCACATCACAGTAAGCATGAGAACGTTTCCTCAGGAAAGCTGGTCTTTTCCTCAGACCGACCGCTCCACTGCTGCACCACATCTGCACCACATCTGCACCACAGTAGCGCCATTCATTTACAGCGTTTCAGGGCTAGACCTTCATCAGGCAAAGGAGATTACTAATGCTTTCTTTCCTGCTTGTGTACAAATGATCACCTGTCAGTCACAAAATAGCTACCAAAATATGTTAGATGGTGTGCCGTATCATATAAAAACATTTTTCCTTCATTTAAACAAGATTCAAATACAGCGAGCCGAGTCATGAAGCTAATGAAGCGGCACAGGCGTTGTTGTTGTGCGGACAGTAAATGAGCGAAGCAAACATGTTTGTGTTTGACAGCCCAGAGAGCAGCGCAGAGAGAGAGGAGGAGGATGCCGGCGCTGAGGAAGGAGCGCAGGGTTCAGAACTGCACCAGACTGAGGACGGTAGGCTCCTTACTGGGTCTCGCTGTCACTTCAGTCACAGTACCACTCTGATGAAGTCCACGGTGATCGCATCGTTCTGTCTTGCAGAAGCAGCTCCTGAGCGCGCTCAGACTGATCCTGAAGCTACTGACACGGAGAAGAACGACCCCGAGGACCCCAGGTCTCTCTCTCTCACACACACACGCACACACATGCACACACACACGCGCACACATGCACACACACACGCGCACACATGCACACACACACGCACACACATGCACACACACACGCGCACACACGCACACACACACGCGCACACATGCACACACACGTGCACACACACACGCACACACACACGCGCACACACGCACACACACGCGCACACACACACGCGCACAATGAAGCTATCACGTTTTTATTCGTCCATCCATCCGTTGGCTAGGTTTGGTTTATCGTGCAGAGCCTACATGATGCAGCTTCTTTCAGTTTGTTTTTCAACTTCCTGTATCTGCTCTTCAGTATGGAGCGTGCACACCACTGATACTACAAATCTCAGACATCAGAGTCGCGCCATCATCCGATCACTTTGAATGTAGCTTCTAATAGAAACGGACAAACGCAGGCTTCCAGGAGACGGGAGGCAGATTATCTGCTCGCTAACATAAAAGCTAAATAATGTCTTCATGTTAAAGTAGTGAGACTGTAACAAGCTGCCAGTCCAGCTGCCTGCTGCTGTTTGTCCGAGTTTCCCAGGCTCACAGGACGATTCGCTGCCTTTGAGGCTCAGAAAGTGAAGTTAGTAATGTACAAAGGTTCAAATGAAGCTGATTGAACTGCAGTGCTGTTCGAAGTATGACTGTGCAGGCAGAGTCCTCACAGGTCAGCCTGAGGTCAGGTTAAGGTCAGCTCAGACGCACATACGTACAGGAGTCGTCTCACCGTGGCTCTGCTGAGAGCCTGGCCCATCGTTGTGCTTCTAAATCCCAGCTGCCAACTAAGACAGAAGCAGAATAATGTTTTGGCCCCCCGAGTAGAATGACGAGCACTAACAGTTTGGAGGCAGCATGAAGTCCAAGGATGCTTTCTGGTTTCTGTTTGCTGCTGTAACCTTTCCCCTTGCAGACAGCTCATAAATAAATTCACATCCATGAATCGTAAACACTGATAAGAGAGAACAAAAGGATTAACTCTCCAAATGTTTGCCCTCCTCAGGCAGCAAGGCCTCACCGGCGGCCTGGTGAAAGGAGCTCTGTCAGTAGCTGCCTCTGCCTACAAAGCCCTGTTCACCGGACAAGGCCCCACACAGGTGACACATTTAGCAGCTTTTTTCTCCCATATTCACATTTGTGTGTTTTGGAGTTTCAAGCCTATTTTCCAGTGTTGAAGCAAACGTCACAGCCCAGGTTTGAACTCTTTTCTCTGCATGATAGCGATGCAACACGTAGGCGACACAGTTGTGGGGCTACACTTACATTAATCAGTCCAATGCAAAGCTAATTGCACTACCTTGGAAAGGCTTTTAAGCTGGGGCTGCATCCCTAATCCAGGAGAGCAGGAGCCAGCTGGCGAAGGTGCTCCCTGATCAGACGGTGCTCCCGATGCTCGATCAGTTCCTGACGAGGGGACGCCACGCAGTCGTGACATGTTGCACTCTGCTTTTATTTACATTGTACACAGCATGTTGTCAGCAGTCAGACCTTCAAACACTTCAGATACAGACTCATTCAGGCCTGTGCGGTAATCAGTAGCTGGCTCGCTCGACTGATCCGATCTTGTTTCCACCCAGCCTCCAGTGGATGCATCCACCCAGGACACCATGATGGCCGTGCTGGTGGAGATGGGTTTTGCAGACCGCTCTCTGAACCAGCGTCTGCTAAAGAAACACAACTACAACCTGCTGGACGTGGTCAACGAGCTCGTTCAGATGACCGACAATGACTGGTACTCTACACGCTACTGATGACGAGGAGGCCAAACTCTTCCTCCTTCTTTTCAGCTCTCCACTAATTTGCCCTTTTGGACTGAGGATTATACTACGAGCTTGTCAGGGGACATTCCAGCAGCCCTGGATCCTCCAGCGGACCATCACCCACCCACTGTCTGTAGTTTTAGTACTTTCAGCGTAGATCTTGGTAGTTGCAGGTTTTCTTTGCATATCTGTCTAAGAAAGGTGAAAACAGGCATTCTAGGTCTTCAGATGTGAATCACACCACATGCTAACATCATGGATTTTAACGAAGTGTGAAGCGTGAAAGCATTCGCTTCCATCAAACCTGAGCTAAAGTTGTGTTGGCTGCAGAAACTCCACGGTTGCTGTACCTGCTCCTGTTGGTTGCAGGGATCCCAAAAAGCTACAGACGGCACCCTCACGCGTTTCCTTTGCTCAAGTCCACAGCAGCAGACTCTCACAGGTCGCCTACCGAACCCGCTCGCTCAGAACATCTTTGGGCTAAAGGAAAATGCAGCTTCGTGCTGATGGTCCTGCTGAGGCATCAAGTCATCTCATCTCCTCAGAGTCTCGTTCGCCTCGTCCAGTCGGCTCCATCACACCAGCTGGTGGTGCATGTTTCTGCGTATTGTGGTGACGACTGTAACAAGCAGCTCGACTGGTAGTGAGCTGATGCTGTTCACGAAGCTAGCATTGTTTGCAAATTTCCTTTGGTTAGATATCATTGGCCTGTGTCCCAGAGCAGGCCCACACAGCTCGTCTGCACAGTGTCAGCTGCAGGTTTGCTTCTTTCTGTTTTATTTAAGCAGCCATTCCAACAGCTACTAATAACTTTATTATCGGGTTGTAAATAATCACACTGACTGTAGGTAAGCAGAACTGGTCAGGTGACGTAGTGTGTGTGAGGCTTTACTGTATAAAATCTGACCCTTTGGTGTTTCCAGAGCTCCAGCTGGAGGAGCAGGACTGCTGCGACACATTCGTGTTGATGTGACTTGTGATGATGAATGCAATGAAGTACTTTGATGTTTAAATAGCCGTGCTATTCAAAACACACATTCCTCCTTTTTTGAGTCGGTTTCCCAGAACTCGCACACGTGCTGAGCCCAGATCATCTGAGTGACGCTCTTCATGCTGGTAACGACGTGTGTGATGAGCTTTTTGCAGCGTGCCGTTTTGGTTGCGCGTTGCCTTTGTCCTGTAACTTTAGTCCATCACTGAAACTAAAGGGATTTTCTCATATACACTAAATACAACATGTGTGCATCACCTGTTTTAGAGAAGTCACTGGAAACCACTCAGTGTAGCTGAAACTGAGCCGGACTGTTAGCTGGTGTGTGATTTACTGCTGTTGTGAGTCAGTGGTGGTGAACAGACTTCACTGTCCCACTGCATGATGGTTAACTAGCTAATCAACCAGGTTTGTTCAGCACTCAGAGCTGCAACCTCGCGGAGAACCAGTTTACCCAGAGCTGCTGTGGAAACACACCAGTTCCTCTGCATAGAGCGATCGTAGCTAAACTTGATGAGCAGCAGCGTACGTTCTTCCTTTCCTGTCCTCTGCGCGTCCCATCTTCTTATTTCCCACCCATGTTTACATGCTTCTGCTGTTTTGAATGGAGACGCAGTTTTGTGGCTTTAGACGAAGTTCATTATCAGCTGTTTGCTTTCAGTTCTCCCATCAGATGAAGGATTTAAGATGGGCGGACGGCGAGCGGGCACGACGTGCTTGCCTGTTCGGTTTGTGGTACGTCTGCTCATTAGGGTCAGCTGAGGGGCCGGGTGATGGCGACTTGATTTCAGCATTAAGGTTTGGTAGCTATAGTAACACCTTTGGAAATGGATTTCCCTCCATCCACTAGAGAAAGTTCCAAAGAGGTGTGCGGGTCACGAGGGGCTCGTTGCCACGCTTGTTGTGAATCCCAGACACACGTGGTGCTCCAGACGTTGGCGGGCTCGGTCAGGTGTGCACAGTAAGGTCGCTGCTCCTTCCTTTTGCTCGTAGCTGGACCCTGAGCTGACTTCATTAGTAAAGTAGTGGGCTGAGTTAGTTTAAGTTCTGCTTTGACTGCTTGAAGGCTGTTTGTAAGTCTGACGGCGTGTCTTTAGGTGTGCTAGTTAAAGCTGCTCTGCAGTTTTAGTCTCATACTTTGTAATAACGGATGTTTTGTTGGTGTGGTGCGATACGCTGCGTGCTTCTATACTTTATGCCGTTACACCTCACGTCACATGGTACCCTGTCTGTGTCGGTCTGCACTGGTGTGTGGTTGATGCAACATGTCTGTGCAGTCCAACAGGAAAGCAACAGTGTGGGTGGAGCCTGAGGCAGACGTGCAGGTCACATGCTGGGTGGTTGAAACGATTTAAAGAACAGCATGAGCTCTGTGTTCTAACTTTTGTCTTTCCTGCTGCTGCCTGAAGGACCAGAGGTACAGCCCCCACACTGGGCCACGTTTTTGACTCAAACAGCTCCGGACATCTCGCACGGATGTTTAGATTTTTCATCAGTTTTAGGCATTCATTATTTCTTTTATATTAGCGTTTCATAAATCATGCTGTCGGGTTTCACCCTCTCGGATAGGTAATTAATTTGAAAGGTAAGAATAAAAGTGTCCTGCCACAGGTTCAGTGTGGCCTGCTTCAAATGAAGGTCAGGTGTGTGCCGTGTGTCATCGTGCTGAAATGAGTCGTCATGTGTGCCAGAAGCTGTGGTTGGATGAAATATGTTCAAATTGGGGAAGATGTATTTATGGAGGAAGAAAAACGGGGGATGGCTCTTTGCTTTTTTCTGTGTTGCACTTTATGAATATTGTATGATGTACAAATCAATGTCTCCAATTAAATGCATTACACCCACCTGAGGCTTCTGCTTCGTGTGTTAGAAGCATCACGTGCAACTAAAAAGGTCACGTTTGTGATGTCACCTGTAAATAGAAGCAACAAACATGCTAGATGAATGTCATCATATATCTTTCACAGTGTCAAAGATGGGACTGTTGAGCGTCTTTGAGCAAGTATCTTGTAACACTGTAGCTCCTTTTTAAACAGGAAGTGACCTCTGACAGAGGCGGGTTTAGGCTGAGGAGGAGAGAAAAAGAGTAACTGAGGAGAGTTTGGATCTCACGTCCATCAGAGGTGGAGGAGGAACAGTGCTGCTGGTAGCATCAAATACTACTCTGGGATTATTCTGATTATGATTTTTTAATTCTGTTGAAATAAGATCTTGACTTTCACGGCCTCATAAAAGTGGGAAAATTCTCTATGGACAGCCAAACCCTTACAGCCGCCTTTCAGTAGGAACATCGCTTATTTAACCAGGGGAGCCAGAAGCAGCAGGAGCAACCACAGCAGTGCTCACTGAAAGCATGTACTCAGCATTGTCATCAGGTAAGGCTAGATGCTGGAGAAGAGCATGTCCTGCAGTGTGAGTAGTGCCACATACGTGTTAAACAAAGCTGTTCATGAATCATTGAGTTAAAGTCTGACTGTGATGATCCTACCCGACAGTCAAAGATGCACAAAGCTGAGGCTTTATTCGAATACCACAACAGGGCTGAGCTTTCCCAATTTTAGCAATAATCCTCTTCTTTAGACATAAATCTTTTTTATGCAGCCACATGATGTCCACAATGTTCTGAACACTGGGAGATTTTGTTCTCACGCTGCCACGTTTCACTGATAAACACAACAAGTCATTTCAAATAAACTAATTGTTCATTAGACACTAAAACGGACTCCGCGTGGGCACACCCACTCCGGCCTGAGTGGTAAATGGTAAGTGGACTGCACTTTTATCTACGCTTAAGCAGCTTCTTTCACACCACAACACGCACTGTGATGGAGACGCTGGAGGCAGCTACGGGTTCAGGAGCCTGGAGGAGTCACAGATCAGACCACTGACCAAGCCCACCACCTGAGACACAGCTGCCCCTAAGTGTGGGTTCCACCCTAACCCACTGTGGGCAAGCGTGGGCCAGTAAACGTGTGTGTGAAGAAAACGAAGCCACAGAACATGTTTTCATCACATTGAAAAACTTTACTGCTGAAGAACTCAACTGAATCAGACCATGTGCTGTTTACTGACAGTCAAAGATTTCTAACAGGGTCTGTTTGCGTGGGTGAACGATTTACACATTACGTAACAAATCAAAGATTCACAGCTGAGAGGAGACAGAGGAAAAGCAAACCTGTGGCGACCCAGTCTGAATAAGGGAGCAACCCCATAGAAAGTGCATTTCCTGTGCTTAACGCCAGATTTATACCAGGAAACCAGCTGAAATGAGCCAAAGCCAGAATCGCACTGACACATTTATTATGGCCCAGTGATCACAGTAAGTTTGACCAACAGCGTCCAGTGACGAAGACAAAGGTGAACAGTAGTGACTGACGTCAGACTGACGAAGAGCACTTCCTCTCACAGACTCGGCTCCGAATGAAAACACGGGGAGTGACCTGTCGGTGACATTCCGCTCCGGACTGCGGTCACACGGGGTCCCAGCTTCTGGGATAAAAAAGAACCGTAAGAGGACGATAACAGGCCACGTAACGAGTGCAGCCAGCTGCTACAGGAAGTGTTTACGTCAGCGGCGTGATCGACCATTAGCCAACCGAGGCTCAGGTGCAGCAGGAATGCGCATACAGACACGGGCTGCTTCATAACAGAGACCCACGGCGGCCAGGTACGTCCCGAGCCCGGTGCTGTCGCGGGCAGGAGGGGTAGAAGCTGGGAAAGGCGGCTGCTGTTTGTGTGCTCCGCTTGTGTAACGTAGCAGCGGCCCCGGAGCTGGAGGCGTCTCGTTCACACTCGTCCCGGGTGTTCAAATATTAAGAATGGACGTTTTCACGCAGCGCTTACAGACATCAGAGACACGCGTTCAAACCTGTCACAGCAACGTTTAAACACGTCTGTGTCACTGAGCACACAGCGCTGTGATACTTGATTCACTGAGCTTTGAGCGAAAAACTACTACTGACGGGCGCAGTCACACATCCACGTGACCCACTCCGTTTCACGTGACCCACTCTGATTCACGTGACCCACTCTCACATCTTTTTCCAGGCCTCGAGCCTCCGGGCCTGGCACATCCAGACCACTGGTCCCATCTTCCACAGCATGAGTAGTTTTTCCTTATGATTCAGAAAATGATTTGAAACTGTGGAATTTCACATGCACAGTCCAGCTACTACAGGACTGTCACAGATGACGGCTGTTTTTCCCATCGCTCCTGGTTTGTTCTGGAAAATCTGCCAGCTGCACCCAACGCACCCACTACATCAGGGGTGTCTAACTCCAGGCCTCGAGGGCCGGTGTCCTGCAGGTGTTAGATCTCACCCTGGGTCAACACACCTGAATCACATGATGAGTTCATTCCCAGGCCTCTGGAGAACTTCAAGACATGCTGAGGAGGTCATTTATCCATTTAAATCAGCTGTGATGGATCAAGGACACATCTAAAACCTGCAGGACACCGGCCCTCGAGGCCTGGAGTTGGACACCTGTGCACTACATGAACAAAAGAGAAATCTAAATCCCATCAGTGCACAGATCTCCTGTGGATGTAGGCGTCCTCACATCCGTCTGTCTCTTCATGTAATCCCAGACACACTCGATGTTGAGGTCAGGGCTCTGTGGGGGCCGGACCGTCACTTCAGTGCTCGTTCTTTGTGTTTGGGCTCGTTGTCCTGCTGTAGTGTACGTTTGGGGCCAATAAACAGTCATTTATGTTTCTGAAAGCATTCTTTGTTTACAGCATGTTTACACACCTGCCTAAAACTTTTGCACAGTACTGTGTGTGTGTGGTAGTTTTTTTTTTGCTTGTGTTTTGTAATCTTTTGTTTCTTTAGGTATGGGAGCTGCTCCAAGCCAGTGTGAGGGTGTCACCGAGGACTGTGTCCAGCCCAGCGGGGCGGGACAGGAAGATTCCAACCAGCCTATCAGTGAGAAGGACAGCACTAAGAGGACCAGCTGGAGCAGGAGATGCAGCTCAGCAGACACTGTTCACTGTCCCACCTGTCAGGGCACCGGGCGTATACCCAGAGGTAGTGAACACACACACACACACACACACATGCATGTCTGGTTTGATATCCTCGTGGCCATCAACAATGAATGCCTGACCCTGACCCTAAACCTAAGCTCAACCCAACTGTAACCCTGACACTGAAACCACATGTTGAGTGTGAAAAACTGTCACAGGGTGAGAAGCCCCCCAGTGGGGTCAGCGGTGTGCCACAGGGCTGACACAGACATGAGCGGTCACGGTTTGCTTTGATAACCCAGCAACGTTACGTCTGCCCCACTTTCTTCTCTAATCTAAGAACCTTGTTCCAACTGTGTTGCAGGTCAGGAAAGCAAGCTGGTTGCTGTCATTGCCTGTACTGACCAGAGGCTGAGGCCCAGACACACGTAAGAGAGCTGCTGATGCTTGTTGTGTTATGCATTTGTGTTTCTCATGTTTTGTCCTCACTCAGGAAGCTGTATGTGGCCTCGTCTGTCGGGCTGTGCCTCCTGGTCAGCGTCCTGGTGTTGTTCTTCCTGTTTCCGCGCTCCGTGATTCTGTCTCCAGTAGCTGTCAGTTCATCCTCTGTTTACTTCACTCACGACGGCGTGCAGATTAACATCACGGTGAGCAGAGAGGGACGGCTGTGATGAACGGAGCAGTCAGGCTGTGCAGGGACGGACGGGATGATGGCTCTTTGCTTTCTTTTGCAGAACGTGTTGAACATCACTAATAACAACTTTGCAGCGGTGCAGGCCTACAACCTGACAGTACAGGCACTCAACTTTGGCACGGTGCTGGGAACGGTGTCCATCAAGAACGTCGTGTCTGTCAGACCTCTGTCCATGAAAACGGTGAGATGTGACGCAGTCACCACAGCTGAGAGGAAGGAGCACACACCTGTCCTTCTGTGTAGAAGTGCAGCGAGGCAGGATAAGAAGAGAAAAGCAGATAAATAAGAGCGAGTTTGTGTCGCGTTTCCTTCTCCTGCTGATGATTTCTGCTGTGGCATTAGCTCAGCAGCTTTTAGATTTGAATGAAGTGTTCAAATTGGTTTTATGTATTGCTGATTGTTGTTCCATTGATACTGCTGTGTGAGGAGGTCTAAGCTTTTTCCAGTTTGTTTTCCTGGTGATAGTCGGGGCCACAGCCAGGACTGTTTTCATCTGTTTGGAGTTTATGTTTAGTTCTTCCAGATCACCATGTAAACAGACGGAGGGGCATAGCGGGATGTTGTGGTCGAGGGTTTGGGATGTTTTGGTAGTTTTTTTTTCTTTCCATGGGGCGATCGTGGCTCAAGAGTTGGGAGTTCGCCTTGTAATTGGAAGGTTGCCGGTTCGAGCCCCGGCTCGGACAGTCTCGGTCGTTGTGTCCTTGGGCGAGACACTTCACCCGTTGCCTACTGGTGGTGGTCAGAGGGCCCGGTGGTCCGGCAGCCTCGCCTCTGTCAGTGCCACAGTGGCTGTGGCTACAACTGGTGGTGTGCCATCACCAGTGTGTGAATGGGTGAATGACTGGATGTGTAAAGCGCTTTATAAATACAGGCCATTTACCATTTCCAGAAGTTGTGTATTGGTGGTCAGACCAGGATGTGTTAACGTGCTCATCAGTGATGTGTGCAGATGTCTGAGTCAGTCGGTCCCGTGGTGTGTGCGGACTGTAGTATTTTAAATTGTTGGTGCTGTTAGTGCAGATTGGACTGTCTGTGTGGATGTTGAAGTCGTTTTGCTGTTTGTTGATTGGAGTGTGCGGTGCATTGTCATTAGAGGGTATTCGTGTATTCAGTGTTTTTGGTGACTTTGCAGTTTCAGTGACGCTGTCTTGCAGCGATGTTGTGCCAGCTGAGTGTTGTTGATACTTTGCTTTGGTGGAGTGTTTGAGTTGGAGAAACTGTTTCCTGTCAATGAGCTGTTGAAATGATCGTGATCAAACATGTGACAGAGGTGTGTGACGTGTTTTCCATTTGCAGTGAAGTCGGGGTAAGTCCATATGGGTGTTTGAGTTTTAGGTGCAAACATAGTGTTTTCTTCCTCGTGTAGCACCTCTGTGAATTTGTTGAGATTGAGGTGTTTGTTACAACTGCTGCTTTTGGTTTATCGTAGTGTTTTGATCCATCGGATAAACGACGGCCATGTTTCTCCAGTGTTTTCAGGACAAATGTCCAGGTTAGGTGGTCAGAGGCTTTTTCTGCATCCAGTGAGAGCTTAGTTGTTGTGGTTACTGTGGTGAGACAGATGTATGAGGCTGAAAAGTCTACGTGTATTATTTGAAGGATGTTTGGCTTTAATGAATCCTGCTGAATGACAGATAACCGGTTGGATGCAGGCTGTTGGAGCACTGCTGATGTCTTTGTCTGTAACTGCAGCCGCGAGCTGGCTCTGTTTGACCTGAGCTGTATTGATGTGACGTAACATTCGGAGAGAGCTCCATCTAACCAGAACAGATTTTCACATATCCCAGTCACTGATGAGGGCTTTATTTGGTTTGTTCACGAAACAAAAATGAACATTGAAACATTTCACTTGTCCAGAGCGATGTTTCCTCACTGATGGATCTGATTTCTGTTATTTTTGTGCTTTTTTATTTAAGGAAGATTACTGTTGTTGAGACTTTGTTCAACAAGTATCACAGTAAGTGAGGAATGACTCTGCATCTCTCTTTCTTCGCAGTACTCCTTCATGATACCCATCCAGCTGACAGACCCTGGTTTGAGGTGAGCCTAAGTGGGATGAATTTATGGTCAGAGCGGTTACTGGGGGGTCAGAGGTCACTGAATCATATCTATTCTAATGCATTTGCTGTCTAACAGCAGATGTGTGACACGAAGCATCCAAGTCTGAGTCTTTCTCTGTAGACTTAAATCTGTATTTGTCAGTCCGCTGTTTGAAGGTTACATTCTGCACAGGTGATGTAGAAAGTGGTGAATGTTGTTCAAAGGTTGGTTTGCACTGTGAAATGATCCAGCTCTGCTGTGTCACGCTCTCATTTAGCAGCTGGTGCACAGTTTGTTTCTGTTCTGTGTCTAAAACATTTCATTCTCCTGTCTCTGCTGTCTTCCCTCTGCAGTAACTACTGTAAGAAAGAGTCGCTGCCTGTCCATATTCTGTATGTGAACCTACAGTAAGTATGACATCCTCCTGCTTTTGTTTCAGCAGGCTCGTAGTCTTCTTCAGTTTGTGCAGAAAATACAATAAAGAAGTTTTAAAGTTAGATGTTAACAAGCTTATATTATCAGTGTGGTGTAGTAGGTCTTTGCTCTTGGCTGTTTTAATTGGTTCTACATTATTTGAAATCTGAACATTTTAAGCATGAAGAGATTCACAGAAGCTGTTCGATCCGATCACAGCTGAGGTATGAACATGTCCCGACTGTAGCCAGCAGTGATTACCTGCATATACAAGGCTGTATGTGGCAACAGCAGCCAGATCAGATGGTCCTGAAGGAGCAGTGAGTCTGCTTTGGTCTTCATGAATGTTTGCTGGTACTTGTACGTGACAACGAAATGTGTAGGCCATCCTTCTTCTCCGCTCCCAGCAGGGAGTCGGTGAGGGAGAAGTGTCTTCAAACTCGGGCTGACGCACAGCTGTGAAGGTCTGCAGTTTCCAGCTTGTTGATTTTCACGGTGATCTCTGTGCAGGATATCTCTGACAGTCTTCTGCCTGGCCCGCTATGAGCAGCTGTCCCTGGAGACGTACGAGTACATCGACTGTGGAGCAAACAACACCGTACCACACAGCGTACACGCCGCGTCGACCTGATGGAGGCACAGATAACAAATGCTGTGCGCGTGTCTGTGAACTGGAGTAATGTGCTTTGTAATATTTAGAGCAGGATGTTGAATGACTGTAAAATCAGTGTGAAGGTTAACAGCTGCTTTGGTTTTGAATTAAACTGACTGTGCCTGGAGAGGAAGGTGAAACGGTGTGATGTGCTGCAAGTCACGTGGTAACCATGTGACCCTGATCACTGTAGTCAGTCCATTAAAAGGACCCAGCACCTACAGGGTGGTCCAGCATGTGCTGCCCCCTCTGTAAGCTGCAATCCTATAAATCCTTAGACGGCCTGATGATCTTCAAATGAAGCTCAGTATTTGTCTTTTTGAGAGCGTATTCACCAAACTTACTGCCAAAGACATGAGCAAGTATTCTCCACTTGATCGTCTCTGTTTGAAAGTTTGTTCAGTAATTGTACCTTCATCATTTTGGTCTTCCTCTCCTTAGCCAAGTTCTATTTACACACCAACACATCTGCTCTTCAGGGTTTTTGGGTTTTTCTGTATATTTTCTGCCTTCTCTTTATTTCTTGTGTTTGTTATACTGAAGCTATTTCTAAAGAGATCTTTAAGAAACTTTATGCAGCAAAATACCTTTGCAGGTCACAGCCTGTTAAAATGAACTGGCTTAACATTTAACACATGTAAGTGCAGTTCTCCAGTGAGGCCATGTTCTGGTTTTTGGTGCATTGATGAAATGACGCAGTTTCCTGTAAAGCTTCCTGACAGACGCTTCCTCTCCACAAGTCCAATAAAGCTATGTGAGCCTGTTTGAGTCCTGTGTTTGGTGAATGAATGCAGGGGGGAAACAAAGCCAACTGCAACAATGCATGAAACACAGCATCGTGGCTTTAAAACCGTCAAATCAGCTCCTGCTAGTTGAAGTTTGTTAGTCAGCCCAGTGTTTCCAGTCCTGTGTTAAACAGGCAGCTGCACTGCTGTGAGACGTACAGACGTTCTGGACTAAAGTGTCCGTACGGATACTCGTGTTAACCAAAGTGAGAAAGTACAGGCTCTGAAAAGTACTCAAAGTAACTCCTTGAATGTTTAATGAACCTTGTGCTATATTAATGTAATATTAAAATAATATTAGTAGCTGGAATAAAAGCTTTATTTCAGTTTAAGTGTTAATTCTACTTGTCCTCAGCTTGAATCAGTCAGATGGAGCATGAGCAGAATCTAAAGAAGGACTCATTCAGATCTGTTTTCTGCTGCGTGCACTGTAGAGGGTGACTTTGCCTCTAAACAGGGAAATGAGCACAGTCAGGGTTTAGCAAGTGGGGGAACATTAAAGTCAGATGTTGTGACTGATTGTGAATCACAACTCAGTCGTCTCTATCGAGAGCTTCAGTGATCAGCTGATCCAGGGTGCTGCTGCTCACGGCTCTTTGTGGATGTAAAGAATTGAATTCAACAAGATGCCAGCTGATGTTTTATGAATTGTCTGGCTGATTTCTGTCCTCTACACTGACAGTATACTCTTTATACTGTCTTATATTAGACACTATACAGCTGGTATGAAGGTGAACGAATCTCAGCATCATCAGCTAAAGATCCAGAGCATTGTCATTCCCAACATGTAACATACTGACGGTTTGTCACAGTGTCGGTATGTTACGTGTCGGGATGAGAACCTGTGGTGATGATCATATTAATCTCTGCTACACTTGATGTAACGTAACTCTGACCGTGAGCACAGCAGCCGCTGAGCAACAGTCCAGCACACTGTTTAACTCCACCACAGTGCAGCAAACTAACCTGTTTATCATGCAGCCTCTAAACAACACTGAGACAAACTGCAAACAAACAGTTGTGTTTGCTGATGGTTGTTGAACTGATAGAAGTCACTTAAAAAATACTGATCCTTTTATGTTCACTCCTGGCCAGGCAGATGCTGAAGTACTGCAACTGCAGTCATTCTGGTGCTGTGCAGAAAAAGAAATAAAAACAGTGGCCCACTTTAATCCCAGACTATTTCACACGGTTTTGCCTCTTTCATCTCATTTTGCGACATCCTCTGGTGATTAATACACGAACAGGACTGCCTTTCACGTGTTGCTGTTGAGGCTCAAATCAGGTTGACGTTTGAAGGTGTGATGAAATAACTCCCCTTAAAATCAAAAGTATGTCTGCTTTGTAAATGTAAGGAGTGGAAAGTACAGATATTTCTCCGATAACGTAGGGAGTAAAAGTAAAACGTTGTCAGGAAAAAAATACTCGAGTAAAGTACAGATACCTGAAATTTCTACTTACAGTTTTTTCTGAATGCTTAAACCCTAACTGTGATTCCTGTAGCACAATCTCTAAAACTATTCAGACTTATAGCAAAACCACTCACTGAGTTTGCAAAACTAAAAGCACAAAAACTGCTTTGCACTCAGTTTGCAATTTTGTAACACACACTTTGCAAAACTGTAGGCACAATTCACTGCACAACACTCAATTACCAAATTTCCAACACACTCCTAGCAAAAGTATACACATGTATGGCTATCATTAACACTAATTTGCCAACTGTCTGGCACACTTTCACATGTGAAAACTTCTTTAGATAATTAGTTCACTTTGCAATCAGCCTAAGCACTATAATACAGGTAAGCTGTGTGTGTGGAGTACAATGGAGGGAGCAGAAAGAGTGAGAAGTAGAGGAGGCCGAGGAAGAGGACGTGGAGGTGAAGAAGTAGGATGAAGAGGACGACAAGGACAAGGAGGAGCAAGAGGAAGACGAGGAGGGGGGAGAGGAAGATGAGGAGGGGGGAGAGGAAGGGTAGGAAGAGTAAGAAATAGAATTGCTGATGACATCAGAGCTACAATAGTGGACCATGTAATCAACCGTGGAATGACCCTGAGGGAAGCTGGCCAACGGGTCCAGCCTAACTCGAGCCGCTACACTGTAGCAAGCATCATAAGGACATCTTGAAATGAGAATCGGTGAGTACAGTCACTTTGCACAAAGATTTGTAGCACTGCCATATGCCAATGAGAAACACACCAATACCATTGATGTAAAAATACTGAAATTGTTACTTTACAGAATTGCTAGATGACCAGATGCTGGGGCAGAGGAAGCATGTTCACTGCAGACCAAGTAACCCATATAGTCATTATGGCGATTGCAAATAATCCTATACTTGGAAATAAACACTTGTGTTTGTTTTGATGTGTGTGAATAAACAGCAGTACTTGAAGTTTGGATCCCTCTATGCTTATGGATCTATGACAGAAGTATGAGCCCAAACTGACATAGCCTACCTTGTGCACAGAGAAAGCAAAAGCCAGATGTGTTTTGTATTCATACCATCAGTGTGCAGTTGGCGCATTGTGTGCTTAGTAGATGATGGCTTGTGTGTACTGTTTGATACGGAAACACCATTTTTACAAAGGTGTGAGGAGTTAATCTAGCTGTGTTTGCTTTTGCAAGAGAACTACAATGTTTTGATTATTGGGTGACAGGTTTTCTTATTTGTGTGAAGAGTTTTGCAAAATTAGCCAATAGTTACAAAAAAAGGGCTTAAGCAATCAGAAAAAACTGTAAGAACATTCAGACTAGAAAGCAGGTCTGTCTTCACCTCTCTGCCTTCTACTCTACTCAGATGGTTTTCTTAGCACTGTTCTACAGTACATCACCATATCAAGTGTACAGCGTACTGCAGGGTGCTAATGCTGCTTTTGCAGCCAAAGTGGTAGTTTCTGTGAAACATACCATGATTACTTATATTGAAGTACAGTGTTGTACAGTGGATGATACAGTATATACAGTAAAGTAGTGTAAGAAAATAAGCAAAGCGATGACAGTATGTGGTTGTATTTCACCACCATCACCCAGGACCTGAAGTGGGAGCCCACCATCACCTCCGTCATCAAGAAAGCCCAGCAGAGGATGTACTTCCTGAGGCAGCTGAAGAAATTCAACCTGCCAACACGGACGATGCTGCAATTCTACACCGCAATCATCCAGTCCATCCTCACCTCCTCCATCACCGTGTGGTACGCTGGAGCCACTATCAGGGACAAACAGAGACTGCAGCGTGTTGTGCGCTCTGCTGAGAAGGTGATTGGCTGCAGACTCCCATCTCTGCAGGACCTGTACACCTCCAGGACACTGCGGCGTGCAGCCCGGATCTCAGCTGACCCTTCTCACCCTGGACACAGTCTGTTTGACCTGCTCCCCTCAGGCAGGAGGCTCCGGTCCATTCGCACCAGAACCTCTCGCCATAAGAACAGTTTCTTCCCCCCTGCTGTTGGACACATGAACAATAACCACATGACTGTCCCCGCCACTAACACATGACCCTACGCTGTGTTCACTGCATCATTCCATGTTTGCACTGATCACCACCTGCACTCATGTATATATCATGTATATATCTATCTACTTAGCACTTTTAATTCTTATTCTTATTTTATATTTTTATAACAGTATGTTTGCACTGAAGCACCGCAGCAATTTCCTAATGTTGTAAACCTGCTCAACATTTGGCAATAAACCCCTTTCTGATTCTGATTCTGATTCTGATTGTATTTCTCTAGAATGACTCGAAGACCTTCTGGGGCAGGACGCCAACGCCTGTTCACACAACAGCAGGAACTCGCCGTCGTGGACCTAGTGAGGGCAGACAATGCCATCCGTCTCCACCAGCTACGAAAGCAAATACTTGCAGACAGGCGAGTGTTCAGCAACATAGACCATGTGAGCATCACCACCATCAGACGCATCTTGGGAAAACTCAGCATCACCATGAAGCAGCTCTACAGAGTCCCATTTGAGAGGAACAGTGACGGGGTCAAAGGACTTCGAGCTGAATATGTACGGGTACGTGTAACTGTCCTTTACATGACAATACAGTATTGGTGAAATCCAGTAGCAGCTGAATATGTACCATATCAGTACCACATGGATCCATCCTGAGAGCTCCACAGGTACCTGTGTGATGGGTGAGGGTTCTGTATGTGTAGCACTGTAGTGCAGTAATATGTTCTCTTTGTTTTACAGAGAATCTTGGCCATGGATGGAGCTGCACAGCCTCATTTTCATTGATGAAGCTGGATTCGACCTGTGCGAAACAAGATGACGGGGTCGTAATGTAATTGGCCAAAGGGCAATTGTGCACGTCCCAGGGCAGCGCGGGGGAAACATCACATTATGTGCCGCCATAAGCCTTCGAGGGCTTCTGCACCATCATGCAATACTAGGTCCATACAATAGCCAACACATACTCACATTTCTAGATGCTCTCCATGATATAGTTGTACAGAACAGAGCAGATCAGCCCAGGTTTGTGGTGATATGGGATCATGTCAGTTTCCATCGGCTGCTCTGGTCCAGGCCTGGTTCTCCAACCACAGTCAACTTGAAGTGGTATACTTGCCCCCTTACTCATCATTTTTAAACCCTATAGAGGATTTTTTTAGGCTTGGAGATGGCGTGTATATGACCGCCAACCACATGCCCGCATGCCTCTTCTGCAGGCAATGGAACAGGCCTGCGGCGACAGTCAGGTGACAGCAATCCATGGATGGTTTCGACATGCAAGAGGATATTTTCCCCGGTGCCCAGCGGGAGAAGACACTGCTTGCGATGTCGATGAGGTCCTGTGGCCAGACCCCAACAGACGGCGGGATCCATGAGCCCACGTATGCACAGTTGTCATGATTTTTTGTGTGTACAGTATAGTGTTTTTTCTATTACTGTATTATGTTGTTTTTGCTTGATCTGAATTCATGGTGCTGCAGTGGACAATATTGAGTAGGCCTATTTGCTTTTTTGGTTGTTTGTGTCTCCTGAAAATATGCCTTCAGAATAATATACTTGATGCTAATTAATTAATATTTCCCTTTGATGTTACAACTATGCGGTCACTTCTGTCTTTAAACAAAATAATATTTTCCAGTTACAGAAATCATAAAGTCCAAACTAAAGTGCTACTGTTGCTATATGCATTTTATATAAATCATGGATGATGGTCCTGACATGAAGGAAGAGAAAGTTACAGGTTGCATCCTTTGACTTTGTCTCCGTGCCTTTGGGCGATTTTCAGAAGGACAGATGTTTCTGTTCAATTCTTAAATCAATTTTTTCAAACACAAACACTATTTTAAAGCTTCTAGAGAGTAAAATATTCATGATAATTATAATAACAATAATAAAAACAAAAGCTCTCAGATCCATCAAACCAAGCAGCAGAAAGAACAATAACTGAAGAGAAAACTTTAACCTTGTAGACTTCATTATGTTCCAGCTGCTCTACAGACGCTGTGACCTCGAACTTAAGCAGGTCGTAACGTATGTGCAGCTCAATAACTTCATAATCAGACCCTGTGGTATTTAGGCAGCAGAACAACTAAGAATAACAACTACAAATAATGTTTTTAGGTTTCTGTTGTACTGCAAGGTTCTGTACAGGAGAACCAAACCAAGAGCAAATATTACGTCTCATTTACACCTGAGCACGAAGAGCCATCAACATTTAGCAAATTGAATCATCTTTGTTTAGATGCAAGAAGAATCATATAGAAATGAAAAAGTAGAAATAGAAATCCAGAGCAAAGATATCCTCTAATTCAGCGTAGCACATGAGCAGCTGCTGCGATTCACGTAAGCATTCGGCTCGTCGCTGTTGCAGATTTTTCTCTCGCTGTTCTGGCTCACAGCGCTGCAAACACAGAAATAAATATCCCCAAAGGTGTGAAAGGGAGCTAATTAGTAAGAGTATTGTTACTCTCCGCAGGAGTAGTCCAGCAGTAGAAACCAGTCCAATAACAAGGTGTGTAACATCTAGCAGGGTGACAGAAAAACCCAGGGTAACTTCTAAGGACCTCAACGTCTCTCTCACATTGTGTTTTTTAAACATGCTTCCATTTATCACGTCAGTCTTTACTCTGAAATACAGGAAGAGAAATCATGGCTGAAACAATTTCTCATGAAACCAGGGGTGTGGTCCAACAGTCAGTTTGGTGAGGAAGGTTCCTAACTGAGAGAAGTGACCCAGAAGTATCTGTGTAGCAGCCACAATGAATCCAGATCATGAGCTGATCCGTGACTGCCTTTGTACAACTTTTACAAAGTGACTGCAAACATTGTGGAAGGATTCATAGCGTTTGATTGCTTGTGTGAATGTATTAAACAGGAAACCAGGAGCTGCAGAAACCCAGTAATGCTGGGTTTCTGCAGCTGCGTGTGCGTTTATTATTATGGCTCCAGGTTACATTTCAGGTCTTCTCAGCCCGCACCGCCCCACTCGAACTCTGCGCTCCTCCAGTCACATGCTGTCATTAGTTCCACGCTCCCAGTTCAAATCTAGAGATGACAGCTTTCTCCATTGCTGTCGTCCCCCTTTCATGAAATCCTCTTCATCCTTGGAAGTCTTCAAATCCAATCTGAAGCCCCTCCTATTTTCCACGGATCTCTCTGACACCTCTGTTATTGTGTTTCAGCTATTCTGCTCTTTTATCTCATTGGATGATGTTTGCATGTGTAGACACGTGTACGTGTATTTTAAGTTCACATATGTGTGCTTGAGTGTGAATGTGTACATTTTTGTATATGGATGTGCATATTTGCATGTACACATATTTTTTTACAAACATATACGGATGTCTCACTGTTTCTATGATGTTTTCATCTTATCTATTTTAATTCTTTTCACCATATCATCCCTCTGTTCAGCACTTTGGCCGACACTTGATGTCTTTTAAATGTGCTATATAAATAAAGATGACTTATATTTGCATCCGTGTGTCAGAGTGTGTGTTCTTACCTTTAATTTAGGACACGCACACACAGAGCATAGAGTGAACAGGGACTATTATTGTCCCACAAGGAGCAACAGGACAATTGACCTACTGTATGCTAATGTGAGAGATGCATACAGAGCCACCCCCCTCCCCCCACTAGGGAAGTCAGACCACAACCTGGTTTACCTACAGCCACAATACACACCCCTCGTCCAAAGGCAGCCTGTCACAACGCGCTCCATCCGGAGATGGACCCCAGAAAAGGAGGATGCTCTGAGAGACTGCTATGACACCACAGACTGGGATGTGCTCCTGAGCCCACATGGTGAGGACATAGAGGGGGCGACACACTGTCTTACAGACTACCTCAACTTTTGTGTGGACACAGTCGCCCCTGCTAAGACGGTACGGTGTTATCCTAATAACAAACCGTGGGTAACACAGGAAGTCAAAGCTGTCCTCAACATGAAGAAGAAGGCTTTCAGGAGCAAAGTGAAGGAGGAGATGAAGGCAGCACAGCGGGAGGTGAAACGCTGCCTGAGGGAAGCAAAGGACACCTACAGGAGGAAGGTGGAGCAGAAGTTGGAGAGGAACAATATGAGGGAGGTCTGGAATGGTGTGAAAACCATCACAGGCCACCAATGGCGTGTCCAGCGGGGTGGCCTGGGGGGGCACAGGCCACCCCCCAAACCAGACTGGCCACCCCAGGTGCCACCCCAAAGGCAAAACAATAAAATTCAATCAAATATCAAATGTCCGATTATGTTTTCACGGTGACGCTCAGATATCCGAGTGTAAGTGAATGCAGCATCGCTTCTGCGCTATGCGCATCACGTTAGCAAAGGTAGGAGAGCCAAGCGCGAAAGATGGCACTGCAGGAAACAATTTTTCGGTGAAAGAAAATGAGGACAGAATAAATGTCCCGGTAAGTAATATCAAGTTTGTTGAGTTTAGTAAACTTCGGTGAAATTAGAATACCAAGGAAAAAATAACACTTAAAGAATTATTGCAGCTGTGGAATATATCAGACAGTATGCTACTGAGGGCAGCTAACATAAGAGTTATGAGTTATAAGATATAATCTAAGTCGTAACATTGCTGTATGGAGCTGCAGATTTGGTTGCAGGTTAACATAGCTGGACTGGCCATCGGGCTTATTTGACTTATTTTTTATTTTTTTTGTAACGGCATGAACAGTGAGAGGTGGTGGATTGGCCAGATGCAGGTCGATGTGTAGAAATAACTCCGTTGTTTGGTGGTGGCTATGACGGGGCTTCCACAGAGGCAACAGGTGGATGAGGGAAGGGGAGGCAGGAGGAGAGACCCGAAGCGGCCACCAGTCCGAGTGTCAGGTGAACTGAACTTCAGGTAAGAAGTTATGACCTGCAGTCTATCTGGGTCAGATATAAACCAAGTTTAGGTGGAGTTTATTTTCATGTTGCTGACTTTTTACTGTCAGTTGCAATAACTCATACTGCGTTCTAGCCAGTTTGACGGAGTTTTTATACAGCTGGGTGGGTGCTATGATGTTACTGATAGTGAACTTTATTTTATTCATAAGGTTAGTTAGTAGAGTTGCCAACGGCTCCTTAAAAATGGAATGGTCCCTCATTCAGAGAAAATATTACACGTTTCGTATCGAGCTGAGAAGAGACGCAGTTTGTCCCGAACTTTAGCTAGAATGGAAAAAGACACAAAGCTGGAGTTATTCTGTCTTTATGCTGCACAGCTGCCTCTTCTTCTCTCATTCTCTCCCCTCCCTCTCCTGTTGCTACTTCAATCATGAAACTGATCAGTGATCAGCTGATCGGCTTTTCTCTCTTGTTTATCGCCCACTTTGCGCCAGAAAGAGGAAACCAGCAGATGTCGCGCTAAACAACAGCAGCACGTTTAAGCTTGATCAGCTGTTGTTAGAATTTATTTAATATTAATTTCTAGTATCAGCTGATGTTTGCTGGAGCCACAGCTGTAAAGCTGCTGGTCAGGATGGTTTGGTTATGTGGTGAGAGGGAAACATGAAGATGAAACCAGGAGATGTCCTTACTGGATCATCAGAGCTGAACAGGTGATGGAGAAACAGGTTTACCTTTTAGGTGACATGGATGAGTTGAAGTTATGAACTGTTTCTGAGAGACAAATAACACCAGGATCCTTTTTTATGTAGCTGACAGCTGGTAACTGTGCAGGGGCGGGTCTAGCAAAGTTTTGCCAGGGGGGCAGGTAGGGCACTAACAGGGAAAGGCACAAAGAAATACTTTTCTTTCTTATTCTCATTTAAAATACCTAGTTTTTATTAAATAATTATCTAAATCTTACAACCAAAGTTTTTATCTGACGTAAAATGTATAGAAATCATACATATACCAACAAGACTGTACATCACTGTCACAACAGGGTTTGTTTTCAGTCAAAGTCTTTATGGCTTTAATACCTGGTGGGTCGGTCTGTAGTAAAAATGCCCAATTTTTTTGTCCCAGTCCAGCCCTGCAGGTTAATACTGGCAGTGTCACCATGCCAGCTGACTGTATTTCATCATCAGCCAGTGTTGTTCTTTATCAATATTACCAAAGTTTACCATAAGGCAGCATAGAAAGTATTTACTTGCTTTCAGGTTTTATTCAAATGTTAGTCTTTTCAGTTGTTTCCCCACTTTTTTCCTGTTTCAAAATCAAACACCAGTTTGTGAGAAGATTATCTTCTTTTTTTAACAGGCAGATAAAGTTTTGCATTGGAACTGGCTAATTTGTCAATTGTTTGTTACAAATGTTCGTATTTTAATATTAAAAAATGTTTTTGCCCAAAACATATGTGCACTATATGTCAGTAAAAATACTATGCAAATATTGATGTCCTTGAATGCTGAGTAAACACTGACAAAGCACTGATTGTATCTCTTGTACTTTATCAACGCAGTATCTAAAAACTTTGCACCGTAGTGGTTGAAATCTCATTCTAATAAGAGTTAAAAGTGCATTTGGTTATTAGGTTTATAGGATTATTGAATTATGGTTAATGGTTGGTAGAATTTTTTTTTAAAACATTATCTGCCAATTAAATCTGCCACCCTTCTCCAAATCTGTGCCCCTACCTGGCCCCCCCAACAAAAATTTTCTAGACACGCCACTGCAGGCCACAACACCAAGAAAAGCACAGTGTGGGGGGGGGGGGGGGGGGGACTGTGGAGAAGGCAAACGAACTCAACAACTTCTTCAACAGGTTTGACCAGCCCACAACCCCCCCACCCTTACCTTCACTACAGAGTCCTCTCCCCACTCTCCTACCTCCCTCGCTTCCCCCCCTTCCTGACACCATGACACCCCCTTCCTCCAATCCCTCTCTCAGCAGCAAGACATCTCCCCCCCTCCCCTCCTCCCAAACATCTCCCAGTGTCACAGTGGATCAGGTCAGGAGACAACTGAGGAAGCTTCGCCCCAGAAAGGCAGCAGGCCCAGACAAGGTGTGTCCTAGGATGCTAAAGGCGTGTGCTGCTGAACTTGGGGAGCCGCTACAACGAGTCTTCAACCTCAGTCTGCGACTGGGGAGAGTGCCCGCCCTATGGAAGACATCCTGCATCGTCCCGGTCCCCAAAAAGAACCGGCCCAATGAGCTGAATGACTTCCGACCGGTGGCACTGACGTCACATCTTATGAAGACTCTAGAGCGGCTCTTCCTCAACCTCCTCCGACCACAGGTACAACATGCCCAGGACCCACTACAGTTTGCATACAAGGCGGGTGTCGGAGTGGAGGATGCCATCCTGTACCTCCTACACAGAGCCCACTCACACCTGGATGGGGGAAAAGGCACGGTCAGGATACTGTTTCTTGACTTTTCCAGTGCCTTTAATACCATCCGGCCCTGTATGCTTCAGGAAAAACTGAACAGGATGGAGGTGGACCCCTGCCTGGTGGCTTGGATCTCCGACTACCTCACCGACAGACCACAGTACGTCAGGCTGAAGGACATCACGTCTGACACTGTGGTCAGCAGCACAGGAGCACCACAGGGAACTGTGCTGTCCCCTCTTCTCTTCACCCTGTACACCTCTGACTTCTGCTACAACTCTGAATTATGCCACATTCAGAAGTTTGCAGACGACACGGCCATCATGGGGTGTATCTGGGATGATCAGGAAGAGGAGTACAGAAGTCTGGTGAGGAACTTTGTCGCATGGAGTCACACAAACCACCTGCAACTCAACACCTCAAAGACTAAGGAACTGGTTGTGGACTTCGGGAGGTCCAGAGAAGGTCCACTGCCGGTTCAGATAGAGGGGGAGGAGGTGGAGGTGGTCAACAAGTACAAGTACCTCGGGCTGTGGGTGGACAATAAACTGGACTGGTCATGCAACACAGAGCACCTGTATAAAAAAGCCCAAAGCCGACTGTACTTCCTCAGGAGGATGAGGTCTTTTAACATCTGCAGGAAGCTCCTGAGGATGTTTTACCAGTCGGTGGTTGCTGGAGTACTTTTCTATGCTGTGGTGTGCTGGGGGAGCAGCACAGCAAAGAGGGACTCATCCAGGCTGGAGAAACTGATCAGGAAGGCTAGCTCTGTGGTCGGCATGAAGCTGGACACTCTGGTGACAGTGGCAGAGAAAAGGACATTAAAGAAACTGATGGACATTATGAACAATGCTGGGCATCCTCTGCACACGGCCATAAACAACCAGAAGAGTCTGTTCAGTGACAGGTTGCTTCTCCCCAAGACAAGAACTAACAGACTTAAAAACTCCTTTGTCCCACACGCCATCAGACTGTTTAACTCCTCTCTGGAGGGGAGAGGGAGGGGAAACAGGAGGACAAAGGAGGGGGGAACAACTAAGCTGTAGTGCCTCTGCACCTCACTGTACAATACCTTGTGCAATACTTTTGTAAATAGTCAACAGTGCAATAGACTCAATACTTGAAATGTGCAATTCACTTGTATTTTTATTTTTTATTCCTATTTATTCTATTTATCCCCTTCGTATATTTTATTTATATTTGTCTCTGTATTATATATATGTGTGTGTGTGTGTGTGTGTGTGTGTGTATATATATATATATAACAGTTCTGTAACTGTAACTTCGGTCGTTGCTGTGCTTTTTTTGGAAGTCGAATTTCCCAGAGGAACCCACCCGAGGGATTAATAAAGTTCTATCTTATCTTATCTTATCTTATCTTATTAAGCGTGTGGCCTGTGTGTATCTATGCCAGTGAAACTGGATCTGCTCATTTTGAATATTGAAAAATATTGTGACTTAAGAGAAACATAATAACTAAAACAGAGCAGAAACACGACAATTCAGCAGAAAAGTAACAACTTAAGCAGAAATATTGGAAAATGAGCAGCTGAAAAAAGCTGAATAAGGTGACGTTCACTCAAAACTACTTGTTGTTCAACTGTGAAAAACTGGCAGAAATGTTAAAAACGCACGAAAGAACAGCCAGCAGATACACACAATTAGAAATATGAGCACATATGGAAACACAAATGCACAGAGACACACAGGATGTCAGTCAACCACTCTGAATATTCAATTTGAATCTTCCTGGTTTTATGGATTCCTGTCAAACGACTGGCCATAATTTCCTAACCGTAGGGGCTGGAGCGGTCATTCTTAGACCGTTCTGTTCAGAGGAGATGGGGGAATCTTCAAGTGTTGATAGTTCATAATTAAAATATAAATTATTAAAGATATATGGCTTATAATGCACCATAACTGAGTAGAGTTGAACTGCCTTGACTTGCCCTCAAACAACGGTTTGTAAGTCTAAATCTATTTGGAGCATCGATATCATTCTTTCACTGTCACATACAGCAGGCTTTGGTGAACAGTTAAGGCAATATTTTCAGGTCTCAGGCACATTTCATTTATAGCCTATGGCACATTTCATACACTGTGCTCTGCAGACAGGCACACGGACCTTTCAGGTCTACAAAAAGTTTAAAATGAAAAGCTCACAGGTGTGTTTATTAACTCAGTGTTGCAGAATCACAGTGATTCATTAAAAACGTCTGCAGAAGTTGCAAACTTATGATTCATGTCATAAGTTATGATACACTGCTCTCCCCTACATAAGCTGTTTTTATAGTATCAGCATTGGTATCAGCAATACTGGCCATACATTTACTTGGTATCACATCTATCCCACAATCTGCAGTACTGCACACACTAAGATCACAGTGGACAGATTCTGTCTCTATGCTGGGAACGTCTGTGTTTCCCGGGATCAGCTGTTGCAGATTGTTGGTGCATGGAGGGCTGGGGCCTCTTCTGCCCCCCCTAACGGAGACCACGTAGGTAGTCGGAGGCTGTAAGACAGCGGCTCTCTGGAGAAGTCTGATACCTCAGGAGGATGACAGGATTCAACCAGAGAAGCTGCTTCATTATAAACGAGTCTGTGGTTTATAACTGAAAGCTATGATACACATAAACAGCCGTCCATGCACTTAAGTAGTGAGTGAGTATTCACTCCAGTGATGAGCTGTGAGAAAGAAACTGCACACACAGCGAGCGGGCGACCATAAGATTATTATTGCCAAGCAAGGACCTGCAGCTCGAGCAGGCTGAAGAAATCCTTTAATGCTGATGCAGGCTTCACAGTGTAGAAACGAGAACTCTAAGAAACAACACAACAGAAGTCATGTATGAAACACAACACAGTTAACATGTGAAGCACTTAAAAGAAAACACAAATAAAACACTTCCAGTGAGGCGTGGCGATTTAAACATTGCCTGTACTGCTCAGCAGTTGTAATGGCATCAAGAATATCTGCACATAGTTCATAATTACAATTAGAATGAACATTTCTTTCACTAAACTCAAAGTCACTCATTATAGAGCGACATCACTATTTTAACGCAGATGCTCTGATGTAGTAGGTCCAAATACAGGATGGTGGGTCACCCACCCTCCTGCTCCAACATGGTAGGAAAATTATATGGTAGAAAATGTTTATATTCATAACAATGTGAATTTTCTGCTTTAAATACTTTTATATATGTTTTTAAAATGGTCCCTCCACCCACTTTTAGTCCTTTTTCAGACATTGAAATCGGAGGAAATGTTCCAAAAATGTGCTGATTTGAAAGTGAATGATGCCGATCTTTGTTTCCATAGCACAGATTTGTCTGAGACATCATCGAGTGTCAGCCTGTGCCTCTAAGGAGCGTCCAGCGTCCTGTTCATTGTCCATTTCTATCATAATGCACGCACTGGGGTTAAATATTGAATAACAATGTTCTTCCCACAGAGTTCAGACTCAATACTGTTAATAACAGACAATCATAGGGTCCTGCTGTCCACACTGTTATAGTTCTTACAGAAATACAGGCTGAAACATACAGATAGGAGCAGCTAAGAGAAGAAGAAATGTGCTGAAACTGTCAGAAAGGAGATTTATTTGTTTCCACTTTACATGTGAGCAGCACAGCAAACACAGTGAAGCCAGTTAACCTCAAAGTACACCAGTCACAGTGGACACAGAACAAAGCATCGACTTTCATTACATTCTGTTTGGGTGACCATCAAACTTTGTTGTGATTTAACATTTACTTCAGCCTCCTTTAAATTTGATTCATGTGACATCCGGACAACATTCCAGGGAGAACCGATCGAGCGGCGTCCCCCCGGTGTTTTATCCCACATCTCGTACTCAATGTTTCTTTCAGCCCAGAAAAGTTCATGTGATCATCGAACATTTAACCTTCCTGCCTTCTTGGGACCTTTTTGTGCCACTGCTATGTGTTAAATGGCTGCCATTTCCACTGTGTTCAGTGGAATATAACCAAACTTGCCACAGGATAGTTTTTACCTGTCAATGTTAATATTCCAGTGTGAATTCCTTAAATCAGCCTAAAATGGCTGAGCAGCAGAAATCCCCACACCCATCACCCTGGGGACCATTTTCTGCCCATTGACTTCCATTATAAACGCTATTTTTCAACCCCAAATTATCATCATATGATTTTATTTTTTCTTCTTTTCTTGGATGTCAATGAAGACTCAGGGCCTTGAAGTTTTAATTTTTAAATTGCAAAAAAAATGCAAAAAAAATAATGGCAGGTCAAAATGTATGTTGGTGCCAATCTTTGGTCCATCTAAAGGCCTACTTATAATGACAATCACATATTACTTCAACTGGTTTTTTGTGGAAATATTTAGTTTCGTTTTTTGGTTTTTGGGGCTTATAACACAGGGCGCTCATGTAATAACACTGGGATTTGAAGGGTTAAAACAACGAAAATATAATTAAAACTTTACATGAATATTTCAGGGAGAAGTAGTTTTACAAGGTTGGCTAATTTAAAGTGGAATAAAATATGGATATATGGTCTTTTTATGGCGTGGCTGAGAATGGTCCCTAGGGTGATGGGTGTGAGTTTTTTAAAGGATGGCAGGAGGGTTAAGCGTCAGCATCAAAATAAAAAAGAGCCAGATTTCAACAAACTCCTAAGAATTTCAGGGACCTGTACAACCGTCACAATTTTCAGTAAGAATCTTTCATGGTTTCATCAAATATGCTAAAGTCAGTCCAACATAAACTGGTCAGTTCTGAGGAAGCTCTGTGATTTCATATGGAATGGCTCGGGCTCGAGTATCACATCCAAGGTTGTGTCAGATAAGGAAGAGAAGTGGAAAACAGCAGGACACCTGCAGCCTGGTGATACAGGAGCAATAAAAGCTGCACACAGTGCTATCAATGATCACCAGCAGTTATCAAACTGAAGCTAGACACCCGGATGTTTCTTTCACAGCACATAACAACATTTTAAACTGCTACAGTTTCAGTTATGCACGGCGAGGTTTGTCGCACACCTAGATCACACACGCTTATACAAACAGGAAGAGGCGTGCTCAGCTCCACCTTCTCTGAGGCTACCCTGTAAATGTCACACGTACCTCACAAGGAAAGATCTCAGCTGCCACACTGAGAGTGGTGAAGGCAAACGTCCAGCCTGGCTCCAGTGGCTAGTGCAGGTTGGGATACTTCACGCAGAATCTGTCAAAGGCATCATATATGGCCTGTCTGGAAATGAAACAGGTAACGTTAACGTAGCAAAGCTGTCCATGACAAACAAATCATATACGTAAAAATGATGAAATGTGTGAAATACTGTGAGGGTGGCCCAACTCTAACATCAGATTAACCAGACAACAGCCACAGTTTAACGAACATTCTCAGACATGTTAAACCGTCCACAGCCAGTTATCTGTCTATATGTACCACGCCTGAACCAGGAAGTGCAGCTGTGACACTTCTACAAACAACTTTGGCTCCTGTGAACAATTTCTAGATTTTCTTTGAATTTGACGTCATATTTGGTACAGTGGAGATATCATTCAGGTATTGACATTGTTAAGGTTCAAAAATTGAGGAAGGAGAGTACAAACCATGGTCCAGAAGCTCTTGGTCAAACAATGATTTTAATGAATACACACGTGTGGGAAGACACTCTGTACGCAGACAGCAAGTGGTCTTCGACTTAATCAAAGCATACACAGATTTTTATAGCATCAGGGTTTGATTTAATGACGCCCCTTCATGCGTCACAGACAGGATATATACACATACGTCAATATCAAAACCACAACGACTTTTGACACAATTTAAAAGAACAATTGTCTTCTATCTTCATAACAGGTGCTTCCTGTCACTGCCGGATGCTCGCTTGTCATCTTGGCACCTCAGCAGCAGTTCTGCTACAAACTGCTCTTTTTGCAACCCCAAGCAAAACATGATTAAACTTTCACCTATAAATGATTCTCTCTAACTGAGTGTGTGTGTGTCTGTGTGCTAACCACAATTGCACCCTATTTCACCTCGCCGACTAGCTCCTGACCCCTAACCAGACAGAGAGACAGAAGCCACCCTCAGATATGTAATAACCGAAGTGAAACTATGGATATGTCATCTACTAAATAAATGTTTTAATCAAGAACCCCTACTAAAAGCTTAATACAAGAATATGAACATATAAAAGATATTAAAATGAACTGTTGTGTAAGCATGTATTGCAATTCCTTCTATGTTCTAGTTTTCCCTCAGCATGGATCATCTAGACACTCTCACTAGTGAAGCTTTAGACCATTAATGAACCTGAACATCAACTCAAATAAGCACAGATATGCATTATGTATAAAATAGTTATAACTGCACCTGAAATACAAGGTTAACATAATAACTGTATGCATAACATCTTAAGGCCTTCTTAAAGCTCTCTGTTACATTGTTAAAGCAATGATCGTCTTAGCCTGCTGCTCAAAATAACTTTCTGCTTTCACTTCTGCAAACTCTCTGCAACTTCCTGTCAGCCTGCAACTTAGTCTTTCTGAAAGACACACACTGTTCAACCTCTGAATGCAATATAAACCACAGATTATATTATTAATGCAATGGTGATGATGATAATTCTTTAACAATAGCAGTAAAATAATTTCCCTGCTCCACAACATCTAGTCTAAATTCATATTCATAATGAAGGACGCTCTGGTCCATAATGCTCATTGCATTGTTACTAATGTCAACTTTCTGCTATAAAACAGCAACGTTTCAAAACTAGAGCTTGTAGAATAGAGCAGATAAATATGGATTGTGTGTATTCTCAGATTTAGCATGTTTTTGTGTGAGTATAGTTTAACTAGAAAAATTTGCATTTCCTGCGAAAATGCTGTGTGGATGCCTTAACGCTGAAGATGTCTGCAGAAAAAAGCTGAAAAAGTTGAAAAAAAAAGGTTGCCCTGAGCAGGATTCAAACCTGGCCCTCCTGGTCTAAGGGCAGCTATTTAGCTCACTGAGCCAAAGTCATTCTCACAAAGAAGAGGTGGAGAGATTGACAATTGTGCTGAAATGAGCAGAAGCTGCTGAGAATTGTGCTGATAAGAGGTGGAAAGGCTGAAAATGTTTCAGAAGAGGTGAATAAGCAGAATTTGGGCAGAAAAGAGGTGAAAACTCTGAAAATTTTGCTGAAAAGAGTTCAATCAGCAGAATTTCTTCTGAAAAGAGTTCAATCAGAAGAATTTTGCTGAAAAGAGTTTTTTTCTGAAAACAGCAGAAAAAACTGAAAATCTTGCTGAAAAGAGTTGAATGAGCAGAATTTGTGCTGAAAAGAGGTTTTTGCTGAAAACAGCTGAAAAAGCTGGTATTTGTGCTGAAAAGTGGTGAAAAAAACGAAAATTGTGTTGAAAAGGGGTGAAAAAGCTTAAATTTGTGTTGAAAAGAGTTAACAAAGTTTAACTGTTGACTGAAAGAAATGTTGCCATAAGCGGGATTTGAACCCAGGCCTCCCAGTCTGAGAACGGACGCTTATCTCACTGAGCTAAAACACAACTCAGTCCAGCATGCAAAATCAGTGAGGCCATTGATAATGTGTTCCATTCATTTCAATGGTCAAAAGTCATAACAAACATCAGCAGAAATAGCAGAATATTTTAAAGTTTAAACATAGTATTTCTGCTAAAACTTAGTATTTAAACTAAATAATATTTTTTTTCCTGCCAAATCATAGCATTTGTGCTGGAACACAGAATATTCTGCCAAATCCTACAATTTGTGCTAAAACATTATTTATGATTTAGTAGAAACACTGGGACTTGGTAGAAATACTATGATTTACATGAAATACTTTGACTTAGCAGAAGTACTACAATCTAGGAAAAAAGTACTACAGCATAGCAGAAATTCTATCATTGAGCAGAATTACTAGGATTTAGAAGAAATACTAAGATTTGGCACAAACACTGATGTGGCTCAAGAACCTTTATTGTGCAGTTATACTATGATTTGGAAGAAATACTATGTTTTAGCACAAATACTATGATTTGGCTCAAATACTATGATTTGGAAGAAATACTATGTTTTAGCACAAATACTATGATTTGGCTCAAATACTATGATTTACCAGTAATACTATGTTTTGGAACAAATACTACACTTTGTCACAAATACTATAATTGAGTACAAGTACTATAAGTTTACAGAAATACTATGATTTAGCAGAAATGCAGTGTTTTTGCAGAAACACTGTAATTTCGCTTAAATAGTATGAAATAGCAGTAATACTATGATTTGGCAGAAATACTACTTTTTAGCACAAATACTATTGTACAGAATGGTGTACGTCAGTTTAATGCTGGGTGGTGCTGCAATAGTAACTATCCTCGGTCAGAAGGAGAGGCTGACATCCAGGGATTAGATTACCACAGGTGGAGTTTATTGCGGTCAGATGGATGGTACAGGGAGGTATGGCATACAGTAGGAGGATGTGGAGAGGTGATATGGTGTGGTTTCTATGATTAAGAACAGGGTATGCATTACAACATGCATACAGATTAAAGATTAAGAAAACTGGCAACAAATTCCTCCACTACAAATCAGTCTGATACCACTTTTTACAGGGTTCCCGTTTACTAAGGCACTACCCAAAAGGCGCCACAAGAGGGCACTCCAACACAAGAGATGACCTATTTACACTGATGCACTTAGTAAACAGCCCCTACTTAGCCACTACATAATACAGTGATAATGCAGTATTCAAATTCAAACAAATACTATGATTTGGCAGAAATACTATGACTGAGTAGTAATACTATAACATAACAGATTTCCTAAAAAAAACTATGAAATTGCAGTAATTCTATGACTTGGCAGAGATACTACGTTTTAGCACAAATACTATAACAACGCAGAAATACTATGACTTAGTAGTAATACTATAACATAACAGTTCAATGTTCTTGCACAAATACCACAATATGGCAGAAATACTATGTTTTAGCACAAATACTGTGATTTGGTATAAATACTATGATTTGGCACACATACTATATTCCGCAGATACACTATAACATAACAGATATTCTAAAACTTAGTAGTAATACTATAACATAACAGAATTATTATTTGGGCACAAATACCACGATTTGGCAAAAATGCCATGATTCAGCACAAATATGATGACATGGCAAAAATACTATGATTGGGTACAAATACTATGATTTGGCACAAGTACTATGATTTAGTACAAATACTATGATTTGGCAGAAATACTCTGATTTAGCAGACGTACTATCTTTTGGTAGAAATTCCTGCTAAAAGGTAGTATTTCTGCGTTTTAGCAGAAATACTGTAATTTGGCATAAATACTATGATTTGGCATAAATACTATGCCTTAGTAGTAATACTATAACATAAGAGATATACTATGGTTTTGCAGACATACTATGTTTTTGCACAAATACCATGATTTGGCACAAATGCTGTGATTTAGCAGAAATACTATGATTGGGTTCAAATACTATGATTTGGCAATAATACTGCGTTTTAACAACAACTACTGAGATTTGATTGAAATACTATGATTTAGAAGAAATACTATGACTCCATACAAATACGATGCTTTGGCATAAATACTATGATTTGGCAGAAATACTATGACTTAGTAGTAATACTATAACATAACAGATTTCCTAAAAAAAACTATGAAATTGCAGTAATTCTATGACTTGGCAGAGATACTACGTTTTAGCACAAATACTATAACAACGCAGAAATACTATGACTTAGTAGTAATACTATAACATAACAGTTCAATGTTCTTGCACAAATACCACAATATGGCAGAAATACTATGTTTTAGCACAAATACTGTGATTTGGTATAAATACTATGATTGGGTACAAATACTATGATTTGGCAATAATACTGCATTTTAACACAACTACTGAGATTTAATTGAAATACTATGATTTAGAAGGAATACTATGACTCCATACAAATACAATGCTTTGGAACAAATACTATGATTTGGCACAAGTACTATCATTCAGTACAAATACTATGATTGGGCAGAAGTACTATGTTTCAGTACAAATACTATGATTTGGCAGGAATACTCTGATTTAGCAGAAATACTATGTTTTAACATAAATACTGTCTTTTGGCAGAAATTCCTGCTAAAAAGGACTATTTCTGCTTTTTAGCAGAAATACTGTAATTTGGCATAAATACTATAATTTGGGATAAATACTATGATTTGGCACATATAATATATTCAGCACATATATTATAAAATAACAGAAATATTATGATTTGGCCCCAAAACCATGATTTTGCACAAATACCATGATTCTGCAAAAATACTATGATTTAGCAAAAATACTATGATTTAGCAGAAGTACTGAGATGTAGCAGAAGTACTTTGTTTTAGCAGAAATACTATGATTGAGGAGTAATACTTAAACATAGGAGAAATATTGATACACAGACACACATACACAGACAGTAAAGGGAACAGGAGCTGTGGAGAGTCTGGGCTTGGTATATGTAGGTCAGTTAAATTAGCTGCACCTGCTGTAGTCAGCCCTTACACACACAGACACAGAGAGAGGTGTGAGTTTTCTTCAGTGTATTTCTGACATTCAGGATTCCACTCGAACAAATGGCCATAATTTCCTAACCGTAGAGGCTAGAACGGTCATTCAGGCATCGTTTTATTCAGAAGAGATGGGGGAATCTTCAGGTCTTCATAATTCAGAGATAAAACATAAATTATTAAAGATATATGACTTGTAATACACTGTAACTGAGTAGAGGCGAAGCAAAAACTGCCTTGACTTGCGCTCAAACAACCTTTGGTAACTCTAAATCTATATGGAGCATCAAAATCATTCTTTCACCGTAAGAAACAGCAGGCTTTGGTGAACAGTTATGGAAATTTTCAGGGCTCTGTGGAAATCCATCAAAAAGATATGACGAGAGAAAAAAGTGCCTCATTTCCAGTGTTTGAAATCTGATGAAATCTGAGCGAGGGACAAATTTCCTACCCTCAAACAAGTCCAACTCATTTCAGAACGGTAATAGGTGAGAAAGAAATTCTTGAATTGTGAGCGTCAGGAGTGTCTGAACATATACGGGGACAAGCCTCATGTCTTAACTTTGCTTCGTTAAGGAGATATGACAATTTGAAAATGCCTCTCATTAGAGAAATCCAGCGGTGATTTTGAACAAACTCTCCATTGAGTTTATATGGAGAGTTTTCTGACTTTGTGTTACTCTGAGGAGATTTGCAAAATATCTATGAGTCCCACAACAATGATAGGGACATTTTCTGAAAGCCAGCAAAAATACCTACGTTTTGATGTATAATTTGTGGGGCTTGAGTGGAAATTGAGCGAGTAGCAAGAAGTTGTTTGGACATGAAGAGAAAATTCAAACAGTTTCACTGTCCCCTCTGAGTTAATTGCATAGCAACCATAGCAACGCATGTATTTTCTGAAAAATCAAAATTTTGCAACTGAAAACTCAAAGAGGGATAAGATTAAAACGGTAGAAGATCTGAAAAAGCTGAATCATACAGGAATAGCCAAATCATTTGAGAACATTTTAAAGTTTGAATGGAGTTTCTAGGTGAAAGTATGAGGCAGTAGTTAAGTTTCAAAGACAAGAAAGTTTTAGCAGAATTGTGGAAGTTTCCCATTCATTTCAATGGGACAAATTAAAGGAAAAAAGTGTAATATTTTAAAAAGTATAATAGTAATAAACACCAAAAGTCATAGCCGGCATTAGCAGAAAGAGCAGAACAGTTTAGAGTTTGAACGGTGAAAATAGCACAAAAATTGTGGAAGTAGATCCACGGCGAAAAGTGTACGGAAACACCCGGAATAATAAAGAATAAAGAGAAACAGGAACTCAATAGTGTGGATGCCCATTGAGGGCATCCACACAATTAGGCATAAATGAGAAACTTAAAAAACATCTTTTTGATCATTTTCGACACTATAACTTTACCTGAATATATTCTGTTTAAATAGGTATGCACTGATGTGTCCTCCTCTCAGATATCTGACTTCACAGCCTGGCCAGATCTCCTGCAGACTCAGGACTCCTGTTCGGGGCACATATGCATCCTCTTTGGCCTGGACGACAACGATGAGACTGGTATCTACAGGAACTGCAGCAGAGAGGGAAACACAGGGACATCTACAGTCACAACATTCTTTCACTTTTGTGCAAAACACATGCAAATCTTTTCTGCCAGAAGAGGGTGGTAGACACCGCAGGAACAGTGAGCTGTTAAACATGACTGAAGATCAGCTGGGTCCTCTGCAGTCTGTTAAAGGCCAGGTGGAGGATGACCTGTGCCTCCTCTCACACCTTCTTGTATAAGCCAGGACGAAGCTCATCCTATTTCCCTCACAGTGTTCTAGCTTCACAATGATAATCCTGGAGAATGATTACAATCCCTGCGTTGTTCATTCAGCAGCAGAACTGATCTTCTGTGCCTTTTGATGGTGTATCAGTATCAAACATTCAATAAATCCTTTGAACACAATATTAAAAGTAAAAATAATCACGCTGGAGATTGTGTACTGTTCAAGTAACAGAGACAAAAGAGCTCGTAAGGAACTGTCTACATACGGCCCAAGGAGCGAGGACAAAGGTGGGACAAGTCTCTATTTTAGCAACGAGCAGAAAACTGACACTTCCTGTGTAAAAGCAGATTAAACAAAGGCTCTACAGGTGCGAAAAAGACGGTGCTGAGTTTCTCTGATCTGAGGAGAACATCGTTTTTCATCAGCTTGTTGCGAGTCTCTTAATTCTTTCCACACTTGGCTGATATTCCTTCTATACGGTTTCAATTTTACAAGCCAACGCCCCCGTGGTGTCATTGTCCATCTTTCTGCTACACGACTGCAGTGCAGTAACTCCTCGAGCCAAAGGTCAGTTTTGAAAAACTCTGTTATATTCGGAGCATCTTTAAAGTGGAATAAACAGCCTCACACAATGAGAGCACTGGCTGCTACTGCTAGTTTAAAAACATAAAAGCCTATTCACAGTTTTTAATTATTGTAAACATTGTAAGAGGCCAATGTTGTGCCTCAGTGTTATTGATATTTACATGCTTACAACCTCACTGTGGATGTAAGAGCTAAATTATGAGGATATTTTTGCATCTACTTTATTGTGTAATGTTTCATTAGCTTATACTTGATGGCTCGGGCCCCTGGAAGACTAGCAAGCACTACTGTGGAAGCTAATGGGGTTCCTTATATATAAACAGATAAATAAACCCTTTCTAATAGGCAGCAGCAGTTAATTCTTTACTAATGCATTTCCTCCTTTGCTTTACATTAATACCCCTGAAAGCTCCAGACCAACAAACTACTCGTATGTTTGCTTTAATAGAGGTGGTCACACTTTCTAAAGATTAATTCATCAAACGCATTTGAGTAGCAACACCCGGCTGCTGCTGCTGCTGCTTGTAAGTTTCTTCTTTCTTTTTTTGGACACTTAATCATTCACCACTGACAGGTTTAACAGAGAATGTGCTTTTACCTGAACTAACCAGATCCCATCTTTAGTGTCCTCTACTAATTCATAGAAGTGCACCTCTCCACTGAAGTGTGTGGTGCTGGAGCCGTCGGCCTCTGTCTGCTCCTTCTGCTTCTTTATGGCCGAGTACAGCTCCCCCTGTGTCAGCTCTCCTGTGACAGAGCAAAGTGCAGCAGCTTTTAAAGAGCACTGATACTTGACATCCATGCAGCAGTGGTCTACGTACAGGCAAAGACTACATACACACACTGCGCAAAGTTCTTGAACCACCTCATGTTTGTTTTTGTGTCACATCCAAGGCCGGGACAGTTAAAGTGGTCTTGAGTACAAACATTTTTCACTCTTCAGTCCAGTTTTTGTACGGAACCATTTTCAAAGGAAGTTGCTTTTTTTCTCCTTCTTTGATAAGCCACATAACGCTGACCTACGAATCAAGCAAACAGAAATAAGGGACCTAAATCAAAGGATGAACCGGTGTTGTGCCAGTCATATAACGAAATGAACAGTATCTATAAATTTCTCCCTCTCATATTATTTAAAAAAATAAAAAAACAAACCCTAATTCTTCATCCTGCGTCTTTATTCTTCGAGCGTGGTCAGAAGAGGAGCTTGTCCTGTGCAGTATCTCTGCTGTTCCCAGGACTGTGCTCTTGATCTCTCATGTCATTCCTGGGATCTGCTGGAGCCAACTGCCCAGGTATGGAGAACACCGCCCGAGTGCTCCGATGACCACGGAGGTCACTGTCGCCTTCAGCTTCCACGTCTTTCTTGTATTGATGCCAGAGGCTTCAAACAGTTATATTGTTCCAGCAGGGCATCTTGAGGCGCCTTTTGTTGTGATTTGGCGCTATATAAATAAAATTGAAATTGCATCTGACAGTCGGCAGGTGTTGATTGGTTGGATCTTGTTCTTCCCATTCAGCCGACTCCTCAGGACTCGTCTCTGCAGGTATTTGGTGGTTGCAGCTTTCCTAACAGCCTCTTCATGGTTCCCATCTGACTGTGGGACTCCAAGTATCACAGCTACATTCTCTGCCTGCAATGTGCAATCCCCTCAGTTCTGATCACCTTCCCCCTTTGTGTTACATCCTCCTACACGTCTCCAGTCCGAATGACAGGCCAGTGTTATTGCTGTTATTGATCTTAGTGGATCAGTGAGCTGATCTCTCATTCACGCCTAGCATGCAGCTCGATGTCATCCATGTACAGGAGGTGGCAACGTGTGCCGTTCACACAGACTCCAGATGTCCAATGACATCTGTCTCGAGGGCAGAGGTGTGTCTCTCCTCTGTTATCACTCTCTGCAGGCGTTTGCGGTTTGCAGTAGTGCTGCTGTACCATGCAGTGATGCAGCTGGTCAGGCTGCTCTCCACAGTGCAGCTGTAGAACCTGCTGAGGATCTTGGCCAACATACCAAATTTCCTCAGCCTCCTCAGGAAATACAGCAGCTGCTGAGCCTTCTTGACCAGCTGTGTGGTAAATGGCCTGTATTTGTATAGCGCTTTTACTAGTCCCCTAGGGACCCCAAAGGTGATGGGATATTGCACAGGAATGAGCAGCAGTACATCAGGTAAGGTCCTCACTGATGTGGACGCCCAGGTACTGCTGCTCACCCTCTCCACTTCACGCTCCCGGGTAAACAGCGGCTGGTGAGGCCTCTTCTTCTTCCTCGTGTCCACTATCATCTCCTTTGTCTTATCAGTGTTGAGGGTGAGGTTGTTGTCCTCACACCGTGACACCAGAAGCCACGTCGTCCTCTCCAGTGATGCGACCGATCACTGCAGTGTCATCCGTGAACTTCAAAATGATGTTGTCTTTGTTGGAGGTGATACAGTCATGGGTGACCAGGGTGTAGAGGATGGGGCTGAGGACACAACCCTGTGGGACGCCAGTGTTTGTCTGCCAGTCAAAAAGTCCTGTAGCCAGTCACAGAGGGTGGAGGGTGCAGGCCGAGTGTTGCCAGCTTGTGAGTGAGTTTGTGGGATCACAGAATTGAAAGCGGAGCTGTAATCAACCAAAAGTACCCTGATGTAGGAGTCTTTGTTTTCCAGGTGGGAGAGGTAGTAGTGAAGGGCAGCAGTGATGGTGTCTGATGTGGACCTGTTGGACCGGTGGGCACACTGCAGGGGTCCAGAGTGTCTGTGATGTTGCTCTGGATGTAGGTGGCAGATTTCTTTTCTCATGTATTAACCACATATTTAATCATATCACATTAGTTATAGTAATATCACTTTCTCACTGTACCATAGTAAGAGCACTCCTGTCACTAGTTTACATGCATGTGGAAAGTTACCACAGTGAGGCCGTTGTAATGGGAGACGTTAAACAGATAGTGGGACTCCTTCTGCTTATCAGGGATGTAACTCTTTAGGTGACGGCCAAGCATAAAACAAGGTCATAATTCTCTATGTGAGGGAGGAGGTATAGCCCCCCTGAGAGGGGCAACATGTGAAAGTTTGTGGATGTTCTTTGTCTGTGTGTCTGTATATAAGATGTAAGGGCGGTGGCCACAGAGATGGTCCTGGTGTTTCACTGGGATGCTCTCTCCACATTGCAATGTGTTTATTAAACCCACTTCAAATCAAGCTCACTGGGTGTGTTGCAGAGTATATATACTCAACAAAAATATAAACGCAACACCTTTGTTACTGCTCCCATTCCCCATGGGATGGACGTAGAGACCTAAAATTCATTCCAGATACACAATATAACCATCCCTCCCAAACAGTGGTCACAAATCAGTCCAAATGTGTGGTAGTGGGCACATCTGCCATATTGAGATAATCCATCCCACCTCACAGGTGTGCCACATCAGGATGCTGATCTGACATCATGAGTAGTGCACAGGTGTACCTCAGACTGCCCACAACAAAAGGCCACCCTGGAATGTGCAGTTTTGTCTCACAGCAAAATGCCACAGATGCCACAAGCAATGAGGGAGCGTGCAATTGGCATGCTGACAGCAGGAATGTCAACCAGATCTGTCGCCCGTGCATTGAATGTTCATTTCTCAACCATAAGCCGTCTCCACAGGCGTTTCAGAGAATATGGCAGCACATCCAACCGGCCTCACAACCGCAGACCTCGTGTAACCACACCAGCCCAGGACCTCCACATCCAGCAGGTTCACCTCCAAGATCGTCTGAGACCAGCCACCCAGACAGCTGCTGGAACAATTGGTTTGCACAACCAAACGATTTCTGCACAAACTGTCAGAAACCGTCTCAGGGACGCTCAACTGCATGCCCGTCGTCCTCATCGGGGTCTTGACCTGACTCCAGCTCGTCGCCGTAACAGACTTGTGTGGGCAAATGCTCACATTCGATGGCGTCTGGCACGTTGGAGAGGTGTGCGCTTCACGGATGAATCATGGTTCACATTGTTCAGGGCAGATGGCAGCTGAGAATGTCCCAGTTCTTGCATGGCCAGCATACTCACCGGACATGTCACCCATTGAGCATGTTCGGGATGTGCTTGACCGGCGTATACGACAGCGTGTACCAGTTCCCACGAATATCCAACAACCTCGCACAGCCATTGAAGTGGAGTGGACCAACATTCCACAGGCCACAATTGACAATCTGATAGACTCCATGCGACGATGTGTTGCACTGCATGAGGCAAATGGTGGTCACACCAGATACTGACCGGTTCTGGGTCCCCAGACCCCCAATAGCGCAAAAAACTGCACATTCCAGGGTGGCCTTTTGTTGTGGGCAGTCTGAGGTACACCTGTGCACTACTCATGATGTCAGATCAGCATCCTGATGTGGCACACCTGTGAGGTGGGATGGATTATCTCAATATAGCAGATGTGCCCACTACCACACATTTGGACTGATTTGTGACCACTGTTTGGGAGGGATGGTTATATTGTGTATCTGGAATGAATTTTAGGTCTCTACGTCCATCCCATGGGGAATGGGAGCAAAAACAAAGGTGTTGCGTTTATATTTTTGTTGAGTGTAGTTAGTGTAGTTGTTGTTTTGTTTTGTGTGTCAGTTCTACTACTAAGTGTCTGTAATGTCGGGTTGTGTTTAGTGGTTGAGAGGAGGCGGCAAAAACACTTAGCAGGATAGTCAGAATCAGAATCAGAATACTTTATTGATCCCTGGGGGAAATTATTTTTTGTTACAGTGCTCCATTTTAAACCAACATTAAGACAAGACAGACAATACGCTAACTAAGAATAGTACAATATATACATATATATACATACATACATACATACATAAGTCACTTATAAATAAATAGTTGGAAAAGAAACATGTGTAGTTGTAGCAGCAAACAGTGTGTTAAGTGGATGCGTTGTACAGGGAGATGGCCACAGGCAGGAATGATTTCCTGTGTCGTTCAGTGGTGCTTTTCGGTAATCTCAGTCTCTCACTGAACGAGCTCCTGTGACTGACCAACATGTCATGGAGTGGGTGGGAGGTGTTATCCAACATTGTCTTTATCTTGGACAGCATCCGCCTCTCCGACACCACCTTGAGGGAGTCCAGCTCCATCCCCACAACATTGCTGGCCTTACGGATCAGTTTATTAAGTCTGTTGGCATCTGCGACCCTCAGCCTGCTCCCCCAGCATGCAACAGCATAGAGGATCGCACTGGCCACAACAGACTCATAGAAAATCCTCAGCATTTTCTGGCAGATGTTGAAGGACCTCAGTCGCCTCAAAAAATAGAGACGACTCTGGCCCTTCCTGTAAAGTGCTGTGGTGTTTTTAGCCCAGTCCAGTTTATTGTCAATGTGTACTCCAAGGTATTTATAGTCCTCCACAATGTCAACACTGACCCCCTGGATTGAAACAGGGGTCAAGTGTTTCCTGGTCTTCCTGAAGTCCACGATCAGTTCCTTGGTCTTTGCCACGTTGAGCTGCAGATGATTCTGCTCACACTACGTGACAAAGGAGTCGACCACAGCCCGGTACTCTGTCTCATCATCCCTGCTGATGCATCCAACCACCGCAGAGTCATCAGAAAACTTCTGAAGATGGAGGTCTCTGTGCAGTGGCTGAAGTCTGTGGTGTAGAGGGTGAAGAGGAAGGGGGAGAGAACAGTCCCCTGTGGTGCCCCTGTGTTGCTAATCACCTTGTCAGACACACACTGTGGGAGACGTACATATTGTGGTCTTCCTGTCAGGTAATCAACAATCCAGGACACCAGAGAAGCATCCACCTGCATCGCTGCTAACTTATCACCCAGGAGGGTCGGCCTGATGGTGTTGAAAGCACTGGAAAAGTCAAAAAACATGACCCTCACAGTGCTCGCCGGCTGGTCCAGATGGGTGTAGACACGATTGAGCAGGTAGATGATGGCGTCCTCTGTTCCGAGACGAGGCTGATAAGCGAACTGAAGGGGATCCAGATGTGGTCTTACTATGGGTCGCAGCTGGTCCAGGATGAGCCTTTCCAGGGTCTTCATGATGTGGGAGGTCAGTGCCACGGGCCTGTAATCCTGGGGGCCACTGGGACGAGGCGTCTTTGGTACAGAGAGAATACACACTCACACTGGGAATTCCACAGTGTGTCCTTTAATGCACCTGATAATGGATTGCATTTATATAGCGCTTTTCGAGACGCTCAAAGCGCTTTTACAATACCACTAAAGAGACACTATACCACTGTGACTTTTACATGTCACAGCAAAAAAGCCACCAACAGCAGGTTGAAGTGTAAACGCTGTGGGAAAACAGGAGGAGTGATACACCTCCTGTTTCCCCACAAAACAGCACAACCAAGGACTTAGAAGCACAATATAAAATACAAGTTAAAATGCTGGGTCACAAAGAACCGTGACAGACTCACCTTTAACTGCCCAAGACAAAGTTATGTGACATTAGTGATGTTTGTACTAACTTGGTTTTAAAGCTTTTACTTTAACTTATACGCTGTTCAATAGTTGTAGTTGATGATTTTATGGATAATTAAAGTCATATATAAGGAGGATTTTTGCTTCGGTTTTCTCATATTTTTTTCTCAGTCTCATCTTTTGTCATTTCAACTCCATGTGTGGCAGATTCCAACCTCAGCCAAGCTTTCCTATAACTATAAAAGACTATAAAGACACATCTCCGGGATGCACTGGTACGCATCTTCAGTGATGTATCCTGGGGTCATCAGGTGTTTCGGGTCTCACAACATCATACACCCTCGCCCAGGCGACCCAGCTGGGGGTGATCAGGCCCCGACTTGCGTACCAGTAGCTACCCACGGATCAGCCCTCTTGATCCACAGCCACCTTGTGGCTTTCTCTGCCGCTTCACTCACAGCCTGGATGGCCCTCTTCTTGGCTGCCCCAGCCACGCCCAGCCAGCCTAGGACTTTGCATAGTGATCGTCCTGCAAAGCCCCTACAACCCACTTCTATGGGCTCATAGAAAGTCTTCCAGCCCCTTCCCCTGCACTCCTGCACTAGTTCCTAGTACTTTCCTCGTTTCCTTTCATTGGCCTCCTCGATCTGCTCTTCCCAGGACACTGTGAGTTCCAGCATGATCAGCTGTTTTGAGGCCTCAGAAATAATTATCATGTCTGAACGGAGGGATGTTTTTGCAATGTTCTGAGGGAACTGTAGCTGTTTACCCAGGTCAGCCTGTAGCTGCCAATCAGAGGTTGTGTTGAAGAGGCCGGTTGTTAAATTCGGGCGCACCTGGGGTTTCTCTCCAGCCTTAATGAAAGAGATTGCCTTCCTCGGAGCATGATGATGCTTGCTGGTGCTGATTGCTGAGGCAATCTTTTCAGCAACTACTCTGAGCACCTGGTCGTGCCGCCAACGATACCGACCATCGGCCAGGGCCCTTGGGCAGCTGCTAAGGAGGTGTTCTAGGGTCCCTCTTCCAGAGCACAGGGGACAGACAGGTGTCTCGCTCTTCCCCCACAGATGGAGGTTTGCTGGGCTTGGCAGAGTATCGTATACTGCCTGCACTAGGAATCAGATCCGGTGGAAGTCTGCCTGCATGATGTTTGCCCAGGTGACCTTGCGCTGCAAGGTGCTCTCCCACCTTGTCCATGCTCTCTGCCGCTTAAGGCCTACAGCTCGACTTACTCGCCCCTCCTCCACACCTGCTCGGACCTCTTCCTGGAGTAGCTGGTGTCTCTCCTTTCCCTGTGCCCTGCTGACCTGGGCCTTTGGGAAGTACCCCAAGCCTGCTCCCCCTGTTGCTAAGACCCTCACCAGTGTTTTCTTCCTTAGGTGTGACTCCGCCACCTCAACTGCCTTCTCAGCCTTCCACTTTCTTCCTGTCCTTACCTCAATACCTGCTGATGCCACCTTGCAGTCTTTAGAATCTCTGTACTGTAGGGCTTCTTCTAGAGCGGGTATTGGACGAATGTCACCAATTTTCTAAAGAAATATATTTCAGAAGGTTCTGTTGACATGAAAATCTCACCAGATGTGGCAACAACCCATCAAATCCACACATGCAAAGTAATCAAACCACACGTTTCCATAGATTATGTGTAATAAAGAGAAATAAGACAGGGAAAAAGTCTTGAACACACTTGCTGCAGTTTGTTTAACACTTTGTACAAAAGCCTTTGTGTATGATGACAGCATCAAGATGCCTCCTGGTGGACAAATTAGTCGAACACATGTATTCTGTGCGCTGTGGGCGTGGCTCTACACAAAGTGACAGATAGTCTCTGAGGTAACCACCATGAGATGCTCAAATGCTCTTAACTTGCACATCACATGTGCTCAGATGTTTCTCCACATCAACAGGGCCCCTTCTATAAACTGTGAGGATTCAGGTCAATGGCCGTTCTATCAGCTTTAGTTGCTCTCTCTGAAACCAGCTGGCTGTGTTTGGGATCATTGTTTGCTGAAATGTCAACCCTTGTTTCATCTTCATCAACACAAATTTTACACTAGAGGGTGTATTTACAAATGTACTTACAATGTCTCAGAGTTTATGAAAAATCTAATATTAAACAGTTCCTAAAATAAGCACACTGGTCAACTGGCTGATTCATTTCTTTTATTTTTGTGTCTTCAGTCTCCTGTGAATGTTCAAGTTCAAGTTCAAGTTCAAGTTCAACTTTATTGTCACTTCAACCATATACAGTTTAAAAATACACAGTGAGGCGAAACAACGTTCCTCCAGGAACCAAGGTGCTACAAGACAAGTTAGTGCAAAAAAAAAAAAAATATATATAATATATCTAGTAATAAAATTGTGCAAAAGAGCATTTACAGGTTGGTGTGTGCGATGGTTTGGTGGTGTAGGTCAGTGTGTTTGCGCTTGTGTTGGTTAGTCAGTCCAGTCTCAATGTTTTGAGGTATTTGAGTTAAGCTGAGTGATAATGTTAGTGTGTGTGTGCGTGTTTATCAGTCCAGTCCCTTTTTGCTGAGGAGACGGATGGCTTGTGGAAAAAAGCTGTTGCACAGTCTGGATGTGCGTGCCCGAATGCTTCGGTACCTTTTTCCAGATGGCAGGAGTGTAAAGAGTGTGTGAGAGGGGTGTGTCCGATCAGCCACAATGCTGGTGGCTTTGCGAATGCAGCGTGTGGTGTAGATGTCCTCAATAGAGGGTAGAGAGACCCCGATGATCTTCTCTGCTGTTCCCACTATCCGCTGTAGGGTCTTGCGGTCTGATATGGCACAGCTCCCAAACCAGACAGTGATGCAGCCGCTCAGGATGCTCTCAATAGTTCCTCTATAGAAGGTGGTCAGGATCGGTGGTGGAAGCCGGGCCTTTCTCAGTCTTCTCAGAAAGAAGAGACGCTGTTGGGCTTTCTTGTGCAGGGAGCTGGTGTTGAGGGACCAGTGTTTCTTCCCCAAGATCTATATTTGAATTTTAAGTTGCTTTCAGATCATGTGAATGATCACACAGATCAGACTTGGTGCAGATAAAGTTAAAGGTGCAGATACATTTGAATTAAACTTGAATGAGCCCTTTCCACATCTGATCTCTGCTCTTGTTACAGTCACAGTTTCCAGGAAGCTCCACAAGTGTGACGTGCTGGAGAAGAGGTTTGTTTGGCAGCCTGACAGTCACACACTTCACTAGTGGCCAATACCACGTCTTTGCCTTATTACCTTCTCTTTGTCTTGAATCATTACTTGAAGAAGAAATGACATAACTAAAAGTTCATATTAAATAAACTGAAACTAGCAAACCCAAAGTAACAAATGAGTTTTGCATCAATCATTGGTTTTTAATTTGAGATTGTTTCGAGTTCGAAAAATGTTGAGCAACAGAACACACCAGCAGAGGCTCAGGAGAGTGCAATCAGACAATGAGTTTATTAAAACACACGCAGGAGAAGAAGTATACAGCATCACATCAGCAAAACGCCTCCCCCTAAGAATACACAAGATGATGATTTCATAGCATCAGGGTTTTACGCCCCCTCGTGCGTCAATTACAGATTAAAATACATCGATTACAGTCAATGGTACATCTTAAATGTGTAAAAAGAGATACAAAAGTTCAGTTTTTGATAACACCTGCCATACATGGTAATACATTTCAAGCCTACATGGTCCCTGAAGACTGATCCCTTTCTTAACTGCTCTCCTGTCATCTGTTACCAAGTAGACTAACATGCAGTTAGAAGCTAAATGAATTCCAGACCTTTGGCCTGGCAAGTTTCTAGATTATATGTGTTTGCAAGCGTGTACGCGGCCTTCTATGTTCCAGGTCACCCACACAATGGATTGTGAAGACATAGCGCTTCACAAAGCTTGAGACCTTTAATAGACTGAACATCAACTCTGAATGAGCACAAATATGCAATGTGTATAAAATGATCATAGCTACACCTGTAATGAAAAAGGTTAATATGATGGCAAACATCTTTGATACAATATCAATCCTGTAAGTAATATTATTAAGGCAATGTTAATAATGCAGGTTATATTATTGCAGTAAAAATAATTTCTGTATCTCCACAAGATCTACGTATGTCCAAGAATGCTAATCACAAACTGCTAATGAACTTCTACCATGGAGCTCCTTCTGCTGCACACTGTGGTTCAGCTGCTGTGGAGGACAAGAGGAAACTGCAGCGGGTGGTGAGGGCAGCAGAGCGGCCCTGGGCCCGACACTAACCTCCCTCAGAGACATTTATATACTGGCAATGTCATCCTCAAGGACCCCTCGCACCCTGGACACTCACCGTGCACCACCACCCATCACATTGCACCTTATATTGCACTGATCACCTCCTCCTTTGTCTGGCATATAACTTGTATATAAAAAAAGCAGGAACTCCAGCAACACTTGAGGGAAGAAGAACAACTTTAATAATTGACCACCGCGTTTCGGCTTGTGGCCTTCATCACGGTCATAGTAAAACATTGTAAAGAATTGCTTAAATACAAGACAGGAAACAGAAAAAAATTCAAATTAACCAGTCAAAACTTCATAGATAGGTCAGCTGACATATAATAGGTAGGTATTGGTTAATTGGTTAAGTCCCGCCCAAGTAAATACTGGGCTAGATCATTAATGATGAGGAGGGGGGGACATAACCCCCATATGTCTGAAAATAACACATGCATGAAATGCATAAGAAGGATGCTATAAATATACACACAGATTTTAAACAAACAAAACAAAAACAGGGGGGCAGTCTTTAATGGTAAAAGCACGTTAGAATTAGAAAACAAGTTTACATCATCACATGGGAACACATTTGTTAAAAGAACCTTATTTATGTCTCTAAATTGTAAAGTCTCTAAAGATTAGACTTAAAATGTAGACTTAAGATGAGATGTCTAGCACGCTACTCCTTCTTTGGCTGAACTAACAAGATTACTTGAATAAACATTACTCATGTGAGAGTAATTTAACTGATAAAATTAGGATAAAAAAATTAAAATAATTCTTTTTAAAAAAGGTGTAGTTCATAAAACCTCATTGATCGAAAAATGCTCATTCATACCTCTGGGGTGCAGACTCTTAAAACGGAATATCCAAGATGCTTCTCTTTTTTTCCGGATAAAATTTATGTTGCCACCTCTTTGGTTTAGTTTAATGGCTTCAATGCCGGAAAAATAATGGTGAATTTGGATGTTTATCGTTGAAGTGTCTTGCAACAGGGCTGGTTGAATCATTCCTCTTGATCGAACTTCTGTGTTCATTAATTCAATCTTTAAGAGGGCGGGATGTTTCTCCTATATATATCTTATTGCATGGGCACTGTATCATGTAGATTACATTTTTAGTTCTGCATGTGATAAAGCCCTTTGTGGCAATGGCTTTGTCACCTATAGGGTCTTTGAATGATTTGACATTTTTGGTGTATTGACAATTAATGCATCCCCCACACTTGAAATTACCATGTAGGTTATGAGTTATCAGGGTTTGATCTGGAGTGTCACCATTGGTGATCAGGTAGATTCTGTTCCAGTTATAGTCCCATAAATCATGAAGCTTGCTGCCAGAAAAGCTTCAAATCTCCTTTAAAAGCTATTTGTGGTCTTGGTTGTGGTCACTGATATCATTTGCAAAAACCCCAGTGTGAGAATTGTTGTGTGTGTGTGTGTGCGTGCGTACATGCGTGTGTGTGTGTTTGTGTGTGTTTGTGCGCGCGTGCGTGTGTGCGTGCGTGCGTACATGCGTGTGTGTGTGTTTGTGTGTGTTTGTGTGTGTGTGCGTGCGTGCGTGCGTGTGTGTGATTAACATTATCGTGCAAACGAACCAACAGAGTTTGATTCTACCGGCTGAAAGTCTCCATAAATGCAAGCGTTTCGGCGGCTACACCGGCTTCCACGAGTGTGACGCTTATTTTGAGAAAATAATAGAATATAAATTTATTTTTATATTTCAATATCACAATAATCTTCCAATGTAGAACTACAAGTTAAAAAAGAAGTAACATAAATCAAATCCACTTCAGCTAAACACTTCTAATTTATTTCCATCTTACATGCTGTGACTGCAGCCATTCCCACATCTCTGTGAATGGGACTCATGGACATGGATCAGTGGTTGTTGATCAATGGTCCTGAGAATCTGCATAATTAAGATGAAGGAACGGAGCTCCCAGCCCATCGTTCCTGCAGCTGCTTTCAGTCTTTATGCAAATGTCCTGTTTGTAAGACTGAAACCTGCAGCTGAGACTGAAGACGTCACCTGATGATGACGACACGTTTCTCCCACAAAACGCTGCGTCCAGATGAACAGAAGCAACAGACTCACTTTCCTGGATGATTGAGATGCATCAAGACTTCATTGTGTGTTACTTCTCATTCAGCACAGACACATTATTCCTGTTAGGTCATGTCAGCTGTCACTCAGTACAAGCACAACTGTGAACAACACAAACTTCTCTTCAATGTGTCACAGAAACACTAAGTGTGAGAGCCTGTATGACACACAGGACAGACTGTAAGCTCTGCTGGCTGCACAGCACTTTGTAGCAGTTTTCCAACATGTCCTCCACCCGTGATGTCAGTGGTGGGACCCCAGTCACAGCACTCAGCACCACCTCCTTTAAATGGATTTTATAGCAGTTACTCCCGTTACTCGGTGCAACGCTTCTTAAATGTGTTTTTGCAGGATAAAACACAGCAGGTGGTGTAGAGAGGACGTCAGCTGACGGAGCAGAGGGAGGCAGACTGTGGATAAATGACAGAGTGAGAGGAGAGCAACCATGACAGAAGCACAGGTGTGGCAGATAGAAGTGGCTTTATAGACACTTATTGTCAGTCCTCGTGCATGCTGTGGAAATAAGTGTCTGTGTCATGAGGTGACATGTGAGCTTATCTTTGGTCAATAATGTCATGATCGGCTGTGTGCAGGCAGGAATTTGACCCAAACGCAAACTCACTGGAGACAAGACTGAACTCAAAATGGCAGCTTTTATTGCTGAACACAAAACTCTACAAAACCTAAACTGGGAAGACTCTAACAAAACACACATAGGGAGCCACAGGTAGAAACAGAAAGAGAAGAGAAAAGAAAAGAAGAAAAAAACAAAAACAAAAACAACCCCCCCCCCCAAAAAAACAACAGCAAACAAACAAACAAACAAACAAACAAACAAACAAACAAACAAACAAACAAACAAAAAAACTAGGGTTAGGAGGCAGCAGGGCAGCCAGGTTTACGTAGTACTCAGGGTTGTAACATCGTACACAAAATCACACCTCATATGCTTAACATAGTCTGTCCATTTAGACCATATTCCCTGGAAGTTTAAGAGAAAATGACACTTTTTCCATCGTATAGATCTCTTGTACAGAATGGATCCAGTCTTCTATCGTTGGTGGTTCAGGCTTAAGCCATCTTCTCGTAAGAGGCTTTTTACTTACGGCCAGAAGGATGTACAGGAGTCTTCTGTCGTTGGAATCCAGTTTATCCACTGGTGCATTGCACAAAAACATGGTCTCAAAAGTTGAAGGAAAAACAAATGAAAAAACATTTTGTAAATGATCATGGATTAGAGACCAATACTGGCGAATATCTTTACAGTCCCAAAAGATGTGGAAATGGTTAGCTCCGTCTCCCCCACATCTCCAACATTTATCACCAAGTCCTCGATATCTTTGTTGAGCAGGGGTAATGAAAAATCTCATGATGCTTTTCCAGCTAAATTCATGCCAAACATTAGACCCAGTGGTAGCCCACTGTATCTTGCATGCGTGAGCCCAACACTTCTCTGTAATTGTCAAATTACCCTCCTTTTCCCACTTCGCTTTAATATACAGAGTGCTGTCGTTTTTACACCGCCGGATGCTGTTATATAATTTAGAAATAATTTTACTTTGCACTTCAGATTTGGTTAGTAATAAGAATGTTTCTACAAATTAAGTTGTGATTAAAATAATTTCTGATCTGTAGATATCTAAAAAAATCATCAGATCCCAAGTCATGTTTACTCCTCAAGAGATTTATTCTAAAGACACTTCTTCAGCTGAGAATCTAAAGGTAGAAACACACAGACGCTGCAGCTTTTACTTGCAAGGGCATGATCACAGATGCTCCCACCAGAGTGGGGCCTGTGATGTGCGCTCTGTTCTTGCACTTGTTTATTTATATACAAACGTAATACAACAGTGAATACATCTATTCATAGGCAGAGGGATGTTAGTGTGTAGGGAGTGTGTGTGTGGTTCTCTTCTTGTTAGTGCAGATAAAGTGTCCAGCTCTCCTCTTCCTGGCAGGAGTGAAATAATCACAGCTGGTTCAGCTTTTATCGCTGTGAGGAAGAATTTATCAAATCTAAGTCATCAAAAGGTCATCATGCAGTATTCTGTCACATGCAAACTTATATCACTCAAAGCTTATACTGACTGCTAAGTACAATTTTATATTGACAAACTGAAGGAGGAACACACTGAGAAAAAAAAGGAACAAAAAAGGGCAGCTCTTGGATTTACGTGAGCATCTCGCGTGTGTTTAACACGATTGCCTCAGGCTTTAAAGATCTGTACGAAATTCAACTTCATTGCATCAAATACAGGAAATCATAGCTTTCCTGTATTTCCTCCATTGTTGGCATGCTGGTTAGTGCTGTTGCTCCACAGTAAGAAGCTCCTGGGCTCAAGGCCACAGTCTGGCTAGTTTGCAGTGGTTTCTCTCTGGGTATTCTGGTTTCCAGTGTGAGAGGAAAAGTCAGGCAGTTATTAGAGCTAGGTTAACTGATGATTCTAAATTATCCATGAATGTAAACGGCTGTGTGTTTCTATCTGATAGACTGGTGAGCTGTCCGGGGTGTACCCTGCCTGGTAACCTATCACTTCAGTGTTATTTCCCGGCCCTGCTGCAACCAGGATAAAGATAGGAGGATGGTAGTTGTTGTAGACCCCTTCAATTTTTATGGTAACCAGGATCTAGACTTGATACTGAGACAAAAACGGTGCCGACTTTAGGATTAGTGAATGTCCACAACAATTCACCCAGCCTGTAGAAGAAGGGTGGAGGTTTTGTCTTGCTTTGTTTGTGCAGGAGCAGAAGGATGACAGAGACTAAAGGGGGAGGCTGTAGCTTCACATGAGTGTGAGCTGCAGACTGAACCCTTTGGTTGCTAATGTTGAGTCACTGATGTTTGCATTAAGAAAATTGTGTTTTATTAGCTGTGTTTTAATTAAGGTATCACATTATATTGTTGGGAATGTTAAATGCTAAAGTGAAGAAAAGCTTTGATTTCACTCATGACTGAACATGTTATTATTAACCATAGCAGGCCACTGTAAAGAGTCAATTAGCTTTTATAGAGGGAAAAAAGGCCAAAAACTCTGTTAATACCTATGAATAACAGGGAATGATAGACTTGTCACATTCAAAATAGAGATATGTAATAACAAACACGGGTCCGTGTCATTTAGGTTCTCCATTGAAATAGTCAATCATTTAGAAAAGTAGAATATATATGTCTCAACGCTGTTTCTCAATAATATTAAAAACCTAAAAACTATTGTTGTGGAAGATAGAAGTCACTGTGACGGCCCTCTGACTGTGGAGGACGTTTGTAATCCTATTTCTGCACTTAAGGCCAACAAATCTCCCGGCACAGATGGTTTGACTGCAGAGTTTTATGAATCATTTTCTAATCTCCTGGCTCCGTTCTTACTGCAGCTTTTCATAGGAAGTGTAGAGAATAACATCCTCCCTCCTACTCTTACTCAGGGTCTCATAACACTTATTCCAAAGCCAAACAAAGACTTACTTCTTATTGATAATTGGAGACCCATCTGTCTGCTCAATGATGACTATGAGATTATGGCTTTAGTACTTGCTAACAGAATGAAAGAGTTCTTGGACACAATTATCGATGAGACACAATCAGGCTTTATGAGAAACAGACACCTTTCTAAGAACAATCCGTCCAGCCCTTAGTGTTATTAGTGATTTCTCTGAGGCATCTGGTTTATGTCTAAATCTTAAAAACATGTGAATTACTAGCAATTAAAGGCTGCACTGCAAATGCTCTCTGTAACATTTCTGTTAAACAAGAAGTCACATGCCCAGGACTGTTAATATCCAAAGACCAAAAGTCAAGATGCTCGTCAAACTTGTCAAACAGTGTTGGGGAATTCTCTTTTTTTTTTTTTTTTTTTTTAACGATCAGAAATGCTTTTATTTCTCAATGTATACGTTTTAAACAGTCATCGTAATTTCTCTTTTTTTATCAGCCATAGTAGACATGTCCAACTGGGACTTAACCCACATATGGTTGCTGGAGTCTATCCCAGCTATCACAGGGTGAGAAGCACCATACAATCTTAGCAGTTGCAGGTTTAACCATTCATGCTCACATTCACACCACATCAGTTTAGAACCACAATATAACCTATTATGTCAGCATTGAGGGCAGGCTGGGGGGTTTGTACCATTTTCTCTCCAGGAAGCTTTGGGTGGTTCCTTCCGGTGGAGCTACCTTCCTGGGCTTTCTGTTCCCTGCATCTGGAAGTAATAATTCATTAGAGACCTCCATATTTAAGGACCGGTTGTGGCCGTGATTTTCTGGCAAACTGTTATACCTACCTTCATGAATTTATGATCCACCTGCTCAACCACCAGAAGAACTCTCCTGTTTCTCTTTTTTTCACTTTCCCACTCTCAACTGGCCCTGCTTCCTGCACCTTCCACATTGCTCCCCACCTCTGTGAGACTCAATATGCTCTGGACCCAAACCACCATGCTCTTTACCCTGCTCCAGAACCCAGCCTGCCCACAGACCTACCTCCTCTCTTCCTCCACTCTGGGAGCCACAAATCCTCCCAGACCCCCAGCATCCGACTCCTCTCCCTTCACTACTGCACCTCTTGAAAAAAATAAAATAGCTCCAACAGAAAGACTCAAACAAGGTGATGTGGCATGGAAAGCTTCCAAAGGTTGCATGAAAACTGAGTAAATTAAAATAATTTACTGCAGTTCTAACTGTAAAAAAATCATCAGTAGAAAAAACACAACTCTGCTAAGATTAACACACATCTATATAAAGCAGGAAAACATCAGTAAATCATTTTTATCTTTCAATAAGGGGATGGGAAAGTCTCACATTAGGATGCGCTAGTTACTGTTTTCTACTGAATACATTTTTAGAAATTGTGACCTGAATATTATTTTGCTGAATGTCTTTAACCGAATGACTGACTTTCCTGTCTTTTTCTTTCGTTTCATTCCTCGCCTCAGCTCTCACACCAAAAGAAACCAATGATCATTTTATGACAGTTAAAAATAGAATAATGGTGCACACAGATTGCAACGTGATTGGAGAATAATGTGCTCAATTATTTGTGTGTGTGCGTTTTAAAATACATGAACACAAAAAGTGGGTAAGACACATCTTTTCTGAGAGTGTATCTTTCAAAGGTCTCTAGAAAACATCAGTGGGTACTTCTAGTGTTGGGTGGTTATCCTTCAACTTGAGGGTATTAACTGTTAAACATTATGGTGTTAAGGTTAGGACAATGTGCTTGATTTTTTTTTTTTTTTGTGTCCCGTTTGGATCTTTAGCATCAGAATTGTTGTCTTAAGGCCAAGAAAGATGCCAAGCAGATTTATTTTACCAAGTGGATCATCATGGCCTTGCCATATTGGTCCATTTGATTGACCTTTATTATAATTATGAATTTATTTTATTTTCAGTTGCTACAAACGGGACAGACATGACTGGGGGATAGGACAGGGAGAAAGAATGAAAGAAAGAGAGGGAGAGAAAGAAAACCAAAGGGGAGAAGAGACGGTGAGAAGGGGGGAAGAGAGAAAAAACAAACACCTGGGTCACCTGTATGGAGAAAAAAAACAGAAGAGAAAGCAAACAACAAAGAGCAACATAATAAAAAAACAGCACCATCACAATAAACTAGCTAGCAGTAGATATCAGTAGATACTAAATAATAAACGATATTGTGCAGCACGCAAGATAGACAGCGCACAATGTGCTTTGAGGCAGCAGCCAAGAAAGCTGTAGTCCGCGTCTGTGAATACCCGTGTGTACACCTGTGTGCATACCTGTGTGGATCAGCATGCTTGTATTCCAAAGGTTTCTCCATGTAACGATCTGCTAGAGGGTGTGGGGGGGCCACAGCCCCGTCCTCCAGGGTATGAAGCAGGTATGGAGGAGATCAAAACTCCAGACATCCAGAGGCCCCCAGAACACAAGAGACCAAGGAAGACCAACAGAGGGGCAGCCGCGCCACTGTCCCAGAAAGAGCTGAGGAGAGTCCCAGATGAGGGCTCACTCAGCAGCCACGGAGCAGAAGCCAGGGGGGGTTGCAGTGACGCGCCCGTGAGCTCCGCCGGCAGCCAGCTGTGCCTGAGTGACCGAGCCCCAGGCCGAGAGGCCGGGGGCACCCCACCTCCGAAGTGGCCCGAGCGAGCCCCAGGCTCCAGGCCCCGATAAGCGGTCACCAGGGAGTGAGCCGGTATGTACCCGGACGCCCATCCCCACACACAAAGAACCACCAACGCACCGACACCTGAGGGAGTCCGCCACTGGCAGGGGAAGTGGTGGTGGGGAATTCTCAGTGGTGCTTGGTGCCATACCCTCAGGGACTTTAATGTTATATAAAAACACTGACAGCTCAATCTCTGCCTCAGTCACTCTCCCTGATCCAGCTGAGTCAGCAGTGGGAAAAATCTGCTTTTCACAGGAACTTGGTAACAGCAATAAGAGAATACGTAGTTTATTCCAAGAAGATATCGTCTCTCTCCCATATATAGAATATCTTACTGGAACCGACATGTTCCAGATATCACCTGGAAGACAGTCTGGATGATCCCATAAATATCTAGTTGTGAACAAGGTGAAGGAAATCTCATATAAAATTCTTCATAAATGTGACCCAGCCAGTCACTATATGGTAACATTTAAAAGAGACATAAATACTAATTGAACTTTCTGTGGGGATCATCCAGAAACTGTGGCACATGTCTTTTGGTTCCTCTACACAGAGATTCTGGAAGAATTTAGCAGTTTTGTTATTGTCTATATTTTAAGGGAGTTTTCTTTACGATGGGAAAATGTTTTATTCTGTTTCTTTAAGTTCCCCAGGAAGAATGATAAATGTTTTTTTATAAAATATTTGTTAATACTTTTAGCTATTTTATATCCATAAATGTAAGTTTATTAATAAAACACCATATTTCTGCCGTTTTATAAGGATATGAATTGTACATACAATCAATTTCAGACTCAACCAACAAAAAGCCTCTCAGAACAATATTTATATGTAGATTTTTTTCGCCTCATATCATCATTTTTTTACTCCTGGTTCTGTATGTTCATGTTCTGTTCTTTTGTAAACTTCATCTGTTTGTATGTTGTATACTCATTGTGTTTCAATAAAGTTCGATTTAAAAAAAAGGTACGTTCTAAACGAAGCTTCAGACGTCACTGATCACGTGACTCTGGCCAAACGAATCAAGCCTCGACACGGTGCTTCTGAAGCAGCGCGTTGATCTTTCTGACACACGCACCGGAGCGTCAGCTTCAAGCGGACCATCACTACGTCTCACATCTAAAGGTGTCAAGGTAACTTTGAACTGAGTTCAGTCAATCTGGAGTTTTTCCAAGTTTTCTGTTGCTCTCTGTGAGAGAAGAGCGTTAAAGGCGGGGCTCTCCAGAGTCCAGCAAAACAGGAAACCACAGCTGGGTGTGTGTAAGTGTGCAAACCAATAGAATGCATCGTGGTGGGGGGGCATCACGGGCAAGAAAAAAATAAAATAATCGGTCGTACCCATGCTTCCCCGACGTCATGCCAGCGCATATTGGGAAATTCGTAGGCACCGATCGGTTTTCTATCAGCCATTTGCTGGGAGTAAGGGCGCCCTCCGTTTGCGAGGTGCGCCTGCTGCTGGCGGCACAGGGAGGAGAGGGCGGGGCGGCGGGGAGTCTCTGGCTGGCTGGAGCGGCATCTAATAACCAACTCGCAAAACAAAATAAAAACAACAAACAGATATTATGATACAGACTTATAATCTGCACCCATGTTTTTTCTACATTCTATAAAGTGAGCGCGAGAGCCCTCGGTGCGCCTGCGCGCTGCTGAAGTCAAAGTAAACTTTATTGTCATCTCCGCTACAGACAGTCCAGCATATAGAGAGACGAGACGACGAGGCTGCAGTTACAGCGGTGCAAGTAAACAAACAACAAATATAAGAAGAGTAAGAAAATAAATATAACTTTAGGACTCGGGGTAAAGGATCAATAACAATTTAATTTATAATTTACAGTTTGATGATTTAAAGTCTCACACAACCCGTCAAAAGGGGCGGGGCCGGCTGCTTCCAAGTAGAGCACATTTCATTTATAATGATGTAAATCCAAGCCCATCATGGATTCACGATCTGAATCCTGGGTTGTGTGAAATCCCAGAAATCAACCTTAGACAAAGTGAATCTGTGAACTAAGGTGTAGGTCTGTTAGGTTAATTGTGCTGATCCTCGGGTTGGGGGATTTGTGTTTGTACTGGAGCGCAAAATTCAAACCAATGGAAGATGGACAACAAAAGTTCAAAGCCATCAGGTGCTCAGTTTATGTATTTATTTTTGGCCTGCATCAGTAAGAAATGCCAAATTATATACACAAAGTTACAGGAATCACCACTCCTGTTATTCATGATGATTTCAGTAACATCACATAATAACATGTAACATCCTGTAAGCACAGTCTGCCTGTGTCTTTTCTCTGCAAATGAACATTTTCAGCCAATATAGGTAATACATCAACATGGCTGCCGTGGCTGAGTTAGGAATATTTATAATGTCATTTCAAAACTTGCATATGATCTGCAATTTGTAGCAGATCTACTGACTGTCACAGCAGCTGGAGCAGTCTCAAATGCAGGTCAGTCCACTGCTGCCCCCTGTGGCCAAGTGCCATAGCTACTGCTGGATGAACTCGTGACACATCTGCACCTGTTTCTATGAACACATTGAGTCTGAGTGGCTGCACTTACACTGGTGCATTCAAACATATTGAAAGATGCCAGCAATGTGGATTGTCAAGACTCAAACCAACCATTGAGCAAAGACAGCAGGATCACTTGTTTCTGTTTGTTATACAGCCAGATTTACTCGTGACACACATGTGCAGCTGCTTTATCACCTATTCTGAATTTGTTTCAAGCACAATACATTTGTTACACATGTTGGGATATTGTGTTTGTTTTAAATGTTATATACCTGTGTGGTATGTGACTTGTGTTGCCATGACGCCAGGTCTCTCTTGGAAATGAGATTTTTAATCTCAATGAGATTTTTTTTTACCTGGATAAATAAAGGACTAATTTGTAACTTTCAGTGTTTTCCGGTCTTCCAAAAGAAAAAAAACCTTCAACTACATGACATGCAGTTGTGTATTTGTTTTCACCTTATCACACACTTGAAGTTTTACAAATCCCCACTTCTTTAGTGAATATCATTTCAGTCTCAGACAATCTCGTTTCTCTTACAGAGGTTGAATGCACCTTCTGCGGATGGTACCACACAGTGTGCGTGGACTTCCCCTGCACAGAAGGCAACTACAAATGCTGTGAATGCTAAATAAACAGAAACAAATGATCCCTGTTGTCTTTGCTTGATGATTGGTTTGAGTCTTGACAATCCACATTGCTGGCGTTGCATCTTTCAATGCCAGCAATGGCAGGTATCAGTGCTCAAACCTTTTGTGTTTGTTTCCAACAAGTTGCCCACCTCGGGAAACAAAAATGTGTTCTTTTACTTGTCAGATGAACATATGAGACACTTTGACTCTTCAGTGCAGTGTGGAGCCTAACAAAGATCTGTTTTGTGTCCCAGCTGATCAGCAGGAGGAGGAGAGTCTGACGGAGCAGCAGAGGAACATTTTCAGCTACTTGGACTCAGCTCAGCCACTACAGAGGAAACAATGAGCTCAACACAGAAGGTGACAGACAGAGCAGGACCATATGACCAAAGATATTTATCACCATATACATTTGAACATTTGCCATAACGATGTAGCTGACGATAGAATTGACACCAGACAAAATACTTTACAGCTGCACAACTTTATTAAAAAGCCATCAATGTATTTTCACTGAAACAAGCAGCTGTTGTTTATGTGCATTAAAGTTATATAAAAATGTAACAGTGCAAATGCAAATTCCTCGCTGACAGTTTAACCAAAAGGCGTTTCCAGTGGAAACTGGCCGACACATCCTGAGCATAACCATGTATAATATCCACTAAACTTCAGAAGAGGTTATACAGTCGTGGCCAAAAGGTTTGAGAATTGCATAAATATTGGAACCTGGAGAAGTTGCTGCTTAAGTTTTTATAATAGCATTTTGCCTGCACTCCAGAATGTTATGAGGAGTGATCAGATGAACTGCATCGTCCTTCTTTGCCATGAAAACGAACTTAATCCCCAAAAAGCCTTACCACTGCATTTCATTGCTGTCATCAAAGGACCTGCTGAGACCATTTCAGTGATCGTCTTCTTAACTCAGGTGAGAATGTTGGCGAGCACGAGGCTGGAGATCATCATGGCTGTATCCCGATTCAGGTTCTGCAGCTTTAAAGTCCTCAAGGGCCGCGTACTCAAAGACCGCTAAGACCGAAGTGCGAGGCTCGTAGGCTCGTGAAATGGGACGTCTAGCCTCCGTCGCGCTGCCCAGGTTGCCTAGCAACCATGATACTAACAGCTGGAAACGTTTCATACAGCTGTGTTTGACAGAAATGAAGGAGAACATATTTAGTTCATTTGTTTCTACATGAGCTCTGTGTGATTTGATGAGTATCTGAGGCTGAGACCACAGGACTGTGAAACATGATTGTTGGGCTTCATTTCTGTGCTGAACAGTCGTTTAAGATTAGCTGTAAATAACAATTAGCTGATGTTGTTCATGAGACTAAAGTCATCTCACTGTGGTAATGTAAATATAATATGGCCAATATTATAGTTATTATATTAATCACTTCACTCACAGACAAGTATCTGTGACAGTGTGTATACAGATGTATCATATATAAGAGACAAATATTGTTCATTTAATATGTTGGTACTAAATTTGGCTCAATGCTTACATATATGTGTAAAAAGCAAATGTAGGAGCTGTGATAACTGTGTCTGATAGAATGAAGAGTAGACTGATATATGAAATATTCCTTTATTGGGTGAGAAAATCAGACCATGTCATAACTGCTGTAAGTCACACAGAATAGATATCAGAGCCTTAAACAGGCTGACGTCTGCTAAATGGGTCAAACTGGGCAGAAAGTCTACAAACACATAACATCCTTATAGAATATGATGTAACACTATAGATCAACTTAGCTCAGAATATATAAAGCATATAAACAGTTACAGCAACATGATGCAACAAACACAGCAGCTACTGATCCAAAATACTCAAAGCTTCATAGAACTGAAACCAACATTTATTTTTAGCTCCATCCTGCTGCTGATACAGACTTTAGGTTTCTGAACATTAAACTTGTTGCTGCCTTTCATGGTGTGTAACTTGAAGGCCCTGAGTACTCTGAGTACTTTCTCCCACACTGGAAACACTGGGAGGATCACATTATGTGAACATTACCTAATAAGACTGATTCAGCACAGACAGTTCTGTTAAACTTTCCTAGCAGTCCTTCACAAACAGGGAACAGTCTGTCTATTCTCTCCATCTGTCAGCTGCTGCTGGCTCTTCCTCCTCCTCTTCCTCACACACTGCTGAGTTTGTCCTGGTGGATCATCAGGGCTGCAAAGCCTCACAGATGATGTGCAGCAGTGGGTCCCTCAGTCTGTCCTCACTCTGGACACTTGCAGTCGTCACACATGGAAATCAAATGTGTGATAAGCTGCAGGATTCAAACACAAGTGTAACTTATAAACACATGTTCATACTTTTATTCCACAATCAGAGAGAAAGAAACAGAGAGAGAGTGCAGGACAGACAGACAGGTGACAGTCTCAGGTGTACACACTGCTACACAACAGCACCAGAGAAGCAGGATTTAGTGTTTGTGTTATTACGAGTGTAAACAAGAAGAGTTCCAGATGGTGCAGTGGACACATGTGTGACTGCTGTGATTAAAGCATCTTTCTTTCAGCTTAACGAGTGAACCGTCAGCTCGTTCAAACACACGTTAAAGTGCGTTTGGCTCGACACCACCGAACAGAGGCAGCAATATAACACAGCTCACATTAACAGTGCAGTGGATCCTGCTTGTGCCGTGATGTTCAGGACTGCAAACCGAGCAGCATCACTGACTTTCAGCTTGTTGTGTTTGTGGATATATGACTGACTTTAATTATCCACAAAATCATCACAATCTCTGTCAGATTAAGGTCGACTATTGAACGGCGTATATTTTAAAGGCTTTAAAACCAAGTTAACGCTGAAAGTACAAACATCACTAATGTCACATAACTCTGCCGACAAGGCATAGCTATGGCTATGAAATGCTCTTTGTGTATCACTTCTTCATTATGAAAGATGTCATTAATGCACTAGTAATGTCTCATCTGGAGTATTGTTCAATCATTTGGTCAGCAGCTAATAAGACAGATCTTAACAGACTTCAGTTAGTCCAGAATAAGGCGTCCAGATTAGTGTGAAGATGTTCATACTATACTAATATTGATAAAATGCATAATAACCTTTCTTGGCTTCCTGTACAGGCTAAAATATTCTATGGCTTACTTGTAGTTCTAAAGAAAGCAATTCTGTTAAACACACCACATTTATTCTGCTCAGCTGCAGTATCCAGATGAAATACATCATCATATTACACAGTTTTCAACAAGCTGCAATTTAGTAAATGCTCGAGTTAAAAGTAACGTTTTGTAAAACTGTTGCATTTAGAGCAACTTTTAAGTGGAATAAGTTGCCTTAAAAAATTAGAGAATTATTCAAAACTTCAATGAACACTTAAAAGCCGATTTACAGAGCTTTTAGTTGTTGTAAATATTGTAAGACATGATTTGTTTTTGAAATTTGTGTAATGTGCCTCAATGTTATTGATATTATTATTATTGATTGCTTATATTTGAACAATTGTGAAACCTCACTGTGGATGTAAGAGTGCAATTATGTGGATATCTTGAATCCACTTTATTGTGTAATATTTTATGTGAGTATTTGACGGAAGACGAGCAACATCTGTTGTGGAAGCTAACGGGGTTCCTTTAGAATAAACAAACATAGGATTTATTATCACTGAATAATTCTGTATAAATCTATACAAATTATAGAAATATGTAATAGGAAACAACAAAATAATCTAAATTATAAAATAATGTGTGTGTGTGTGTGTGTGTGTGTGTGTGTGTGTGCATGATTTTAGTGTTTGAACAGTCATGAATTATCTTTAACAGCAGGTTGGATGTAATGTGTTAGAACTACCAGCAGGTGGGGATAAGAGACCTTTAAGGTGCTTGGTGCCACGCTCCACCTTCAGGTTTAAAACTAGTGTTAATGGAGTTTGAAGGCTGAGTTTGTTCCACGACTGCATTTCACTCACTGCCTCTGTTTGTATCTCTGTCACTGCAGGACCAACATGGAGCCAGAAGTCAGCGCTCTCAGGAGGCCGACAAACCTCACAGAAGAAAGGGAGAGAAAAAACACACCTGTGACGAGTGTGGGATGGAGTTTACTCTGAAGGCTTCACTAAAACAGCATCAGGTCATCCACACTGGAGAGAGACCGTTCAGCTGTGAACAGTGTGGAAAGTCTTTTTCCTGGATGCGTTCCCTAAAAACACACCAACTCATCCACAGTGGAGTTAAAGCGTACAGCTGTGATCAGTGTGGCAGAGCTTTTACTCGCAGTAGCCACTTACAGAGGCATCTAGTTACCCACTCTGGAATTAAGCCATACAGCTGTGATCAGTGTGGCAGAGCTTTTACTCACAGTAGCAGCTTACAGAGTCATCTAGTTACCCACTCTGGAATTAAGCCATACAGCTGTGATCAGTGTGGCAGAGCTTTTACTCACAGTAGCAGCTTACAGAGTCATCTAGTTACCCACTCTGGAATTAAGCCATACAGCTGTGATCAGTGTGGCAGAGCTTTTACTCGCAGTAGCCACTTACAGAGACATCTAGTTACCCACTCTGGAATTAAGCCATACAGCTGTGATCAGTGTGGCAGAGCTTTTACTCAAAGTAGCCACTTACAGAGTCATCTAGTTACCCACTCTGGAATTAAGGCATACAGCTGTGACGAGTGTGGGAAGGGTTTTACTGAGAAGGCTAAACTAAAACAGCATCAGGTCATCCACACTGGAGAGAGACCGTTCAGCTGTAACATGTGTGGAAAGTCTTTTTCCTTGAAGCGTTCCCTAAAAAGACACCAACTCATCCACAGTGGAGTTAAAGCGTACAGCTGTGATCAGTGTGGCAGAGCTTTTACTCGCAGTAGCAGCTTACAGAAGCATCTAGTTACCCACTCTGGAATTAAGGCATACAGCTGTGACATCTGTGGAAAAACTTTCAGCCAAAGAGGGCACCGAAATGAACACCTACGCATTCACACCAGACATGATGTGTACTGCTGTGAACAGTGTGGCAAATACTTTACAACAGACGCACAGTTACAACAACACATGTTTACCCACACTGAGGAGAGACCTTATCAATGTGACCTGTGTGAGAAGACTTTTAAATCTCCACGTCACCTGAGACAACACCAACAGATCCACACCAGAAAGAGACTCTACAAGTGCAGCTACTGTGAGGTATGTATTTATATTGTTATCTTGTCATTTTAGCCTGACTGTTTGGAACAACTCTGCTCATTAAACTGTGTTAGCATGTTAGCAATTCTACTGCATGGAAAAGCAGCTCTGAGTGATTATTCAGATTTTCCTTTCAGTTATGATTTTAGTATTACTGTAGTATTATGGTGGTAGTATTGTAGTTATTGCAGCCCAGTAAACTGAGTGTGTTAACTGAAACAGTCAAATGTAGTTGGACGTCTGCAGAGATGCTCTTTATTTCAGGCGACGTTCAGGATACAAATGTTGAAGGACGGACTTACACTGTCTTTGTGTCTTTGTTTAGAAGCAGAGCGACACAGATGGATCCAGTTCTCAACCCTGTCATCACCGTGGTGGTGGGAAAGACTTTCTTTGTGACCTCTGTGGAAAAATCTTCAGTCAGCAAAATACCCTAAAAGTACATCAACGTAGACACACTGGAGACAAACTGAAATACTGCAAAGAATGTGGGAGAAGCTTCCCCACATCAGGTGGATTAAAAACACATGAACTGATTCACAGTGGGGTTAAAAAGCACCTCTGTGATCAGTGTGGGTCATCCTTCACCACTGAAGGTGAACTTAAAAGACACAAACGAGTCCACACAGGAGAGAAACCACACAAGTGCAGACACTGTGAGAGAAGCTTCTCACATTCACATGGTCGTAACAGGCATGAACGTACACACATGGAAGGAAACTACAGCTGTGACCAGTGTGACAAGAGCTTCAGGAATCTCAGTTCATACTCTGCACACAAACGATCCCACGTTACTAATAAACTGTTTCACTGTTACCAATGTGCCCAAACATTCACCTCATTGTCTGCTCTGTGCAAACATCAGCGCGATCACTCAGGGCTGAAATCACTCCCATCACTGGATCACAGTGAATCTGAAGACACAGAAAGATCCTCTGGTTTCTGTGTCAGACTCAAAAAGCTTGAGATCAGGCTCCACAGAGTTCAGATAGAATCATTTAAACTTGTGTTGAACTGAACTGGTTGCTGGGCTGAACTTCTACATAATACAGATCTACATGGGATCTTCTTTTCTGTTGTTTTACTGAGTCAGTTTTGTCCTTTTTTCTCTGTCCTGGTTTTGCTCGTCTGTAAATGATTGAAACTCAGTCAAATAGTTCAATTCAATTCAATTCAATTCAATTTTATTTATATAGCGCCAAATCACAACAAAAGTCGCCTCAAGGCGCTTCATAGATACAGAGAAAAACCCAACAATCATATGACCCCCTATGAGCAAGCACTTTGGCGACAGTGGGAAGGAAAAACTCCCTTTTAACAGGAAGAAACCTCCAGCAGAACCAGGCTCAGGGAGGGGCGGCCATCTGCTGCGACCGGTTGGGGTGAGAGAAGGAAGACAGGATAAAGACATGCTGTGGAAGAGAGACAGAGGTTAATAACAGATATGATTCAATGCAGAGAGGTCTATTAATACATAGTGAGTGAGAAAGGTGACTGGAAAGGAAAAACTCAGTGCATCATGGGAATCCCCCGGCAGCCTACATCTATTGCAGCATAACAAAGGGAGGATTCAGGGTCACCTGGTCCAGCCCTAACTATATGCTTTAGCAAAAAGGAAAGTTTGAAGCCTAATCTTGAAAGTAGAGATAGTGTCTGTCTCCCGAATCCAAACTGGAAGCTGGTTCCACAGAAGAGGGGCCTGAAAACTGAAGGCTCTCCCTCCCATTCTACTTTTAAATACTCTAGGAACAACAAGTAGGCCTGCAGTGTGAGAGCGAAGTGCTCTAATAGGGTGATATGGTACTACAAGGTCATTAAGATAAGATGGGGCCTGATTATTTAAGACCTTGTATGTGAGGAGCAGGATTTTGAATTCAATTCTGGATTTAACAGGAAGCCAATGAAGGGAAGCCAAAACAGGAGAAATCTGCTCTCTCTTTCTAGTCCCTGTCAGGACTCTTGCTGCAGCATTTTGGATTAGCTGAAGGCTTTTCAGTGAGTTTTTTGGACATCCTGATAATAATGAATTACAGTAGTCCAGCCTGGAAGTAATAAATGCATGAACTAGTTTTTCAGCGTCACTCTGAGACAGGATATTTCTAATTTTAGAGATGTTGCGCAAATGGAAGAAAGCAGTCTTACATATTTGTTTAATATGTGCGTTGAAGGACATGTCCTGGTCAAAAATGACTCCAAGGTTCCTCACCGCGTTACTGGAGGCCAAGGTAATGACATCCAGAGTAAGAATCTGATTAGATACCATATTTCTAAGATTTTCAGGGCCGAGTACAATAACCTCAGTTTTATCTGAATTAAGAAGCAGAAAGTTAGCGGCCATCCAGGTCTTTATGTCTTTAAGACATTCCTGCAGTTTAACTCATTGGTGTGTGTTATCTGGCTTCATGGACAGATAGAGCTGGGTGTCATCTGCATAGCAGTGAAAATGTATGCTATGTCTTCTAATGATGCTGCCTAAGGGAAGCATGTATAATGTAAACAGAATTGGTCCTAGCACTGAACCCTGTGGAACTCCATAATTAACCTCAGTGTGTGAAGAGGACTCTCCATTTACATGCACGAATTGGAGTCTATTAGATAGATATGATACAAACCACTGCAGCGCAGTACTTGTAATACCTACAGCATGTTCTAATCGCTCTAATAGGATATTATGGTCGACAGTATCGAACGCTGCACTGAGGTCTAGCAGGACAAGCACAGAGATGAGTCCACTGTCAGAGGCCATAAGAAGATCATTTGTAACCTTCACTAAAGCTGTTTCTGTGCTGTGATGAGCTCTGAAACCTGACTGAAACTCTTCAAATAAACCTCTGCAGATGATCTGTTAGCTGTTTGACAACTACTCTTTCAAGGATTTTTGATATGAAAGGAAGGTTGGAGATTGGCCTATAATTAGCTAAGACTGCTGGGTCTAGAGATGCTTTTTGAGTAAAGGTTTAACTACAGCCAGCTTGAAGGCCTGTGGTACATAGCCGATTATTAGAGATAGGTTGATCATATTTAAGATCGAAGAATTAATTAAAGGCAGGACTTCTTTGAGCAGTTTTGTAGGAATGGGGTCTAAAAGACACGTTGATGGTTTGGAGGAAGTAATTATTGAAGTTAACTCAGAAAGATCAATTGGAGAAAAAGAGTCTAACTTAATATCAATGGTACTAAGAGTAGCTGTAGATAATATTACATCTGTGGGATGATTATTGGTAATTTTTTCTCTAATGATAAAAATTTTATTTGTGAAGAAGTTCATGAAGTCATTACTAGTTAACGTTAAAGGGATGGTTGGCTCAAAAGAGCTCTGACTTTTTGTCAGCCTGGCTACAGAGCTGAAGAGAAACCTAGGGTTGTTCTTATTTTCTTCAATCAGTGATGAATAGTAAGATGTTCTGGCTTTGCGGAGGGCTTTCTTATAAAGCAGCAAACTATTTCTCCAGGCTAAATGATGATCCTCTAGATTTGTGACACGCCATTTCCTCTCCAGATTACGAGTCATCTGCTTTAGGGTACGTGTTTCAGAATTATACCACGGAGTCAGGTACTTCTGATTTGAGGCCTTAGTTTTCACAGGAGCTACAGTATCCAGAGTCGTACGTAGTGAGGAGGTGAAATTATTAACAAGATGATCGACCTCTGTTGGGGTAGCATTCAGATAGCTGCTTTGCTCTGTGTTGGTACAGGGCATTGGAGATGATAACAGTGGGTGGATTATATTCTTAAACTTAGTTACAGTGCTTTCAGAAAGACATCTACTGTGATAAAGTCTACTCTTCACCGCTGTGTAATCAATTATTGTAAAAGTAAATGTTATCAGGAAATGATCAGACAGGAGAGGGTTTTCAGGAAACACTGTTAAATGTTCAGGTTCGATGCCATATGTTAAAACAAGATCTAGAGTGTGATTAAAGTGGTGGGTGGGTTCTTTTACATTTTGAGAGAAACCAATTGAGTCTAATAACAGATTAAATGCCATGTTGAGGCTGTCATTTTTAGCATCTACATGGATGTTAAAATCACCCACAATAATTATTTTATCTGAGCTCAGAACTAAATCAGATAAAAACTTCAACTTCATTGTTCTCCAGCAAAACGTTTTGGAAACTCATGTTTAACCTTTGAAACTCTGACATGTTTTAGCACACAAGGCTTCATCGGGGAGTTCACTCATGATTGGACCATGAGAACAAAGGTTTTTAGTTCTTTCAAAGAGTCTTGGAGATGTTTGATGTTTCTGTTTTTCTGAAACCACCTGAAAGAGAAACTATTTTTCTTGCTTTATGTAGTGTGGAAGTTTTTAATGTTTCTTCATCTGTGATGTTCTTGAATGTGTTCACGTGAAGATGGTACAAATAAACTGTCCTTTCAGCTTTAGCTCCTAATTTATTCATTATTTATGGATGTAGCACAGCAGCCGTCTCTTGATTAACACATGGAGGGCTCGGGATCTGATGGTGTCGTCTCCCTAATTTGCCCACTCAGTAAATCTCACTCATGGCCAAGAAATTGAAATAAACCTTGTTTCCCTGCTGGATAGTGATCCACTGTAACTCTGCTCCTCCTTCCTGTTTAGGATTTCTGTGGCTGAAGTAAAATTCCCTCCATCCATCACTTATCCCAGCTAACCCAAAGTGAAATAAAGTTTTGCTCGTCTTAAAAAAGCATTACAATAATGGGCATTACCAATGCAAACTGAATGATACAGAAGATGAAAGAAGAGACTTTGATCAGTTAATAAAGCTCATGATCTGGATTCATTGTGGCTGCTACACAGATACTTCTGGGTCACTTCTCTCAGTTAGGAACCTTCCTCACCAAACTGACTGTTGGACCACACCCCTGGTTTCATGAGAAATTGTTTCAGCCATGATTTCTCTTCCTGTATTTCAGAGTAAAGACTGAAGTGACAAATGGAAGCATGTTTAAAAACCACAATGTGAGAGAGACGTTGAGGTCCTTAGAAGTTACCCTGGGTTTTTCTGTCACCCTGCTAGATGTTACACACCTTGTTATTGGACTGATTTCTACTGCTGGACTACTCCTGCGGAGAGTAACAATACTCTTACTAATTAGCTCCCTTTCACACCTTTGGGGATATTTATTTTTGTGTTTGCAGCGCTGTGAGCCAGAACAGCGAGAGAAAAATCTGCAGCAGCGACGAGCCAAATGCTTACGTGAATCGCAGCAGCTGCTCATGTGCTACGCTGAATTAGAGGATATCTTTGCTCTGGATTTCTATTTCTACTTTTTCATTTCTATATGATTCTTCTTGCATCTAAACAAAGATGATTCAATTTGCTAAATGTTGATGGCTCTTCGTGCTCAGGTGTAAATGAGACGTAATATTTGCTCTTGGTTTGGTTCTCCTGTACAGAACCTTGCAGTACAACAGAAACCTAAAAACATTATTTGTAGTTGTTATTCTTAGTTGTTCTGCTGCCTAAATACCACAGGGTCTGATTATGAAGTTATTGAGCTGCACATACGTTACGACCTGCTTAAGTTCGAGGTCACAGCGTCTGTAGAGCAGCTGGAACATAATGAAGTCTACAAGGTTAAAGTTTTCTCTTCAGTTATTGTTCTTTCTGCTGCTTGGTTTGATGGATCTGAGAGCTTTTGTTTTTATTATTGTTATTATAATTATCATGAATATTTTACTCTCTAGAAGCTTTAAAATAGTGTTTGTGTTTGAAAAAATTGATTTAAGAATTGAACAGAAACATCTGTCCTTCTGAAAATGGCCCAAAGGCACGGAGACAAAGTCAAAGGATGCAACCTGTAACTTTCTCTTCCTTCATGTCAGGACCATCATCCATGATTTATATAAAATGCATATAGCAACAGTAGCACTTTAGTTTGGACTTTATGATTTCTGTAACTGGAAAATATTATTTTGTTTAAAGACAGAAGTGACCGCATAGTTGCAACATCAAAGGGAAATATTAATTAATTAGCATCAAGTATATTTGTTGCTTAAGCGTTTGCACTATAACTTAAGTAGGATTATAACTTTTAAGGAAGGAAAGATTTCAGATATTTAGTTCACTGTTTCAGTTATTTTATATGAAATTAAAACATTTACGTTGGTCAAATATGATGCTCTAAATCAAATAAAAGTTTGAAAATAAATGATGTATTTTTAAATGCTGCAACAAATGTTCACAAAAAGTAACTATAATTAAAACCAGTTAAACAAAATCAAATGTTTGAATCATGCTTAACCAAATGCCAGGCTGCAGAGCTGAACCTAAAGTATACGTAGAAAGATTTCAACATCTGAGCAGTTTTTAATGTTTTTATCACATATAAATGTCACAGCAGTGGGTCCTGGCCCAATGCTTTGTGTTTTTGCTTTTCTTTGACTCTTGTTTTTCTTGGTTTTTGTTCTTCTTATTTATCAGGCTCTCAGTAATCTTAGTTCTCCCTCCCTCAGTGTTCATTTCAGCCTGTGTTTAGTTTCTGTTCCCGTGTCCCACGTTTCATCGTTTCATGTCGAGTCAGCCCTGTCTCTCTGTTTCCTGTGTCTCCCCAGTCAGCCCCGCCTCCCTCGGGCACTCATGTGTGATACAGAGTAATAAACCTGACTACATTTGCTACACTCTCTTTATTACCTGTTACTTTAAAATTCATACACTAATTATGTCTGCCCATCTCTCTAATGTGAAGGTCAAAGGTCAACATCCCAGTGACATAAGAATAATCCCAAAGGGGCAAAGGCAGCGGTTAATTTAGCATAATTAGCATTAAGGGTACAGCAAGGATATACTTTTACTTATTGTGGCAGGGGTGTGGTCTCTGGCCTGCTGCAGTGGAGGCTGGTGGCGGGACGTTGGACGGCACAGGTGAGGGTGATGGAGCTCATGACTCTCCCCTTTATAGTGACGGAGGAGACTGGCGTGGGGGAAGCGTGTAGTGGAGGAAGCCGAGGAGAGAGCTGGTTTCTGGCTACAAAGACGGCGTCAAACCAGAAAAGATTGCTCGTGGTCCAATAATGTGTCAATCACCTGTGAATCAAACTGTGTGTGGGTCAGTTTATGTCACAGTGTTGTTTAGTATATCTTCACTTGTCTCACTCTCCTTCTGTTCTGTCCATCAGGACGATCCTCAGCGCTTACACAGATCCTCCATCGATGTTTTGGATCCAATCAGTGATCAGTTCTACGAGGAGGCCTGGATGTTCACCAGCGCTCGCTACACCTCCATCTACCCGAAGGTGAGTGTACTCCTTTGTACTCAGATTAACATTTTATTTCTTAAAATACATTTTCATATATGAGCTTTCTATTATTTCATGGGCCATTTAATCAATATTAAAATTACAAGCATATCAACAAAGGTGAAGCTGGTTTGTTCCACTTGCTGTCACACAGTCATGGAGGAATACAGCCATCCATCCATCCATCCATCCATCCATCTTCATCCGCTTTATCCGAGGCCGGGTCGCGGGGGCAGCAGCCTAAGCAAAGAGGCCCAGACCTCCCTCTCCCCAGCCACCTCCTCCAGCTTGGAGATATAATCTCTCCAGCGTGTCCTGGGTCTGCCCCGGGGCCTCCTCCCGGTGGGACATGCCTGGAACACCTCACCCAGGAGGCGCCCAGGGGGCATCCTTGTCAGATGCCCGAACCACCTCAGCTGGCTCCTTTCGATGTGGAGCAGCAGATGCTCTACTCTGAGCCCCTCCCGGATGGCCGAACTTCTCACCCTATCTCTAATGGAGGAATACAATAAATACATAATCAGTCATAGATCCTGAACAATGACATTAAAAGAAAGTCTGTGGCTCTAAAGACTAAACAGTATAAAGACATGCTCCAAGCTGCTGTTTCTCTCCTAAATGGCCTGCATTTGTATAGTGCTTTTCTAGTCCATAGGACCCCAAAGCGCTTTACACTACATTCAGTCATCCACCCATTCACACACACATTCACACACTGGCGATAGCAAGCTACATTGTAGCCACAGCTGCCCTGGGGCGCACTGACAGAGGCGAGGCTGCCGGACACAGGCGCCACCGGGACCTCTCTCCTACTCCTCTAGGTTTTCCACTGTCGGCCATCCAGCGATGCTGGAGGGCTACCTGGCCAATGCTGGCCTACACAAAGAGGTCCCGGCTCGGAGGAGCTGAAGAAGATCCTTGCCTTCCTCATCAGTTTCCTCTTCAGTTCCTATCCCAACAAAACCTTCTTGCACCTATTAGCTCCAAAGAGGCTATGGTGCCCGTGGAGGTCTGGACCTGAGGCCTGTGCTCATCACGTGGATAGAAAACACTCTGACACCATTCTGGAGGTCTGATGGGACTCTGACCAAAACACAGATGAAATAAAACTTGTGGCTGGAGCTTTTAAAATTACTTTTTCACCTCATAGATTAATGCTCATGATTGCATGTTAGCAAGACAGCATCTCCCCAAGGTGAAACTCTCAGGAGACATTTACTCTTAAACTGTAATCTGGTTGAGACTACTTGAGGAGATCTTAGTAGCGAGTATGTGGATTTAGTCTCTTCACCAACAGCAGACAGACCCATGCCAAGAAAGCAGACATGTTCTCAAAGAAAGCCGAGAGCAGAGATTGGAAAAAGCTAAAAAGAAAAAGCTGCAGCTTCAGACGACTATCTGCCTGTAAGGCTGAAAAAGTCCAGTTACGCTCTATTTTGGAAAAGCTCCCAGTTTTGGTGACCTGGACTTTTATTTCCCCTCTTCTGCTACAGATGTTGACTGTGACCTCAGAGGCCAACTGGACCACACAGCTGCAGCAGGAGTGAGGGAGAGGAGTCTTCATCCAGCTTCAAAGAAAACATCCAGGTAAAGTGACGTGGATCAGCGGATAAAGCCGTCTCCACTTTCAAAGGAGATCCTCTGAGAGAGAGACTCTGAGCCGTTTTAGCCTCAAATTATAGGACTTTATAGTACAGCAACACTTTTAAAGGACAAAAATAACATAAACTGTGACTGTAATACAAACAAAGTATTGCATGTGTTTTTAAAAGTGTTCCTCCGATGGGCAGGATATCACTATTAGACTGTCCCACCAGCCAACTTCAACAAGAGACCACAGCAGCATTCAGTGATCAGCACAGATGTTCCTCTAACACTCAGCATCTGATCCCTGTTGGTCTGTGTGCTTCTGCTTTTGCTCAGTTAGAAACCCTGCAGCAACCCGACCCAAAACTGTGTCTTCTTGTTGGCCTCAACGTTGAAGTGTCAAACGTCCAACATCTGGAAAGGAAACCACGCCAGTGTACTGTGATGTTTCACCAACATGTGGCAGACGCTGGTCCTGCCTTTCATGCTGACATCAGCAGAGAGCCCCGCCTACCTCAAAGCCTCCCCTGTCATGTATTGATCAGGGTGATGATGAAGATGAGCGAGTGCAAATAAGACTGTAAAAGTCCACGAGCAGAATGTTTGGATGCTTTCTAATGATTCATGAATATCATGAGAGTGTTTGTGTGTTTTGTCTTTTCTTTGCTGACGTTTGTTACTAACAAAGACAATTTACGCTCTGTGTGTGTTTTCATCCTTACCAGCCACACTCTGACTGCAATGAAGGAAACAAAGTGTAGAAATCGTCGACTCAGTGACTTCATAAAATATTGAAGTGGTTCAGGTAGAGCCAGTTTTTAAATGACCATGAACACTGAGCGTATTGTATCTGTACAGCATGTTTTTCTATTAGACAGATTTGTAACAGAGGCCTTGCTCTCAGTAAGTTTGAAATCCTTGTCTGATTTATTTTGTAATCTCTGATCTTTGTGTATCCTGCTCAGTTTGCATGCTGCCTGTAGGAGTTTCTGTCTTTGTATTTGAAGATAATTCATTGAATATACTCAGCTGCTTCCCTTTGGTGCCTCACACATCACTGAAGTTTTTCAGTGTCCAGTTATTTGTTTTTAATAGCTGTTTGAATTCTCTGTATGTTTGACCCTGTAGACTGTTTAATGGACTGCTCGTCTTCCTGTTTGTAACCACTGCCTGTTTAGGACTAAAGATTTGGATTTTTGACTTTAACACAGCCTCTGCGTGTCGTCCCTTTGTGTCCTCGTCCTCTGTGAATGTGTCACAGATGTTTCCATGATAATAACACAGCTTTCCCACAGTGGCTTGCAGCAGCATTTATTCACAGCACATTTGAGAAAGGTTCAGATTAACTCGATGAGTTTATATTCAGAATGATTCTGACAGTGGGCCACTGTGAATTGTGATCTTTCATCAGGTCAATGTTTAAGTTCAGTATTTCAAAGCAGGAGCTATGAACAGTCATCGTGTTGGCATTATTGATTGCAGTTATGTTGATTGCAGTTATTTACATCAGACTTCTTCTCTGAGATAAGAGCACCGTTTCTGGGAAAGATGACAGTATTTCCAGGCTGGATGCTGTTTGCAGGGAGAACTGAATGAAAGTCTCCTGCACCTCAGCGCTGAGGTCCACACCTGTGAACACAGATGAGGTCAATCTGCTGCAGCACGTAGAGCTTTACTGATCAGCAGGTTCAAAGGATTCAGCAGAGCGTAGAGTCAGAGCTAAATGCCACATCACCATAGAGTTTGTTAACAACAGCTTTCTTTGCCCTTTGTCTCGATGGACTGAATCAGGGATACTCGTCATACTTCACCTCAACCACGTCACTGAGAGACCCCAGCCTGACACAGCAGCAGAGATGATGAAAGCAGAAACAGCAAACAGATGCTTCAGTTGTGTTTCTCTCTGTGTGTGTGCGCTCACGCCCACTTGTGTGTGTGAACTTTCCACGTACCTCAGCTTGTTTCTCCAACATGAGCCATCAGGGCTGAAAAACATCACTAACACATGAATTCTTTCTCTTTTTGTTATCACCTGTGATCATGTGTCTCATGTTTCTGTCATTCACCAGTTCTTGTATAGTTACGTGTAACTAGACTTCTGTGGGACGTAAATGATTGTTTTGTATGCAGATCTGTACAAAGGATGTAAACACTTGATTACAAAGGAGATCTCAGCTGTGTTGTTGTGGATGGACTTCAACGTATTTGTTAAAAAAGAGAATAAAGCAAAGTGTTTTAGCTGTTTGGGAGTTTTTGTTTGATTCCATTCAGTTTTATTTCTATGGAGTCAAATAATAAGAAAGGCTCTAGAACAGCCCTGAGTTTGTCCAGGTGACACTCCTCTGAAGAACAAAGACAAAGAGGAAGAAGGGGACTCGTTTTCAAGTCTTGTTTCTTTCAAAATAAAAGCTGAAATGTTTTGGAAGCATGATAATATTTCAGCCAGGATGGCGTCTCCAAGGAGACCTGCACCTCAGCGCTGAGCTCCACATCACGCCCTGTGAAAGCACAGATATAAATCTGCTGCAGTGAGAAGAACTTTACCCAACACAAGTGTAGAAGTAGACATTTGACTTTACCTACAACCTGTTAACAACAAAGCTTTCATTGCCTCTGCTGTTGATGTCATGTAGGACTAATCATACTTCACATCAGCCATGCACACGTCAGAGGATCTCCAGGCTTTCAGTAATAAAGCCAAGCAGATGATGTGAACATAGCAATAGTAAAACATGCATCATAATCAGCTGTATGTGTCGACTATGTGGCACCTCAGTCTTGTTGGCATGAAGAAAAGTTGTGTAACATGTAGCATAAGGGCTGCAAAGACATCATGTAGACAGCAGTCGTCTGTTAGTCGTAACGTATCTCCTGTTAAAGAGTTAAATGTGCGTTCTCCATCTCTGTCCTCTCACAGCTCGCCGTCTACCAACTCAACCCGTTCTCACTCCCGACGCGTAAAATAATGACGATTTGTCACGTCCCTTAACTTCTCATGCTGACGCCTAAGGTACCCTTCCACGTTTTTATGTGACGCTGTGGGTTGTCAATTCATTCCAATATGAACACGCTCGCGGCGATCAGAGACGCTTCGAGCAGAGGCTCCAGCCATCCATTTATTCCAATAATAACCCCGTCACGGCGAAACATGACGCCGTGAAGCACAATCTAACTGGAGACCCGGGGACCCTCTCCGCGAACGGGTTTTTCTCCCTAATTTAATGCTTTCTTTTAATGACATCGTTAACATTTCTCAACAAAAACACGTGAAAGTATCACTGATAATTCAACAATAAAATGGCTTCATGTTGTGGCCATCACACAGTGTTTTCCAAACTGATTCACGATCTGAAAGTGCTCAGATTTAACGTACATAATCCTTTGTTAGGTTTATTATTTTCATTTCACACGTAAAACACATTTATAGATTCATTCACCACTCCTGTTAATTTTGGATGCGCTCGGCTCCAGCCAATCAGACGCAACCTGTGTAAGCAAAGGCTGACGGGAGAACGGAGAGACCCATTTATAAGAATAAGAAAATGAGGCGGAACTGATTGATTCTAATGCAGGTATGTAAAAAATACATATATTTAACATAATACCTTGATGTGTGTTTCAAAGTTAGTTTTTTCATAAACGCTTCAAACAAACAGAGGTGACTGATCTCGGAAACGGTGTAATGTATTTAAAAATGGCTACAGCTACCGTCAGCATGCTTGCTAGGTAACGACTACACGTGTCTACTGCAGCATTAGCCATTTAATCCAACGATGATGGATCAAATCTATTACAAACGTTAAAGGACTTGTGTGCTGCAAAATACCCTCACATGGTGCGTAAAGCAGTTTTTGCGCTAAGAGTTCTGCTAGCTCTTTACAAACTGATGATGCTAACGTTAATTGCTAACATTAACCGGAGCGCCAAGACTGAAAATCATTTGAGTTGCGTTAGTTATGTGTTTATGTCACTGAGTTCTGCAAAAATCTCTTTCCTCTTTAGCTTGAAAATGAGTGATTCAGAGGATCCCGAGCTGGAGGAAGAGCTTCAGGCTGCTGACGAACTCCTTCAAGATATGCAGGTAACATTTTTAGTGGAAACAGTTGTTAAAGAGGCAACACATATTTTGTACGGAGTAAACATTATGTTATTTGAAGTTTTTTTTAAAGTTTATGTCAAATTAAGTTGGTTAACTTAAGATGTTTGATAATCTTTGCTTTAATCATAGACTGTATTTTAGGTGTTCCCTTTTTTCCTTGTTAATTGCGTAGAATGATGCACAGAGTGAACCTCAGCCAAGACCAGTGCGCTGGAAAACACGTGACAGACAGGGAGCTTTTATTCCTCAAAGACCATCAACCAGTCGAAGTACTAGTTGCATGCCACGTGGTCAGTGTTCACACAACCATTGATTTTATCTCACAACTTGTTTTCACCAAAGAATTTCAGTAAGTAAATATTCTTCATCCCCCCCCCACCCCCCCAGTGTCCAGAGAGCAGCATCAATGTCCACGTGAAGAACCTGGTTATGTTGCCAGTGTCAACCCAACAAAAGGTACTTTACCTTCTTGTATATATTGTGATTTCTGTTTACTTTTATATTTGTTGTTATAGTTGAGTTATGCAGGGCTTTTGTGCAGTCCTAAGAAACATACTGCCCAGAGTGTTTTTCACTTTGTGGAAGAGTTTCTTCCTTTCTTTATTTTTTTTCTGTTAGTGTGTGGAACTGAGGTGCTTCGTCAGGAGCTCCTTCAGTTGTTGGAGGATGGAGAAGAGGACGCAGCCATGACTTGTGAGACGTCGTCTGAGTCAGCTGCTACTCACTGGGCGATCAGAAATATGGTGTCCTCGCAAAAGTGGAAAGAGGCCAGGCCTTGTCTTATAGACAATATGTTAGCTACTCTGGATCCACAGTCACACCGTGTGTGTCAGTGTGGCAAACAAGTAGTTGTGAGGTGCCTGGACTGCCTGTCTCTTCCATTCCTTTGTGCTGACTGTGATATTGCAGTTCACACAGGCATTGTCCTGCACAGCAGAGAGGCAGTAACAGGAGGGTTTTTGCAGCCTTCATCAGAGTTTCACAAGCCAATAGGTACAGTTTTTAAGTCTTATGCATTTCTTGCTATGTATGAGTATGAGTGGGTGCTGTTATTGTATATTTATTGTGTATCAGTTAATTTCTAATTCTTTTTATATATATTGTGTGTTTTAATGTTAGTTCGGCTGTTGCCTGTGCAAAGGCCAGACTGTGTGTGACTGCCCAGCAGGTAACGTTGAGGTTTCACCCGGCGCAATTGTGGCTCTTGTAACCATAAATGGTAAGTTGCCCTTTTGTCACACACTACATACACAATAGATGTGTTTGGAGGTTTTATTGCAAATTGTGCATTGCTATCTTTGTTTTAATTACCCTCGGCCCGCAGTATATGTGGGCACCTGTCAAAGGTCATTTGGATTTACCAGACCGATTTGAAAACAACATGAAAAAAATGAATGCTTTGAGCCATGACTGAATTTCTCCTGATCCTTTCTAAAGGCCGTTATAACCTTGCACTGCCAGTGGTGAGCTGCACCAGCTGTGGCCTAATGTGGTCCCCCTCAGTTAAGGACATCCTGGGTAGTGGATATTGGCCTGGCACCTTAAATTTCTGCACCCTGTTTTCAATGGATGTCTTTCAGTCTTTCTATGACATTAAGAAGGCTGCACCAGGGATGTCACTTAAGGCATTTGTCAAAATGCTGGATGAACGAACAGCCCATTTTGGAAGGGTGAGTTCCTAAATTTGCCAAGTTTAAGGAAATTGTGCAAATCAATGTTTATGCTGACTGTCCTTGAATATTCTGTTGTATGTCCTCTATGTAAAAGAATGGCCGAATATCAGCTGATGCCTTCAGTAAAAGTTTCTTGGAGTGGAGTGCTGTAAAGTTTGAGGTGGACAGGATGTGCAAGGAGCCATGCTTTAGCTGCCCTGCCTGCACTCCACACATGCTTGCCGTCTCAGTTGATGGAAACCGCAAGCTTTATCGCTTTCAGTCTAATGCAAGGTACGTTATGCATTGTGGACATAAGTCAAATATGGATTTGTAGAAAAATGTATTTTAATGTTTCTTTTCAAACAACTGTCACTGTGTTCGTTCAGCACTTCAGAGCAGGGGAACTTTGAAGGTGTCTTCATTGAAAAAGATGAGGAAGTTGCTGAGTTTGTGAAATACATCCAGAGACACACAAATCATGTAAGATACATATATATATTAGTGCTGTTAATCTTGTTAAAATGACGTTAATGCTGTAACCATATACACTTACGTGTGTGTGTGTTTGTGTGTGTAGACATATATGGATGGGTCGATATTTTTTTTTTATTTTTCTCTTGGTGTTGTCGTAATACTATTTACTTTATTTTATCTTAATGTGTACTTAATTTTGTCACCATGTGTATTTAAAAAAAACAACATGATTTTTATTTTGTGTTATCAGTGCTGTCCTGGGGAGATCTGAGGTCTTGTGTGACTCGAGGCTAATTCAGCTAATTGTTATGCATTTGTTTTAAAAAGTTTGTCCCTGATAGGGCTTCATCATGTCATGTCTTTTATGTTAAAATCTTTGAGTGTATAGGTCCCGGGGAAAGGGTTGTGCGGATCTTCATCTTGGACTGCAGCAAAGGAGTCGTCGAAAAAGTCCACTGGGAAGTTGGATGAAGAGGGCATGGAAATAGCTGTTTGTCGCCACGGAGTCCTCTTAGCTGCATTGAACATGTTTCGAGGGGAGATCTTTGCTTACCCCCTTTTTCTCCAGAGGAAGTTGGCAGCTAGCGTCCCAGGACATATTACGTTCCTTTGCTCCGATGTGGCCTGTAAATATTTCCCCTATTTAACCAAGGTGGCTCAGCAGTGCCCTGAGCTGAGGAACCTCTTGTCAATGCTTCCTCTTCTCTCCGTCATGCATGCAAAGCTCACACTTGGAAATGCGAGGTATACTGCAGCTTGTAGTTTTGGATTAGTTTGAGACATTTTGTTATAAGGTTGAATGAATTCAGCAGTCATGTATTGTGACCTCCTTTCTATAGATCAAATGGGGAGGTGCGTTTCAGGATGGGGCCGGTTCAACAGTTGGAGAAGAGGTGGAACAAGTAAACAGTTTCCTGTCTAGGGCGGCCATCACAACGAAGTACATGTCTAAAGCAGGTGTGTGTCCGTGTCTGAGATTCCACTCAGTCTCCTGCTCATTAATTCTTATTTGTATACTAACTGAAATGCAGGGCGAACAGACATGCTGACCCTCCTGGCTTTGGGCTGGAACAAAAGGAAAGTGGAACAACTGGGCCGCACTTTGAGCCAGCGATATCTAAAGGTCATTTTTTCAACACCCATTTTAATGTGTGTGGTAATGGGGGGAAAACACCAGTACTCTTTTAATGTCAATATGAATGACATTTATGAATGCATTCTTAGATCATAAGGATCCTTAGAGAACAAGTGGAGAGCCTGAATGCGAGCAGAAATGAGCTGGGTGTGGATGACGACACACTGCAGCAATGGGCTGAAGGTGAGTCTCAATATAATGCACTCATGTATAACAATAGGACCCACCATGGCCTCATTAAAGAACTTAGAGTTAAGATCTTTCTGACAGTGTCAACAAACAATGAAAAATAAGCCTTGGAAAAGCAAATTTATGGCAGAGTTGTTGCGTTTCATCAAATTGGATAGAACCTGGGTTGAAATGATGTCGTACTAGTTGGTTTTATAAACCTGAACACCAACATACTTGTTATCTCATGATTATCATGAGATAGCAGCACATTGTGACCCGTGGTAGGTACCTATTTAAAATAGGACAGAGCCGTAGGCGCACAGTCAGTTTAAAAGAGTTTAATTTTTTAATACAAAATAAAAGAAACAGTGTAACAGCGGCACCTCAAACCAATTAAAAACGTTACCTTATTAAAGACGATAAAACTGTGCGATTGCCCGTGAGACGGGGCAAGCGCTGCGGGGAACCGTTTAAAAACAAATCGACATAGCACACAGGTTAAACATGGACGGCAACTCACACATGACCCCAAATGGGTAAAACACTATAGAAAAAAAGTCAAATCTTCAGTGCCGTCTTCACTCGGGCCCACCGCTGTGCATGCAAAAGCGGGGAGACAAAAAAAGGATTTGTTTTCCCTGCAGCGCCTTCACCGTCTGCGACAATATATATATATATATAAATAAAGGGGTTAAAATACTAAAAGGATCAATATCTGTGGTGCCTATTGATACAGAAAAAGTAAAACCAAAACCCAAAACCATCGACAGCCGCAGCAGTCAGTCTGTCGGCTTACACCAGTTTAAAACAAATTAAAACACACTGATGTGTCGGGTCCTTTGCCCGCAGCCAGAAATCCACCTGGCAAAGCAGCAGCTCGGTACTCTGTGAATAAAAGACAGGAGATCACTAGCTGGACAATAAAACACAGGAATATTCCTCCACTGAATTGGTTTTGTTACCTGTCCACAAGTTCGTGTCACACCCTAATAAATGTGGGTCAGTGGCGATGAAGTCCACTATACCGTTCTCACGGGAGCAATGTTTCCCACCTACAAGGGTGCAAATAACTGTAAACCTCTGCCAACAGCCAGAGCTCAAGTGGTACATTTTTGTGTAACCTACCGTTCTAACAGAAGTTTAGGGGAAGGACGCGTATCAGACTTTCATAGTTAAGAAACACCAACTTGCCCAACTCAGACCAAGCACTCGCAGCTTCAGGTTTGCAAAGGAATACCCAATTGCCCACACCTGCGCTTATGAAAGGAGCAAAGACCAGCTCCGCCCACCAGGGGCGGTCCCAAATCTCCAGGTCTCACCTGTCACATTCTCCCCCCTGGTTTTTGCATTGGCGACCCGACAATGAAACCTTAAAGCCACGGTCTATAAAAAGCTGTAACTGAATGTACACTAGGTGGCCTGGCTTCAGCTGATTGGGGCAGATGGTGTGGATTGGAATGGTGGCCAGCTGTTGAGCGTGTCGTTCTTCTAACTGTACCACTTTCAGCTAATGGAGTGGGGACACTACACTGTGGAGAGGAGGGCCAGTTCCTCTGCGCCAAAACTTCAAAAAACCACTAATCGTGGGGTCCTCCCTCTGCAAAGTAGCAAGGTCTGCAAGTGAATGAGAGGGTAAAACCGAAATCATAGATTGGATTACTTGCTGGGGTGGTAAAACTGTTTGCACTAAAGAGTCTGGAAGGGAAGTACCAGGAAGCAGTGTTTCTAAAGACACAGTTTGATCGGATGGCTGACACTTTCGAGACAAAGCATCTGCATTGCCATTTGTACGACCCGGACGATACTTAATTGAAAAATCAAAAGAAGAGAGCTGAGCCGCCCAGCGCTGTTCCAAAGCTCCAAGCTTTGCTGTAGTCAGATGGCTCAAGGGGTTGTTGTCTGTATAGACAACACACCTGTTACCCAGCAAATATTCTCTGAATTTTTCAGTCATAGCCCATTTCAAGGCTAGGAATTCAAGTTTCATGGAGCTGTAATTGGACATGTTACGTTCCGTGGGCTTTAGCCCTCGACTAGCATAAGCTATAGGACGCACCTTGCCATCAGCTTGCTGTTGTGAAAGCACTGCCCCCAGACCCCAGTGGCTGGCATCAACCTCCAAGATAAAAGGTTGTGAAAAATTAGCATAAGCCAATACGGGGGAATGCACCAACCGAGCTTTCAATTCTTGAAAGCTATTTTCACACTGCTCGGTCCAGACTTCCTGCAATGCACGCTTGGAGGGGCGTTTGTGCTTAGTCCCAGCCAGTTCGGCCACCAGCTGGTGGAGCGGAGCAGCTAGGGATGCAAAACCTGGAACAAAGCGGCGATAGTAACTAGCAAACCCTAAGAATGATCTCAATTCAGCAACAGAGCTAGGAGTTTGCCAATTAGACACCGCAGATATTTTGTCTGGGTCCGTGGCTACCCCGTCCTTGGAGATCACATGCCCAAGGTACTTTACCTCTGTCTGCAGAAAACAGCATTTTTCCAACTTGGCCTTCAAGTTTTGTACCCGCAAGGTCTCCAGTACTGCTCCTAGGCGCTGAATATGCTCATCTACTGTGGTAGAAAAGACAATCACATCATCCAAGTACAACAACAAAGACTGGTGATTCTGGGAACCAAACATTCGCTCCATCAATCTCTGAAAGGTGCTTGGTGCATTACAGAGGCCAAACGGCATGCGGTTGAACTCAAATAACCCAAAAGGAGTACAGAAAGCAGTTTTCTTTTTGTCTGGCTCAGCAACAGGGACCTGATTGTAGCCACTAGCCAAGTCCAAGGTAGAGAACCAACATGCACCTGACAACACATCCAAGGACTCCTCAATTCGGGGCAAGGGAAAAGCATCCTTCCTAGTCCTTGAGTTCAGCAGACGGTAATCCACACAAAGCCTAATACTGGAGTCCTTCTTTCGTACTACCACGATTGGGGATGCAAAAGGGCTACAACTTTCTCTGATCACCTGACTCTCCAACAGGTGTTGAATATGGGCCTTAACGCTCTCATACTCTGAAGGTGGAATCCGTCGATACCGCTGGCGGACCGGAGTCTCATCTAAAAGTGGGATCTCATGAGTCATTAAATTGGTACACCCTAAGTCACCATCATGTGAAGAAAAAACAGATTGGTAGTCACGCAAAAGGGCCCTTACCCTGTCCTGATCCTGTACAGTGAGGGCTGAGAGATCAATTGCATTAATTGCAGTTTTCAGAGGGTTGGATTCCACACTCTGGGTTGCCATGGTAACACGTTCTTCCTCTCCCAAATCTTCCAAGAGCCTGGTCGAGCCATCCGATTGGCTGACAATTTCAACTTGGCACAAGGTGCCAAGCTGACTGCGAGGTGGCAAAATGGCCTCAGTTAATCCCACATTGGTAACTGGGATAAATGCAGTGCCACTGACCACCTGGACCAAAGCTGGAGAAGAAAGGAGACCATGAGGCAAACCGGCATCTAATGGTTCGAAAAGCGCTGTTCCAGTGTGTGCTGGAGGGGCTTTTTGACATGTGGTAGGTACAAATTTCATTGTGCCTGCGGGGATGCAAATTTTTCTTCTACCCTTAACTCTCACTGGGCCACTAACTTGTGCTTCAGGCTGTAGCTGCGCTGTATGGCAACGCTGCAAAGCCTGCTGCCAAGGATCCTCCTGCACTAAAGGAAGGTCAAAAAGAGCAGAGCCATGTTCCAAAAACAGCTCCCTATAACACTCACGGATCACATTCATGCCGAGTACTCCACATATTTCTGAGTTGGGGCTGGGCTCCAAAGGATCTCTAACAACTAACACACCACGTTTCGGTATTTGCCTCCCTAACACTTGGCAATCAAGCTCCAGGTAGCCAACATAGGGAATATCTAGCCCATTAGCTGCCCGTAACCGCAGCCAATGGCATGCTTTCAGTTTCTCTGGACCCCAGTTCTTAAAATGTTTGGCAAAAAAACTCTCCGTGATGGTAGTGACCATGGATCCAGTGTCTAATAAACAGGAGACATCTACCCCTCCCATATTAATGGTAACCTTTGGACAGGAGCCTACCAACTTGGGTGGGGGACCAGACATTTGAGCATTACAACTGTTGGAGCCAGTTATGTCCCCATCTGATATGTGGCTCAGCATAACAGAGGGTGCTAGTTTTCCGCCTGCATGGAAAACGTACCCTGCCCAGATGAGCTCCTGCTAGGGGCTGTAGATTCAAAGGCTACTACCCTCTCATTATCACAGTCTTTAGCAAAATGGCCAGGCTTCTGACACCGCCTGCAAATAACCTGCCTTCCTTTCTGCGTGAACCTAGACTTACTTGATGTATGGGCAACTCAACTCATGTGTAAGCTGATCAATCTGGGCCTGCTGCCGTTTTAACATTTCCTTAACCTCTGCTAATTCTGACCCAATAGTATCCCTTGGCCCCTTTGTTTGTCCTGTATGCTGAATGCTGTAGACTGCTGGGACAGAATAAGTCCTGAACCGGCCGGGTTCTACTCCTACTCTGCCTTCCCGCTCCCACCTGAGGCCTTCATCTCTTAAAGTATGGAGGTCATAATCTGGATGTTCGCGAACAATCCTTTTAAGCTCGCGGCTCAAATTTCCATCCCGGACACCCTCTACAAACTGATCAGAAAGCAGTCTAGCAGCCTCAGGAATTCGCCTCTCTGGACAACTTTGGATCATTTTGTCCATGAGAGAAAACAATGCATGTGAGAATTCCCTCAGTGACTCTCCTTCTTGCTGCCTTCTTGCATAAAAAGCTTCCTTAACAGCAATAAAGGACATGGGGCAACCATACTGGCTAAGGAGAATACCAAAAATGCGGTCTGGATCTTCTCTTACTTGCTGGGACCTATATTTTATTTCCTCACGAGCATCACCAGTCAAATGATCATAGATATAATGGGCTCTATCAACAGGGGCAAGTCTACGAGTGCGCATCACAGATTTTATTTCCTCCACCCAACTTTGGACACTAATTTCCCCAGTTCCACTAAACAGGGGGCACGACCTCTCTCTAGGGATATAAACCAGCCTCTCTTGGAGAGAGCCCTCCATAGGGGTAGAGTCATGAGGTCTACAGGGGCTAGAAATGCCTGATTGGGACTCCATAATAAAAAAAAAACCCTCAACAGTAAGTGCCTACTGTGTTTAAATGCAGATTACACTTTGTTACCACCAGGATTTACCAGCTGCTGCTTTGCCTAAAAAAATAAATACGAATATAAAACAGTTTAAAACACACACCCATAAAAATAAAAATTTTACACAAACCAACTGACTAATCGCTGTGCACACCTAGAGGCTCGTCCTGTCCGACAACGCCAGTTTGTGACCCGTGGTAGGTACCTATTTAAAATAGGACAGAGCCGTAGGCGCACAGTCAGTTTAAAAGAGTTTAATTTTTTAATACAAAATAAAAGAAACAGTGTAACAGCGGCACCTCAAACCAATTAAAAACGTTACCTTATTAAAGACGATAAAACTGTGCGATTGCCCGTGAGACGGGGCAAGCGCTGCGGGGAACCGTTTAAAAACAAATCGACATAGCACACAGGTTAAACATGGACGGCAACTCACACATGACCCCAAATGGGTAAAACACTATAGAAAAAAAGTCAAATCTTCAGTGCCGTCTTCACTCGGGCCCACCGCTGTGCATGCAAAAGCGGGGAGACAAAAAAAGGATTTGTTTTCCCTGCAGCGCCTTCACCGTCTGCGACTATATATATATATATATATATATATATATATATATATATATATATATATATATATATATATATATATATATATATATATATATATATATATATATATATATATATATATATATATATATATATATATAAATAAAGGGGTTAAAATACTAAAAGGATCAATATCTGTGGTGCCTATTGATACAGAAAAAGTAAAACCAAAAACCAAAACCATCGACAGCCGCAGCAGTCAGTCTGTCGGCTTACACCAGTTTAAAACAAATTAAAACACACTGATGTGTCGGGTCCTTTGCCCGCAGCCAGAAATCCACCTGGCAAAGCAGCAGCTCGGTACTCTGTGAATAAAAGACAGGAGATCACTAGCTGGACAATAAAACACAGGAATATTCCTCCACTGAATTGGTTTTGTTACCTGTCCACAAGTTCGTGTCACACCCTAATAAATGTGGGTCAGTGGCGATGAAGTCCACTATACCGTTGTCACGGGAGCAATGTTTCCCACCTACAAGGGTGCAAATAACTGTAAACCTCTGCCAACAGCCAGAGCTCAAGTGGTACATTTTTGTGTAACCTACCGTTCTAACAGAAGTTTAGGGGAAGGACGCGTATCAGACTTTCATAGTTAAGAAACACCAACTTGCCCAACTCAGACCAAGCACTCGCAGCTTCAGGTTTGCAAAGGAATACCCAATTGCCCACACCTGCGCTTATGAAAGGAGCGAAGACCAGCTCCGCCCACCAGGGGCGGTCCCAAATCTCCAGGTCTCACCTGTCACAACATGAAGGCTCCAGATGTCTTATAATGAATGTCATCAAGTCAGTGATTACAGAGTCCAGTGTAGTTTGGTGACTGTTACTCATCCTGTGCTCTGATTAATATTCCTCTCACTTAGAAAGTGATCAAACTGATGGCAGCCTTGGAGCGTTGCAGGCACGAGTAGAGGAGCTTGTCGTCATCATCAGAGTGCGAACACAAAGTCTTTACAGACAAAATGGTACGTCCCAGTTTCTTTGAAACGGACGGTTTGATGCTGAGTTTGTACAGCTTGTGCAGCTACTTTGTAAACAGAATAAAATCAGATCCAGGTTTGTTTGAGCTGGATGTGATTTGTTCCAGCAAACAAATTGATGAGTGTAGATTAAAATGTAAATATATACATTATGTGAAGGTGTGAATTTTTTATGATTATTTACAGATAGCAACAAGAGGCGACACAGAATTCGCAAGGTCATCTTAGTTGAGAAGAAACGCTTGGCGGCTGCTGCTGATGACTACAACAAGCTCGCTGAACCAACAAAGCAAATCGTATCCAGTGATGCCCTCATGCAGACCGATATTTGGCCCTGGCAGAGCACAAGTGAACGTAAGCTCTTGATTTATAAATATCCTTTTTAAACAAGCTCCCAGTATCTGAGCAGTAGTTGAATGTTTTGTTCTTGAATCATAATATGCTGCTATGTTTTCCCATCTGATGTTGTTAAACTGTAGCTGCTGCTGACCTCCGGACAAAGAGAAAGGTCTTTGAGAAGGTGATGGCTGTGAGGCGCCTGAGAGAGGAGGAGATGATCCTTTGCAGGGAGATGCGGCATCACTGGACTGTGTTGCGAATGCGTTCTGTGGTGTTGGGGACAATCTCCTCAGACTGTAAGCACTTTATTTATTTATTAATTTTTTGATGAATCGATTGAAAATAAGAGCAGATGCTAAAGTCTTACTGGATCTTTTACCTATATCTAGATTGCTAGCTAACACTGCCTTCTCCCTTTTAAAAAAATGGTGAATTACAGCATCCTAATTCCTTGTGTTTATGAGGTGAGGTTTTTTTTTGTTTGTTTTTTTTACTTTTCTCATATTTATTTGTTTTGTTCTTTTTACAGCCTCCTTTGTTGGCATGTCGGAGGATGCACAGAAGGGACTCTGTAGCCTGGTTTTAAAAAAACAAAGTGAACTGAAAGCTGAAATGCTCAAAGTAAAGGACGTGTACAAGAGAATCCTCAGCCACCAACCACTCCTAGAAATGGACTCGGAGGAGGAGGAGGACATTCCAGACGATGCCACTGAGAGTGATTTGAGCACTTCTGATGAAGACTGATTGTGTCATCATTGATGTTTTGTTTGGTAAAATAAAAAGTTAATCACATCTCTGTTCAATGTGATTTTTCAACAGACATTTTACATTTTGAGAAGAAAAATGGAATTCCCTTGGTGCAGTTGTTTACCCTGAATCATTATTTCCCATCTAATTTAATGACTAGTGTACATGTTCAGATACGATAACATAATTTAATTTATGGGATGCTTTCTGGGCTGCTCAAATTATCACAAAATTTAAAAGCACCAGGCAGCACACTCACAAGTAAATTTTTTGTTCAGTGTTTTGTCGAAGAAATCAACAAGTACATTTGAGATGTTTGCTGTAGTGGTGTGTTTGTTAAGAAGCATGCCAGCACACTGGTGAACTGACAGTCCCAGAATGCACCCGAGCCAGTGACTCGCCCCAGAGCAAATGAAATTGCTTATCTAGAAAGACAACCGTGATCAAAGAAGAAGTAAAAGAGTAGGAAACAAATGGTAAGGGAAGGTACTGTGGGGTAGGAAAGAAAGGCCAGAGCTGTGCAAAATGACCTCCAGCAGGCCACAAATGTGCACATCTGCTCAAACGGTCAGAAATGGACTCCATGAGGGTGGTATGAGGGCCCGACGTCCACAGGTGGGGTTGTGCTTACAGCCCAACACCGTGCCGGATGTTTGGCATTTGCCAGACAACACAAAGATTGGCAACTTTGCCACTGGAGCCCTGTGCTCCTCACAGATGAAAGCAGGTTCACACTGAGCACTTGTGACAGTCTGGAGACGCCGTGGAGAACCTTCTGCTTCCTGCAACATCCTCCAGCATGAGTTTGGCAGTGGGTCAGTTTTGGTGTGGGGTGGCATTTCTTTGGGGAGCTGCACAGCCCTCCATGTGTTCGGCAGAGGTAGCCTGACTGCCATTAGGTACTGAGATGAGATCCTCAGACCCCTTGTGAGACCATATGCTGGTGCGGTTGGCCCCGGGTTCCTCCTAATGCAAGACAATCCTAGACCTCATGTGGCTGGAGTGTGTCAGCAGTTCCTGCAAGACGAAGGCATTGATGCTGTGGACTGGCCCGCCCATTCCCCAGAACTGAATCCATTTGAGGACATCTGGGACATCACGTCTCGCTCCATCCACCAACTGCACCACAAAATGTCCAGGAGTGGGCAGATGCTTTAGTCCTGGAGTCTGGGAGGAGATCCATCAGGAGAGCATCTGCCACTTCATCAGGAGCATGCCCAGGTGTTGTAGGGAGGTCATACAGGCATGTGGAGGCCACACAGACTAGTGAGCCTCATTTTGACATGTTTTGAGGACATTACATAAAACCAGATTAATGATTCTGTATTGCATTGATCAAGGAACCAACCCAATAGGAGCTAAAGGAATCCTCTTGACATTACTTCACTCAGTAAGTTTATACTATGTTTAATGTGCATTTTCTTCATCAGTTTAGAACATAACATGTTAGCGCTCCCTGGTCCTTTTTGGAGACAGATCCTGAGACAGCAGGCAACTATGGAGAACTCGTGTCAGCTGTGGTAATTAAGGAATACTTTGATTTAATATTGATTACATGACAACTATCCTCTGGCACATATTCCTGGATATATACAATGACATAAGTAAACTCCCATTTTAGAATCATTGCCTTCTTTGATCTGACTTATTGCCTCAGACTTTGGCCCCGTGTCCCCAAAACTACAGAGAATCCATGACACTGAGTAAGAGGCCTCTATCATGTTATAAGTGAGAGAGTTTGGTGTAACAGTGGTTGAACATGCCAAATCAATCCACAACATACTGCCATTCCCCAGCTGTAACCTGCATATGCATCAAACCAAAATCCAGTACCACAGCCACATGATAGACGTACAGATGAGGTTAAAGGGCTGTCTCATTTTGCCAGATAGCTTCATCCCAAAAAAGATCAACATTCTTCAAAAACAAAAGTTTGTGAATATTTGCTTTTTTGCCAGGCCTAAACCAACCTGTTAAACTTATCAAATTATTGTCATAGATACGAACCTATTGATTGAAACAGAATAATCCATTCAAGCCTCCATCATCATCCACGATCACTGTTACTGTTCAGATTATTTTATCTCTGTTTTCCTCTAGAATGTTTTGAAAATCAGCATTTGATCAACAGACTTTTTAAAAGTTTATTTTGATCCTATTGTTTACGTGTGTAATAGCATTTTTATTGAAATTATGACAGGAAAACCCTCAATCAAATTGTATCTTTGATATCTAATAATAATATTAACCATAATGTTACATATGTAATATGTACACAATAATATTGTGCAAACAAACAAGAAAAATAGCAAAAAATGTCAATTTTTTTAATACCCTGTATATAAAGACCACAACTCCAAATGTGCAATTGTCACTGCATCTAAACATGACATATTACAAAAAGGTAGAAACATATAATATACAATATGTTCTGAAGCTGGTACTGGTGCAGTTAACTTTGCTTTAGGCTCCCATACACAGTAGGTGTTACTTACTATACGTGCAGTGCAGTATTACTTTACCTTGTAATATGTTATAATAAGCAAGTCACTTCTATATTTATGAGCATGTAGACAATAATGTTGGCTGATATGTAAAACTATGAGATGTCGAGTGCAGGGAAGATATTATTGATCGATCAGATTCATGAATATGTTAGGTACTTAAGCCACAATTAGAGAGTGAAACAGAGACTGACACTGGTTGAAATGTATAGTAAATATTTTATTTTGAACTTTTATGCTGAACTGCAAGCTGTGAACTGTGCGATCTCTGCCACCTGTGGTGCCTGGTTTACTGTGTGTAAAACTGCGCAGGTTCCCATGTGTCATCCCACACTTTGCCACTGTCAGGAGAAAAACATAACAAACAACAACCACACACAAAATAGGACAATTTAGGTTGTGACATATGACAATTTTTTAGGATGAAATATCTTCTATATTCATGTCATGCTTTATACACCTTCATTGTAATATAAATTAATCAAATCAAGTCAGAGAGTATTAATATATGAAGCAGACATCAAGCAGGACCACAGCAGCAGCCACGATCCATCGGAACCTGCTGGATGAGAGAGCACAGAAACTCCAGGGAAGAAGTTTAGTTAGTAACATGCATGAACTGCATTACTGAGACATGTATGTTTACAGATGGTGGTGAGGGAGAGGGGGAGAGTTTTCAGTAAAAGGAGACGTGACTGCATCTTCAACCAATACTGAGCCTGCATAACCCTGAAAGAGACAGAGAGAGAGGGGGGGGACACTAACCCCCAGCAGTCTGGTCCTATTACAGCATAACTAAGGGCTGAGCTGAACCAGCCCTAACTATAAGCTCTATAAAGAAGTAAAGTCTTATGCCTACTCTTAAAAGTGTTGACCATGTCCACCTCCAAAACTCATAATGAGCATGATGTCAGGAGGACTTTAAAGAACGTAAACATCAGGAAGGCAGCACGACCAGGTCGTATCAGGTGGTCTGTTCTTATTTAATTTCCTATTTGGAGCGAAATCCTGACTCAGTGGCTGAATTAGTGAAGATTCATCAAAAACAAAAGCTTATGGATAGTCAGTCAGGCACAGTTCAAATCCGGGAAGTCCAAAGACGCAAACAAATCTGCACAACAGCGGGCTAAATTACTTACATTTACAACTCTCCTGTCTACTATCTCTTCATATTTGAAAATCTTCTGTGTACGGTGTTTTCGGCATTCTGAAAAATAACAAATGAAATATTTACATGAGTTCTGTAAAACTGGAAAAAATGCAAAAATTAAGAAAAAGAAATCTTAACAAACTTAACGAACCTGTCATGTGTTTCGTACATTTACAATACCATAACATCTAACCTTTCCTTGTCCTTTTTTTGTTTGGGACATCCGAGGTGTACACCGTAGAAATTGAGGGAGATGCAGGATGTGGAGATGGAGAGGAGGATGCAGGAGGAAGCAGAGATGGAGAGGAATATGCAGGAGGAAGCAGAGATGAAGAGGAGGATGCAGGAGGAAGCAGAGATGGAGAGGAGGATGCAGGAGGAAGCAGAGACAGAGAGGAATATGCAGGAGGAAGCAGAGATGAAGAGGAGGATGCAGGAGGAAGCAGAGATGAAGAGGAGGATGCAGGAGGAAGCAGAGATGGAGAGGAGGATGCAGGAGGAAGCAGAGACAGAGAGGAATATGCAGGAGGAAGCAGAGATGAAGAGGAGGATGCAGGAGGAAGCAGAGATGGAGAGGAGGATGCAGGAGGAAGCAGAGATGAAGAGGAGGATGCAGGAGGAAGCAGAGATGAAGAGGAGGATGCAGGAGGAAGCAGAGATGGAGAGGAGGATGCAGGAGGAAGCAGAGATGGAGAGGAGGATGCAGGAGGAAGCAGAGATGAAGAGGAGGATGCAGGAGGAAGCAGAGATGAAGAGGAGGATGCAGGAGGAAGCAGAGATGGAGAGGAATATGCAGGAGGAAGCAGAGATGAAGAGGAGGATGCAGGAGGAAGCAGAGATGGAGAGGAGGATGCAGGAGGAAGCAGAGACAGAGAGGAATATGCAGGAGGAAGCAGAGATGAAGAGGAGGATGCAGGAGGAAGCAGAGATGGAGAGGAGGATGCAGGAGGAAGCAGAGATGAAGAGGAGGATGCAGGAGGAAGCAGAGATGAAGAGGAGGATGCAGGAGGAAGCAGAGATGGAGAGGAGGATGCAGGAGGAAGCAGAGATGGAGAGGAGGATGCAGGAGGAAGCAGAGATGAAGAGGAGGATGCAGGAGGAAGCAGAGATGAAGAGGAGGATGCAGGAGGAAGCAGAGATGGAGAGGAGGATGCAGGAGGAAGCAGAGATGGAGAGGAGGATGCAGGAGGAAGCAGAGATGGAGAGGAATATGCAGGAGGAAGCAGAGATGAAGAGGAGGATGCAGGAGGAAGCAGAGATGGAGAGGAGGATGCAGGAGGAAGCAGAGATGGAGAGGAGGAAGCAGAGATGAAGAGGAGGATGCAGGAGGAAGCAGAGATGGAGAGGAATATGCAGGAGGAAGCAGAGATGAAGAGGAGGATGCAGGAGGAAGCAGAGATGGAGAGGAGGATGCAGGAGGAAGCAGAGATGGAGAGGAGGATGCAGGAGGAAGCAGAGATGAAGAGGAGGATGCAGGAGGAAGCAGAGATGGAGAGGAATATGCAGGAGGAAGCAGAGATGAAGAGGAGGATGCAGGAGGAAGCAGAGATGGAGAGGAGGATGCAGGAGGAAGCAGAGATGGAGAGGAGGATGCAGGAGGAAGCAGAGATGAAGAGGAGGATGCAGGAGGAAGCAGAGACAGAGAGGAGGATGCAGGAGGAAGCAGAGATGGAGAGGAGGATGCAGGAGGAAGCAGAGACAGAGAGGAGGATGCAGGAGGAAGCAGAGATGGAGAGGAGGATGCAGGAGGAAGCAGAGATGGAGAGGAGGATGCAGGAGGAAGCAGAGATGGAGAGGAGGATGCAGGAGGAAGCAGAGATGAAGAGGAGGATGCAGGAGGAAGCAGAGATGGAGAGGAGGATGCAGGAGGAAGCAGAGACGGAGAGGAGGATGCAGGAGGAAGCAGAGATGGAGAGGAGGATGCAGGAGGAAGCAGAGATGGAGAGGAGGATGCAGGAGGAAGCAGAGATGGAGAGGAGGATGCAGGAGGAAGCAGAGACAGAGAGGAGGATGCAGGAGGAAGCAGAGATGGAGAGGAGGATGCAGGAGGAAGCAGAGATGGAGAGGAGGATGCAGGAGGAAGCAGAGATGGAGAGGAGGATACAGGAGGAAGCAGAGCTGGAGAGGAGGATGCAGGAGGAAGCAGAGATGGAGAGGAGGATGCAGGAGGAAGCAGAGATGGAGAGGAGGATGCAGGAGGAAGCAGAGATGGAGAGGAGGATGCAGGAGGAAGCAGAGCTGGAGAGGAGGATGCAGGAGGAAGCAGAGATGAAGAGGAGGATGCAGGAGGCTGACAGAGGGAAGATGTTGGTACAGGCTCTAAATGAAGAATAAATTCCTCGTTTAGAGCCTCTGGGTCTGGGACTGGTCCAGCATCCACACTGTCAGCAGAGGATGGTCCAGCTGCTGGTGTAGAACGTTTAGCAGGAGGTGAAGCTTGTAATTCTGAAAAATTTTAAATATTAAACATTCATTAAAATGGGTTGAAAAAATGTACAGTACACATAAACACATAATAAGTAGTGATTTGCATGTTTTCAGTTAAGTTTTACTAAAGATACAACTGGTAAATATTGGCATCAAATAAGTCATCTCGCACACTCACTGACCCAAATCATTCAGTACAAGTGCCCTCGGGGGTAGTGTGACATCTGTAGTGCTTTTCTACATTGTACATTAATAAATTAATGAGTGTGACTATAAATCCAGATAGATAATGACTTTTTCCTCTGATGACACTACTTTCCTGACTTTGTAGTGCATAACATTTGACACTTCAAGCTAGTACTGTGACTTAGGAGTTTTGTACAATGGTGATGCTAACTACCTCAGGGAGGTAATCAGGTGACCTCTTAAGAAGTATATAAGTTATTTAAGAATCTTGGTGTTCATATTGGTAACATTATAACATTTGTTATACTAGAAAGTCTCGAAGAGAATTATCAGGTCTGGTTTTTGTGAAGATTTTTAAAATTACATTTGTATATACATGAGTGTGAAAGACCATACTATACACACACACACATACAAAATTGTTCAGGTGGATAACACCAGAGGTTCAGTATGGCTAGCTTTGGTGATGTGACCGACACATGGGGAGGTAATAAGGCAGATATAACACTATTTTCATGTTAGCAACAGGACATGTAGGACAGCTGTCACCTCACAGCAAGAAGGTTACTGGTCTGAACCTTGGCTGAATACTAGAATAGAACAGAACAGAATAGAGTAAGTAGAATAGAATAGCTGGTGACTGTTAACTATCCTCATCCTCACCATCTTGTTTGTCTCTATGTACCCCGTGATGATCTGCCTACTTATCTAGGGTGTACCATGAGTATCACCCAAAGACAGCTAGGATAGGCTACCTGATAAGGACACCTGGTTACAGATAATGGACAAAGCATATCTTACTTCTCAGAAGGTGTTCATAAAGCTTCCTCATCTTCATGAGGATGTCATGTGCAGCACCTTCCGCTGGTTCGATCTGAGTGATCACGTCCCCTACTATACGGCCCTTACGGTCAAACTGTCCAAGAAACAGAATTGGTTGGTAGCCCAGGGCGTGTAGCTTTGAAACCTGCAAGAACAACAAAGAAAAACATGCAGCCAGTCTTTCATGTAAGCAAATTGATGTATAACAAACCTTTAAGTTTCACATCTTTGTTGTTTTATTGTTGTCGATAGTTAAAAAGTATTTATGGTGACCAAACCTGTAAATGTATGATAAAATCCATCTTGAAATGTTTTGTCTCTCAGTTAATAGCCGATTAAATTAAAAATCAGAAGTAGCTTAAATAAAAATAGTTTTTAACAAGTTTTTTCTAGTTGGATGTCTTTAGTGTGATGATGTTATTCTGATGTGAATAACTTTTTTATTTATGCTCTTTTATAAATTAATATTTTATGTGTATATACATGTCTTGTTAGTTTCTTACTTCATGATATACAAGAAAACATTGACAACTGTGATTAATAAAGAATTGTCTAGCAGACCAACCACTTATTAGATCAGAACTTTTAAACTTACTGACAACTGGGCTGAATTAACCACCCTGCTCGCATTTCTGTTGTTTTTAACAGAGGCAGCCCAGTTACTGTTTTTAAACTGTTCTTGTTTCTTTTTCAATCCCTCCTTTAGGTTCAGGCTGCCCAGGCATCCACTGCATGTCTTCCTGTTGCAGGTGTTTGGGGCCTGACAGGAAGGGCATGGTTTGGTTTTTGGCTTTGTCATTTCTGCAAATGAAAATGGAACATGTAGGGATTATTTCAGGTCTGTTTTGGTGAAATGATTACAAAAATAATTTATGACCAAAGAAATAACTTATGTTACGAGGCAGTATTACACCATATTTAGAAAAAAAATCAATTACGAGATTAAAGTCGTTAATATTGAGTTAATTACGTGAATAGGGTTAAAAAAAAACCTGAATTGATTACAGAAAAGATACATTGCTAAAATAGAGCAGTACTAACATTAGCTGGGTGGCCAAGCAAGTGTCTTACACATGGGAATACATCACAAAAAAAATTAAATAAACTTTTGCAGAAGTAGTTCTCTTGGTACACAGACTGCTCTGTGAAAACATTTCAAGTTTAATATCAGTTTAATATCACTGAAATTTATATTTCAGTGAACATGCAAATTACCCACAGTTTATCACAACTTACTTAGCTAGGATCTGCCTCGTGTCCAGTCGAAAACTTCGCTGCAGGACCGTGAGTTGAAAGATACATTTACTGCGACTCCCAAGATGCATTGCAGTAAAAACCATCCAATCGCCTTGCTTAAGATCTGTTGACGTGTCGCTAAAGGCGCGCTGTAGATAAATATTGCAATTTGTAAAAAATAAAATACTAAAATTTGCAATTTTTAATTACATAATTAAACACTGGGCCAGTTTAATTTCGTATTATCGCTGGTTATTATTTTAGAGTAAATAAAGGAATAACGGGTAGCACCAAGCTGTTGTTATCTTCATTCCCATAGCGACGGCGGTCGAGGATTATGGGTAGTGTGCAGTTACGGGATTAGTGCGTCTGCGTAAATTGGTCTGATTGGCTGGAGCCGAGCGCATCCAAAACTAACAGGAGTGGTGAATGAATCTATAAATGTGTTTTACGTGTGAAATGAAAATAATAAACCTAACAAAGGATTATGTACGTTAAATCTGAGCACTTTCAGATCGTGAATCAGTTTGGAAAACACTGTGTGATGGCCACAACATGAAGCCATTTTATTGTTGAATTATCAGTGATACTTTCACGTGTTTTTGTTGAGAAATGTTAACGATGTCATTAAAAGAAAGCATTAAATTAGGGAGAAAAACCCGTTCGCGGAGAGGGTCCCCGGGTCTCCAGTTAGATTGTGCTTCACGACGTCATGTTTCGCCGTGACGGGGTTATTATTGGAGTAAATGGATGGCTGGAGCCTCTGCTCGAAGCGTCTCTGATCGCCGCGAGCGTGTTCATATTGGAATGAATTGACAACCCACAGCGTCACATAAAAACGTGGAAGGGTACCTTAGGCGTCAGCATGAGAAGTTAAGGGACGTGACAAATCGTCATTATTTTACGCGTCGGGAGTGAGAACGGGTTGGTAAAAGTATATCCTTGCTGTACCCTTAATGCTAATTATGCTAAATTAACCGCTGCCTTTGCCCCTTTGGGATTATTCTTATGTCACTGGGATGTTGACCTTTGACCTTCACATTAGAGAGATGGGCAGACATAATTAGTGTATGAATTTTAAAGTAACAGGTAATAAAGAGAGTGTAGCAAATGTAGTCAGGTTTATTACTCTGTATCACACATGAGTGCCCGAGGGAGGCGGGGCTGACTGGGGAGACACAGGAAACAGAGAGACAGGGCTGACTCGACATGAAACGATGAAACGTGGGACACGGGAACAGAAACTAAACACAGGCTGAAATGAACACTGAGGGAGGGAGAACTAAGATTACTGAGAGCCTGATAAATAAGAAGAACAAAAACCAAGAAAAACAAGAGTCAAAGAAAAGCAAAAACACAAAGCATTGGGCCAGGACCCACTGCTGTGACATTTATATGTGATAAAAACATTAAAAACTGCTCAGATGTTGAAATCTTTCTACGTATACTTTAGGTTCAGCTCTGCAGCCTGGCATTTGGTTAAGCATGATTCAAACATTTGATTTTGTTTAACTGGTTTTAATTATAGTTACTTTTTGTGAACATTTGTTGCAGCATTTAAAAATACATCATTTATTTTCAAACTTTTATTTGATTTAGAGCATCATATTTGACCAACGTAAATGTTTTAATTTCATATAAAATAACTGAAACAGTGAACTAAATATCTGAAATCTTTCCTTCCTTAAAAGTTATAATCCTACTTAAGTTATAGTGCAAACGCTTAAGCAACAAATATACTTGATGCTAATTAATTAATATTTCCCTTTGATGTTGCAACTATGCGGTCACTTCTGTCTTTAAACAAAATAATATTTTCCAGTTACAGAAATCATAAAGTCCAAACTAAAGTGCTACTGTTGCTATATGCATTTTATATAAATCATGGATGATGGTCCTGACATGAAGGAAGAGAAAGTTACAGGTTGCATCCTTTGACTTTGTCTCCGTGCCTTTGGGCCATTTTCAGAAGGACAGATGTTTCTGTTCAATTCTTAAATCAATTTTTTCAAACACAAACACTATTTTAAAGCTTCTAGAGAGTAAAATATTCATGATAATTATAATAACAATAATAAAAACAAAAGCTCTCAGATCCATCAAACCAAGCAGCAGAAAGAACAATAACTGAAGAGAAAACTTTAACCTTGTAGACTTCATTATGTTCCAGCTGCTCTACAGACGCTGTGACCTCGAACTTAAGCAGGTCGTAAAGTATGTGCAGCTCAATAACTTCATAATCAGACCCTGTGGTATTTAGGCAGCAGAACAACTAAGAATAACAACTACAAATAATGTTTTTAGGTTTCTGTTGTACTGCAAGGTTCTGTACAGGAGAACCAAACCAAGAGCAAATATTACGTCTCATTTACACCTGAGCACGAAGAGCCATCAACATTTAGCAAATTGAATCATCTTTGTTTAGATGCAAGAAGAATCATATAGAAATGAAAAAGTAGAAATAGAAATCCAGAGCAAAGATATCCTCTAATTCAGCGTAGCACATGAGCAGCTGCTGCGATTCACGTAAGCATTCGGCTCGTCGCTGCTGCAGATTTTTCTCTCGCTGTTCTGGCTCACAGCGCTGCAAACACAAAAATAAATATCCCCAAAGGTGTGAAAGGGAGCTAATTAGTAAGAGTATTGTTACTCTCCGCAGGAGTAGTCCAGCAGTAGAAATCAGTCCAATAACAAGGTGTGTAACATCTAGCAGGGTGACAGAAAAACCCAGGGTAACTTCTAAGGACCTCAACGTCTCTCTCACATTGTGTTTTTTAAACATGCTTCCATTTGTCACTTCAGTCTTTACTCTGAAATACAGGAAGAGAAATCATGGCTGAAACAATTTCTCATGAAACCAGGGGTGTGGTCCAACAGTCAGTTTGGTGAGGAAGGTTCCTAACTGAGAGAAGTGACCCAGAAGTATCTGTGTAGCAGCCACAATGAATCCAGATCATGAGCTGATCCGTGACTGCCTTTGTACAACTTTTACAAAGTGACTGCAAACATTGTGGAAGGATTCATAGCGTTTGATTGCTTGTGTGAATGTATTAAACAGGAAACCAGGAGCTGCAGAAACCCAGTAATGCTGGGTTTCTGCAGCTGCGTGTGCGTTTATTATTATGGCTCCAGGTTACATTTCAGGTCTTCTCAGCCCGCACCGCCCCACTCGAACTCTGCGCTCCTCCAGTCACATGCTGTCATTAGTTCCACGCTCACAGTTCAAATCTAGAGGTGACAGCTTTCTCCATTGCTGTCGTCCCCCTTTCATGAAATCCTCTTCATCCTTGGAAGTCTTCAAATCCAATCTGAAGCCCCTCCTATTTTCCACGGATCTCTCTGACACCTCTGTTATTGTGTTTCAGCTATTCTGCTCTTTTATCTCATTGGATGATGTTTGCATGTGTAGACACGTGTACGTGTAGTTTAAGTTCACATATGTGTGTTTGTGTGTGAATGTGTACATTTTTGTATATGGATGTGCATATTTGCATGTACACATATTTTTTTACAAACATATACGGATGTCTCAATGTTTCTATGATGTTTTCATCTTATCTATTTTAATTCTTTTCACCATATCATCCCTCTGTTCAGCACTTTGGCCGACACTTGATGTCTTTTAAATGTGCTATATAAATAAAGATGACTTATATTTGCATCCGTGTGTCAGAGTGTGTGTTCTTACCTTTAATTTAGGACACGCACACACAGAGCATAGAGTGAACAGGGACTATTATTGTCCCACAAGGAGCAACAGGACAATTGACCTACTGTATGCTAATGTGAGAGATGCATACAGAGCCACCCCCCTCCCCCCACTAGGGAAGTCAGACCACAACCTGGTTTACCTACAGCCACAATACACACCCCTCGTCCAAAGGCAGCCTGTCACAACGCGCTCCATCCGGAGATGGACCCCAGAAAAGGAGGATGCTCTGAGAGACTGCTATGACACCACAGACTGGGATGTGCTCCTGAGCCCACATGGTGAGGACATAGAGGGGGCGACACACTGTCTTACAGACTACCTCAACTTTTGTGTGGACACAGTCGCCCCTGCTAAGACGGTACGGTGTTATCCTAATAACAAACCGTGGGTAACACAGGAAGTCAAAGCTGTCCTCAACATGAAGAAGAAGGCTTTCAGGAGCAAAGTGAAGGAGGAGATGAAGGCAGCACAGCGGGAGGTGAAACGCTGCCTGAGGGAAGCAAAGGACACCTACAGGAGGAAGGTGGAGCAGAAGTTGGAGAGGAACAATATGAGGGAGGTCTGGAATGGTGTGAAAACCATCACAGGCCACAACACCAAGAAAAGCACAGTGGGGGGGACTGTGGAGAAGGCAAACGAACTCAACAACTTCTTCAACAGGTTTGACCAGCCCACAACCCCCCCACCCTCACCCTCACCTTCACTACAGAGTCCTCTCCCCACTCTCCTGCCTCCCTCGCTTCCCCCCCTTCCTGACACCATGACACCCCCCTCCTCCAATCAGCAGCAAGACATCTCCCCCCCTCCCCTCCTCCCAAACATCTCCCAGTGTCACAGTGGATCAGGTCAGGAGGCAACTGAGGAAGCTTCGCCCCAGAAAGGCAGCAGGCCCAGACAAGGTGTGTCCTAGGATGCTTAAGGCATGTGCTGCTGAACTTGGGGAGCCGCTACAACGAGTCTTCAACCTCAGTCTGCGACTGGGGAGAGTGCCCGCCCTATGGAAGACATCCTGCATCGTCCCGGTCCCCAAAAAGAACCGGCCCAATGAGCTGAATGACTTCCGACCGGTGGCACTGACGTCACATCTTATGAAGACTCTAGAGCGGCTCTTCCTCAACTTCCTCCGACCACAGGTACAACATGCCCAGGACCCACTACAGTTTGCATACAAGGCGGGTGTCGGAGTGGAGGATGCCATCCTGTACCTCCTACACAGAGCCCACTCACACCTGGATGGGGGAAAAGGCACGGTCAGGATCCTGTTTCTTGACTTTTCCAGTGCCTTTAATACCATCCGGCCCTGTATGCTTCAGGAAAAACTGAACAGGATGGAGGTGGACCCCTGCCTGGTGGCTTGGATCTCCGACTACCTCACCGACAGACCACAGTACGTCAGGCTGAAGGACATCACGTCTGACACAGTGGTCAGCAGCACAGGAGCACCACAGGGAACTGTGCTGTCCCCTCTTCTCTTCACCCTGTACACCTCTGACTTCTGCTACAACTCTGAATTATGCCATATTCAGAAGTTTGCAGATGACACGGCCATCATGGGGTGTATCTGGGATGATCAGGAAGAGGAGTACAGAAGTCTGGTGAGGAACTTTGTCGCATGGAGTCACACAAACCACCTGCAACTCAACACCTCAAAGACTAAGGAACTGGTTGTGGACTTCGGGAGGTCCAGAGAAGGTCCACTGCCGGTTCAGATAGAGGGGGAGGAGGTGGAGGTGGTCAACAAGTACAAGTACCTCGGGCTGTGGGTGGACAATAAACTGGACTGGTCATGCAACACAGAGTACCTGTATAAAAAAGCCCAAAGCCGACTGTACTTCCTCAGGAGGCTGAGGTCTTTTAACATCTGCAGGAAGCTCCTGAGGATGTTTTACCAGTCGGTGGTTGCTGGAGTACTTTTCTATGCTGTGGTGTGCTGGGGGAGCAGCACAGCAAAGAAGGACTCATCCAGGCTGGAGAAACTGATCAGGAGGGCTAGCTCTGTGGTCGGCATGAAGCTGGACACTCTGGTGACAGTGGCAGAGAAAAGGACATTAAAGAAACTGATGGACATTATGGACAATGCTGGGCATCCTCTGCACACGGCCATAAACAACCAGAAGAGTCTGTTCAGTGACAGGTTGCTTCTCCCCAAGACAAGAACTAACAGACTTAAAAACTCCTTTGTCCCACACGCCATCAGACTGTTTAACTCCTCTCTGGAGGGGAGAGGGAGGGGAAACAGGAGGACAAAGGAGGGGGGAACAACTAAGCTGTAGTGCCTCTTCACCTCACTGTACAATACCTTGTGCAATACTTTTTGTAAATAGTCAACAGTGCAATAGACTCAATACTTGAAATGTGCAATTCACTTGTATTTTTATTTTTTATTCCGATTTATTCTATTTATCCCCTTTGTATATTTTATTTATATTTGTTTCTGTATTTATATATGTGTGTGTGTGTGTGTGTGTGTGTGTGTGTGTGTGTGTGTGTGTGTGTATATATATATAACAGTTCTGTAACTGTAACTTCGGTCGTTGCTGTGCTTTTTTTTGGAAGTCGAATTTCCCAGAGGAACCCACCCGAGGGATTAATAAAGTTCTATCTTATCTTATCTTATCTTATCTTATTAAGCGTGTGGCCTGTGTGTATCTATGCCAGTGAAACTGGATCTGCTCATTTTGAATATTGAAAAATATTGTGACTTAAGAGAAACATAATAACTAAAACAGAGCAGAAACACGACAATTCAGCAGAAAAGTAACAACTTAAGCAGAAATATTGGAAAATGAGCAGCTGAAAAAAGCTGAATAAGGTGACGTTCACTCAAAACTACTTGTTGTTCAACTGTGAAAAACTGGCAGAAATGTTAAAAACACACGAAAGAACAGCCAGCAGATACACACAATTAGAAATATGAGCACATATGGAAACACAAATGCACAGAGACACACAGGATGTCAGTCAACCACTCTGAATATTCAATTTGAATCTTCCTGGTTTTATGGATTCCTGTCAAACGACTGGCCATAATTTCCTAACCGTAGGGGCTGGAGCGGTCATTCTTAGACCGTTCTGTTCAGAGGAGATGGGGGAATCTTCAAGTGTTGATAGTTCATAATTAAAATATAAATTATTAAAGATATATGGCTTATAATGCACCATAACTGAGTAGAGTTGAACTGCCTTGACTTGCCCTCAAACAACGGTTTGTAAGTCTAAATCTATTTGGAGCATCGATATCATTCTTTCACTGTCACATACAGCAGGCTTTGGTCAACAGTTAAGGCAATATTTTCAGGTCTCAGGCACATTTCATACACTGTGCTCTGCAGACAGGCACACGGACCTTTCAGGTCTACAAAAAGTTTCAAATGAAAAGCTCACAGGTGTGTTTATTAACTCAGTGTTGCAGAATCACAGTGATTCATTAAAAACGTCTGCAGAAGTTGCAAACTTATGATTCATGTCATAAGTTATGATACACTGCTCTCCCCTGCATAAGCTGTTTTTATAGTATCAGCATTGGTATCAGCAATACTGGCCATACATTTACTTGGTATCACATCTATACCACAATCTGCAGTACTGCACACACTAAGATCACAGTGGACAGATTCTGTCTCTATGCTGGGAACGTCTGTGTTTCCCGGGATCAGCTGTTGCAGATTGTTGGTGCATGGAGGGCTGGGGCCTCTTCTGCCCCCCCTAACGGAGACCACGTAGGTAGTCGGAGGCTGTAAGACAGCGGCTCTCTGGAGAAATCTGATACCTCAGGAGGATGACAGGATTCAACCAGAGAAGCTGCTTCATTATAAACGAGTCTGTGGTTTATAACTGAAAGCTATGATACACATAAACAGCCGTCCACGCACTTAAGTAGTGAGTGAGTATTCACTCCAGTGATGACCTGTGAGAAAGAAACTGCACACACAGCGAGCGGGCGACCATAAGATTATTATTGCCAAGCAAGGACCTGCAGCTCGAGCAGGCTGAAGAAATCCTTTAATGCTGATGCAGGCTTCACAGTGTAGAAACGAGAACTCTAAGAAACAAAAGAGCAGAAGTCATGTATGAAACACAACACAGTTAACATGTGAAGCACTTAAAAGAAAACACAAATAAAACACTTCCAGTGAGGCGTGGCGATTTAAACATTGCCTGTACTGCTCAGCAGTTGTAATGGCATCAAGAATATCTGCACATAGTTCATAATTACAATTAGAATGAACATTTCTTTCACTAAACTCAAAGTCACTCATTATAGAGCGACATCACTATTTTAACGCAGATGCTCTGATGTAGTAGGTCCAAATACAGGATGGTGGGTCACCCACCCTCCTGCTCCAACATGGTAGGAAAATTATACGGTAGAAAATGTTTATATTCATAACAATGTGAATTTTCTGCTTTAAATACTTTTATATATGTTTTTAAAATGGTCCCTCCACCCACTTTTAGTCCTTTTTCAGACATTGAAATCGGAGGAAATGTTCCAAAAATGTGCTGATTTGAAAGTGAATGATGCCGATCTTTGTTTCCATAGCACAGATTTGTCTGAGACATCATCGAGTGTCAGCCTGTGCCTCTAAGGAGCGTCCAGCGTCCTGTTCATTGTCCATTTCTATCATAATGCACGCACTGGGGTTAAATATTGAATAACAATGTTCTTCCCACAGAGTTCAGACTCAATACTGTTAAAAACAGACAATCATAGGGTCCTGCTGTCCACACTGTTATAGTTCTTACAAAAATACAGGCTGAAACATACAGACAGGAGCAGCTAAGAGAAGAAGAAATGTGCTGAAACTGTCAGAAAGGAGATTTATTTGTTTCCACTTTACATGTGAGCAGCACAGCAAACACAGTGAAGCCAGTTAACCTCAAAGTGCACCAGTCACAGTGGACACAGGACAAAGCATCGACTTTCATTACCATCAAACTTTGTTGTGATTTAACATTTACTTCAGCCTCCTTTAAATTTGATTCATGTGACATCAGGACAACATTCCAGGGAGAAGCGATCGAGCGGCGTCCCCCCGGTGTTTTATCCCACATCTCGTACTCAATGTTTCTTTCAGCCCAGAAAAGTTCATGTGATCATCGAAGATTTAAGCGTCAGCATCAAAATAAAAAAGAGCCAGATTTCAACAAACTCCTAAGAATTTCAGGGACCTGTACAACCGTAACAATTTCAGTAAGAATCTTTCATGGTTTCATCAAATATGCTAAAGTCAGTCCAACATAAACTGGTCAGTTCTGAGGAAGCTCTGTGATTTCATATGGAATGGCTCGGGCTCGAGTATCACATCCAAGGTTGTGTCAGATAAGGAAGAGAAGTGGAAAACAGCAGGACACCTGCAGCCTGGTGATACAGGAGCAATAAAAGCTGCACACAGTGCTATCAATGATCACCAGCAGTTATCAAACTGAAGCTAGACACCCGGATGTTTCTTTCACAGCACATAACAACATTTTAAACTGCTACAGTTTCAGTTATGCACGGCGAGGTTTGTCGCACACCTAGATCACACACGCTTATACAAACAGGAAGAGGCGTGCTCAGCTCCACCTTCTCTGAGGCTACCCTGTAAATGTCACACGTGCCTCACAAGGAAAGATCTCAGCTGCCACACTGAGAGTGGTGAAGGCAAACGTCCAGCCTGGCTCCAGTGGCTAGTGCAGGTTGGGATACTTCACGCAGAATCTGTCAAAGGCATCATATATGGCCTGTCTGGAAATGAAACAGGTAACGTTAACGTAGCAAAGCTGTCCATGACAAACAAATCATATACGTAAAAATGATGAAATGTGTGAAATACTGTGAGGGTGGCCCAACTCTAACATCAGATTAACCAGACAACAGCCACAGTTTAACGAACATTCTCAGACATGTTAAACCGTCCACAGCCAGTTATCTGTCTATATGTACCACGCCTGAACCAGGAAGTGCAGCTGTGACACTTCTACAAACAACTTTGGCTCCTGTGAACAATTTCTAGATTTTCTTTGAATTTGACGTCATATTTGGTACAGTGGAGACATCATTCAGGTATTGACATTGTTAAGGTTCAAAAATTGAGGAAGGAGAGTACAAACCATGGTCCAGAAGCTCTTGGTCAAACAATGATTTTAATGAATACACACGTGTGGGAAGACACTCTGTACGCAGACAGCAAGTGGTCTTCGACTTAATCAAAGCATACACAGATTTTTATAGCATCAGGGTTTGATTTAATGACGCCCCTTCATGCGTCACAGACAGGATATATACACATACGTCAATATCAAAACCACAACGACTTTTGACACAATTTAAAAGAACAATTGTCTTCTATCTTCATAACAGGTGCTTCCTGTCACTGCCGGATGCTCGCTTGTCATCTTGGCACCTCAGCAGCAGTTCTGCTACAAACTGCTCTTTTTGCAACCCCAAGCAAAACATGATTAAACTTTCACCTATAAATGATTCTCTCTAACTGAGTGTGTGTGTGTCTGTGTGCTAACCACAATTGCACCCTATTTCACCTCGCCGACTAGCTCCTGACCTCTAACCAGACAGAGAGACAGAAGCCACCCTCAGATATGTAATAACCGAAGTGAAACTATGGATATGTCATCTACTAAATAAATGTTTTAATCAAGAACCCCTACTAAAAGCTTAATACAAGAATATGAACATATAAAAGATATTAAAATGAACTGTTGTGTAAGCATGTACTGCAATTCCTTCTATGTTCTAGTTTTCCCTCAGCATGGATCATCTAGACACTCTCACTAGTGAAGCTTTAGACCATTAATGAACCTGAACATCAACTCAAATAAGCACAGATATGCATTATGTATAAAATAGTTATAACTGCACCTGAAATACAAGGTTAACATAATAACTGTATGCATAACATCTTAAGGCCTTCTTAAAGCTCTCTGTTACATTGTTAAAGCAATGATCGTCTTAGCCTGCTGCTCAAAATAACTTTCTGCTTTCACTTCTGCAAACTCTCTGCAACTTCCTGTCAGCCTGCAACTCAGTCTTTCTGAAAGACACACACTGTTTGAACCTCTGAATGCAATATAAACTACAGATTATATTATTAATGCAATGGTGATGATGATAATTCTTTAACAATAGCAGTAAAATAATTTCCCTGCTCCACAACATCTAGTCTAAATTCATATTCATAATGAAGGACGCTCTGGTCCATGACGCTCATTGCATTGTTACTAATGTCAACTTTCTGCTATAAAACAGCAACGTTTCAAAACTAGAGCTTGTAGAATAGAGCAGATAAATATGGATTGTGTGTATTCTCAGATTTAGCATGTTTTTGTGTGAGTATAGTTTAATTAGGCATAAATGAGAAACTTAAAAAACACCTTTTGGATCATTTTCAACACTATAACTTTACCTGAATATATTCTGTTTAAATAGGTATGCACTGATGTGTCCTCCTCTCAGATATCTGACTTCACAGCCTGGCCAGATCTCCTGCAGACTCAGGACTCCTGTTCGGGGCACATATGCATCCTCTTTGGCCTGGACGACAACGATGAGACTGGTATCTACAGGAACTGCAGCAGAGAGGGAAACACAGGGACATCTACACAACATTCTTTCACTTTTGTGCAAAACACATGCAAATCTTTTCTGCCAGAAGAGGGTGGTAGACACCGCAGGAACAGTGAGCTGTTAAACATGACTGAAGATCAGCTGGGTCCTCTGCAGTGACCTGTGCCTCCTCTCACCTCACACCTTCTTGTATAAGCCAGGACGAAGCTCATCCTATTTCCCTCATAGTGTTCTAGCTTCACAATGATAATCCTGGAGAATGATTACAATCCCTGCGTTGTTCATTCAGCAGCAGAATTGATCTTCTGTGCCTTTTGATGGTGTATCAGTATCAAACATTCAATAAATCCTTTGAACACAATATTAAAAGTAAAAATAATCACGCTGGAGATTGTGTACTGTTCAAGTAACAGAGACAAAAGAGCTCGTAAGGAACTGTCTACATACGGCCCAAGGAGCGAGGACACAGGTGGGACAAGTCTCTATTTTAGCAACGAGCAGAAAACTGACACTTCCTGTGTAAAAGCAGATTAAACAAAGGCTCTACAGGTGCGAAAAAGACGGTGCTGAGTTTCTCTGATCTGAGGAGAACATCGTTTTTCATCAGCTTGTTGCGAGTCTCTTAATTCTTTCCACACTTGGCTGATATTCCTTCTATACGGTTTCAATTTTACAAGCCAACGCCCCCGTGGTGTCATTGTCCATCTTTCTGCTACACGACTGCAGTGCAGTAACTCCTCGAGCCAAAGGTCAGTTTTGAAAAACTCTGTTATATTCAGAGCATCTTTAAAGTGGAATAAACAGCCTCACACAATGAGAGCACTGGCTGCTACTGCTAGTTTAAAAGCACAAAAGCCTATTCACAGTTTTTAATTATTGTAAACATTGTAAGAGGCCAATGTTGTGCCTCAGTGTTATTGATATTTACATGCTTACAACCTCACTGTGGATGTAAGAGCTAAATTATGAGGAGATTTTTGCATCTACTTTATTGTGTAATGTTTCATTAGCTTATACTTGATGGCTCGGGCCCCTGGAAGACTAGCAAGCACTACTGTGGAAGCTAATGGGGTTCCTTATATATAAATAGATAAATAAGCCCTTTCTCATAGGCAGCAGCAGTTAATTCTTTACTAATGCATTTCCTCCTTTGCTTTACATTAATACCCCTGAAAGCTCCAGACCGACAAACTACTCGTATGTTTGCTTTAATGGAGGTGGTCACACTTTCTAAAGATTAATTCATCAAACGCATTTGAGTAGCAACACCTGGCTGCTGCTGCCTGTAAGTTTCTTTTTTTGGACACTTAATCATTCACCACTGACAGGTTTAACAGAGAATGTGCTTTTACCTGAACTAACCAGATCCCATCTTTAGTGTCCTCTACTAATTCATAGAAGTGCACCTCTCCACTGAAGTGTGTGGTGCTGGAGCCGTCGGCCTCTGTCTGCTCCTTCTGCTTCTTTATGGCCGAGTACAGCTCCCCCTGTGTCAGCTCTCCTGTGACAGAGCAAAGTGCAGCAGCTTTTAAAGAGCACTGATACTTGACATCCATGCAGCAGTGGTCTACGTACAGGCAAAGACTACATACACACACTGCGCAAAGTTCTTGAACCACCTCATGTTTGTTTTTGTGTCACATCCAAGGCCGGGACAGTTAAAGTGGTCTTGAGTACAAACATTTTTCACTCTTCAGTCCAGTTTTTGTACAGAACCATTTTCAAAGGAAGTTGCTTTTTTTCTCCTTCTTTGATAAGCCACATAACGCTGACCTACGAATCAAGCAAACAGAAATAAGGGACCTAAATCAAAGGATGAACCGGTGTTGTGCCAGTCATATGACGAAATGAACAGTATCTATAAATTTCTCCCTCTCATATTATTTAAAAAAATAAAAAAACAAACCCTAATTCTTCATCCTGCGTCTTTATTCTTCGAGCGTGGTCAGAAGAGGAGCTTGTCCTGTGCAGTATCTTTGCTGTTCCTAGGACTGTGCTCTTGATCTCTCATATCATTCCTGGGATCTGCTGGAGCCACCTGCCCAGGTATGGAGAACTCCGCCCGAGTGCTCCGATGACCACGGAGGTCACTGTCGCCTTCAGCTTCCACGTCTTTCTTGTATTGATGCCAGAGGCTTCAAACAGTTATATTGTTCCAGCAGGGCATCTTGAGGCGCCTTTTGTTGTGATTTGGCGCTATATAAATAAAATTGAAATTGCATCTGACAGTCGGCAGGTGTTGATTGGTTGGATCTTGTTCTTCCCGTTCAGCCGACTCCTCAGGACTCGTCTCTGCAGGTATTTGGTGGTTGCAGCTTTCCTAACAGCCTCTTCATGGTTCCCATCTGACTGTGGGACTCCAAGTATCACAGCTACATTCTCTGCCTGCAATGTGCAATCCCCTCAGTTCTGATCACCTTCCCCCTTTGTGTTACATCCTCCTACACGTCTCCAGTCCGAATGACAGGCCAGTGTTATTGCTGTTATTGATCTTAGTGGATCAGTGAGCTGATCTCTCATTCACGCCTAGCATGCAGCTCGATGTCATCCATGTACAGGAGGTGGCAACGTGTGCCGTTCACACAGACTCCAGATGTCCAATGACATCTGTCTCGAGGGCAGAGGTGTGTCTCTCCTCTGTTATCACTCTCTGCAGGCGTTTGCGGTTTGCAGTAGTGCTGCTGTACCATGCAGTGATGCAGCTGGTCAGGCTGCTCTCCACAGTGCAGCTGTAGAACCTGCTGAGGATCTTGGCCAACATACCAAATTTCCTCAGCCTCCTCAGGAAATACAGCAGCTGCTGAGCCTTCTTGACCAGCTGTGTGGTAAATGGCCTGTATTTGTATAGCGCTTTTACTAGTCCCCTAGGGACCCCAAAGCGCTTTACACACCCAGTCATCCACCCATTCATACACTGGTGGAGGCAGCTACAGTTGTAGCCACAGCTGCCCTGGGGCAAACTGACAGAAGCGAGGCTGCCATATCGCGCCATCGGCCCTTCTGGCCAACACCAGTAGGCGGTGGGTGAAGTGTCTTGCCCAAGGACACAACGACCGAGACTGTCCGAGCCAGGGCTCGAACCGGCAACCTCCGATTACAAGGCGAACTCCCAACTCTTAAGCCACGATCCCATGTGGTGTTCAGTGTCCAGGTTTTCAGTTTTTATTTGTCATATGCAAGTTAGCACAGGGTCAACATCGCAATGAAATGTATTTGACGAGCAGAAGACAGTCACTCAGCAGAATGGTACAGTAGAAGAAAAAAATAAAATAAATAGAAAAATAGTAAAGAGCAAAATATTAATAAGATGTAGTAAAAGAAAAAAAGAGAGATTTCTAGTTAACTGACTAAATATATATATAAGTATGTATAAATATATGTACACACTAGTGATTAAATAAAGAAAGTCTTAAATAGGAATGTGCCGGTGGTGATGGGATATTGCACAGGAATGAGCAGCAGTACATCAGGTAAGGTCCTCACTGATGTGGACGCCCAGGTACTGCTGCTCACCCGCTCCACTTCACGCTCCCGGGTAAACAGCGGCTGGTGAGGCCTCTTCTTCTTCCTCGTGTCCACTATCATCTCCTTTGTCTTATCAGTGTTGAGGGTGAGGTTGTTGTCCTCACACCGTGACACCAGAAGCCACGTCGTCCTCTCCAGTGATGCGACCGATCACTGCAGTGTCATCCGTGAACTTCAAAATGATGTTGTCTTTGTTGGAGGTGATACAGTCATGGGTGACCAGGGTGTAGAGGATGGGGCTGAGGACACAACCCTGTGGGACGCCAGTGTTTGTCTGCCAGTCAAAAAGTCCTGTAGCCAGTCACAGAGGGTGGAGGGTGCAGGCCGAGTGTTGCCAGCTTGTGAGTGAGTTTGTGGGATCACAGAATTGAAAGCGGAGCTGTAATCAACCAAAAGTACCCTGATGTAGGAGTCTTTGTTTTCCAGGTGGGAGAGGTAGTAGTGAAGGGCAGCAGTGATGGTGTCTGATGTGGACCTGTTGGACCGGTGGGCACACTGCAGGGGTCCAGAGTGTCTGTGATGTTGCTCTGGATGTAGGTGGCAGATTTCTTTTCTCATGTATTAACCACATATTTAATCATATCACATTAGTTATAGTAATATCACTTTCTCACTGTACCATAGTAAGAGCACTCCTGTCACTAGTTTACATGCATGTGGAAAGTTACCACAGTGAGGCCGTTGTAATGGGAGACGTTAAACAGATAGTGGGACTCCTTCTGCTTATCAGGGATGTAACTCTTTAGGTGACGGCCAAGCATAAAACAAGGTCATAATTCTCTATGTGAGGGAGAAGGTATAGCCCCCCTGAGAGGGGCAACATGTGAAAGTTTGTGGATGTTCTTTGTCTGTGTGTCTGTATATAAGATGTAAGGGCGGTGGCCACAGAGATGGTCCTGGTGTTTCACTGGGATGCTCTCTCCACATTGCAATGTGTTTATTAAACCCACTTCAAATCAAGCTCACTGGGTGTGTTGCAGAGTATATAGTTAGTGTAGTTGTTGTTTTGTTTTGTGTGTCAGTTCTACTACTAAGTGTCTGTAATGTCGGGTTGTGTTTAGTGGTTGAGAGGAGGCGGCAAAAACACTTAGCAGGATAGTCAAAATCAGAATCAGAATCAGAATCAGAATACTTTATTGATCCCTGGGGGAAATTATTTTTTGTTACAGTGCTCCATTTTAAACCAACATTAAGACAAGACAGACAATACGCTAACTAAGAATAGTACAATATATACATATATATACATACATACATACATAAGTCACTTATAAATAAATAGTTGGAAAAGAAACATGTGTAGCTGTAGCAGCAAACAGTGTGTTAAGTGGATGCGTTGTACAGGGAGCCACAGGCAGGAATGATTTCCTGTGTCGTTCAGTGGTGCATCATGGGTAATCTCAGTCTCTCACTGAACGAGCTCCTGTGACTGACCAGCATGTCATGGAGTGGGTGGGAGGTGTTATCCAACATTGTCTTTATCTTGGACAGCATCCGCCTCTCCGACACCACCTTGAGGGAGTCCAGCTCCATCCCCACAACATTGCTGGCCTTACGGATCAGTTTATTAAGTCTGTTGGCATCTGCGACCCTCAGCCTGCTCCCCCAGCATGCAACAGCATAGAGGATCGCACTGGCCACAACAGACTCATAGAAAATCCTCAGCATTTTCTGGCAGATGTTGAAGGACCTCAGTCGCCTCAAAAAATAGAGACGACTCTGGCCCTTCCTGTAAAGTGCTGTGGTGTTTTTAGCCCAGTCCAGTTTATTGTCAATGTGTACTCCAAGGTATTTATAGTCCTCCACAATGTCAACACTGACCCCCTGGATTGAAACAGGGGTCAAGTGTTTCCTGGTCTTCCTGAAGTCCACGATCAGTTCCTTGGTCTTTGCCACGTTGAGCTGCAGATGATTCTGCTCACACCACGTGACAAAGGAGTCGACCACAGCCCGGTACTCTGTCTCATCATCCCTGCTGATGCATCCAACCACCGCAGAGTCATCAGAAAACTTCTGAAGATGGCAGGTCTCTGTGCAGTGGCTGAAGTCTGTGGTGTAGAGGGTGAAGAGGAAGGGGGAGAGGACAGTCCCCTGTGGTGCCCCTGTGTTGCTGATCACCTTGTCAGACACACACTGTGGGAGACGTACATATTGTGGTCTTCCTGTCAGGTAATCAACAATCCAGGACACCAGAGAAGCATCCACCTGCATCGCTGCTAACTTATCACCCAGGAGGGTCGGCCTGATGGTGTTGAAAGCACTGGAAAAGTCAAAAAACATGACCCTCACAGTGCTCGCCGGCTGGTCCAGATGGGTGTAGACACGATTGAGCAGGTAGATGATGGCGTCCTCTGTTCCGAGACGAGGCTGATAAGCGAACTGAAGGGGATCCAGATGTGGTCTTACTATGGGTCGCAGCTGGTCCAGGATGAGCCTTTCCAGGGTCTTCATGATGTGGGAGGTCAGTGCCACGGGCCTGTAATCCTGGGGGCCACTGGGACGAGGCGTCTTTGGTACAGAGAGAATACACACTCACACTGGGAATTCCACAGTGTGTCCTTTAATGCACCTGATAATGGATTGCATTTATATAGCGCTTTTCGAGACGCTCAAAGCGCTTTTACAATACCACTATTCATTCACTCTCACATTCACACACTGGTGGAGGCAGCTACAGTTGTAGCCACAGCTGCCCTGGGGCAGACTGACAGAAGCGAGGCTGCCATATCGCGCCATCGGCCCCTCTGACCAACACCAGCAGGTGAAGTGTCTTGCCCAAGGACACAACGACCGAGACTGTCCGAGCCGGGGCTCGAACCGGCAACCTTCCGATTACAAGACGAACTGCCAACTCTTGAGCCACGATCGACCTTCTCTTCGGCAACCATATAAGCCCGGTTGAACGGCTGCAGCTTAACAAACATAGTGTTTACAAACATAGCACAGTGTTCGTACAACCCATAACGTTGCAAAAGAAAGGTGTCTGGAGAGGTAAAACATAAAATCCGTCCCTCCTCATGCACTAGCGTGCAAGCACATGTCCACACATTCACAGAGAGGGCAGTGGCGCATACCGATGACAACATTAACCCTCAACTTGGGTTGTCTTAAAGAGACACTATACCACTGTGACTTTTACATGTCACAGCAAAAAAGCCACCAACAGCAGGTTGAAGTGTAAACGCTGTGGGGAAACAGGAGGAGTGATACATCTCCTGTTTCCCCACAAAACAGCACAACCAAGGACTTAGAAGCACAATATAAAATACAAGTTAAAATGCTGGGTCACAAAGAACCGTGACAGACTCACCTTTAACTGCCCAAGACAAAGTTATGTGACATTAGTGATGTTTGTACTAACTTGGTTTTAAAGCTTTTACTTTAACTTATACGCTGTTCAATAGTTGTAGTTGATGATTTTATGGATAATTAAAGTCATATATAAGGAGGATTTTTGCTTCGGTTTTCTCATATTTTTTTCTCAGTCTCATCTTTTGTCATTTCAACTCCATGTGTGGCAGATTCCAACCTCAGCCAAGCTTTCCTATAACTATAAAAGACTATAAAGACACATCTCCGGGATGCACTGGTACGCATCTTCAGTGATGTATCCTGGGGTCATCAGGTGTTTCGGGTCTCACAACATCATACACCCTCGCCCAGGCGACCCAGCTGGGGGTGATCAGGCCCCGACTTGCGTACCAGTAGCTACCCACGGATCAGCCCTCTTGATCCACAGCCACCTTGTGGCTTTCTCTGCCGCTTCACTCACAGCCTGGATGGCCCTCTTCTTGGCTGCCCCAGCCACGCCCAGCCAGCCTAGGACTTTGCATAGTGATCGTCCTGCAAAGCCCCTACAACCCACTTCTATGGGCTCATAGAAAGTCTTCCAGCCCCTTCCCCTGCACTCCTGCACTAGTTCCTAGTACTTTCCTCGTTTCCTTTCATTGGCCTCCTCGATCTGCTCTTCCCAGGACACTGTGAGTTCCAGCATGATCAGCTGTTTTGAGGCCTCAGAAATAATTATCATGTCTGAACGGAGGGATGTTTTTGCAATGTTCTGAGGGAACTGTAGCTGTTTACCCAGGTCAGCCTGTAGCTGCCAATCAGAGGCTGTGTTGAAGAGGCCGGTTGTTAAATTCGGGCGCACCTGGGGTTTCTCTCCAGCCTTAATGAAAGAGATTGCCTTCCTCGGAGCATGATGATGCTTGCTGGTGCTGATTGCTGAGGCAATCTTTTCAGCAACTACTCTGAGCACCTGGTCGTGCCGCCAACGATACCGACCATCGGCCAGGGCCCTTGGGCAGCTGCTAAGGAGGTGTTCTAGGGTCCCTCTTCCAGAGCACAGGGGACAGACAGGTGTCTCGCTCTTCCCCCACAGATGGAGGTTTGCTGGGCTTGGCAGAGTGTCGTATACTGCCTGCACTAGGAATCGGATCCGGTGGAAGTCTGCCTGCATGATGTTTGCCCAGGTGACCTTGCGCTGCAAGGTGCTCTCCCACCTTGTCCATGCTCCCTGCCGCTTAAGGCCTACAGCTCGACTTACTCGCCCCTCCTCCACACCTGCTCGGACCTCTTCCTGGAGTAGCTGGTGTCTCTCCTTTCCCTGTGCCCTGCTGACCTGGGCCTTTGGGAAGTACCCCAAGCCTGCTCCCCCTGTTGCTAAGACCCTCACCAGTGTTTTCTGCCTTAGGTGTGACTCCGCCACCTCAACTGCCTTCTCAGCCTTCCACTTTCTTCCTGTTCTTACCTCAATACCTGCTGATGCCACCTTGCAGTCTTTAGAATCTCTGTACTGTAGGGCTTCTTCTAGAGCGGGTATTGGACGAATGTCACCAATTTTCTAAAGAAATATATTTCAGAAGGTTCTGTTGACATGAAAATCTCACCAGATGTGGCAACAACCCATCAAATCCACACATGCAAAGTAATCAAACCACACGTTTCCATAGATTATGTGTAATAAAGAGAAATAAGACAGGGAAAAAGTCTTGAACACACTTGCTGCAGTTTGTTTAACACTTTGTACAAAAGCCTTTGTGTATGATGACAGCATCAAGATGCCTCCTGGTGGACAAATTAGTCGAACACATGTATTCTGTGCGCTGTGGGCGTGGCTCTACACAAAGTGACAGATAGTCTCTGAGGTAACCACCATGAGATGCTCAAATGCTCTTAACTTGCACATTACATGTGCTCAGACGTTTCTCCACATCAACAGGGCCCCTTCTATAAACTGTGAGGATTCAGGTCAATGGCCGTTCTATCAGCTTTAGTTTCTCTCTCTGAAACCAGCTGGCTGTGTTTGGGATCATTGTTTGCTGAAATGTCAACCCTTGTTTCATCTTCATCAACACAAATTTTACACTAGAGGGTGTATTTACAAATGTACTTACAATGTCTCAGAGTTTATGAAAAATCTAATATTAAACAGTTCCTAAAATAAGCACACTGGTCAACTGGCTGATTCATTTCTTTTATTTTTGTGTCTTCAGTCTCCTGTGAATGTGGAGTCAGTGTTTCTTCCCCAAGATCTATATTTGAATTTTAAGTTGCTTTCAGATCATGTGAATGATCACACAGATCAGACTTGGTGCAGATAAAGTTAAAGGTGCAGATACATTTGAATTAAACTTGAATGAGCCCTTTCCACATCTGATCTCTGCTCTTGTTACAGTCACAGTTTCCAGGAAGCTCCACAAGTGTGACGTGCTGGAGAAGAGGTTTGTTTGGCAGCCTGACAGTCACACACTTCACTAGTGGCCAATACCACGTCTTTGCCTTATTACCTTCTCTTTGTCTTGAATCATTACTTGAAGAAGAAATGACATAACTAAAAGTTCATATTAAATAAACTGAAACTAGCAAACCCAAAGTAACAAATGAGTTTTGCATCAATCATTGGTTTTTAATTTGAGATTGTTTCGAGTTCGAAAAATGTTGAGCAACAGAACACACCAGCAGAGGCTCAGGAGAGTGCAATCAGACAATGAGTTTATTAAAACACACGCAGGAGAAGAAGTATACAGCATCACATCAGCAAAACGCCTCCCCCTAAGAATACACAAGATGATGATTTCATAGCATCAGGGTTTTACGCCCCCTCGTGCGTCAATTACAGATTAAAATACATCGATTACAGTCAATGGTACATCTTAAATGTGTAAAAAGAGATACAAAAGTTCAGTTTTTGATAACACCTGCCATACATGGTAATACATTTCAAGCCTACATGGTCCCTGAAGACTGATCCCTTTCTTAACTGCTCTCCTGTCATCTGTTACCAAGTAGACTAACATGCAGTTAGAAGCTAAATGAATTCCAGACCTTTGGCCTGGCAAGTTTCTAGATTATATGTGTTTGCAAGCGTGTACGCGGCCTTCTATGTTCCAGGTCACCCACACAATGGATTGTGAAGACATAGCGCTTCACAAAGCTTGAGACCTTTAATAGACTGAACATCAACTCTGAATGAGCACAAATATGCAATGTGTATAAAATGATCATAGCTACACCTGTAATGAAAAAGGTTAATATGATGGCAAACATCTTTGATACAATATCAATCCTGTAAGTAATATTATTAAGGCAATGTTAATAATGCAGGTTATATTATTGCAGTAAAAATAATTTCTGTATCTCCACAAGATCTACGTATGTCCAAGAATGCTAATCACAAACTGCTAATGAACTTCTACCATGGAGCTCCTTCTGCTGCACACTGTGGTTCAGCTGCTGTGGAGGACAAGAGGAAACTGCAGCGGGTGGTGAGGGCAGCAGAGCGGCCCTGGGCCCGACACTAACCTCCCTCAGAGACATTTATATACTGGCAATGTCGTCCTCAAGGACCCCTCGCACCCTGGACACTCACTGTGCACCACCACCCATCACATTGCACCTTATATTGCACTGATCACCTCCTCCTTTGTCTGGCATATAACTTGTATATAAAAAAAGCAGGAACTCCAGCAACACTTGAGGGAAGAAGAACAACTTTAATAATTGACCACCGCGTTTCGGCTTGTGGCCTTCATCACGGTCATAGTAAAACATTGTAAAGAATTGCTTAAATACAAGACAGGAAACAGAAAAAAATTCAAATTAACCAGTCAAAACTTCATAGATAGGTCAGCTGACATATAATAGGTAGGTATTGGTTAATTGGTTAAGTCCCGCCCAAGTAAATACTGGGCTAGATCATTAATGATGAGGAGGGGGGGACATAACCCCCATATGTCTGAAAATAACACATGCATGAAATGCATAAGAAGGATGCTATAAATATACACACAGATTTTAAACAAACAAAACAAAAACAGGGGGGCAGTCTTTAATGGTAAAAGCACGTTAGAATTAGAAAACAAGTTTACATCATCACATGGGAACACATTTGTTAAAAGAACCTTATTTATGTCTCTAAATTGTAAAGTCTCTAAAGATTAGACTTAAAATGTAGACTTAAGATGAGATGTCTAGCACGCTACTCCTTCTTTGGCTGAACTAACAAGATTACTTGAATAAACATTACTCATGTGAGAGTAATTTAACTGATAAAATTAGGATAAAAAAATAAAAATAATTCTTTTTAAAAAAGGTGTAGTTCATAAAACCTCATTGATCGAAAAATGCTCATTCATACCTCTGGGGTGCAGACTCTTAAAACGGAATATCCAAGATGCTTCTCTTTTTTTCCGGATAAAATTTATGTTGCCACCTCTTTGGTTTAGTTTAATGGCTTCAATGCCGGAAAAATAATGGTGAATTTGGATGTTTATCGTTGAAGTGTCTTGCAACAGGGCTGGTTGAATCATTCCTCTTGATCGAACTTCTGTGTTCATTAATTCAATCTTTAAGAGGGCGGGATGTTTCTCCTATATATATCTTATTGCATGGGCACTGTATCATGTAGATTACATTTTTAGTTCTGCATGTGATAAAGCCCTTTGTGGCAATGGCTTTGTCACCTATAGGGTCTTTGAATGATTTGACATTTTTGGTGTATTGACAATTAATGCATCCCCCACACTTGAAATTACCATGTAGGTTATGAGTTATCAGGGTTTGATCTGGAGTGTCACCATTGGTGATCAGGTAGATTCTGTTCCAGTTATAGTCCCATAAATCATGAAGCTTGCTGCCAGAAAAGCTTCAAATCTCCTTTAAAAGCTATTTGTGGTCTTGGTTGTGGTCACTGATATCATTTGCAAAAACCCCAGTGTGAGAATTGTTGTGTGTGTGTGTGTGCGCGCGTGCGTGTGTGCGTGCGTGCGTACATGCGTGTGTGTGTGTTTGTGTGTGTTTGTGTGTGTGTGCGTGCGTGCGTGCGTGCGTGTGTGTGATTAACATTATCGTGCAAACGAACCAACAGAGTTTGATTCTACCGGCTGAAAGTCTCCATAAATGCAGGCGTTTCGGCGGCTACACCGGCTTCCACGAGTGTGACGCTTATTTTGAGAAAATAATAGAATATAAATTTATTTTTATATTTCAATATCACAATAATCTTCCAATGTAGAACTACAAGTTAAAAAAGAACTAAGATAAATCAAATCCACTTCAGCTAAATACTTCTAATTTATTTCCATCTTACATGCTGTGACTGCAGCCATTCCCACATCTCTGTGAATGGGACTCATGGACATGGATCAGTGGTTGTTGATCAATGGTCCTGAGAATCTGCATAATTAAGATGAAGGAACGGAGCTCCCAGCCCATCGTTCCTGCAGCTGCTTTCAGTCTTTATGCAAATGTCCTGTTTGTAAGACTGAAACCTGCAGCTGAGACTGAAGACGTCACCTGATGATGACGACACGTTTCTCCCACAAAACGCTGCGTCCAGATGAACAGAAGCAACAGACTCACTTTCCTGGATGATTGAGATGCATCAAGACTTCATTGTGTGTTACTTCTCATTCAGCACAGACACATTATTCCTGTTAGGTCATGTCAGCTGTCACTCAGTACAAGCACAACTGTGAACAACACAAACTTCTCTTCAATGTGTCACAGAAACACTAAGTGTGAGAGCCTGTATGACACACAGGACAGACTGTAAGCTCTGCTGGCTGCACAGCACTTTGTAGCAGTTTTCCAACATGTCCTCCACCCGTGATGTCAGTGGTGGGACCCCAGTCACAGCACTCAGCACCACCTCCTTTAAATGGATTTTATAGCAGTTCCTCCCGTTACTCGGTGCAACGCTTCTTAAATGTGTTTTTGCAGGATAAAACACAGCAGGTGGTGTAGAGAGGACGTCAGCTGACGGAGCAGAGGGAGGCAGACTGTGGATAAATGACAGAGTGAGAGGAGAGCAACCATGACAGAAGCACAGGTGTGGCAGATAGAAGTGGCTTTATAGACACTTATTGTCAGTCCTCGTGCATGCTGTGGAAATAAGTGTCTGTGTCATGAGGTGACATGTGAGCTTATCTTTGGTCAATAATGTCATGATCGGCTGTGTGCAGGCAGGAATTTGACCCAAACGCAAACTCACTGGAGACAAGACTGAACTCAAAATGGCAGCTTTTATTGCTGAACACAAAACTCTACAAAACCTAAACTGGGAAGACTCTAACAAAACACACATAGGGAGCCACAGGTAGAAACAGAAAGAGAAGAGAAAAGAAAAGAAGAAAAAAACAAAAACAAAAACAACCCCCCCCCCCCCAAAAAAAACAACAGCAAACAAACAAACAAACAAACAAACAAAAAAACAAAAAAATTAGGGTTAGGAGGCAGCAGGGCAGCCAGGTTTACGTAGTACTCAGGGTTGTAACATCGTACACAAAATCACACCTCATATGCTTAACATAGTCTGTCCATTTAGACCATATTCCCTGGAAGTTTAAGAGAAAATGACACTTTTTCCATCGTATAGATCTCTTGTACAGAATGGATCCAGTCTTCTATCGTTGGTGGTTCAGGCTTAAGCCATCTTCTCGTAAGAGGCTTTTTACTTACGGCCAGAAGGATGTACAGGAGTCTTCTGTCGTTGGAATCCAGTTTATCCACTGGTGCATTGCACAAAAACATGGTCTCAAAAGTTGAAGGAAAAACAAATGAAAAAACATTTTGTAAATGATCATGGATTAGAGAGCAATACTGGCGAATATCTTTACAGTCCCAAAAGATGTGGAAATGGTTAGCTCCGTCTCCCCCACATCTCCAACATTTATCACCAAGTCCTCGATATCTTTGTTGAGCAGGGGTAATGAAAAATCTCATGATGCTTTTCCAGCTAAATTCATGCCAAACATTAGACCCAGTGGTAGCCCACTGTATCTTGCATGCGTGAGCCCAACACTTCTCTGTAATTGTCAAATTACCCTCCTTTTCCCACTTCGCTTTAATATACAGAGTGCTGTCGTTTTTACACCGCCGGATGCTGTTATATAATTTAGAAATAATTTTACTTTGCACTTCAGATTTGGTTAGTAATAAGAATGTTTCTACAAATTAAGTTGTGATTAAAATAATTTCTGATCTGTAGATATCTAAAAAAATCATCAGATCCCAAGTCATGTTTACTCCTCAAGAGATTTATTCTAAAGACACTTCTTCAGCTGAGAATCTAAAGGTAGAAACACACAGACGCTGCAGCTTTTACTTGCAAGGGCATGATCACAGATGCTCCCACCAGAGTGGGGCCTGTGATGTGCGCTCTGTTCTTGCACTTGTCTTTATTTATATACAAACGTAATACAACAGTGAATACATCTATTCATAGGCAGAGGGATGTTAGTGTGTAGGGAGTGTGTGTGTGGTTCTCTTCTTGTTAGTGCAGATAAAGTGTCCAGCTCTCCTCTTCCTGGCAGGAGTGAAATAATCACAGCTGGTTCAGCTTTTATCGCTGTGAGGAAGAATTTATCAAATCTAAGTCATCAAAAGGTCATCATGCAGTATTCTGTCACATGCAAACTTATATCACTCAAAGCTTATACTGACTGCTAAGTACAATTTTATATTGACAAACTGAAGGAGGAACACACTGAGAAAAAAAAGGAACAAAAAAGGGCAGCTCTTGGATTTACGTGAGCATCTCGCGTGTGTTTAACACGATTGCCTCAGGCTTTAAAGATCTGTACAAAATTCAACTTCATTGCATCAAATACAGGAAATCATAGCTTTCCTGTATTTCCTCCATTGTTGGCATGCTGGTTAGTGCTGTTGCTCCACAGTAAGAAGCTCCTGGGCTCAAGGCCACAGTCTGGCTAGTTTGCAGTGGTTTCTCTCTGGGTATTCTGGTTTCCAGTGTGAGAGGAAAAGTCAGGCAGTTATTAGAGCTAGGTTAACTGATGATTCTAAATTATCCATGAATGTAAACGGCTGTGTGTTTCTATCTGATAGACTGGTGAGCTGTCCGGGGTGTACCCTGCCTGGTAACCTATCACTTCAGTGTTATTTCCCGGCCCTGCTGCAACCAGGATAAAGATAGGAGGATGGTAGTTGTTGTAGACCCCTTCAATTTTTATGGTAACCAGGATCTAGACTTGATACTGAGACAAAAACGGTGCCGACTTTAGGATTAGTGAATGTCCACAACAATTCACCCAGCCTGTAGAAGAAGGGTGGAGGTTTTGTCTTGCTTTGTTTGTGCAGGAGCAGAAGGATGACAGAGACTAAAGGGGGAGGCTGTAGCTTCACATGAGTGTGAGCTGCAGACTGAACCCTTTGGTTGCTAATGTTGAGTCACTGATGTTTGCATTAAGAAAATTGTGTTTTATTAGCTGTGTTTTAATTAAGGTATCACATTATATTGTTGGGAATGTTAAATGCTAAAGTGAAGAAAAGCTTTGATTTCACTCATGACTGAACATGTTATTATTAACCATAGCAGGCCACTGTAAAGAGTCAATTAGCTTTTATAGAGGGAAAAAAGGCCAAAAACTCTGTTAATACCTATGAATAACAGGGAATGATAGACTTGTCACATTCAAAATAGAGATATGTAATAACAAACACGGGTCCGTGTCATTTAGGTTCTCCATTGAAATAGTCAATCATTTAGAAAAGTAGAATATATATGTCTCAACGCTGTTTCTCAATAATATTAAAAACCTAAAAACTATTGTTGTGGAAGATAGAAGTCACTGTGACAGCCCTCTGACTGTGGAGGACGTTTGTAATCCTATTTCTGCACTTAAGGCCAACAAATCTCCCGGCACAGATGGTTTGACTGCAGAGTTTTATGAATCATTTTCTAATCTCCTGGCTCCGTTCTTACTGCAGCTTTTCATAGGAAGTGTAGAGAATAACATCCTCCCTCCTACTCTTACTCAGGGTCTCATAACACTTATTCCAAAGCCAAACAAAGACTTACTTCTTATTGATAATTGGAGACCCATCTGTCTGCTCAATGATGACTATGAGATTATGGCTTTAGTACTTGCTAACAGAATGAAAGAGTTCTTGGACACAATTATCGATGAGACACAATCAGGCTTTATGAGAAACAGACACCTTTCTAAGAACAATCCGTCCAGCCCTTAGTGTTATTAGTGATTTCTCTGAGGCATCTGGTTTATGTCTAAATCTTAAAAACATGTGAATTACTAGCAATTAAAGGCTGCACTGCAAATGCTCTCTGTAACATTTCTGTTAAACAAGAAGTCACATACCCAGGACTGTTAATATCCAAAGACCAAAAGTCAAGATGCTCGTCAAACTTGTCAAACAGTGTTGGGGAATTCTCTTTTTTTTTTTTTTTTTTTTTAACGATCAGAAATGCTTTTATTTCTCAATGTATACGTTTTAAACAGTCATCGTAATTTCTCTTTTTTTATCAGCCATAGTAGACATGTCCAACTGGGACTTAACCCACATATGGTTGCTGGAGTCTATCCCAGCTATCACAGGGTGAGAAGCACCATACAATCTTAGCAGTTGCAGGTTTAACCATTCATGCTCACATTCACACCACATCAGTTTAGAACCACAATATAACCTATTATGTCAGCATTGAGGGCAGGCTGGGGGGTTTGTACCATTTTCTCTCCAGGAAGCTTTGGGTGGTTCCTTCCGGTGGAGCTACCTTCCTGGGCTTTCTGTTCCCTGCATCTGGAAGTAATAATTCATTAGAGACCTCCATATTTAAGGACCGGTTGTGGCCGTGATTTTCTGGCAAACTGTTATACCTACCTTCATGAATTTATGATCCACCTGCTCAACCACCAGAAGAACTCTCCTGTTTCTCTTTTTTTCACTTTCCCACTCTCAACTGGCCCTGCTTCCTGCACCTTCCACATTGCTCCCCACCTCTGTGAGACTCAATATGCTCTGGACCCAAACCACCATGCTCTTTACCCTGCTCCAGAACCCAGCCTGCCCACAGACCTACCTCCTCTCTTCCTCCACTCTGGGAGCCACAAATCCTCCCAGACCCCCAGCATCCGACTCCTCTCCCTTCACTACTGCACCTCTTGAAAAAAATAAAATAGCTCCAACAGAAAGACTCAAACAAGGTGATGTGGCATGGAAAGCTTCCAAAGGTTGCATGAAAACTGAGTAAATTAAAATAATTTACTGCAGTTCTAACTGTAAAAAAATCATCAGTAGAAAAAACACAACTCTGCTAAGATTAACACACATCTATATAAAGCAGGAAAACATCAGTAAATCATTTTTATCTTTCAATAAGGGGATGGGAAAGTCTCACATTAGGATGCGCTAGTTACTGTTTTCTACTGAATACATTTTTAGAAATTGTGACCTGAATATTATTTTGCTGAATGTCTTTAACCGAATGACTGACTTTCCTGTCTTTTTCTTTCGTTTCATTCCTCGCCTCAGCTCTCACACCAAAAGAAACCAATGATCATTTTATGACAGTTAAAAATAGAATAATGGTGCACACAAATTGCAACGTGATTGGAGAATAATGTGCTCAATTATTTGTGTGTGTGCGTTTTAAAATACATGAACACAAAAAGTGGGTAAGACATCTTTTCTGAGAGTGTATCTTTCAAAGGTCTCTAGAAAACATCAGTGGGTACTTCTAGTGTTGGGTGGTTATCCTTCAACTTGAGGGTATTAACTGTTAAACATTATGGTGTTAAGGTTAGGACAATGTGCTTGATTTTTTTTTTTTTTTGTGTCCCGTTTGGATCTTTAGCATCAGAATTGTTGTCTTAAGGCCAAGAAAGATGCCAAGCGGATTTATTTTACCAAGTGGATCATCATGGCCTTGCCATATTGGTCCATTTGATTGACCTTTATTATAATTATGAATTTATTTTATTTTCAGTTGCTACAAACGGGACAGACATGACTGGGGGATAGGACAGGGAGAAAGAATGAAAGAAAGAGAGGGAGAGAAAGAAAACCAAAGGGGAGAAGAGACGGTGAGAAGGGGGGAAGAGAGAAAAAAAAAACACCTGGGTCACCTGTATGGAGAAAAAAAACAGAAGAGAAAGCAAACAACAAAGAGCAACATAATAAAAAAACAGCACCATCACAATAAACTAGCTAGCAGTAGATATCAGTAGATACTAAATAATAAACGATATTGTGCAGCACGCAAGATAGACAGCGCACAATGTGCTTTGAGGCAGCAGCCAAGAAAGCTGTAGTCCACGTCTGTGAATACCCGTGTGTACACCTGTGTGCATACCTGTGTGGATCAGCATGCTTGCATTCCAAAGGTTTCTCCATGTAACGATCTGCTAGAGGGTGTGGGGGGGCCACAGCCCCGTCCTCCAGGGCATGAAGCAGGTATGGAGGAGATCAAAACTCCAGACATCCAGAGGCCCCCAGAACACAAGAGACCAAGGAAGACCAACAGAGGGGCAGCCGCGCCACTGTCCCAGAAAGAGCTGAGGAGAGTCCCAGATGAGGGCTCACTCAGCAGCCGCGGAGCAGAAGCCAGGGGGGGTTGCAGTGACGCGCCCGTGAGCTCCGCCGGCAGCCAGCTGTGCCTGAGTGACCGAGCCCCAGGCCGAGAGGCCGGGGGCACCCCACCTCCGAAGTGGCCCGAGCGAGCCCCAGGCTCCAGGCCCCGATAAGCGGTCACCAGGGAGTGAGCCGGTGTGTACCCGGACGCCCATCCCCACACACAAAGAACCACCAACGCACCGACACCTGAGGGAGTCCGCCACTGGCAGGGGAAGTGGTGGTGGGGAATTCTCAGTGGTGCTTGGTGCCATACCCTCAGGGACTTTAATGTTATATAAAAACACTGACAGCTCAATCTCTGCCTCAGTCACTCTCCCTGATCCAGCTGAGTCAGCAGTGGGAAAAATCTGCTTTTCACAGGAACTTGGTAACAGCAATAAGAGAATACGTAGTTTATTCCAAGAAGATATCGTCTCTCTCCCATATATAGAATATCTTACTGGAACCGACATGTTCCAGATATCACCTGGAAGACAGTCTGGATGATCCCATAAATATCTAGTTGTGAACAAGGTGAAGGAAATCTCATATAAAATTCTTCATAAATGTGACCCAGCCAGTCACTATATGGTAACATTTAAAAGAGACATAGATACTAATTGAACTTTCTGTGGGGATCATCCAGAAACTGTGGCACATGTCTTTTGGTTCCTCTACACAGAGATTCTGGAAGAATTTAGCAGTTTTGTTATTGTCCATATTTTAAGGGAGTTTTCTTTACGATGGGAAAATGTTTTATTCTGTTTCTTTAAGTTCCCCAGGAAGAATGATAAATGTTTTTTTATAAAATATTTGTTAATACTTTTAGCTATTTTATATCCATAAATGTAAGTTTATTAATAAAACACCATATTTCTGCCGTTTTATAAGGATATGAATTGTACATACAATCAATTTCAGACTCAACCAACAAAAAGCCTCTCAGAACAATATTTATATGTAGATTTTTTTCGCCTCATATCATCATTTTTTTACTCCTGGTTCTGTATGTTCATGTTCTGTTCTTTTGTAAACTTCATCTGTTTGTATGTTGTATACTCATTGTGTTTCAATAAAGTTCGATTTAAAAAAAGGTACGTTCTAAACGAAGCTTCAGACGTCACTGATCACGTGACTCTGGCCAAACGAATCAAGCCTCGACACGGTGCTTCTGAAGCAGCGCGTTGATCTTTCTGACACACGCACCGGAGCGTCAGCTTCAAGCGGACCATCACTACGTCTCACATCTAAAGGTGTCAAGGTAACTTTGAACTGAGTTCAGTCAATCTGGAGTTTTTCCAAGTTTTCTGTTGCTCTCTGTGAGAGAAGAGCGTTAAAGGCGGGGCTCTCCAGAGTCCAGCAAAACAGGAAACCACAGCTGGGTGTGTGTAAGTGTGCAAACCAATAGAATGCATCGTGGTGGGGGGGGCATCACGGGCAAGAAAAAAATAAAAGAATCGGTCGTACCCATGCTTCCCCGACGTCATGCCAGCGCATATTGGGAAATTCGTAGGCACCGATCGGTTTTCTATCAGCCATTTGCTGGGAGTAAGGGCGCCCTCCGTTTGCGAGGTGCGCCTGCTGCTGGCGGCACAGGGAGGAGAGGGCGGGGCGGCGGGGAGTCTCTGGCTGGCTGGAGCGGCATCTAATAACCAACTCGCAAAACAAAATAAAAACAACAAACAGATATTATGATACAGACTTATAATCTGCACCCATGTTTTTTCTACATTCTATAAAGTGAGCGCGAGAGCCCTCGGTGCGCCTGCGCGCTGCTGAAGTCAAAGTAAACTTTATTGTCATCTCCGCTACAGACAGTCCAGCATATAGAGAGACGAGACGACGAGGCTGCAGTTACAGCGGTGCAAGTAAACAAACAACAAATATAAGAAGAGTAAGAAAATAAATATAACTTTAGGACTCGGGGTAAAGGATCAATAACAATTTAAATTTATAATTTACAGTTTGATGATTTAAAGTCTCACACAACCCGTCAAAAGGGGCGGGGCCGGCTGCTTCCAAGTAGAGCACATTTCATTTATAATGATGTAAATCCAAGCCCATCATGGATTCACGATCTGAATCCTGGGTTGTGTGAAATCCCAGAAATCAACCTTAGACAAAGTGAATCTGTGAACTAAGGTGTAGGTCTGTTAGGCAGGGCCGTGCAGAGAGGTTTAAAGGGGCGGGTGCTCAAAGTTAAAAAGGGGCACATTGAACCAGGCTGAATAACAACAACACACTTTCATCAAGAATCTAATATGGGCAACAAGGCAAAGCAAACGTAGCTGATGCTTTACCTGATGGGTACAATGTTGCTGTTGAGGGGTTGCTGTGGATAGTGCTGGAGGGCAGGCAGGGCTGGACTGGGACAAAAAATCGGCCTGGGCATTTTGACTGGAGACCGGCCCACCAAAAATGTGATGTCATTCATGGATAAAACCGCAAAGGATTCTGGGAACTTTTGGCAAGCGGTACTAGCGCATGCAGGGTGTCAATTGAACTCAGTTACACAGCGATAAAAAGAAACACAAAAAATGGCAAGAAGCTGCTGTATTATTAACTGCAATAGCCGGTGTTGTGCCAAAAAGTGATTGTCTGCCAAAAACTGATTTCCGGTATTTGCAAAGAAACTGATTGCTCGTATTTAAATTGCTATAAGTAACTTGTTGGGCTATAATATGTGAAACATATGTCAAATGCATCCCTCATGGATGACATAAAGTCATACTGAGCAACAAACAACATTAGTGTAACAAGGTAGAAGCCGCAATCAGTCTTTGGCAGTGACTTTTATATAACCTTTATTTATGCCGTAAAAAAAAATCTAATTAACATTAAAAATGTATTTTGTAAGAAGTAGTTGGACAGCAGAAATGGCTCAAATATTACAATTATTTTTCAACTACTAATTAATTACCGTTGAGCTCAAAGGTTATATTAATACACTGTTAACGAATGTGTATTTATGACGACGATTTGTGAGACGAACAAAGGTAAACTTACCTTTGTTCGTACGATGGTCTTTCGGTGCATTTCAAGGTCCTGTACCCATCCGTCGGTAAACTGTACCTGGGCTTGTTGCAGTGACCTGAAGTTACTAAACTTCATGAGTGTATGCACTCACTCCAAGAACCGTATAATTATAAATCTGAGCGTGGTGAAAGTTGGGCAGCACGCTGACGTCTTTTGTCCCTCTGTGTGCTCGTAAGGGTCTGACCCTTTCACTCCTTTGATTTTTCCTCGTATCTTTTCTTTGTCTTTTCGTCGAGTCTGTCTTTGTACGGACCGGCATTGTTCTCCGTCGTTTTGTACATTCCTTTTTTGTGCGGCAAAGAAAAAACAAGAAGGTATTGGAACCGGAGAATGAACGTTTTGCGGTGCTGCAAATGCAAATGCTTGTATTTGATGCGGTACTTGGATTGTTTTGCCAGGAGTTCCCGGCATGCAATGCGCAAAGTCACGTGGTCTGTCAATCGCTATAGGAAAAACCATAAAGCCTTTGCATGAAAACAACTGCTTTGATGTACACTGCCTTGTTGGGATATATGTATCAATCTGATAAAGTTAAACCTACACCATTCTCCCTATTCGGGATTTTAAACAGTACATAGCGGAAACAAAAAGACTGCTTGGTAGAGTTAACCTCCTGAACTATCTACAACACATGGTAGAAACCTGAAATTAAGACCAAGAACACTAGAGGTGAGACATGATCATTAATTAATATTAAAATTAATAAATGACAGATTTAGGGATATTTTCATAAAGTATTTATTTACCAAAACAATAGAAAACAGCATGGTAGCACAATATATTTTGTTAACACAGCAACCTTTAAATATGAAAGGAGACAGCGAAAGAAAGGTGAGAAAGAAGAATAAGAATAACACTTAATTGAGTTTTTGATGGCATTTTACACACAGTACTAATACAGTATCTAGAAAATATGGGAAAATACTGGCATCATATACAGTACTTACTTCTGAAGAAATTATATGGGACCCTGAAAAACAGGACACAAGTGAAAGGACAAAGAATAGTGAATGGCAATTGATGGACTTGCTCAGATGATCACAGTACTGGCATCTTTATTCCAGAAAGGAATTAGTTTGCGAGGTGCGCCTGCTGCTGGCGGCACAGGGAGGAGAGGGCGGGGCGGCGGGGAGTCTCTGGCTGGCTGGAGCGACATCTAATAACCAACTCGCAAAACAAAATAAAAACAACAAACAGATATTATGATACAGACTTATAATCTGCACCCATGTTTTTTCTACATTCTATAAAGTGAGCGCGAGAGCCCTCGGTGCGCCTGCGCGCTGCTGAAGTCAAAGTAAACTTTATTGTCATCTCCGCTACAGACAGTCCAGCATATAGAGAGACGAGACGACGAGGCTGCAGTTACAGCGGTGCAAGTAAACAAACAATAAATATAAGAAGAGTAAGAAAATAAATCTACACTTTAGGACTCGGGGTAAAGGATCAATAACAATTTAATTTATAATTTACAGTTTGATGATTTAAAGTCTCACATAACCCGTCAAAAGGGGCGGGGCCGGCTGCTTCCAAGTAGAGCACATTTCATTTATAATGATGTAAATCCAAGCCCATCATGGATTCACGATCTGAATCCTGGGTTGTGTGAAATCCCAGAAATCAACCTTAGACAAAGTGAATCTGTGAACTAAGGTGTAGGTCTGTTAGGTTAATTGTGCTGATCCTCGGGTTGGGGGATTTGTGTTTGTACTGGAGCGCAAAATTCAAACCAATGGAAGATGGACAACAAAAGTTCAAAGCCATCAGGTGCTCAGTTTATGTATTTATTTTTGGCCTGCATCAGTAAGAAATGCCAAATTATATACACAAAGTTACAGGAATCACCACTCCTGTTATTCATGATGATTTCAGTAACATCACATAATAACATGTAACATCCTGTAAGCACAGTCTGCCTGTGTCTTTTCTCTGCAAATGAACATTTTCAGCCAATATAGGTAATACATCAACATGGCTGCCGTGGCTGAGTTAGGAATATTTATAATGTCATTTCAAAACTTGCATATGATCTGCAATTTGTAGCAGATCTACTGACTGTCACAGCAGCTGGAGCAGTCTCAAATGCAGGTCAGTCCACTGCTGCCCCCTGTGGCCAAGTGCCATAGCTACTGCTGGATGAACTCGTGACACATCTGCACCTGTTTCTATGAACACATTGAGTCTGAGTGGCTGCACTTACACTGGTGCATTCAAACATATTGAAAGATGCCAGCAATGTGGATTGTCAAGACTCAAACCAACCATTGAGCAAAGACAGCAGGATCACTTGTTTCTGTTTGTTATACAGCCAGATTTACTCGTGACACACATGTGCAGCTGCTTTATCACCTATTCTGAATTTGTTTCAAGCACAATACATTTGTTACACATGTTGGGATATTGTGTTTGTTTTAAATGTTATATACCTGTGTGGTATGTGACTTGTGTTGCCATGACGCCAGGTCTCTCTTGGAAATGAGATTTTTAATCTCAATGAGATTTTTTTTTACCTGGATAAATAAAGGACTAATTTGTAACTTTCAGTGTTTTCCGGTCTTCCAAAAGAAAAAAAACCTTCAACTACATGACATGCAGTTGTGTATTTGTTTTCACCTTATCATACACTTGAAGTTTTACAAATCCCCACTTCTTTAGTGAATATCATTTCAGTCTCAGACAACCTCGTTTCTCTTACAGAGGTTGAATGCACCTTCTGCGGATGGCGGTACCACACAGTGTGCGTGGACTTCCCCTGCACAGAAGGCAACTACAAATGCTGTGAATGCTAAATAAACAGAAACAAATGATCCCTGTTGTCTTTGCTTGATGATTGGTTTGAGTCTTGACAATCCACATTGCTGGCGTTGCATCTTTCAAAGCCAGCAATGGCAGGTATCAGTGCTCAAAGCTTTTGTGTTTGTTTCCAACAAGTTGCCCACCTCGGGAAACAAAAATGTGTTCTTTTACTTGTCAGATGAACATATGAGACACTTTGACTCTTCAGTGCAGTGTGGAGCCTAACAAAGATCTGTTTTGTGTCCCAGCTGATCAGCAGGAGGAGGAGAGTCTGACGGAGCAGCAGAGGAACATTTTCAGCTACTTGGACTCAGCTCAGCCACTACAGAGGAAACAATGAGCTCAACACAGAAGGTGACAGACAGAGCAGGACCATATGACCAAAGATATTTATCACCATATACATTTGAACATTTGCCATAACGATGTAGCTGACGATAGAATTGACAGCAGACAAAATACTTTACAGCTGCACAACTTTATTAAAAAGCCATCAATGTATTTTCACTGAAACAAGCAGCTGTTGTTTATGTGCATTAAAGTTATATAAAAATGTAACAGTGCAAATGCAAATTCCTCGCTGACAGTTTAACCAAAAGGCGTTTCCAGTGGAAACTGGCCGACACATCCTGAGCATAACCATGTATAACATCCACTAAACTTCAGAAGAGGTTATACAGTCGTGGCCAAAAGGTTTGAGAATTGCATAAATATTGGAACCTGGAGAAGTTGCTGCTTAAGTTTTTATAATAGCATTTTGCCTGCACTCCAGAATGTTATGAGGAGTGATCAGATGAACTGCATCGTCCTTCTTTGCCATGAAAACGAACTTAATCCCCAAAAAGCCTTACCACTGCATTTCATTGCTGTCATCAAAGGACCTGCTGAGACCATTTCAGTGATCGTCTTCTTAACTCAGGTGAAAATGTTGGCGAGCACGAGGCTGGAGATCATCATGGCTGTATCCCGATTCAGGTTCTGCAGCTTTAAAGTCCTCAAGGGCCGCGTACTCAAAGGCCGCTAAGGCCGAAGTGCGAGGCTCGTAGGCTCGTGAAATGGGACGTCTAGCCTCCGTCGCGCTGCCCAGGTTGCCTAGCAACCATGATACTAACAGCTGGAAACGTTTCATACAGCTGTGTTTGACAGAAATGAAGGAGAACATATTTAGTTCATTTGTTTCTACATGAGCTCTGTGTGATTTGATGAGTATCTGAGGCTGAGACCACAGGACTGTAAACATGATTGTTGGGCTTCATTTCTGTGCTGAACAGTCGTTTAAGATTAGCTAGTAAATAACAATTAGCTGATGTTGTTCATGAGACTAAAGTCATCTCACTGTGGTAATGTAAATATAATATGGCCAATATTATAGTTATTATATTAATCACTTCACTCACAGACAAGTATCTGTGACAGTGTGTATACAGATGTATCATATATAAGAGACAAATATTGTTCATTTAATATGTTGGTACTAAATTTGGCTCAGTGCTTACATATATGTGTAAAAAGCAAATGTAGGAGCTGTGATAACTGTGTCTGATAGAATGAAGAGTAGACTGATATATGAAATATTCCTTTATTGGGTGAGAAAATCAGACCATGTCATAACTGCTGTAAGTCACACAGAATAGATATCAGAGCCTTAAACAGGCTGACTTCTGCTAAATGGGTCAAACTGGGCAGAAAGTCTACAAACACATAACATCCTTATAGAATATGATGTAACACTATAGATCAACTTAGCTCAGAATATATAAAGCATATAAACAGTTACAGCAACATGATGCAACAAACACAGCAGCTACTGATCCAAAATACTCAAAGCTTCATAGAACTGAAACCAACATTTATTTTAGCTCCATTCTGCTGCTGATACAGACTTTAGGTTTATGAATATTAAACTTGTTGCTGCCTTTCATAGTGTGTAACTTGAAGGCCCTGAGTACTCTGAGTACTTTCTCCCACACTGGAAACACTGGGATGATAACATTATTTGAACATTACCTAATAAGACTGATTCAGCACAGACAGTTATGTTAAACTTTCCTAGCAGTCCTTCACAAACAGGGAACAGTCTGTCTATTCTCTCCATCTGTCAGCTGCTGCTGGCTCTTCCTCCTCCTCTTCCTCACACACTGCTGAGTTTGTCCTGGTGGATCATCAGGGGTGCAAAGCCTCACAGATGATGTGCAGCAGTGGGTCCCTCAGTCTGTCCTCACTCTGGACACTTGCAGTCGTCACACATGGAAATCAAATGTGTGATAAGCTGCAGGATTCAAACACAAGTGTAACTTATAAACACATGTTCATACTTTTATTCCACAATCAGAGAGAAAGAAACAGAGAGAGAGTGCAGGACAGACATACAGGTGACAGTCTCAGGTGTACACACTGCTACACAACAGCACCAGAGAAGCAGGATTTTTAGTGTTTGTGTTATTACGAGTGTAAACAAGAAGAGTTCCAGATGGTGCAGTGGACACATGTGTGACTGCTGTGATTAAAGCATCTTTCTTTCAGCTTAACGAGTGAACCGTCAGCTCGTTCAAACACACGTTAAAGTGCGTTTGGCTCGACACCACCGAACAGAGGCAGCAATATAACACAGCTAACATTAACAGTGCAGTGAATCCTGCTTGTGCCGTGATGTTCAGGACTGCAAACCGAGCAGCATCACTGACTTTCAGCTTGTTGTGTTTGTGGATATATGACTGACTTTAATTATCCACAAAATCATCACAATCTCTGTCAGATTAAGGTCGACTATTGAACGGCGTATATTTAAAAGGCTTTAAAACCAAGTTAACGCTGAAAGTACAAACATCACTAATGTCACATAACTCTGCCGACAAGGCATAGCTATGGCTATGAAATGCTCTTTGTGTATCACTTCTTCATTATGAAAGATGTCATTAATGCACTAGTAATGTCTCATCTGGAGTATTGTTCAATCATTTGGTCAGCAGCTAATAAGACAGATCTTAACAGACTTCAGTTAGTCCAGAATAAGGCGTCCAGATTAGTGTGAAGATGTTCATACTATACTAATATTGATAAAATGCATAATAACCTTTCTTGGCTTCCTGTACAGGCTAAAATATTCTATGGCTTACTTGTAGTTCTAAAGAAAGCAATTCTGTTAAACACACCACATTTATTCTGCTCAGCTGCAGTATCCAGATGAAATACATCATCATATTACACAGTTTTCAACAAGCTGCAATTTAGTAAATGCTCGAGTTAAAAGTAACGTTTTGTAAAACTGTTGCATTTAGAGCAACTTTTAAGTGGAATAAGTTGCCTTAAAAAATTAGAGAATTATTCAAAACTTCAATGAACACTTAAAAGCCGATTTACAGAGCTTTTAGTTGTTGTAAATATTGTAAGACATGATTTGTTTTTGAAATTTGTGTAATGTGCCTCAATGTTATTGATATTATTATTATTGATTGCTTATATTTGAACAATTGTGAAACCTCACTGTGGATGTAAGAGTGAAATTATGTGGATATCTTGAATCCACTTTATTGTGTAATATTTTATGTGAGTATTTGACGGAAGACGAGCAACATCTGTTGTGGAAGCTAACGGGGTTCCTTTAGAATAAACAAACAGGATTTATTATCACTGAATAATTCTGTATAAATCTATACAAATTATAGAAATATGTAATAGGAAACAACAAAATAATCTAAATTATAAAATAATGTGTGTGTGTGTGTGTGTGTGTGTGTGTGTGCATGATTTTAGTGTTTGAACAGTCATGAATTATCTTTAACAGCAGGTTGGATGTAATGTGTTAGAACTACCAGCAGGTGGGGATAAGAGACCTTTAAGGTGTTTGGTGCCACGCTCCACCTTCAGGTTTAAAACTAGTGTTAATGGAGTTTGAAGGTTGAGTTTGTTCCACGACTGCATTTCACTCACTGCCTCTGTTTGTATCTCTGTCACTGCAGGACCAACATGGAGCCAGAAGTCAGCGCTCTCAGGAGGCCGACAAACCTCACAGAAGAAAGGGAGAGAAAAAACACACCTGTGACGAGTGTGGGATGGAGTTTACTCTGAAGGCTTCACTAAAACAGCATCAGGTCATCCACACTGGAGAGAGACCGTTCAGCTGTGAACAGTGTGGAAAGTCTTTTTCCTGGATGCGTTCCCTAAAAACACACCAACTCATCCACAGTGGAGTTAAAGCGTACAGCTGTGATCAGTGTGGCAGAGCTTTTACTCACAGTAGCAGCTTACAGAGGCATCTAGTTACCCACTCTGGAATTAAGCCATACAGCTGTGATCAGTGTGGCAGAGCTTTTACTCGCAGTAGCAGCTTACAGAGTCATCTAGTTACCCACTCTGGAATTAAGGCATACAGCTGTGACTTGTGTGGGAAGTCTTTTTCCTTGAAGCGTTCCCTAAAAAGACACCAACTCATCCACAGTGGAGTTAAAGCGTACAGCTGTGATCAGTGTGGCAGAGCTTTTACTCGCAGTAGCCACTTACAGAGTCATCTAGTTACCCACTCTGGAATTAAGGCATACAGCTGTGACGAGTGTGGGAAGGGTTTTACTGAGAAGGCTAAACTAAAACAGCATCAGCTCATCCACACTGGAGAGAGACCATTCAGCTGTGACTTGTGTGGAAAGTCTTTTTCCTTGAAGCGTTCCCTAAAAAGACACCAACTCATCCACAGTGGAGTTAAAGCGTACAGCTGTGATCAGTGTGGCAGAGCTTTTACTGACAGTAGCACCTTACAGAGTCATCTAGTTACCCACTCTGGAATTAAGCCATACAGCTGTGATCAGTGTGGCAGAGCTTTTACTCACAGTAGCAGCTTACAGAGTCATCTAGTTACCCACTCTGGAATTAAGGCATACAGCTGTGACATCTGTGGAAAAACTTTCAGCCAGAGAGGGAGACGAAATACACACCTACGCATTCACACCAGACATGATGTGTACTGCTGTGAACAGTGTGGCAAATACTTTACAACAGACGCACAGTTACAACAACACATGTTTACCCACACTGAGGAGAGACCTTATCAATGTGACCTGTGTGAGAAGACTTTTAAATCTCCACATGACCTGAGACGACACCAACAGATCCACACCAGAAAGAGACTCTACAAGTGCAGCTACTGTGAGGTATGTATTTATATTGTTATCTTGTCATTTTAGCCTGACTGTTTGGAACAACTCTGCTCATTAAACTGTGTTAGCATGTTAGCAATTCTACTGCATGGAAAAGCAGCTCTGAGTGATTATTCAGATTTTCCTTTCAGTTATGATTTTAGTATTACTGTAGTATTATGGTGGTAGTATTGTAGTTATTGCAGCCCAGTAAACTGAGTGTGTTAACTGAAACAGTCAAATGTAGTTGGACGTCTGCAGAGATGCTCTTTATTTCAGGCGACGTTCAGGATACAAATGTTGAAGGACTGACTTACACTGTCTTTGTGTCTTTGTTTAGAAGCAGAGCGACACAGATGGATCCAGTTCTCAACCCTGTCATCACTGTGGTGGTGGGAAAGACTTTCTTTGTGACCTCTGTGGAAAAACTTTCAGTCAGCAAATTACCCTAAAAGTACATCAACGTAGACACACTGGAGACAAACTGAAATACTGCAAAGAATGTGGGAGAAGCTTCACCACATCAAGTGGTTTAAAACGACATAAACTGATTCACAGTGGGGTTGAAAAGCACCTCTGTGATCAGTGTGGGTCATCCTTCACTACTGAAGGTCATCTTAAATCACACGAACGAGTCCACACAGGAGAGAAACCACACAAGTGCAGACACTGTGAGAGAAGCTTCTCACATTCACATAATCGTAACAGGCATGAACGTGCACACATGGAAGGAAACTACAGCTGTGACCAGTGTGACAAGAGCTTCAGGAATCTCAGTTCATACTCTGCACACAAACGATCCCACGTTACTAATAAACTGTTTCACTGTTACCAATGTGCCCAAACATTCACCTCATTGTCTGCTCTGTGCAAACATCAGCGCGATCACTCAGGGCTGAAATCACTCCCATCACTGGATCACAGTGAATCTGAAGACACAGAAAGATCCTCTGGTTTCTGTGTCAGACTCAAAAAGCTTGAGATCAGGCTCCACAGAGTTCAGATAGAATCTCCTGTAAAAATCTGATGAGGCAGCTGTGAATCAAACTCTTCCCCTAGTTCCATTTTAAGCTTTCAAAACTGTCCTACTGTAGTGTTCATGTCAAGTGGTTAGCTTTCTTTTCATCAGTTGGTTGAAAACTCTGTTTCCTATTATAAAGTTTTTGTTTTAATGTATTTTGATCCACATAAATGTTTTCTTGTTCAGGTTCTTTATGTTATTGAATCTTGCAAATGTTAAATAAAAAATTCAAATGTAAAATATCTTCACTGATGGTACAAATAAACTGTCCTTTCAGCTTTAGCTCCTAATTTATTCATTATTTATGGATGTAGCACAGCAGCCGTCTCTTGATTAACACATGGAGGGCTCGGGATCTGATGGTGTCGTCTCCCTAATTTGCCCACTCAGTAAATCTCACTCATGGCCAAGAAATTGAAATAAACCTTGTTTCCCTGCTGGATAGTGATCCACTGTAACTCTGCTCCTCCTTCCTGTTTAGGATTTCTGTGGCTGAAGTAAAATTCCCTCCATCCATCACTTATCCCAGCTAACCCAAAGTGAAATAAAGTTTTGCTGGTCTTAAAAAAGCATTACAATAATGGGCATTACCAATGCAAACTGAATGATACAGAAGATGAAAGAAGAGACTTTGATCAGTTAATAAAGCTCATGATCTGGATTCATTGTGGCTGCTACACAGATACTTCTGGGTCACTTCTCTCAGTTAGGAACCTTCCTCACCAAACTGACTGTTGGACCACACCCCTGGTTTCATGAGAAATTGTTTCAGCCATGATTTCTCTTCCTGTATTTCAGAGTAAAGACTGAAGTGACAAATGGAAGCATGTTTAAAAAACACAATGTGAGAGAGACGTTGAGGTCCTTAGAAGTTACCCTGGGTTTTTCTGTCACCCTGCTAGATGTTACACACCTTGTTATTGGACTGGTTTCTACTGCTGGACTACTCCTGCGGAGAGTAACAATACTCTTACTAATTAGCTCCCTTTCACACCTTTGGGGATATTTATTTTTGTGTTTGCAGCGCTGTGAGCCAGAACAGCGAGAGAAAAATCTGCAGCAGCGACGAGCCGAATGCTTACGTGAATCGCAGCAGCTGCACATGTGCTACGCTGAATTAGAGGATATCTTTGCTCTGGATTTCTATTTCTACTTTTTCATTTCTATATGATTCTTCTTGCATCTAAACAAAGATGATTCAATTTGCTAAATGTTGATGGCTCTTCGTGCTCAGGTGTAAATGAGACGTAATATTTGCTCTTGGTTTGGTTCTCCTGTACAGAACCTTGCAGTACAACAGAAACCTAAAAACATTATTTGTAGTTGTTATTCTTAGTTGTTCTGCTGCCTAAATACCACAGGGTCTGATTATGAAGTTATTGAGCTGCACATACGTTACGACCTGCTTAAGTTCGAGGTCACAGCGTCTGTAGAGCAGCTGGAACATAATGAAGTCTACAAGGTTAAAGTTTTCTCTTCAGTTATTGTTCTTTCTGCTGCTTGGTTTGATGGATCTGAGAGCTTTTGTTTTTATTATTGTTATTATAATTATCATGAATATTTTACTCTCTAGAAGCTTTAAAATAGTGTTTGTGTTTGAAAAAATTGATTTAAGAATTGAACAGAAACATCTGTCCTTCTGAAAATGGCCCAAAGGCACGGAGACAAAGTCAAAGGATGCAACCTGTAACTTTCTCTTCCTTCATGTCAGGACCATCATCCATGATTTATATAAAATACATATAGCAACAGTAGCACTTTAGTTTGGACTTTATGATTTCTGTAACTGGAAAATATTATTTTGTTTAAAGACAGAAGTGACCGCATAGTTGCAACATCAAAGGGAAATATTAATTAATTAGCATCAAGTATATTTGTTGCTTAAGCGTTTGCACTATAACTTAAGTAGGATTATAACTTTTAAGGAAGGAAAGATTTCAGATATTTAGTTCACTGTTTCAGTTATTTTATATGAAATTAAAACATTTACGTTGGTCAAATATGATGCTCTAAATCAAATAAAAGTTTGAAAATAAATGATGTATTTTTAAATGCTGCAACAAATGTTCACAAAAAGTAACTATAATTAAAACCAGTTAAACAAAATCAAATGTTTGAATCATGCTTAACCAAATGCCAGGCTGGAGAGCTGAACCTAAAGTATACGTAGAAAGATTTCAACATCTGAGCAGTTTTTAATGTTTTTATCACATATAAATGTCACAGCAGTGGGTCCTGGCCCAATGCTTTGTGTTTTTGCTTTTCTTTGACTCTTGTTTTTCTTGGTTTTTGTTCTTCTTATTTATCAGGCTCTCAGTAATCTTAGTTCTCCCTCCCTCAGTGTTCATTTCAGCCTGTGTTTAGTTTCTGTTCCCGTGTCCCACGTTTCATCGTTTCATGTCGAGTCAGTCCTGTCTCTCTGTTTCCTGTGTCTCCCCAGTCAGCCCCGCCTCCCTCGGGCACTCATGTGTGATACAGAGTAATAAACCTGACTACATTTGTTACACTCTCTTTATTACCTGTTACTTTAAAATTCATACACTAATTATGTCTGCCCATCTCTCTAATGTGAAGGTCAAAGGTCAACATCCCAGTGACATAAGAATAATCCCAAAGGGGCAAAGGCAGCGGTTAATTTAGCATAAATAGCATTAAGGGTACAGCAAGGATATACTTTTACCAACCCGTTCTCACTCCCGACGCGTAAAATAATGACGATTTGTCACGTCCCTTAACTTCTCATGCTGACGCCTAAGGTACCCTTCCACGTTTTTATGTGACGCTGTGGGTTGTCAATTCATTCCAATATGAACGCGCTCGCGGCGATCAGAGACGCTTCGAGCAGAGGCTCCAGCCATCCATTTACTCCAATAATAACCCCGTCACGGCGAAACATGACGCCGTGAAGCACAATCTAACTGGAGACCCGGGGACCCTCTCCGCGAACGGGTTTTTCTCCCTAATTTAATGCTTTCTTTTAATGACATCGTTAACATTTCTCAACAAAAACACGTGAAAGTATCACTGATAATTCAACAATAAAATGGCTTCATGTTGTGGCCATCACACAGTGTTTTCCAAACTGATTCACGATCTGAAAGTGCTCAGATTTAACGTACATAATCCTTTGTTAGGTTTATTAACTAAGCTGTAGTGCCTCTGCACCTCACTGTACAATACCTTGTGCAATACTTTTTGTAAATAGTCAACAGTGCAATAGACTCAATACTTGAAATGTGCAATTCACTTGTATTTTTATTTTTTATTCCTATTTATTCTATTTATCCCCTTTGTATATTTTATTTATATTTGTCTCTGTATTTATATGTGTGTGTGTGTGTGTGTGTGTGTGTGTGTGTGTGTGTATATATATATATATATATATATATATATATATATATATATATATATATAACAGTTCTGTAACTGTAACTTCGGTCGTTGCTGTGCTTTTTTTGGAAGTCGAATTTCCCAGAGGAACCCACCCGAGGGATTAATAAAGTTCTATCTTATCTTATTATTTTCATTTCACACGTAAAACACATTTATAGATTCATTCACCACTCCTGTTAGTTTTGGATGCGCTCGGCTCCAGCCAATCAGACCAATTTACGCAGACGCACTAATCCCGTAACTGCACACTACCCATAATCCTCGACCGCCGTCGCTATGGGAATGAAGATAACAACAGCTTGGTGCTACCCGTTATTCCTTTATTTACTCTAAAATAATAACCAGCGATAATACGAAATTAAACTGGCCCAGTGTTTAATTATGTAATTAAAAATTGCAAATTTTAGTATTTTATTTTTTACAAATTGCAATATTTATCTACAGCGCGCCTTTAGCGACACGTCAACAGATCTTAAGCAAGGCGATTGGATGGTTTTTACTGCAATGCATCTTGGGAGTCGCAGTAAATGTATCTTTCAACTCACGGTCCTGCAGCGAAGTTTTCGACTGGACACGAGGCAGATCCTAGCTAAGTAAGTTGTGATAAACTGTGGGTAATTTGCATGTTCACTGAAATATAAATTTCAGTGATATTAAACTGATATTAAACTTGAAATGTTTTCACAGAGCAGTCTGTGTACCAAGAGAACTACTTCTGCAAAAGTTTATTTAATTTTTTTTGTGATGTATTCTCATGTGTAAGACACTTGCTTGGCAACCCAGCTAATGTTAGTACTGCTCTATTTTAGCAATGTATCTTTTCTGTAATCAATTCAGGTTTTTTTTTTAACCCTATTCACGTAATTAACTCAATATTAACGACTTTAATCTCGTAATTGATTTTTTTTCTAAATATGGTGTAATACTGCCTCGTAACATAAGTTATTTCTTTGGTCATAAATTATTTTTGTAATCATTTCACCAAAACAGACCTGAAATAATCCCTACATGTTCCATTTTCATTTGCAGAAATGACAAAGCCAAAAACCAAACCATGCCCTTCCTGTCAGGGCCCAAACACAATAAAAGGGCAGTGGTACGGGAGAACGGACGAGAGCAACTGGGGTCAAGCGAAGGGACGGCGCTTTGTCCGGTTTTCTCCCGTGCACGAGAAACATGAAGAAGCTTGCCTATTTGTCTCTTGCTTTGCAGTGTAATTATATTGTCTTCAACGTTCCAGCGGATAGGTACAAGCTACAAACCTATCATTAATTGGTCCTTCGATGCCGGAGCCCTGGAGTCGCATTCACCGAGGGGAGGAGAGGCACGCTGGAAGACTGACGTCAGCCAGGAAGTTCCTGTGGATTCGCGGTCTATCTTTTCTCCTCGATGAATGACGATTGGCGGGACTCGAGGCTGATATTACACGCTAAGCAACGCCAAGTAAGTTTAAAGAGGCCGACTCTATAACCGTGTCGTTGTGCAGTCTCCGCCATTTTGTGAGGCGTTGAGAAGTTCGCTGCTTTGTGGAGCGAAACCCGGGTTCCTTGCTACTGTGTGCAGCAAGAGGTTCCTTACCGCTTTGTGGGGTAAGAGGTTCCTCGCTACTTTGTGCAGCGAGAGGTGAGTTCTACGCCGCTTTGTGGGGTGTTGAGAAGTTCCGCGGGGTCCAGATTGTGCTGGACAGTAGGCCTATTTTGTGTTATTGTCATTTTCGTCGTCGTCTCGTTGTTGTTGTTGTGTGTGAGTGTGTGCGGAGCAGAACGCGTGGTGTGTGACGTCAGCAGCTGTTGTTGTTATCATGGGTTTCTAAGCAACCAAGAGTGAGTCGGAGGGAGACAGACGTTTGTGCTGGACTTTGCTCCTGGCAGCACAAAGTATTTATGTAAAAAAGAGAGAGAGCGAAGGCTCCACAGCTGCGCGGGTGCACGCAAGCGCGGTCGCGCGGGTTTCACGTGGACCTGAGCCGTGCGGTTAATCGCAGGCTTATGTTAGAAGTTTTCAGGAAACACACCAGCCTTGAAGAGTGTGTGGAAAAGGCCAGCCCACATCAGCAGCTATGCTCTGGTGAATGGCTTTCCCCCCACCCCTTGCTGACACAAAATGTTTATTCTTTAACTTGCCCTGATCGACAGCAGCCTGTGTGCCAGACCATAGATTTAATTGAGGTGGATAATTGCTAAAAGTAATCTGCATTAAGCTTGTGGTTGCTTAAATTCAGTACAATGACATATGAGGAGAAGTGATATAGGCAAATATTTAAACTAATGAAGTGCATAGAGGCACTTGACCTGTGTGAAAGACTGTCGTCTTATTATGAGCCATTGTTGAGATATGGAGCACACCTGTGAAAACAACTAATATGCTGAACCCTGTATGAAACATCTAAAGGTACATGATGGAGAAGCTGTATTGAATATGAAAGTGTAAGACTTTGCCGCTGTGGGCAGAGCATGCAACTACTGTGTGATGTTGCGTTGCAGGTTTTTTTTCTGAGCTGATGAGCAAGCTACACATTATCAGATCGAGAGCTGTCTGAGAACTACTCAAAAAAAGGGAAACAGAGAGTGTGCAGCGTTTCCATGAGCAGTTTTCCTGCATCTTGACTCATGTGTGTGGAGTGTTCATAGCATCAGCATCATGTTTTTGTTTATTTGTTTTGTTGGGTTGAAAATAATTAAATAAACGTGTGATCATATTTATGGATCATCATGGTATCATCAGCCATGTGATTTATTTATGCAGATGAAAAAGTGAGTGTGAATGTGTCTGACATCACAGTGTTTCTGTGCGCTGTGTAAAAGTAATTGCCTCTGATTGAGAAGAGAATTTATATTGTAGAAGAAAAATAATTATAGGAAAAAGGTTTCATGTTGATCAGCCGAAAAACAACTACAATGTCATTTTCTGCTTTTAAGAAAGGATTGTTCACACAAACACACAGAGAGAGAGAGAGAGAGAGAGAGAGATGTGTGTTGATTAAGCAGTGATGATGATAATGAACATGTCTTAGTTTGTCACTTTCAGGTGAAAAGCAGACCTGAATCAATTTTCCACATGCAGCAGTCGGAAGAAAGTTATATTTCAACATCATTGGAAACATGCAGGCCAAGTTTCTGGCTGACTTATTTACAGCGCCATGTGTCTCTCAACCTCACAAGCAAGCAAGCTCTCACTCCTCCCTGAAGAATGCAGCTCCAAAGAGCAATAACATGATAAAGAGACAGCAGCAAGTCCTGAACAAAAAGTCCTAGCAAAGCAGCAGCAATGTGGACAAACAGCATCAGAGAAGAGCAAACCCATCATCCTGACTGATCGGATGAATGGCACTGGGTCTACAATAAGCTGCAACTTCACTATGCATGTGAATAAAACTTTTGAGGAGAACTGAGGAGACTGTTGGAGTTTGACATTTGCCACCTGTGGAGTAAAATGGCAAGAAGAGACAGTGGAACACAGGACAAAGCTGAAGGAGAACTGCCGGCTATTGGACTGTTGAAGTGGGAGAGGACAAAAGAGTGAGATGACAACAGAGTGAGAGTAAGTGGAAACACAGAGGAATGCTGTTATTAAATGTGGGAAATCAAAATTTGGGTTAGCAAACCTGGGGAAAAGAAAACTGACTGCTTAAGTTGGAAAATTGAGACGGAGTCTGAAACACTGCGAAAATAGAAACATATACAAAATCACACACACAAGCAGAACATGCATTAACCCTACTAACACAAACAAAAGAGAGCTCATGAAGATTAGACAACATCTTAAGCGTGTGAGTTTGTTTATCATCTTGTCCAAATCACTTAGTGTGATGCAAAGACCAGTGGACTCATAGCACATTAGTTAAGAAATGATCAAACAATAGTAGAGAAGTGTGTAGGAAAGGCAGCTTTTAAGAACATGCTCTGCTGGATATGCAGCTCCACAGACATGCATTAGACCTGCCTAATAACACAAACACACATGCAATGAAAATCAGCTTGTTATCTTTCATCAGTGTTAAAATAGTGTCAATTTAGCAGACACTTGTTATCAAATACTGAATTTATCCAAAAAAAAAAAAAAAAAAAATTGACTCTCCAGGTTGCAGGACAACAGTTTAACTTTTGTGGGAAAAAGGATCCTGGTTTGAGCAACCAGTGATCAGACAATAAATTTAGTGTTAAAATGGTAAATTGGGAGAAGCTTCCTGCTTGATTGAGCAGCACAAGTAATTTACTGTATGAGGGGAATTGTCTTTTGTGATACTATTTTGAACATGCTTTTCTGTCGTCCTGTCAACTTAGTGAGTTAATAGCTGGTATGCAAATTAGTTGATCGTTTTAGATTAATGAAAGGTGACTGAATTCTAGCACGAGTGAATGAGATGTGTTGGAGTTTGTTGTGTTAAGTGGAAACTCTAAAACACTGAGTTTCCTGTTTGATGTGCGAGTGAATCTTGTATTTAGATACACAACTCTGAATACGTCAGAACAAACTTCTTTTGTGAAGTGCATGACAGCATGTCACATGTTTTATGATGAAGGGAAAAAGGAAAATTGAATAAAATAGATCTGTGGCCTAAATGAGTGAAGAGCGCAGACCTGGTGATTAAACTCATAGCTAATATGACATTAGGGTTATGTTGTGTTTTGTGCAGCTGATGGTTGGTTTGGAGTGAATCTAGCTGATGATTCTTCTCCTGTTGTGAAGTTGATGAGGAGTTTGTGTCATGACTTAACAAGGCCTTTTTATTTTGATACTTTCACAGTGCACTGAAAGTTTGGTTTGATAATCTCTGTTATTTTTCATTTTTATCTTTTGAACAGGCACTGATTTTGTTTGTCTATTTCTTTTCTTTAAGCAGATCTGCACGTCAGGAATTAAAAGTGCTATACGACCGGTCGAGAACGCTGATACAAGTGAGTTTTCTCCACATTGAAATGGGCTCAGGAGAAAGCCACTTATTTGGGACAATTATTAAATGAGTGTCCCAGCCTAAAAAGGATTCAGCGATGTAATCCCATCTAAAGTTCTTTTTCTTTTCGACATGACGTCATTTTGCTGGAAGTGGAAACTAAATGCGACGACAGGTTCCACTATCAGCAAAGAATGAATGAATGAATGAATGAATGAATGGAAATAAAGAACAAACTGACTGACTGGTAAAAGCTGACAGGACTTGACCACGACTCAAGGTTAACCTCCACCTAGACAGGACAAAAGGGTGGATGAATCTATGTGTTTTTGTTACAGGAGCAGAAAGATGACAGCAACATTCGCGGTTGCATGACGATTTAATCTTTTAAATGCCATTTTCTCTGTCTGTGAATTTACTATGTGTGTGTCATCCACTAACTTGTGTTGCTCACAGACATTACTGTGAGAAAGTGTACACACCTGCGCAGCGCTAACATTTACATTTCTTTTTACAGCAGATGATTAATCATGTGTTTGATCATGTGATTTATAAGAGGATTAGTTAATGTTTTCCTACTACAGGATTTCTGGGTTTATATGTGACTGTCATTCTTTCCACAGCTAGGGTTGGCTACCTTTATGGTGTTTTTATGGCACCTCTGGAACCTGTTGACCTGTGTCTGACCACCGTCTGACCACAGTCAATGTGTATTGCTAATGTTTGTTTTTCTGAGACTGCATGTAGAAGATTCAGCTGAAACAGACAAGTGACATGAGTAAAACAAATAAGAGGTTACGGTGTTTCTGGGAAAGTTGAATATGGGCTCTTAGCTGGCCACTTTGAGCCCATAGGGATATATGAGTGGGGTGACTTTGCTTAAGGGCGGTCACCGATTACATTAATGTTAACTGAGCACATGGGATGATCCATGTCTGAGGCGAATTATGGTAATGATAGTGATTTAATGATTTGAGAAAACCTGCACATGACACTTGTCTTGCCCGTGCTGAATGCTTATTACTCTTTTGATATAATTGTTTATACGTGTGAAGTGTGATTTTATTTCCAGATCTTGTCTTCCAGGCCATGATGGCCAGTTTTTAAGACAGGGATCCAGGTTTGGTGAGTTGACGCATGGGAGTGTCCATGCGTCAAGAGGTGGAGTCCAAGGATTAACATTAAACAATGTTTACTATTATTGTTGCAGTGATTTGTGTGATTAGCCGTTTATTTACAAGTATTAAATCTATGCAAGTGGTGCATCCATGTTCAGATGAGGCTTTGATGGCCTATTAGTGAAGTTCACTGAACTAAAGAATGTGGTTTGATGATTGTTGACATGCTCTCCACATAGAAGTCTTTCTGAAATACAGGTGCAGCAGTGAGAAGCGAGAAACATTCCAGGCATAGCCCAGGCAGTGGTTGAGGTCAAAGGTCAAGCTGGTTGGGGCCCATCATGAGATCAGACCTTGGAGCCACAGCAAGGACCATGAAACTGCCTGCAAAATAGCGGAGAGACCCTCCTGGATTTATCAGAGCCTGTAAGGGGATTTTTATGAAATACAATATAATCAAGTGTACCTTATATTCAAGTGTTCATATATTTTCACATAACAAAGCCTATTATTAAAGAGAACATGATGCATTCTTTACTTCAGTAGCTGTGATGTCAGATAAAGCATGATATACGTCTGTATACTTTACTCCAGTGTGTAAGGTCAAGATAAGCTGAGCTAATGCCTAAACTCTCCCCGACTTCTTGCAGAAAGAGGAAGTACTATGTAACCTGCTTTGCCCTATAAATAAAGCAACCAAGCCTGCATTCGGTGTGTGTGTCTTCTCAGAGGCATTCACCCGTGCGCATGTTTTATAAAACTCTGAGTCGGTCTGCAGTGTCTTATTTCTCTTATTTGTGATAGAACAAATGTCTTCCCCTGACATTTAATTGGTCCTTCGAGCCGGATAACTGACTGTTATTTTTAACGTCTAGTTGTCCACAGACGGTCTTCATCGGATCCTGACGTCGTGATCGCCTGCGCTGGAAAAAACCTGTGCACAGTAAAGAAGAAAATCCGGGGAGGTGAATTCGATCTCCGGTCAGCGTTTTACACAGGCCACACGGCGCCAGGACTCGATGTGCCGGATTCAAAACGCAGCGCCACAGTAAGGTGAATATGAAACACTGCATTCCACCAAGCGCTAAAATACGTTGATATTGAGATTTTCCATCAAAATAGTGTGTAAACCTGGTTAGCGCCGACAGATCTCAGTCCAAGAGGGGCTTACAGACAAGCAAGGCTGGTGGGACTGGCTGCTGAGTGGCTCCTGGAAATCCTTACTGATTAAAGGCCTGTTGGCCCTTTTCAATGTGATGTTACTGTTTTGCATTTTTGCTGCTTGTATTATCCCATGCCTGAGAAGCATAATGGCAAACATGTTTAGACGTACTTTAGGAAATTATGTCTTGATCCAGAGAAACATGGAAGATCCCTATCACCACGAGTATGGTATGCTGAACATGGGGGAAAGAGTGGAAAATCCATACCATAATCTTGCTGGAGCTGTTGTTTAAATACTTCACTGAATGACATGTAAGTTGAAAATGTGATTTAACAAGTGACTATGCATTGATTTAAACATGTGAAATATATTAACATCAGGAGGGAAATGTAAGGGGATTTTTATGAAATACAATATAATCAAGTGTGCCTTATATTCAAGTGTTCATATATTTTCACATAACAAAGCCTATTATTAAAGAGAACATGATGCATTCTTTACTTCAGTAGCTGTGATGTCAGATAAAGCATGATATACGTCTGTATACTCCAGTGTGTAAGGTCAAGATAAGCTGAGCTAATGCCTAAACTCTCCCCGACTTCTTGCAGAAAGAGGAAGTACTATGTAACCTGCTTTGCCCTATAAATAAAGCAACCAAGCCTGCATTCGGTGTGTGTGTCTTCTCAGAGGCATTCACCCGTGCGCATGTTTTATAAAACTCTGAGTCGGTCTGCAGTGTCTTATTTCTCTTATTTGTGATAGAACAAATGTCTTCCCCTGACAGAGCCACTGCAAAGAGGTCGAGGTCCCAGGAAACCCCAGAACCCTCAAGACAGCACAATAGAGAAATCTCACACTTGGTTGTTTCAGTGGTGAGGGGGGAGTGCTGATTGAGCCCCCGTAGGGTAAGCTCGCACTTCAACCTCCAGCCTCTGATCAACTCTAGGGCAACCAAGTGCGAGGCGTGACGGCTGAATCAGCTGAACCAGGAGGAAGGCAGAGAAGCTGAGTGTTTTGAGACAGATCCAGCAGGGCCAAAATCAGGACTATCCATGACGAGAAGGAGTGCCTGAGAGGATCGTCCACAGGATGGGAGCTGAGGCCAGGAGAGAGGCTTCAGGAGGATCAGAGATCATCTTCAGCAGCGTTGGGACAGGAAAACTCGAGGGATGAGGGGAGCATGCCAAGCTCCATCGACAGCGCAGAAGGAGTTCGAGGATGACATCATGATTCTGAGAAAAGCACAGGAACCAGAAGCTATGGTGGTGATGACAGCAGTTTCCTATGAACATCACCTAATGCGGTGCCACTATACTGTGCATACGATGACACTCTGAAGGCTGCTGGGATCATAACAGTAGTAAGATAATGGAACCCTGCACCCTTTCCACAGAGGTGTTTTCTGCGGAGTATGGACAATGAAGGAGTCATAAATATCCCCCTCGCAGGACGAAGGCCTGAAGTGAGGTAATGGGAGGCCATAAAACTAGAGTGCTGAGAGGTCTGCAGCTTTGGAAATAGCTGAGACCCATGTTGACAAACAACAAAACCAACTGGTATGTTTGAATGTTTATTCTACGTACATTTGGACTCTGGTCCTATGGACAAGGAAACAACTGGAAGAGACATTCATGACGCCCTGCAGAACTCAAACCACTCTGCAGAGAGACATGTGATTTGCACACCTGGAGGAAGCATCACCAAGCTGAGATGTTTTTGAAAATGTTACTTTCTTATTTTCACTATTAAATTAACAATTTCTTTGGTTGCTCGTAAGATGCAGTTTGCTGTTGGACGAGATCAATGAGGACTGGGATAACCGCTAATACATTTGTTAAACTGTGTACTTTTACAGTAATTTAGGGTGATTTGACATATGCTGAATATAACAATGTTTGCATTGAAACTGTCAGACATGAGGTATTCGTAACTGGGGACTTTTCAAGCATAAACGTCAATAAGGGGGGAATGTTAGAGTTTGTATTGTTGATTGTCATTTATGCTTAGAAACATTTACTCATATATGCTTAGAAGTATATAATCATTGGTAGATTGAAAGGATGTCTCATCCTAAAAGAGGTCTGTATTAACTCTGTGTGGAGGGGGGGTGCGTACATTCCTCTGCACAGTGTCCTGGCATGGATCACACCCCCTAGGAGAGTTTATCTTTGATTTATGGTATAGCAAGCACACGTATATCTGTTTAAGTATAAGAGCCTTTTGTTAGATGGACCCAGACGTCCTGGTACAAGCTAGCGCCAGAGTCTTCACAGGGTCACATCTTGACCTCACACAGATCTCTCACACACACCCACATACACAGGCAAGGTACTCTTTGTTTGTATGTAGACGTCATATGTTAATGAACCTATGCATATTCATGTAACCTCAATAAAAGGGCAGTGGTACGGGAGAACGGACGAGAGCAACTGGGGTCAAGCGAAGGGACGGCGCTTTGTCCGGTTTTCTCCCGTGCACGAGAAACATGAAGAAGCTTGCCTATTTGTGTCTTGCTTTGCAGTGTAATTATATTGTCTTCAACGTTCCAGCGGATAGGTACAAGCTACAAACCTATCATTAATTGGTCCTTCGATGCCGGAGCCCTGGAGTCGCATTCACCGAGGGGAGGAGAGGCACGCTGGAAGACTGACGTCAGCCAGGAAGTTCCTGTGGATTCGCGGTCTGTCTTTTCTCCTCGATGAATGACGATTGGCGGGACTCGAGGCTGATATTACACGCTAAGCAACGCCAAGTAAGTTTAAAGAGGCCGACTCTATAACCGTGTCGTTGTGCAGTCTCCGCCATTTTGTGAGGCGTTGAGAAGTTCGCTGCTTTGTGGAGCGAAACCCGGGTTCCTTGCTACTGTGTGCAGCAAGAGGTTCCTTACCGCTTTGTGGGGTAAGAGGTTCCTCGCTACTTTGTGCAGCGAGAGGTGAGTTCTCCGCCGCTTTGTGGGGTGTTGAGAAGTTCCGCGGGGTCCAGATTGTGCTGGACAGTAGGCCTATTTTGTGTTATTGTCATTTTCGTCGTCGTCTCGTTGTTGTTGTTGTGTGTGAGTGTGTGCGGAGCAGAACGCGTGGTGTGTGACGTCAGCAGCTGTTGTTGTTATCATGGGTTTCTAAGCAACCAAGAGTGAGTCGGAGGGAGACAGACGTTTGTGCTGGACTTTGCTCCTGGCAGCACAAAGTATTTATGTAAAAAAGAGAGAGAGCGAAGGCTCCACAGCTGCGCGGGTGCACACGAGCGCGGTCGCGCGGGTTTCACGCGGACCTGAGCCGTGCGGTTAATCGCAGGCTTATAAATGGAAGAGATTCAAATGTTAGAAGTTTTCAGGAAACACACCAGCCTTGAAGAGTGTGTGGAAAAGGCCAGCCCACATCAGCAGCTATGCTCTGGTGAATGGCTTTCCCCCCACCCCTTGCTGACACAAAATGTTAACTCTTTAGCTTTCCCTGATCGGTTCTGTACAGGAGAACCAAACCAAGAGCAAATATTACGTCTCATTTACACCTGAGCACGAAGAGCCATCAACATTTAGCAAATTGAATCATCTTTGTTTAGATGCAAGAAGAATCATATAGAAATGAAAAAGTAGAAATAGAAATCCAGAGCAAAGATATCCTCTAATTCAGCGTAGCACATGTGCAGCTGCTGCGATTCACGTAAGCATTCGGCTTGTCGCTGCTGCAGATTTTTCTCTCGCTGTTCTGGCTCACAGCGCTGCAAACACAGAAATAAATATCCCCAAAGGTGTGAAAGGGAGCTAATTAGTAAGAGTATTGTTACTCTCCGCAGGAGTAGTCCAGCAGTAGAAATCAGTCCAATAACAAGGTGTGTAACATCTAGCAGGGTGACAGAAAAACCCAGGGTAACTTCTAAGAACCTCAACGTCTCTCTCACATTGTGTTTTTAAACATGCTTCCATTTGTCACTTCAGTCTTTACTCTGAAATACAGGAAGAGAAATCATGGCTGAAACAATTTCTCATGAAACCAGGGGTGTGGTCCAACAGTCAGTTTGGTGAGGAAGGTTCCTAACTGAGAGAAGTGACCCAGAAGTATCTGTGTAGCAGCCACAATGAATCCAGATCATGAGCTTTATTAACTGATCAAAGTCTCTTCTTTCATCTTCTGTATCATTCAGTTTGCATTGGTAATGCCCATTATTGTAATGCTTTTTTAAGACGAGCAAAACTTTATTTCACTTTGGGTTAGCTGGGATAAGTGATGGATGGAGGGAATTTTACTTCAGCCACAGAAATCATAAACAGGAAGGAGGAGCAGAGTTACAGTGGATCACTATCCAGCAGGGAAACAAGGTTTATTTCAATTTCTTGGCCATGAGTGAGATTTACTGAGTGGGCAAATTAGGGAGACGACACCATCAGATCCCGAGCCCTCCATGTGTTAATCAAGAGACGGCTGCTGTGCTACATCCATAAATAATGAATAAATTAGGAGCTAAAGCTGAAAGGACAGTTTATTTGTACCATCTTCACGTGAACACATTCAAGAACATCACAGATGAAGAAACATTAAAAACTTCCACACTACATAAAGCAAGAAAAATAGTTTTTCTTTCAGGTGGTTTCAGAAAAACAGAAACATCAAACATCTCCAAGACTCTCTTTGAAAGAACTAAAAACCTTTGTTCTCATGGTCCAATCATGAGTGAACTCCCCGATGAAGCCTTGTGTGCTAAAACATGTCAGAGTTTCAAAGGTTAAACATGAGTTTCCAAAACGTTTTGCTGGAGAACAATGAACTATTTGACTGAGTTTCAATCATTTACAGACGAGCAAAACCAGGACAGAGAAAAAAGGACAAAACTGACTCAGTAAAAAACAGAAAAGAAGATCCCATGTAGATCTGTATTATGTAGAAGTTCAGCCCAGCAACCAGTTCAGTTCAACACAAGTTTAAATGATTCTATCTGAACTCTGTGGAGCCTGATCTCAAGCTTTTTGAGTCTGACACAGAAACCAGAGGATCTTTCTGTGTCTTCAGATTCACTGTGATCCAGTGATGGGAGTGATTTCAGCCCTGAGTGATCGCGCTGATGTTTGCACAGAGCAGACAATGAGGTGAATGTTTGGGCACATTGGTAACAGTGAAACAGTTTATTAGTAACGTGGGATCGTTTGTGTGCAGAGTATGAACTGAGATTCCTGAAGCTCTTGTCACACTGGTCACAGCTGTAGTTTCCTTCCATGTGTCCACGTTCATGAATGTTACGACTACCTGACCGTGAGAAGCTTCTCTCACAGTGTCTGCACTTGTGTGGTTTCTCTCCTGTGTGGACTCGTTTGTGTGTTTTAAGTTCACCTTCAGTGGTGAAGGATGACCCACACTGATCACAGAGGTGCTTTTTAACCCCACTGTGAATCAGTTCATGTCGTTTTAAACCACTTGGTGTGGTGAAGCTTCTCCCACATTCTTTGCAGTATTTCAGTTTGTCTCCAGTGTGTCTACGTTGATGTACTTTTAGGGTATTTTGCTGACTGAAGGTTTTTCCACAGAGGTCACAAAGAAAGTCTTTCCCACCACCACAGTGATGACAGGGTTGAGAACTGGATCCATCTGTGTCGCTCTGCTTCTAAACAAAGACACAAAGACAGTGTAAGTCAGTCCTTCAACATTTGTATCCTGAACGTCGCCTGAAATAAAGAGCATCTCTGCAGACGTCCAACTACATTTGACTGTTTCAGTTAACACACTCAGTTTACTGGGCTGCAATAACTACAATACTACCACCATAATACTACAGTAATACTAAAATCATAACTGAAAGGAAAATCTGAATAATCACTCAGAGCTGCTTTTCCATGCAGTAGAATTGCTAACATGCTAACACAGTTTAATGAGCAGAGTTGTTCCAAACAGTCAGGCTAAAATGACAAGATAACAATATAAATACATACCTCACAGTAGCTGCACTTGTAGAGTCTCTTTCTGGTGTGGATCTGTTGGTGTCGTCTCAGGTCATGTGGAGATTTAAAAGTCTTCTCACACAGGTCACATTGATAAGGTCTCTCCTCAGTGTGGGTAAACGTGTGTCGTTGTAACTGTGCGTCTGTTGTAAACTCTTTGCCACACTGTTCACAGCAGTACACATCATGTCTGGTATGAATGCGTAGGTGTGTATTTCGGCTCCCTCTCTGGCTGAAAGTTTTTCCACAGATGTCACAGCTGTATGCCTTAATTCCAGAGTGGGTAACTAGATGACTCTGTAAGTGGCTACTGCGAGTAAAAGCTCTGCCACACTGATCACAGCTGTACGCTTTAACTCCACTGTGGATGAGTTGGTGTCTTTTTAGGGAACCCTTCAAGGAAAAAGACTTCCCACACATGTTACAGCTGAACGGTCTCTCTCCAGTGTGGATGACCTGATGCTGTTTTAGTTTAGCCTTCTCAGTAAAACCCTTCCCACACTCGTCACAGCTGTATGCCTTAATTCCAGAGTGGGTAACTAGATGACTCTGTAAGTTGCTACTGCGAGTAAAAGCTCTGCCACACTGATCACAGCTGTACGCTTTAACTCCACTGTGGATGAGTTGGTGTGTTTTTAGGGAAAGCTTCCAGGAAAAAGACTTCCCACACAAGTCACAGCTGTATGGCTTAATTCCAGAGTGGGTAACTAGATGACTCTGTAAGTTGCTACTGTGAGTAAAAGCTCTGCCACACTGATCACAGCTGTACGCTTTAACTCCACTGTGGATGAGTTGGTGTGTTTTTAGGGAACGCATCCAGGAAAAAGACTTTCCACACTGTTCACAGCTGAACGGTCTCTCTCCAGTGTGGATGACCTGATGCTGTTTTAGTTTAGCCCTCACAGTAAAACCCTTCCCACACTCGTCACAGGTGTGTTTTTTCTCTCCCTTTCTTCTGTGAGGTTTGTCGGCCTCCTGAGAGCGCTGACTTCTGGCTCCATGTTGGTCCTGCAGTGACAGAGATACAAACAGAGGCAGTGAGTGAAATGCAGTCGTGGAACAAACTCAGCCTTCAAACTCCATTAACACTAGTTTTAAACCTGAAGGTGGAGCGTGGCACCAAACACCTTAAAGGTCTCTTATCCCCACCTGCTGGTAGTTCTAACACATTACATCCAACCTGCTGTTAAAGATAATTCATGACTGTTCAAACACTAAAATCATGCACACACACACACACACACACACACACACACACACATTATTTTATAATTTAGATTATTTTGTTGTTTCCTATTACATATTTCTATAATTTGTATAGATTTATACAGAATTATTCAGTGATAATAAATCCTATGTTTGTTTATTCTAAAGGAACCCCGTTAGCTTCCACAACAGATGTTGCTCGTCTTCCGTCAAATACTCACATAAAATATTACACAATAAAGTGGATTCAAGATATCCACATAATTGCACTCTTACATCCACAGTGAGGTTTCACAATTGTTCAAATATAAGCAATCAATAATAATAATATCAATAACATTGAGGCACATTACACAAATTTCAAAAACAAATCATGTCTTACAATATTTACAACAACTAAAAGCTCTGTAAATCGGCTTTTAAGTGTTCATTGAAGTTTTGAATAATTCTCTAATTTTTTAAGGCAACTTATTCCACTTAAAAGTTGCTCTAAATGTAACAGTTTTACAAAACGTTACTTTTAACTCGAGCATTTACTAAATTGCAGCTTGTTGAAAACTGTGTAATATGATGATGTATTTCATCTGGATACTGCAGCTGAGCAGAATAAATGTGGTGTGTTTAACAGAATTGCTTTCTTTAGAACTACAAGTAAGCCATAGAATATTTTAGCCTGTACAGGAAGCCAAGAAAGGTTATTATGCATTTTATCAATATTAGTATAGTATGAACATCTTCACACTAATCTGGACGCCTTATTCTGGACTAACTGAAGTCTGTTAAGATCTGTCTTATTAGCTGCTGACCAAATGATTGAACAATACTCCAGATGAGACATTACTAGTGCATTAATGACATCTTTCATAATGAAGAAGTGATACACAAAGAGCATTTCATAGCCATAGCTATGCCTTGTCGGCAGAGTTATGTGACATTAGTGATGTTTGTACTTTCAGCGTTAACTTGGTTTTAAAGCCTTTAAAATATACGCCGTTCAATAGTCGACCTTAATCTGACAGAGATTGTGATGATTTTGTGGATAATTAAAGTCAGTCATATATCCACAAACACAACAAGCTGAAAGTCAGTGATGCTGCTCGGTTTACAGTCCTGAACATCACGGCACAAGCAGGATCCACTGCACTGTTAATGTGAGCTGTGTTATATTGCTGCCTCTGTTCGGTGGTGTCGAGCCAAACGCACTTTAACGTGTGTTTGAACGAGCTGACGGTTCACTCGTTAAGCTGAAAGAAAGATGCTTTAATCACAGCAGTCACACATGTGTCCACTGCACCATCTGGAACTCTTCTTGTTTACACTCGTAATAACACAAACACTAAAAATCCTGCTTCTCTGGTGCTGTTGTGTAGCAGTGTGTACACCTGAGACTGTCACCTGTCTGTCTGTCCTGCACTCTCTCTCTGTTTCTTTCTCTCTGATTGTGGAATAAAAGTATGAACGTGTGTTTATAAGTTACACTTGTGTTTGAATCCTGCAGCTTATCACACATTTGATTTCCATGTGTGACGACTGCAAGTGTCCAGAGTGAGGACAGACTGAGGGACCCACTGCTGCACATCATCTGTGAGGCTTTGCAGCCCTGATGATCCACCAGGACAAACTCAGCAGTGTGTGAGGAAGAGGAGGAGGAAGAGCCAGCAGCAGCTGACAGATGGAGAGAATAGACAGACTGTTCCCTGTTTGTGAAGGACTGCTAGGAAAGTTTAACAGAACTGTCTGTGCTGAATCAGTCTTATTAGGTAATGTTCAAATAATGTTATCATCCCAGTGTTTCCAGTGTGGGAGAAAGTACTCAGAGTACTCAGGGCCTTCAAGTTACACACTATGAAAGGCAGCAACAAGTTTAATGTTCAGAAACCTAAAGTCTGTATCAGCAGCAGAATGGAGCTAAAATAAATGTTGGTTTCAGTTCTATGAAGCTTTGAGTATTTTGGATCAGTAGCTGCTGTGTTTGTTGCATCATGTTGCTGTAACTGTTTATATGCTTTATATATTCTGAGCTAAGTTGATCTATAGTGTTACATCATATTCTATAAGGATGTTATGTGTTTGTAGACTTTCTGCCCAGTTTGACCCATTTAGCAGAAGTCAGCCTGTTTAAGGCTCTGATATCTATTCTGTGTGACTTAAAGCAGTTATGACATGGTCTGATTTTCTCACCCAATAAAGGAATATTTCATATATCAGTCTACTCTTCATTCTATCAGACACAGTTATCACAGCTCCTACATTTGCTTTTTACACATATATGTAAGCATTGAGCCAAATTTAGTAATGACAACATATTAAATGAACAATATTTGTCTCTTATATATGATACATCTGTATACACACTGTCACAGATACTTGTCTGTGAGTGAAGTGATTAATATAATAACTATAATATTGGCCATATTATATTTACATTACCACAGTGAGATGACTTTAGTCTCATGAACAACATCAGCTAATTGTTATTTACAGCTAATCTTAAACGACTGTTCAGCACAGAAATGAAGCCCAACAATCATGTTTCACAGTCCTGTGGTCTCAGCCTCAGATACTCATGAAATCACACAGAGCTCATGTAGAAACAAATGAACTAAATATGTTCTCCTTCATTTCTGTCAAACAAAGCTGTATGAAACGTTTCCAGCTGTTAGTATCATGGTTGCTAGGCAACCTGGGCAGCGCGACGGAGGCTAGACGTCCCATTTCACGAGCCTACGAGCCTCGCACTTCGGCCTTAGCGGCCTTTGAGTACGCGGCCCTTGAGGACTTTAAAGCTGCAGAACCTGAATCGGGATACAGCCATGATGATCTCCAGCCTCGTGCTCGCCAACATTTTCACCTGAGTTAAGAAGACGATCACTGAAATGGTCTCAGCAGGTCCTTTGATGACAGCAATGAAATGCAGTGGTAAGGCTTTTTGGGGATTAAGTTCGTTTTCATGGCAAAGAAGGACGATGCAGTTCATCTGATCACTCCTCATAACATTCTGGAGTGCAGGCAAAATGCTATTATAAAAACTTAAGCAGCAACTTCTCCAGGTTCCAATATTTATGCAATTCTCAAAGCTTTTGGCCACGACTGTATAACCTCTTCTGAAGTTTAGTGGATGTTATACATGGTTATGCTCAGGATGTGTCGGCCAGTTTCCACTGGAAACGCCTTTTGGTTAAACTGTCAGCGAGGAATTTGCATTTGCACTGTTACATTTTTATATAACTTTAATGCACATAAACAACAGCTGCTTGTTTCAGTGAAAATACATTGATGGCTTTTTAATAAAGTTGTGCAGCTGTAAAGTATTTTGTCTGCTGTCAATTCTATCGTCAGCTACATCGTTATGGCAAATGTTCAGATGTATATGGTGATAAATATCTTTGGTCATATGGTCCTGCTCTGTCTGTCACCTTCTGTGTTGAGCTCATTGTTTCCTCTGTAGTGGCTGAGCTGAGTCCAAGTAGCTGAAAATGTTCCTCTGCTGCTCCGTCAGACTCTCCTCCTCCTGCTGATCAGCTGGGACACAAAACAGATCTTTGTTAGGCTCCACACTGCACTGAAGAGTCAAAGTGTCTCATATGTTCATCTGACAAGTAAAAGAACACATTTTTGTTTCCCGAGGTGGGCAACTTGTTGGAAACAAACACAAAAGCTTTGAGCACTGATACCTGCCATTGCTGGCATTGAAAGATGCAACGCCAGCAATGTGGATTGTCAAGACTCAAACCAATCATCAAGCAAAGACAACAGGGATCATTTGTTTATGTTTATTTAGCATTCACAGCATTTGTAGTTGCCTTCTGTGCAGGGGAAGTCCACGCACACTGTGTGGTACCGCCATCCGCAGAAGGTGCATTCAACCTCTGTAAGAGAAATGAGATTGTCTGAGACTGAAATGATATTCACTAAAGAAGTGGGGATTTGTAAAACTTCACATTTTGATCCGGGACGTACTCTGCATGAAAACAAGCGCTCACTCTTCCTGCTCAACAAATGACAAGGGCGGAGCCTTATACCACGTGATACAGAAGCTGGCTGCTAAAATTAGCAGGAAAAAACAACGGAGAGCACGTCAGGGATGACGAGAAAGTGACAGGAGAAAATCCGTCCCGGTCAACCACCCAAACATCAATAACGGGAACCTTATACAGCGCTTCCCTATACCCGTCGAACTCCCGCAGGCACAAAGACATTACGGAGGCTATCACTTATCACCTGACCAAAGATATGGCTCCATCAACACTGTGCAAAACGAGGGATTTAGGAAAACGATCAACACCCTAGACAAACGCTACACAGTGCCGTCCCGCAACTATTTTTCTATTGTTGCACTACCTGCTCTGTACACGCAGCGTCGAGCAACGGTGGAGACGGAATTTCAAGCAGGACAACATTTTGCTGCAACAACAAAACGTGAGACATTTGTTGTTTTATGTTTATTTATTGTTATGAGAGAATCATGATCTCAATTCTAAGCCAAAAAAATCGTGATTCTCATTTTATGCAAACTCGTGCAGCCCTAACATTAACACAAAACTGTTGTTTCACCAGAGAAACACACATGAAGAGAGAGAGAGAGACAATAACAGCTACCAAACAGTCGTCATAATTCGTCACACAATGAGAAAAGGACAAATCAACAAGTAACAATGACTAATTAATATTAAAATCTGTAACATAATGTATTGTTTGGAGTTTAGTCTGATTGGTTCAGGATGAGCTGCCATTATCCAATCACACGTCTGCTTACCTGCATCTTTTCTCTTTTTTCTAACCTGAGCACCTGATGGCTTTGAACTTTTGTTGTCCATCTTCCATTGGTTTGAATTTTGCGCTCCAGTACAAACACAAATCCCCCAACCCGAGGATCAGCACAATAAACCTAACAGCAGGCACGTGCAGAGGGGGGGGGGGCTAGAGGGGCTTGAGCACCCGCCCCTTTCCTGATGGGTGCCCAAGGTGCCCTTTTGTTGAGGCAACTTTTTTTTTAAAAATTATTATTATTTTTTTTTTAATGTGTGTGTGTGCGTGCGGAGTCTTGTCTGTGCCCCTCAACAATAATATTTAACTATTAATCACAGTTTTGCTAAATAAAAGGATCTGGCTTGCATCAGTCACATGATCACATTTAACCAATGGTCGCCCTTGACGGCAGAACGCGCTGGTTACGAGCCAGGAACGAGCTCACAAAGAGCACGTGCATTTGTTGCGGTCCGGAGCTATAGGAGAAACACAAGTTAACTCAGAGACACAGACTGATGCGACAAAACCAGTAAGTAGGTGTACAGCGTACACTGTAGTGTGTAGCACCCAGGAGTATTAGCTTATTACGTACACGTTGGTAAGCTGTCTTGTTGCAACTGACGAACTGAAACAAACGAGCAACAGCGTGTGTGCAACAGCGCGACAAACATTACCTGTCCTTTTATTAACTCATTCACTGCCAGCCATTTCCAAACGTATGCTTTCAATTGACGTCTATAGCCGTCAATGGCAGTGAATGAGTTAACTGCACAAGTAGTGCTGGTCACAGCTGCTGGCTACCTGTGTAAGGCTGTCATGGGTCTGTAGCTCTGTCACCGTTTTAGGGAACATGTTTAGTTTTAAAGTAAGTTTCCGGGCTTTTCCTGCCTTTCTGGAGGGATTATATTTCACTAAAAAACGATCTAATATGCATGTCCACATAATTATGCATTATTATAATTATAATATATTAAAAAACACAAGCTGTATTTTAAAGAACATACATTAAGAAGCAGTTTATATTAGATTTATATTTTAAATATGACAAAATTTGGATTTTACAGCAGTAAAATGATTGTATCTCTACAGTTTAAAGATGTAATAAGCTTTGCCCTGCACAGAGTGGATAGTGAAACAAATGGAATCATCATAAATACATTATTTCATATTTATTACTTCCCCCTCCTCTTTGCTTTATTATTGTAGCTCTAGTAATAAATAATAATGTAAGGATTCTGGATCAGCACCATGATGCCCATAGTATATACAGTATTCTGAAGAAGGTCTAACATGTCACTGTGTGTGCATGTGTGTGTTTTATTTAGATGGATTTTAAAAAAAATATTACCCATGATATAACATTGTGCAGACATGGCTGGTAAGGACATGAGGAGGAAACAGCAGGAGCTGTGTGAGGCTACTAAAGGCAGGGCTATAACATTTTTCTGTCATCATTTTATTATAGATTAAGTGCAAGAGTTGTTAGGTGTGGATAATTAGATTATAGTTTATTGCAATAGCAAGTTGTGCCTTGTTCTCACATAGACAGCAAGTGGAGAGTGATATATGAAATGATGGGATGGAAGGAAGAAGAGAAGCAAAGAGTGATTCACAGGCAGAGCCTAAATTATTTCTCACAGTTTTTTGTGTCCTTATGGTTCCAAGCGCTGTCACCAATCTTTGCATTTTGTTATTATCTCATGACACTTGTTTAATCAGCTACCATCTCTCCTGTGGACTTTTTAATGTCTACAGTGTCAGACCAACACAGCCCTGCCCTCATAGCTGGACTGGCCATCGGGCATACCGGGCATTTGCCCGGTGGGCCGCTGGCGATTTTTTGTTTTTATGGGCCGACCGATTTCTTTTTTTTTTTTTTTTTTTTTTTTTGGGAAGGGTATAAACAATGAAAGGTGTTGGATTGGCCAATTGGTCATGATCGACTCTGGGCTGGACCAATTACAGCCGAGGAGGTCGGATGCACCCTCCCCCTTGTTTAGCAATCTTATAGACGAACTAAAGAAAATGGAGAACAAAAAAAGGAAAGGAGGTGCCGAAAAAATTAGGGCCAAAAAGAAACAAGCCCTTCAGGCAGACGCTGCCAAATGTGTGAAAATTACTGAATTGTTTGGTGGTAGCTATGGCAGAGCTTCCATAGATTTAGCAAGATCAGCAAGTGGTGGAGGCCAGCAGGTGGATGAAGGAAAGGGGAGGCAGGAGGAGGAGAGACCCGAGGTGGCCGCCGGTCATAGTGGCAGAGGAACTGAACTTCAGGTAAGAAGTTATGACCTGCTGTCTGTCTGTGTCAGATATAAACTAATTTTAGTTGTAGTTTGTTTTCGTTGTGGTGACTTTATACAGTCGCTTAGAATAACTCGTACAGCGTAACTAGCATGACGGAGTTTATATACTGCTGGGCGGGTGCTATGAAGTTACTGATAGTAAATTTTATTTTATGCTTAAGGTTAGTTTCTCAAACTTCTCAAAATCTTAACAAATTGTGCCAATCCTTACATGTTGCACCAGCTGATTTATCATCAAAAGTGGAGAAGTCTGTGACAGAGGAGACAGAAGAGCAGCAGAGAGAGATGGAAGAGCAAGAGAGAGAGATGGAAGAGCAAGAGAGAGAGATGGAAGAGCAAGAGAGAGAGATGGAAGAGCAAGAGAGAGAGATGGAAGAGCAAGAGAGAGAGATGGAAGAGTAAGAGAGAGAGATGGAAGAGCAAGAGAGAGAGATGGAAGAGCAAGAGAGAGAGATGGAAGAGCAAGAGAGAGAGATGGAAGAGCAAGAGAGAGAGATGGAAGAGTAAGAGAGAGAGATGGAAGAGCAGGAGAGAGAGATGGAAGAGCAGGAGAGTGAGAGCCAGGGCATCGATTACTTTGCTCGCCCTGAACCTGCCATATTACAGGCCTTCTTAGATTACCACCCACAGCAGAACAGTAGCAGTGCAGTTGTGATGAGGGTGTTCAGCTGTAAAGATGGCACCAACAGGAAGTGGCTTACTTATTGCAAAGAACGCCATTTATTGTTCTGCTTTGTGTGTCTGGCATTTGCAAGGCTGACTGACACCAGCACATTTATAACAGGCATGAGTGACTGGCGACATATACATCTGCGCACAGAGGAGCATGAAAAGAGCAATACACACCAGACCTGTGCTGAAGCTTTTTTCTTAAGGTGCTCAAAAGGCAACATCAGGAGCTTGTTTGCTGGCAGTCAGTTGTCAGCTCACAGAGCACAAGTGAAAAAGAGACGGCAAGTTTTAGAGCGTATAGTGGATGTGATCAAAGTACTTGGGAAGAGGGGACTCAGCTATAGGCATGTGGAGAATGAGGCTGCATACACTTTAGGTGATAACACCATCGATCATGGTAACTTTCTGGAACTGATTGTGTTATTAGGCAAGTATGATATGTGCCTTGGAGAACATTTGAATGACTGCATTGAAAAAAGCAAGAAGTTGCATCAGACCAGTGGATCAAGAGGTAGAGGATCTCTCATCACCCTACTCTCCAAAACAACTGTCAACTCAGTGATTGATGCACTTGGCCATCTCCTTCAAGAGAGCATCGCCAGTGATGTCCAGAAAGCTGGGATGTTTTCTGTTCAGCTAGACACAACCCAAGACATCACAGGTTATGATCAGTGTTCAGTAATCATCAGGTATGTTACTGAGTCTGTGCAGGAGAGGCTTGTCTCCATAGTGAGGTGCAAAGCATCCACGGGGCAGTACTTTGTAAACTTGCTTTCTGGAGTTTTAGAGCATCTGAATCTAGACAAGGCCATGTGCACTGGGAATGCAACAGATGGTGCTTCAAATATGCAGGGCCAGTACAAAGGCTTTTCAGCACTTATGACTGCCCAGTCTCCAACTCATGTGCATGTGTGGTGCTATGCACACATACTTAATCTTGTGATTCCTGACATAACACAAAGTGTCATTGAAAGTGGATCACTCTTTAATTTACTTAATGACATAGCTGTGTTCATCAAGGAGTCCTATCACAGGGTTAATCTGTGGGAGAAACAAACCGAAAACACAAGACACAGACGCCTCAGTCCAATAGGTGAGACACGGTGGTGGGCCAAGCATGATGCCCTCCAGAAAATCTTTGGACATTTTGGAAAACCAGATGATGGCCTCTTCGTTGATGTAGTGCTGACGCTGGAAGCCATTGAAAAGAGGGAAAAAGAAAAGCCAGCTGTTCGTTCCAAAGCACGAGGCTTTAAAGAGTGTCTCTTGAAGCATGAAACTGTGTTAACAGCACAGATATTTCTTAGAGTGTTTGAGCAAACAACTCCTCTGTCAAAGTACCTCCAGTCAAAGGGGATGGACATTCTCTCTGCCCATCATATGGTGACTGCCACACAAGATGGCCTCAAAAGTATTGCCAGGGACTTTCCAACTGTGAAGACAGCTGCAGACACATTTGTGAAACAGACAAATCAAAAACTAGAGGAGAGGGAGAACAACACAGACATGGAAGTGGAGGCTGAACTACCTAAAAAGAGAGCCAAAAGGAGAAAAGGCATGGCCGGAGAGATGCCTGAAGATGAGTTGCAAATCAATGCTGAGAAATCATATGAGGTGAAAGTGCACAACATCATCCTGGACACAGTTATTGAAGCAATCCACAGACGATTTGTCATGCATGGCCCTCTTCTTGCCGATTTGGCATGGTTGGACCCCAGGAAGTTTAGCCAGGTCAGAACAGTTTCTCTTCCAAGTAATGCATTTCAGAACCTCAGCGCCTGTCTACTTAAATTTGACAGCAGGGCTACAGTTAATAACCTTCAGTCAGAACTGAAACGTTTTGCTGAACAGTGGGAAAGGCTTAAGACATCACATGTAGATGAGTACACGACCAGAACAGCAAAGGACAGATCTGAAGAATGGGACGAAGAAATTGAAATTGTGACCGAAAGCTGTGGTTCTTGCAAAAATTGCCCACTGTGCTGCTATCAAATACTCAGGCGGTTCAACATGCTGTCTGATGCCTATCGTCTCCTTGGGCTGGCATACAAGTACCTGCTGACCCTCTCCCTCACTCAGGTTGCCTGTGAAAGAACATTCTCTACACTCAAGTTCATTAAAAGCAGACTCCGAAGCAGCCTGTCTGCAAACAAGCTGGAGATGTTTATGCTGATGGCCACTGAAAAGGACATTCTCATGTCATTGGACTCTGACATGGTCATTGACAGGGTAGCTGAGAAGAGTGACCTGCTGAGAAAGCTCCTTTTGTAACCTGGTGAGGTGAAATAAAAATGAGCAAAACATTCCTAATTATCTATTGTTAATATTAAATTCAGCTTTATTGTTATTGCCTAAATGAATACGTTTAGTATCTACCTTCACTTCAAACAAGTCAAGTGATTGGTAAATGCTTAGAATTTGTCCATCTTAATAGATAGAATAAATATGAGATTGGAGTATTAGGCATTTATAAACATATATTCTTACAGTCTTAATCTGTCATTGTTTCATTTCAGATGCTGTCAGTCATTTTAGGAGGACTGAAGTGTGTTCATTTTAAGTAAGTACTATATGGAATATGATTCAACCATTTTTCTAGAGTAAGCATACCAGTACTGTCATCGTCTGAAAAAATCTATTAAGTACAATTCTTTCTCAACCTTCACTGTCTGTCCTTTCACTTCATAAAGGTTTCCATGTCTTAAGATATGTTCAGTGTTGCTGCTGTGGAAGTGTTGTAGGTGACCTTTTATTGATGAGTGAATAGTCTTTGGTGATACAATTCAATCATAATCTGTCCTTTATAGATTTTAATATTCATCTAATCTTTATTCCTTTCTGTCCTGTTTGTCAGGGTCTGATCATACATTGTTTGTTTAAGAGGTTCGAGACCATTCAACTTTTTAAGTTCATCAACGTAAGTACTGGTGTATATGATTTCTCTAATTCCTTTCTGGAATAAAGATGCCAGTACTGTGATCATCTGAGCAAGTCCATTCACTATTCTTTGTCCTTTCACTTGTGTCCTGTTTTTCAGGGTCCCATATAATTTCTTCAGAAGTAAGTACTGTATATGATGCCAGTATTTTCCCATATTTTCTAGATACTGTATTAGTACTGTGTGTAAAATGCCATCAAAAACTCAATTAAGTGTTATTCTTATTCTTCTTTCTCACCTTTCTTTCGCTGTCTCCTTTCATATTTAAAGGTTGCTGTGTTAACAAAATATATTGTGCTACCATGCTGTTTTCTATTGTTTTGGTAAATAAATACTTTATGAAAATATCCCTAAATCTGTCATTTATTAATTTTAATATTAATTAATGATCATGTCTCACCTCTAGTGTTCTTGGTCTTAATTTCAGGTTTCTACCATGTGTTGTAGATAGTTCAGGAGGTTAACTCTACCAAGCAGTCTTTTTGTTTCCGCTATGTACTGTTTAAAATCCCGAATAGGGAGAATGGTGTAGGTTTAACTTTATCAGATTGATACATATATCCCAACAAGGCAGTGTACATCAAAGCAGTTGTTTTCATGCAAAGGCTTTATGGTTTTTCCTATAGCGATTGACAGACCACGTGACTTTGCGCATTGCATGCCGGGAACTCCTGGCAAAACAATCCAAGTACCGCATCAAATACAAGCATTTGCAATTGCAGCACCGCAAAACGTTCATTCTCCGGTTCCAATACCTTCTTGTTTTTTCTTTTCCGCACAAAAGAGGTATGTACAAAACGACGGAGAACAATGCCGGTCCGTACAAAGACAGACTCGACGAAAAGACAAAGAAAAGATACGAGGAAAAATCAAAGGAGTGAAAGGGTCAGACCCTTACGAGCACACAGAGGGACAAAAGACGTTAGCGTGCTGCCCAACTTTCACCACGCTCAGATTTATAATTATACGGTTCTTGGAGTGAGTGCATACACTCATGAAGTTTAGTAACTTCAGGTCACTGCAACAAGCCCAGGTACAGTTTACCGACGGATGGGTACAGGACCTTGAAATGCACCGAAAGACCATCGTACGAACAAAGGTAAGTTTACCTTTGTTCGTCTCACAAATCGTCGTCATAAATACACATTCGTTAACCGTGTATTAATATAACCTTTGAGCTCAACGGTAATTAATTAGTAGTGGAAAAATAATTGTAATATTTGAGCCATTTCTGCTGTCCAACTACTTCTTACAAAATACATTTTTAATGTTAATTAGATTTTTTTTTACGGCATAAATAAAGGTTATATAAAAGTCACTGCCAAAGACTGATTGCGGCTTCTACCTTGTTACACTAATGTTGTTTGTTGCTCAGTATGACTTTATGTCATCCATGAGGGATGCATTTGACATATGTTTCACATATTATAGCCCAACAAGTTACTTATAGCAATTTAAATACGAGCAATCAGTTTCTTTGCAAATACCGGAAATCAGTTTTTGGCAGACAATCACTTTTTGGCACAACACCGGCTATTGCAGTTAATAATACAGCAGCTTCTTGCCATTTTTTGTGTTTCTTTTTATCGCTGTGTAACTGAGTTCAATTGACACCCTGCATGCGCTAGTACCGCTTGCCAAAAGTTCCCAGAATCCTTTGCGGTTTTATCCATGAATGACGTCACATTTTCGGTGGGCCCTCCAGCACTATCCACAGCAACCCCTCAACAGCAACATTGTACCCATCAGGTAAAGCATCAGCTACGTTTGCTTTGCCTTGTTGCCCATATTAGACTCTTGATGAAAGTGTGTTGTTGTTATTCAGCCTGGTTCAATGTGCCCCTTTTTAACTTTGAGCACCCGCCCCTTTAAACCTCTCTGCACGGCCCTGCCTAACAGACCTACACCTTAGTTCACAGATTCACTTTGTCTAAGGTTGATTTCTGGGATTTCACACAACCCAGGATTCAGATCGTGAATCCATGATGGGCTTGGATTTACATCATTATAAATGAAATGTGCTCTACTTGGAAGCAGCCGGCCCCGCCCCTTTTGACGGGTTGTGTGAGACTTTAAATCATCAAACTGTAAATTATAAATTTAAATTGTTATTGATCCTTTACCCCGAGTCCTAAAGTTATATTTATTTTCTTACTCTTCTTATATTTGTTGTTTGTTTACTTGCACCGCTGTAACTGCAGCCTCGTCGTCTCGTCTCTCTATATGCTGGACTGTCTGTAGCGGAGATGACAATAAAGTTTACTTTGACTTCAGCAGCGCGCAGGCGCACCGAGGGCTCTCGCGCTCACTTTATAGAATGTAGAAAAAACATGGGTGCAGATTATAAGTCTGTATCATAATATCTGTTTGTTGTTTTTATTTTGTTTTGCGAGTTGGTTATTAGATGCCGCTCCAGCCAGCCAGAGACTCCCCGCCGCCCCGCCCTCTCCTCCCTGTGCCGCCAGCAGCAGGCGCACCTCGCAAACGGAGGGCGCCCTTACTCCCAGCAAATGGCTGATAGAAAACCGATCGGTGCCTACGAATTTCCCAATATGCGCTGGCATGACGTCGGGGAAGCATGGGTACGACCGATTATTTTATTTTTTTCTTGCCCGTGATGCCCCCCCACCACGATGCATTCTATTGGTTTGCACACTTACACACACCCAGCTGTGGTTTCCTGTTTTGCTGGACTCTGGAGAGCCCCGCCTTTAACGCTCTTCTCTCACAGAGAGCAACAGAAAACTTGGAAAAACTCCAGATTGACTGAACTCAGTTCAAAGTTACCTTGACACCTTTAGATGTGAGACGTAGTGATGGTCCGCTTGAAGCTGACGCTCCGGTGCGTGTGTCAGAAAGATCAACGCGCTGCTTCAGAAGCACCGTGTCGAGGCTTGATCCTTTTGGCCAGAGTCACGTGATCAGTGACGTCTGAAGCTTCGTTTAGAACGTACCTTTTTTTAAATCGAACTTTATTGAAACACAATGAGTATACAACATACAAACAGATGAAGTTTACAAAAGAACAGAACATGAACATACAGAACCAGGAGTAAAAAAATGATGATATGAGGCGAAAAAAATCTACATATAAATATTGTTCTGAGAGGCTTTTTGTTGGTTGAGTCTGAAATTGATTGTATGTACAATTCATATCCTTATAAAACGGCAGAAATATGGTGTTTTATTAATAAACTTACATTTATGGATATAAAATAGCTAAAAGTATTAACAAATATTTTATAAAAAAACATTTATCATTCTTCCTGGGGAACTTAAAGAAACAGAATAAAACATTTTCCCATCGTAAAGAAAACTCCCTTAAAATATAGACAATAACAAAACTGCTAAATTCTTCCAGAATCTCTGTGTAGAGGAACCAAAAGAGATGTGCCACAGTTTCTGGATGATCCCCACAGAAAGTTCAATTAGTATTTATGTCTCTTTTAAATGTTACCATATAGTGACTGGCTGGGTCACATTTATGAAGAATTTTATATGAGATTTCCTTCACCTTGTTCACAACTAGATATTTATGGGATCATCCAGACTGTCTTCCAGGTGATATCTGGAACATGTCGGTTCCAGTAAGATATTCTATATATGGGAGAGAGACGATATCTTCTTGGAATAAACTACGTATTCTCTTATTGCTGTTACCAAGTTCCTGTGAAAAGCAGATTTTTCCCACTGCTGACTCAGCTGGATCAGGGAGAGTGACTGAGGCAGATATTGAGCTGTCAGTGTTTTTATATAACATTAAAGTCCCTGAGGGTATGGCACCAAGCACCATTGAGAATTCCCCAACACTGACGGGAAAATTATATAGTGTAAGGAATTCATTGTAAGTAAGTAGTACTCCCTCGTTAAATTTTAAAACTTAGTAGTGGCCGCCATTGTTGGCAGCTGAAATTTGGCTGGGCCGCGCTATGAATTCTGGGATATGGTGGGGCACGAAGGACACACCCGACCCATCCTTCAAACTCAGGGGAATGAAGGACGCATTTGAAGGAGTCGAGGAATCGGGACAGCCTTCGTCGCCTGGCTGTGACGTCATCGGCCTTCAAATGCGGCCTCCGGAGGATGCAGCCGACGTTTTGGGACACAGCTTGTGTGTCTTTGTTGGTCATGTGACCTCCCAGCGACTACACATGGAAATGAGCAGTTTAGCTCAAATCTGGCAGGTTTCCATCGTCTGTTTTTGTCCTGATGTCCATGAACATGAACACTGTCCCTGTCAAACACGTCCAGATAATCTGATCCAGTGTTGTTCTTCTTCTGTGGTGTTTATGATGGAGCAGCAGCTGCTGATCCTGATGTCCTCCACCAAGGGGGCAGCAAATTCAGCTGACTGTCATCATTTATTAATTTTATCTTGCAGGGTTTTTTTCAGCAAAACAAATGCTGCAGACAACCTCAATCATACTGTTGTGCTTTATTGCTCCAGCCGTCCTGTAAACGAGTCCCATCTTGTGGCCACATTTGGTAATGTTTCTGGAAACTAGCTTTACTATGAGCCAGTGATGATTATTTTTAATGAGACTGTAAGTGTCAGGGCTCTGTGTGCGGGCAGGCGGAGAGGAGGATCCAAACGCAGGACTCAGACACTAACTTGAAACTCAAAGACCTCAGCTTTATTGCTGGTATGAAAGCAAAACATGAAGTGAACATGGAATATGGAGAACCGAAACACACAGGCATAATCTGATGGTACGACGTGACACCTAGCATGGGAAAACACAGGGCTTAAATACACAGGGTAGTAATGAGGGAATGGGCCACAGGAGGGAGACACAGCTGGGAGAGATCAGGGCTAACGAGACGGGGGAGCTAAGCTGCACACACTAACATAAGACAAAGACTTTCACAATAAGACAGGAAACAAGTACTAAACCAGATGCAGACATGACACTGAACAGAAACCGCAATACACATGAGAACCCAAAACCTAAGAACTGATCCCTCACCAAGAATAACAGAAACAGATCCATAATGATAATAATAAACAAAGCACCAGAACATCAGAAAACAATCCATAATGCAAAAATAAACCAAAACATAATAAACTCAAAATACTGGGTCCAACGGACCCAGAACCGTGACAGTACCCCCCCTCTAAGGGCTGGCTCCCGACAGCCCCAAACAAAAAAGCACAAAGCACCAGGCCAGGGCGGGCGGAGGGGGCCCAGGACGGAGGGACAGAGACCAAACAAAAAACAAGGAGCAACAGAGTCCAAAAACGCAGAAAAGCACATCAAAAACAAAATGAAACCAGAGCTCAACAAGAGTCCATGAAAAGTTCTGGGGGCCGACCGTGCACACGGCAATGGCGGCGGTGCAGGCAAAACCAATCAGGAGACCGACCACTTGGAAGGCAGTGGCGGCCACTGAGCAGGTCCGGAGGTCGGCCGCGTTGCCAGCGGCGGCAACGAACTCCTTCCGGAGGCCGTCCCCGAAGGCCATGATGCCAACTTAGCGGCCTGGAAAACGGCTGGCAGAGGCGAGGCGGAACAGGTCGAGCTGGCTCTGACGGCGGTGTGGCAACCACAGGACCAGGCGGGGCACGACCAGACGAAGACGAAGGCAGAGCTGAAGCCGGACCAGACGAAGACACGGAGGCTGGACCAGGCGTGGATGAAGGGACGGCTGCGGAACCTGACGGCTGCAGGCGGTGATATGAATGCTGCAGGCGGTGATATGAATGCTGCAGGCGGTGATATGAATGCTGCAGGCGGTGATATGAATGCTGCAGGCGGTGATATGAATGCTGCAGGCGGTGATATGAATGCTGCAGGCGGTGATATGAATGCTGCAGGCGGTGATGTAGAAGTCGCGGGGGATGAGTCAGCAGGTGACGGCTGAACAGACTTCCCCGGACTGTCAGCAGATGTGAGGATGTGCTGGCTGGGTCCTCCAGGACCCTCAGCTAACGAGGCGTGGTGGGCTCCTCGGACCCTCCAGCAGACGAGGCAGGACGCTGGCTGGAATCTCCCAAACCCCCAGCGGACGAAACATGAGGCAGACGAAACATGAGGCTGGCTGGAATCTCCCAAACCCCCAGCGGACGAAACATGAGGCAGACGAAACATGAGGCTGGCTGGGTTCTCCCGAACCCCCAGCAGACGAAACATGAGGCAGACGAAACATGAGGCTGGCTGGGTTCTCCCGAACCCCCAGCAGACGAAACATGAGGCAGACGAAACATGAGGCTGGCTGGGTTCTCCCGAACCCCCAGCAGACGAAACATGAGGCAGACGAAACATGAGGCTGGCTGGGTTCTCCCGAACCCCCAGCAGACGAAACATGAGGCAGACGAAACATGAGGCTGGCTGGGTTCTCCCGAACCTCCAGCTGACGAAACTTGAGGCTGGACGGGCTCCTCGGGCCCTCCAGCTAGAGCAGATGCAGGGCCAGAGGCAATAGGGACCCCTGACTGAGGGTGAAGATGAGAGGCTGACTTAGCAGATGACAAAGCTAATGATTCCTCCACTAACTGCGCTACTGACTGGGCTATGGACTGCAACAAGGTTCGGAGAAGGTCTGATTGTGGTAGAGCCTGAGCTATGGGTAGCGGGGGTGAAGACTAAGCTACGGGTGACTGAATTTGAGATGAAAGCGGTGGAGTAGGTGACAGGGCTACAGGTGGATGCTGAGCAGGGGACACTGGAAACTGAGCTACAGACAGCTGCTGATCAGAAAACTGAGCTGAAAGTGGACGGGCAGCTGACTGAATAAACATAGCCCCAGAATCAACAGTTCCAGACGAAACAGTCTTAACTCCTGGATCTGAAAGAACATCAGGCGCACAGTCTTCTGAACCAATGGGAAAATAGTCATTCTTAAAACGAAAACTTTTATTTTCCCGAACCGGAGAAACACGAGCTGTAGTGTTCATGAAGCTGGCGTTCGCAGCTTTGGGGGAAACTGTCTGTCTATCCCTTGACAAAAAAGGTGAATGAAGGGAGACTCTGTCACTCACCCTAGGCGGTTGTTTGAGCTGAATCCCAGGCTCCTGCTGGAGCTGTGAGTGCTGGCTGCATGTTCGCTGCCTCCCTGTTGAAGAGGGAGCGGCGCTGGCGGAATGTGACGAGGGAGGACTCTGCTGTGGCTGCTCCTGCTGTGATGTGGAAATGCTGGGTGAGTTAGGTGGCACGATAATCATCCCTAACATCTTGTAAAAAGCTTGTGCAGGTGTAAGCTGATTGCTGTTAGGCTCGTAGTAATCCTCCCGGGACCGGCTGGAGCGTTTTCTGCGAGACCGGGGCGTCCGCGGGGAGGAAACAGACGAGTGGGCCGAAGGGTAGGCTGCTAGCGAGGAACGGCAGCACGGAGGCCCTCCAAGCGCTAGCCGGGTCCCGTCAAAACGGGAGCTGCGCTTCCACAGTGAGTCCGCTAGATCCATTACTGGTCGCGTCGTTCTGTCAGGGCTCTGTGTGCGGGCAGGCGGAGAGGAGGATCCAAACGCAGGACTCAGACACTAACTTGAAACTCAAAGACCTCAGCTTTATTGCTGGTACGAAAGCAAAATGTGGCGAGACGAGGTTGGGATATAAAGTAAATACTCTTCAGTTTTAAAGAACGACAACGCCACCCTGGGAATTTCACCCAGAGAATACTGGAAATGACACTAAATCACCAAAAAGGCACTTAGGTTCGCTATACTCAATCCAGAGACGAGGTTCAATAATAAACAAATTGACAATTTATTGGTAATTATTTAAAACACCGAATAAAAACATAATCATAAATATTCAAATACAAATATGCTTAAAAAGGTATTCAGAGCTGAGGCTTACCAGTGGAGGGGCAGGGATGCCACACACAACTAAAGAAAGAAAACACACCAAAACACAAGTGCAACACACTATCACACACTCACACTAATAAACTAGACAAGGCAGGTGTGTACACTCAAGGGATCCCACCACCAAGGCACCCTAGTCTCCTCCACGTCGGCACTCCGCATCTGAATAAAAGAAACAAAGAAAATTTTAATATATTACAACAAACTAATGTGTAGCACCGGGGGATAACCCAACTGCAGGACCACACTGGTGATCTACAGCTAGAAAAAGGGCCTCCCACCAGTGGTGTAACAAAAATCCAAACTACAAATCAAAAAGCAATAAAACAACATACAATCTGAATAAAACTCAAATCTGGAGCAAACGGAATCGCCGTACTGCTCCAACTTGCCGTCACACGACGACAAGTTAACAGTCAATCAATATGCACGCCAGCTGACTCCGATAACCGGCATGCATATGGCCGTTGTCCACGCCGACGTCCACTGTAAAAGCTGACAGCAGCAGGGAAAGAAATCTCACAACGGGAACAGACGGTAAAAGCACAGCAAGGCAAAACAGCAGCACTTCAGTTCGTGTAGCTTGGCGCAAAACTAAGGCCCACACTTCCTGCGAAACATAATAAATAATTACTATAAAAGAACAATAGAAGGCAGAGAGCGTAACAAAAGTTGATTACGTACCAAGTAAGCCGGGTCACAGAACGTAAGCAGAATAGCTCAGAGGAGGCCTCTATAGCTACGACCAGCCGCGATGGAGGCCTCAGAAGAATAACCCGCAAATGATCTCCACCACACCGAGGGGAAGTCAGGTGACCAAAAAGGAGACCACAGGCAAGCGACGCAGAGACACTCAAATGGCCACTATTTATACCAGCGCCCCCCAATGGGCCAGGCCGAAAGTGGGTTGGACCGAAGGATAACATTCATCCTGCCACAAAAACATGAAGTGAACATGGAATATGGAGAACCGAAACACACAGGCATAATCTGATGGTATGACGTGACACCTAGCATGGGAAAACACAGGGCTTAAATACACAGGGTAGTAATGAGGGAATGGGCCACAGGAGGGAGACACAGCTGGGAGAGATCAGGGCTAACGAGACGGGGGAGCTAAGCTGCACACACTAACATAAGACAAAGACTTTCACAATAAGACAGGAAACAAGAAGTACTAAACCAGATGCAGACATGACACAGAACAGAAACTGCAATACACATGAGAACCCAAAACCTAAGAACTGATCCCTCACCAAGAATAACCATGAATAACAGAAACAGATCCATAATGATAATAATAAACAAAGCACCAGGGGCCTGTTCTTCGTACCTCGCTAAGTAGGTTAGCCGGATTAGATTGTTGACGATTTCGCGTGATCCTGGATCAGTCGGTTCCTCGAAGCTCATCCGGGACTTGCTGTCATAGCAACAGAGCCGTAAGCGTAAACCTGCTCGGGAGCAGGTTTACTTTATGTAAACAGGATTAGATCGCGGCCACGCAGGTATGTCCGCTTCATTTATACGAAAGCAACAGCGATATTTTTCCACTGTTTCACCATAAATAAATATTATCAATGTAACTAAAGATAATGCAGCACTTGATCCTTTTATTGATGTCACACAGATACATACAGGTCATTTCCTAAAAAAGGGAAATGTACTATTAACATTCTATTACATGTATGTGATTATTACAGATGTAATCCATATTTCAGAGTAGTAATTGTAAATTACTTCGTGTAATCAAGATGAGAGACCACGGCTATAAAAGCGAAGGTGGATTTGGGAAGTCTGTCGCAGCCATGTCCTGTCCGTATACGCGACCAACCCATTGCGGAAGGTGCAAGATTGATAAGGAGAGTCCTCAGAATTCAGCGTATATTGCGGGACAGACAGGATCCTTTAGCTCAGCGCGACAGTGTGCTCATAGAGAGATATCGATTTTCCCGTGAGGGTATTATTTACGTAACCAACTTGTTGACGAGGGGGTGCAGGACCACCACCTGTCTTTTTTTCCTCTGCCCTTTTCTTGGTTGCTGTTATGAACAAACTAACAGAGTATTACAGGCCAGTATTACCTTGCCAAGAGACGCAAAGCAATCTAAGAGATAAATATTACCATTCTGTAGAATACTCCTGTATTCCACTTTTACTTGTTCCCATGTTCTTGTGGGTCCTGTTGTGGCTCTAATGTGAAAGGGGATATAATATAACATATTATAATATAATATAATGCCATATGATATTGGACAATATAGTGTCATATGATAGATCTACCCTACTGCCTACTGGTGTTGGCCAGAGGGGCCGATGGCGCGATATGGCAGCCTGGCTACAACCGTAGCTGCCTCCACCAGTGTGTGAATGTGGGAGTGAATGAATAGTGGTATCGTAAAGCGCTTTGGGTGCCTTGGAAAGCGCTATATAAATCCAATCCATTATTATTATTATTATTAAATTACCTACGAGTTTGATTTGTCAGCAACTTTCTGCCAGCCCTCTCTCCTTGCTTTTGCAGCCTTTGCAGTGTTCTCTTGCGTTTTAATTAAACTCTGAAACTCCTGAAATCCCTCACTCATGAGTTCTTGCTCTGCTGCCGGAAAATACCGAGCACGCCCCTTGGACATTTTCGCCGACCAATCAGCGGGTTGCCGATCAATGTTTCTACTATCGATGCGTAGCCCCTTTTACGACACCCAGTGATGTCACATTCCTGCGTCCAGCTGTAGTAATCGTCAACAGCAGGTGTGTTCGGGGAACCGGATTAGCGAGCTCACGGTTAGCGCGATGGTTTGATCTTGGATGTGTCATTTGATCTTGGATGTAGTAAGCGACGTACGAAGAACGGGCCCCTGGGCCCTATTTCAGGAAGCCGGTTCAGAAAACTCAGAGTGAAAAACGATACTCACGGTTGAGTAACCCCGAACTGTCCAACTCGGAATATTCGGTTTCAGAAAGGCTGATAACAATTAGTTCAATCAACGCGGAGTTGCTTTAACCCCAAGTTAGGCGCGCGCACGAGGATACATAAAGCCCTGATTAGTGGAGCACAGATTAAGCGAGTCACCATGGAGACGGAGGGAAAGAAGGCGCGGTCAATGTATCTTACAGCGCTTGAGGCCGAAATTCTGATGGCAGCATATGCTGATAACATGCAAATTTTGCAGAAAAAAAGTAACACAGCCTCAGCTGCAAAAGAAAGAGAGCATGCATGGCAAAACATAGCCGACAGAGTCAATGCGTGAGTGTTAATTTAAACATTGATCTAGGGATTTCCACCCATTTAACACGTTATTTTATTATATTTTATTTTTTATTTTATACATTTTATTTTGTGATGATGTGAGCTGTTAGATTATTCTGTTATTATATGTTACCTTATATATGTAATCAAAGTAGTTGAATTAGAATACTGCTGTAGATCACATTATACCCTTTAATATAGAGTGTGTGATCTGTATGTAGTTTAGTTCTCGTTATACTTTTGAGTTAAAAGAACATATTCACATATTAGTTCATTAGATAAATGTGCATCACTCTGTATCCTTGATCTGCTGGGAATGTGTTACACTGTTTTCTTGACATGCTTAATTGTTGAATCATGAAGAGAAGGTTGTAAGCAGGAGACTCTGTGCATTATTTGTACTAGAGATGGCACGATACCACTTTTTTATGTCCGATACCGATATCATAAATTTGGATATCTGCCGATACCGATATGAATCCGATATAGTGTTTTTTAATCAACAAAACTGTTTTTTTTTAATATCTTGCTGCATTTTGTATAAGTTCATACTCAAGTTTAAAACAACAACTACACTAAAGCTATTCTGTTATACCTGTATGCAAAAAAATATATATTTCATAGTTCAGCAATACTGATCAATCTAATAAACTTAGACCTACACCATCCTCCCTATTCTGGTATTTTAAAGAGTACTTAGCGTAAATATTAAGCAACCTAACTAATAGGGTTCCAACTCCCAGCAACAACAAAAATAAATAAATAAAAAATAGGGAACCACCCCTCACACTCCACCTCATGATGCTTAATCGACGTAATCAACCTTAATTTGATGCAGTGTGAAAAAAAATGCACAGAAATCAATTATTTTTCAAGAAATATTAAATAGATTCAACATCTTTCTTCAACAAAATTGCAGACTGCACAGATGGTACCATCCCAAAGGAAAAAGTACTATAGCTTACTAGGGTATATATATTAGACTTAATAGTCACTATATACAGTAATTGACTTCTATTCATTTTACATCAAATTAAAACTTTGGGTGTAAGATTCGGATAATTATTTATTAAAAGCTCGACATTTTAAATGAGAATAAGAAAGAAAAGTATGTCTTTGTGCCCCCTTTTCCCTGTTCATGCCGTATCGGCCCCCCTGGCTAAACTTTGCTAGATCCGCCCCTGCACAGTTACCAGCCGTCAGCTACGTAGAAAAAGATCCTCGAGTAGAAACTAATAATAAATAAATTCTAACAACAGCTGATCAAGCTTAAACGTGCTGCTGTTGTTCAGCCGCTGGTTTCCTCTTTCTGGTGCAAAGTGGGCCAAAAACAAACCAGAGAGACGGACTCGCGACAGAAAAGCCGATCAGCTGATCATTAAGCAGTTTCATGATTGAAGTAGCAGCCGGAGAGCGAGAGGCAGTCGCTCGTTAAGCTTAACGCAGGAATGCTTTACAAACATTCAGAGGTGGACTTACACACTTGCTTTACTTCTCTCGGGGATAACTTTGTCGGAGATGAAATGCCGGGTTGCTAGCGAAGCTCCAAATGCTATCCAGACCACCGACAGGTCCCGCACGCCACAGCCGCTCTATCACGTGATGCATACTGCTCCGACGTGCTAACGTTCTGAGGTGAGTTACGGCGTGTTGCAAGTTTTGTGAGGTGCTTTCGTGATATTTAATGGATCGGATTACATTTTTTATTTTTCTCCGATATCCGATCCAGTAATTTAGGTCAGTATCGGACCCATACCGATACGTAATATCGGATCGGTCCATCTCTAGTCTAAAGACAGGGGAGATAGACAGACCACATTCCACACCCCCACCTTACAGAAAGCAGAGAAACAACTGCCGAGGTCATAACTTAGGCGCTGTAACAGAGAAAGAATGTGATGTTTTGGCTTTTACGACTAGCTGGGGGCCACTAGAGACTATAAAAAGCTGAGCAACCCGTCACCATTTTGAGACATGCTGTCGAACCTCTGCAGGCATCTCTCCCGTCCGGACGTTGTAATGCTCTGACTGTTGAATTGTATGGAAATAAATGATTGTTGATTGAGCATTTATACACCGAGTATTGTCCTTCCTTCAGCCCAAAGATTCAAAGAATTGGGTGATTTCAACAGAGCACAAGTGCAACCCAACAGGCCCCAAACGTTCCTGGCAGCAAGTAAAAATGAAATATAAAAATATAGTCCAAACAGGTAAGGTGTAATTGTATTATGAGCCATAGTGCTTGGTCTGTTTGTCCGATGTAAATCAATTGCAGTTAGAGGCTACATTAATTTCCCCTCTGTAAGCACTTATTGAAATTATCTGAGCACATTACAAGTACATATTTGCTTACTCTGTATGCTCAAATGTGACCCGTTATAGCCAACAGAAAAAAAGCGGAGGCCCGAAAAACAGGTGGGGGTCCTCCACCACCACCACTCACAGAGCCTGGTCACTTGGCTTCCACATTTGTGATAATGTTGGCAGCATCACATATGATCTTCACAGTGCAGAGAACACAAATTAGCATCCATTACTATAATGAAATAATTTGTTAGTTTGAAATGCTACAGGGAGCTATGTACCTGTACATTAATGCTGTGGAAAGACTTCCTGTTCACATAGTCTCCTTCATTTACTGAAGGAGCAATGATTGGAATGTGAGTGCCATCTATACAGCCAATCACGCCTGGGAACCGTGAGAATAAATGTAAAATTTAAGTAGTAGTCCAAGTATCACCACATCATGAATTAAGTTTTGTTCATCCTGATACCTGCAATTTTGTGGCATCCCTCTTTGATAAATCTTGTGGGTCTATGACCGGGGAACACCACAAACGAGTACAGGAGACGTTTCAGTGCAACTGTAACATTCCTGACTGCCAGACAGACGGTAGCCTTGGAAACGTGCTCAGCGTCACCAATATTATACAGAAAGCTCCCGTTTGCAAAAAACCGAAGTGCAATACAAATAATATGCACAGAACTGAGAGGATGTCCGCGATGTGTCACATGAGCAATATTAGGCCTGAGGATGTTCTTCAAATAAATTATAGATTGTGCTGAAAAACGGTAACGTTCACACAGGAAATCATCAGGAAATGATAAAATGTCCAAACGCGCTCTAATCACTCTCTCCTGGCGGAGAGCTCTGCGGAGAATTTGGGCTTCAACATCTACTGGCTCTTCAAGGAAGGAGCACGCCATGTCTGACACTTCCTACAGTCAGGTTTCCGACAAAGAGGCGGAGAAGGTCAGGGTTAGTTGAAGTAAACCTGCTAGGGGGCAGGTTAGCTTCACGGAGTGTGTCGTCATAGTGACTCACTCAGGATGAATCTAAACTCGCTTTGTGAAACTGAAAACCCAGAGTTTTCGTTAACTCAGGGTATACTTACTCAGAGTTTGCACTAAACCGGCTTCCTGAAATAGGGCCCAGAACATCAGAAAACAATCCATAATGCAAAAATAAACCAAAACATAATAAACTCAAAATACTGGGTCCAACGGACCCAGAACCGTGACAGTAAGGTTGTATAGTGCAAATGTTGGCATTTGGGGGGGGTTACCCTTATCAGTGCAGAGGCTGCGGCACTTGTAAACAATCATCCAGTTATTACTATTATTATCATAAACTGTTAGATCTGTTACTACTCCTTCAATGAGAGGTCTGGACCTTGACCAGGCGTTACCACTGCAGTTCTTTCATTCTTTTCTTTGTCAACCATTCTACTGTAGGTATGATGGTGTGCTTGAGAAGTAAACAGTGCAGTCAATATATTTGGTACAACTGCGGTAACAGTTTTATTAATAATAGAAATTTTTTTAATGCAAGTAAAGTAATAAAAACATCCATTAGTTCTAGTAAAAATAGAGCTGGCAGACCTCAGTCTAAGGACAATAAAGATGGTGTCAAACTTTGGAAATCACCAACCATCTTACTCAGACTAATATTGTCGATTTGAACACTGCCACCTCAAGCTTCCCTTTCAACTTCTCGGGGTTGTTATTTATCTTTTCAGATCCTTCCAGCAAATGTCTTCTTCTATTATTAATACTGGCACCTAATTACATCATCTAATTAAAGTCTGTAATTACACACAGATCTATTTATGTGTATCAGTATTTCTGTATGAGTGCATGGGTACGTGCATATATAGATGACACTATGCATGAATATACATATATTAGTATAGGTATGTGAGCAAAATTGCATCCACGTTTGCATCTGTGTAGATGAACATATCAGGCTCATCACAGTTGAGATTTCAATTCTATTTTTCTCCCATCCAGGACAAGCTGTTTATAGCTTTTCCTGTTACCCTTGTATGTCCTCGGCCCTATTTCAGGAAGCTGGTTTAGTGGAAAAACTGAGTAAGTATACCCTGAGTTAACGAAAACTCTGGGTTTTCGGTTTCACAAAGCGAGTTCAGCTGCAGCCTGAGTGAGTCACTATGACGACACACTCCGTGAAGCTAACCTGCCCCCTAGCAGGTTTACTACAACTAACCCTGACTGTCTCCGCCCCTTTGTCGGAAACCTGACAGTAGGAAGTGTCAGACATGGCGTGCCACTTCCTTGAAGAGCCAGTAGATGCTGAAGCCCAAATTCTCCGCAGAGCTCTCCGCCGGGAGAGAGTGATCAGAGCGCGTTTGGACATTTTATCATTTCCTGATGATTGTCTGTGCGAACGTTACCGTTTCTCAGCACAATCTATAATTTATTTGAATAACATCCTCAGGCCTAATATTGCTCATGTGACACATCGCGGACATGCTCTCAGTTCTGTACATATTATTTGTATTGCACTTCGGTTTTTTGCAAACGGGAGCTTTCTGTATAATATTGGTGATGCTGAGCACGTTTCCAAGGCTACCGTCTGTCGGGCAGTCAGGAATGTTACAGTTGCACTGAAACGTCTCCTGTACTCGTTTGTGGTGTTCCCCGGTCATAGACCCACAAGATTTATCAAAGAGGGATGCCACAAAATTGCAGGTATCAGGATGAACAAAACTTAATGTATGATGTGGTGATACTTGGACTACTACTTAAATTTTACATTTATTTTCAGGGTTCCCAGGCGTGATTGGCTGTATAGATGGCACTCACATTCCAATCATTGCTCCTTCAGTAAATGAAGGAGACTATGTGAACAGGAAGTCTTTCCACAGCATTAATGTGCAGGTACATAGTTCCCTGTAGCATTTCAAACTAACAAATTATTTCATTATAGTAATGGATGCTAATTTGTGTTCTCTGCACTGTGAAGATCATATGTGATGCTGCCAACATTATCACAAATGTGGAAGCCAAGTGGCCAGGCTCTGTCCATGACTCACAAATATTCCGTGAATGTACACTGAGCACAAAATTTGGACATGGTGAGTTGAGAATACTTTAAAATATATAAAGACCAATTGCTTCAGGGACATTTGAACTGAAGTGTACCCTTCTGTCTTAGGAGAGTTCACTGGCTACTTGCTTGGTGATAGGGGGTATCCATGTTTACCCTATTTGCTTACCCCTTACTCTGACCCTGAACTGGGCCCACAGCAGCGATATAATCTGGCTAATTGCAGGACAAGAGCCAGAATTGAAATGACTATCGGAATGCTTAAGGCCCGGTTCCAGTGCCTGCAAAGACTCAGGGTCACCCCAGAAAGGGCATGTGACATTATTGTGGCATGTGTGATTCTTCACAACATTGCCACAATTAGAGGAGAACACTGTCCTTCTGAACCAAACAGCAGTGATCCAAACCATGAACATCCTGACCCTCCCACGGACATACAAGATGGAAGCGCAGTCAGAGACACCATATGTCACAATCATTTATTTTGACCCATCACCTCAACATGTTGAAAGAAGAATAAACAGATTTTTTGTTCAACTGGCTTTATTGGTCGCCTGTGTTTCCTGTACACAAAGTATTAAAAGATGTAAACCTCATAAAGTGTCTCTGTTGCTTCCTCCTCTGTAACAGCTGTCAATGTTTCTTCATTATTTTCCTGCAGTAAAGAAATAGACAACATTGCTGTTCTACTGTAAACTCATATAATCTGTGGAGTATTACTCACAACTGCATGTTGGTCTGGCTCAACAGGAGGCTGCACCAGATGCAGTACACCATCACCATCAACTGATAGAATATGAGGTTTATACAGGTCACTTATAACTTACAAGGGACCAAATGGCAATTAACAAACATACCAAGCACCTTACACTTCATTGTCATTATGCTCTCAAAGACAACCAAGGCTGAGGGAAGGCAAGATCAGTCGGAAAATAACTTCACTACAAAATAATCCATTATGGTAAAGAGTTTATCAAATGAATGAGTAGCACTGCAAAGGTGACTGTGAAGAAAGGATGTATGCACATCATGTATTATTTTGAATTCACCCCCTATGTAGGCACTTGTGTCTTGCGGGGTTATTGACTCAGAGGATGTCCCCGCAGAGATGCCTTCGGCCACAGGGCGCCCACTGTTTTGGCTGAGGGCCAACTGCTCAGGCTCTGTGAGTGGTGGTGGTGGAGGACCCCCACCTGTTTTTCGGGCCTCCGCTTTTTTCCTGTTGGCTATAACGGGTCACCTTTGAGCATACAGAGTAAGCAAATATGTACTTGTAATGTGCTCAGATAATTTCAATAAGTGCTTACAGAGGGGAAATTAATGTAGCCTCTAACTGCAATTGATTTACATGGGACAAACAGACCAAGCACTATGGCTCATAATACAATTACACCTCACCTGTTTGGACTATATTTTTATATTTCATTTTTACTTGCTGCCAGGAACGTTTGGGGCCTGTTGGGTTGCACCTGCGCTCACATCACATCACAAAATAAAATGTATATAATAACAAATAAAATAACATATGATAAAATAACGTGTTAAATGGGTGGAAATCCCTAGATCAATGTTTGAATTAACACTCACGCATTGACTCTGTCGGCTATGTTTTGCCATGCATGCTTTTGCAGCTGTGGCTGTGTTACTTTTTTCCGCGGAATTTGCATGTTATCGGCATATGCTGCCATCAGAATTTCAGCCTCAAGCGCTGTGAAATACATTGACCGCGCCTTCTTTCCCTCCGTCTCCATGGTGACTCGCTTAATCTGTGCTCCGCTTATCAGGGCTTTATGTATCCTCGTCCGCGCGCTTCACTTGGGGTTAAAGCAACTCCGCGTTGACTGAACTAATTGTTATCAGCCTTTCTGAAACGGAATTTCCGAGTTGGACAGTTCGGGGTTACTCAACCGTGAGTGTCGTTTTTCACTCTGAGTTTTCCAAACCGGCTTCCTGAAACAGGGCCCTCGTCTTGTGCTACTGTTGTTAAAAATAAAAAACAAAAACAAAGTAAGCTAAATATACTTTGGGAGCAGTAATTAGGCCTTGGTTACAATATAAAGTGTAACCAAAATCAATTACGTAGTATTATTATAACCATAAAACTATCACATTTTCTGTGGTCGGCAATTATCAGAAGCCCAATTCCACACACCTGCAAGTCTGTGATTCCTGAGAAAGTGCTTGGACATTAGTCCAGCTCCAACTTATGTTCAAAAAAAAAAACGTGTAGAATCCTTTAACACACTCACTTTACTGCAGCAAGTGTGAAAGCATTTAGGTTGGACAAAACCCAGAGTATAGCTACCAACGGTACATTTACTACACTTCACACATCTGTCTAGAATGTGCCTCCATTGTTGAACAAGAGGAAGTGGCCTACTGTGCATGTACAATTTTATTTACATTGCAAACATCTCATGTGTCCAAAGACAGCAAAGTCATGTCCAAAATCATATGAAGCTGAACAGACTTCAGATCGGAACGAAATGAAAGGAACTTGTGTGGGTCAGTCTTTCTCTGCAATCACCTGCAGTGAAGTGACAATGAAATTAAAGAATTTGGAGCTTTTTGTCACTGCTGTTTATTGCACTGCATGTTTTAATGCAGTTAGTACTAAACTGAAATTAGAGACCACACAAATCCACTGTTGGCTTAATACAATTTTATAAAGAACAAAGCTAATTTCACAAAGTATCTCAGAGATTTTGTTTTTGACAAATCATTGTAATAAAAGACATGAACAGATCCACAGGAAACAATTTAAAAGTATCCATAACTCATTGAGCACACTGTCAAAGGCTGACGAGGTGCATGCAAGCTACCTGGATTTCATCCTAATCATTTCAAATTTTACTTTTTAAACAAATGGAGACCATAAGTACAAATGCTATAGAGTAAAGCAACATTTCTCAGAGTGTCTCAGGTGTCGCCCAGTAACCTACACAGAAGTGTTCACTGTGGCTCCAGCACTTATTCAACAGAATAAGTAACAAGGTATTAGTCTTCAGGCTGAAGGTCAAACAGATGTTTAAAAAAATTTTTTTGCTGTCCTTCTGCAATCCACTCTCTTCATCCACTCACTGCATTAGGCCCGTTGTCTTCTCCTGGGTCAAATCACTGAAATGGAACAAATTTGATCAGCCTTTGTAAACATTTCATCTCAAAAAGAAAATCTCAGGTTTTCTGTTCCTGAGACTTGTGTGTGCGCAGCTTTGATTAATGTGTAATCAGAATGAGTGACCATTTACCTGATCATCCTCGCCACCTCCTTCTTCATCATAGTAATAGACGTTGTCTCTGACACCATCATCCAGCAGGAGTGGCTCCTTTTTCTCCCTTTTCCTCTGTTTTGTAACCAGCAGCACTAGCAGCAACAGCGCTGAACACCGAGCACAACGTTTAGCACACAGTAACCAACCAAATCCTACTTAGCCGGGAAAGGAAAGAGATGCACCGTCCTGAGACTACAGATGTGTGACTCACCGAGCAGCAGGATGGCTCCAAGTATTCCAAGGATAAGGGGCAGGTTGCTGGGAGCTGCACCATAGCGTCCTGGACCTACCATTATCATAGGCACCAATGGTTGCAGTGTATCTGTAGTTTGTGACGAAGATACCCTCTCTGTCCATGGACGTGTACACTTTAATAAGACCTGTGTCCTTGTCCACGTTCAGCCAGCCTGCTGGGTCAATCAATATTTTGTACCTGTACAAGACAGTCACAGAACGATAGTAATACTATCCAGGCAGAATGATTAGAATTAGCATGTTTCACAATGTGATACAGTGGAACCCCGACTTACGAAATCAATTCGTTCCCGAGGGTCTTTCGAAAGTCGAAAACTTTCGTAAGTCGATGCACCCATCGCGCGTTTTGACTGAGGCGATGCTGAACGATAGGCTATAGGCTAATTGCTAACCAGAGCAACAATACGTCGTTCAAGTGGAACAGCGAAGCGCAAGTATGGAAGCCAAGGGGTTGTCACATGAATCGGAAGGCATTGTGTGTGGGCTCAGCCAATCAGAGCCAGTGGATTTCGTTACTCAGGCATTTTGCCATAACATGGGCAAAAATATTGCCGTTCAGTGCCTTCGTAACTTGAATTTTTCCGTGAAACGGGGTATTCGTAAGTCGGGGGTTCCACTGTATTTGATTTTGAACATCCTCCGCTTTCTCCTCAGGCTAAATACACGGTGCAAGAATTAAACACATTAACTGTTACAGGGTTCTCACATCATTTAAAAATACTGGTGGCCAATAGTACCATCCATCAGCCTCCTAGTAGATGCAGCTATGGTAGGAATTTGAATGTCTTAAGTTGCCTCATTCTTGGGTTATCGGATTCACAAACTTTGGTGTCCACAGCGCCTGTCCAGCAGGGTGGTGACAATACCCAATGAGCCTTTTACAACTAAGGAGTTAAAAAAATGCTTTAAGACCTTAATGATACAAATTAACTAATTAACTGTATTTGGGTCTTTTATAAGCCTAATATTCTATTATGGTATACAGCTATTCAGTGTTTTATCGCTATAGACAGTATTCTGTAATTATATCTGCCACACATGAGGACAGTGAATCAATTTTGACCATCAAACAGAACAAGGAATCTAAAACATTTATCTATAAGGAAATTTAATATTTGCAGCACTTATGAGGTCAATGATACATTTTCTTTAGCAGTAGAAAGTCTCTCCCCCACCCCCCGACTTACGAGACTGTCTGCTTGCGTGCAGTGTCTGGGTCTGAAGCAGTGTACTGCACCACGGCTTCATCCACAGCAAGGTCCTCTGGTTTTACCACAAGAATCTCCTTTGGATCAAATATTGGAGCTTCATTCACATCTCTCACATTCACCACCACTGTGGCGGTAGAAGTGACCACAGAAACACCAGGAGCAAAAGGAATCTCATTCTCCACTGAAACCAACAGAGTGTGCTTGCTGGCCCTCTCGAAGTCCAGCTCCTGGTTGGAAGGAAGGGAGGAGGAAGGAAAACAAAACAAAAAAAAACAAACAAAAAAACCCACACACAACATGAGGGTGTTGGCACAGATTTTTGTGAGGATACAAGAAATCACAAAAATGCTGCCATCAAATGACACAAACATTCATAGATGATAAATATCTCCCAATATTATGAATGAATTCCTGATTTTCTTCCTACCTTTGCAGTAGAAAGGATTCCTTCCTGTTTGTTAGTTCCCGTTTTTACTGTGAAAAGTCCATCAGGATCACCACTGACGATCTTGAACTTGGCGTTCCAGGCTGGAGTTTGTGGTTCATCCTCATCTGTTACTATCATCCTAACCACCACAACATCCTTTTTGTTTTCATCAACTGTTGCAGTATACTGTGAGAAAATAAAGGATGGGTCAGAAATCATGGCAGTGAAAACAGATCTAAAGACTCCTAACTAGGAATGGAGAATAATGGCCTCAGTTTGTAGTCTGTGTCATTATATTAGGTTCATTACTTAATGCAAGTCTACAACTGTGGAGTCCATAAATTTAATTTGCTATGCATGTGGTAAAATATTGTTTTTAACTGCATTTGTACATTTCCCATGTGCTGTCAAAGCCTGGGTTTTTGCTGTGTCACAGTATGTGTGAGTGCAACATTAATAATGCAGTTAGATACAGGATGAATGTTCTGCTTTAACCATGTGAAAAAGCAGCAGTTAAACAGGAAGTTTCCAGTTACTTCGTACTTACAGATTTCTGAGTGAAGACTGGAGCGTTGTCATTGCTGTCCGTCACCGTGAGGATGACTTTGGTTTGTCCACTTAACCCTTCTCCCGCCAGATCTGCTGCTTGTACTGTCAGAGTGTACTGTGGATATTTCTGGTAAGATACAGACATCAGCTCATCAACAGGAAGGAAGAAACAATGACATCGGTTTTACAGACTGTAACACAGCCTTCAGACGGACTAAAGCTCTTCATCTATGAAGGCCAATTCTGCTGAGAAGCTGAAGCTAAACTCATTTAATATTTCGCTTATGACAAACATGATGCTGTTGAGAGCCTTGGTCAAACTGTTAGAATAAAGTATTTCTTGACCATTTGGCACAAGGCTGTTTGTTGTTGCTCTGTGACTTCTTTGTGTTTCAAAGAAGTTCATGATGCTGCACCAGAAACAGCTCTGATCTCCTGTAGTCTGCATGGAAGACACAGACTAGTCTGACAAACTATTCACCAAGTATAAATAGTTTGTCCAGAGGTATGACACAAACCAGAAATGTAGACAGAAACTAACTATACTTCAGAGACTGTGTCTAGTTTTACTGTCAAAAAAAACTAAAAAAAACAAAAAAAAAAAAAAACCCCACCATGTTTTTTTGCATCACCCTCTTTGTGATTGATTTCTAGCAGTGACAGGCAGACTGCTGATCCGGATTCATTATAAAATGTTTTTTTCAGCCCTTCGGTGTAAAAGGACACTTGTGTTTTAAATGTGTTTAACAGGTCTTACCTCTCTGTCTAATCCGCTACCAGTGACTCTGATGCTTCCAGTAACTGGGTTGATTTCAAACATGTTGTCAGTGGGCAGCGGTGGGTCCTGATTCAGAATACGATAGCGGAGCTCTGAGTTGTCAGTCCCTGGCTCATCGTCATCTTTGGCCTCAACCTTAACCACCTCCGTCCCTGGAGTGGAGGAAATAAAAAAGAAGTTCCTGAAGGTCTTCACACTGCTTCAATTACAAGATTTACTAAATAAAATTGACTTAATGCAAACGTCTGCTAATTTCCTTCCAACCCAAATCCTTCTCTGGTGCTTTAGGTGTCATTCTGAATTTCTTTAAATCTCTGGGCATCTTGAAATTCATTAAATATAGTGGATAAGTATTAGAAACACGAACAAAAGCAAAGAAAACTACCCAAGTCCAGAGGCAATAAGGTTTCTATACATACCGATGGCCGTGGCCTCAGCAACATTTTCTTTGTAGTCTGTAGTAAAATAAGGTTTGTTGTCGTTCTGGTCGATCACATTGACTTTAATCTCCATAGGATCCTCAGCTTGTCCTGCTCCGTCATCCACAGCATGTGCTTCAAACTACACAGACAGAAGATTTTAAGTTTAGATTCGCCCCCACACAGACACACTTTTCCAATAGAGATTGACAGACCACGTGACTTTCGCGCATTGCATGCCGGGAACTCGTGGCAAAACAATCCAAGTACCTGCATCAAATGCAAGCATTTGCAGCACCGCAAAACGTTCATTCTTCGGTTCCAATAAATTCTTGCTTTTTCTTTGCCCCCCAAAAAGGTTCTGTACAAAACGAAGGAGAACAATGCCGGTCCGTACAAAGACAGACTTGATGAAAAGTCAAAGAAAAGATAAAAAAATCAAACCAGTGAAAGGGTCAGACCCTTACGAGCACACAGTGGACAAAAGACGTCAGCGTGCTGCCCAACTTTCACCACGCTCAGATTTATAATCATACGGTTCTTGGAGTGAGTGCATACACTCATGAAGTTTAGTAACTTCAGGTCACTGCAACAAGCCCAGGTACAGTTTACCGACGGATGGGTGCAGGACCTTGAAATGCACCGTGTAGAACGAAAGACCATCGTACGTATCATAAGTTTACCAGTCTCACAAATCGTCGTCATAAATACACATTCCTTAACCGTTTATTAATAGGACCTTTGAGCTCAACGGTAATTAATTAGTAATGGAAATAATTTCTGGTAGCATCACAGAAATGTAGCAGTGACAATAATACTGTATGCTGTAATCGTACTGGGCAATTAGTGATACAAAACAACTGTTTTATCCTGTGAATAAAAGTATATGTTTTTGTCAATGTACCATAATAACAGAAGCGAAACGCAATATTGTGTCAGGACAATTCACTATTTATGCACAATAAACAAAGGAGCATAGCGCGACCATTTCTGTTCAGCGCCAGACTTGCTTGTAACCTATATCACCAATTATGTTATGAAAATGACGCATTAACTACAACAGCAGACTGACCTTTGTGGGAATGTCTGGAGCAGACTAACCTGTGAGCTGGAGTGTTCTGGGACGTTATATTTGGTCTTTGAATGGCTGCAATCCAGTCGCCTCTTTGTTACTTCGGAAACATGGCTCGAACAATTTCTCTTCAACGACGTAATCCGATAACAACCGATCTCTTTACCCGTCGGCTTCCCGTGGCTGTCATGTGACCGGCTATTGCAGTTAATGATACAACAGCTTCTTGACATTTTTTGTGTTTCTTTTTATCGCTGTGTAACTGATTTCAATTGAAAGCCTGCATGCACTAGTACCTCTTGCCACGAGTTCCCAGAATTCTTTGCGGTTTTACCCCTGAGTGACGTCACATTTTCAATCTCTATGGGGATCAAAATGCAATAATCAAGTACACACATGGAAAATCATTTGGACAGAGTGAGGATGATTACCAGGTAATGAGCTGTTTCCTCTCTGTCGAGTGGCTGTGTTACATACAGATAGCCCGTCTCTCTGTCCATTGTGAAACGATTAACAGGAGGCAGATCAGCTCCAGGACCAGTGATGCTGTAAAAGATCTTCTTTAATTTATCGTCACTAGAGCGGATCTGGAAAAACAAACAAAAACTAATGAAAAACACAACAGGACTAATTAAGATCACTCTCACCATCTAAACTAACTGTTAAATAGTAAAGAGGCTGTGCATTAGACTCAAATTCAAGAGATTTCTGGTTATTTTTGATATATAGATCAGAAGGACTCCTTGTGATCTCAAATCAAAAAGATTGTTAGATTCTCTAAGCATTTTGGGCACACTATAATTACTCATTGTAAATAATTTGAGTTATTAGCGTAGTGTTATCGTCAACCAATTTACTCCAGTTTTAGTTAATTTTGTGTGTCACTGTTGCCAAGTTCAAAACACTCCAAAAGCGCAGGATTAAGACCCTATAGTATTAGAAAGAAATCACAACAATCAGCTGATCTCCATGAGTAAACACTTGTCACCGTGAGAAAGCAAACCCCCTTTTAACTAGAGAAATGTCCAACAGAACCAGGTTCAAGGACAGGGAGCCATCTGCCACAAATTGTTGGGGAGTGAAAGATGGGACAAATTTTAGCATTTATAAACTGAAATTTAAAAAATAAAAACAATTATACCCAAGAGACAAATAAATCTTTAACTTGGCACTTAAGTATCAACTTTTCTGTCTGCCAACAATATATAGATCTTTACTTGTGCCTTTACACTTCACTTGCGTTACTCTAAAGTTAACTGATAGTCATACTAAGAATTACTTATGACATCCAAGAAAAAAAAAAAAAAAGACATGCGGACTGCAGAGGAAACAACAGCGAGATCCTATGCAGAAATAAACATTTAAAATGCAGTTTATTGTCAAATTAATCACAAGGTCATTCAGTTCACCTTACCCAAACTACTTTCATGGGATACGTTCCTCTCTGATTCTCACTAACACTGAGTACAGGAATAACCCAGCCCCGTTTCCTCCTCCTCAGCCCTCCACCAGACTTGGGAAATTGCAGAACGGGCACTTGTGGCTCAGTGGCATTCTGGAAGAACATACAGACAGCTTTTTTAGCAAAAGCTTGGATAGAACACCACTCAGAACTTAATTAAACTACGAGGAGGAGCACAGACGTTCTCAGAACAAGTTTTAAATTATTTTCAGACTATGATGGGTCTGTCCAGAGTTAATATCAGTTTCAACATCTTAGCCATGAAGGCCAATGAGGCATTATCATCACCCTACCAAGCAGGACATGTTGATACTCAAGTTTGTGAATCTGATAAATTATATGTAGCCTCACGAGTTAAGATGCCATCTGTTGTATCTACTAAAAGTGTCGGAAACAGGCATTTTGCATGTATCGATTCCAAATGTACTTTTCATTCATGCCCCATTAAACAGAGTCTCTAAACCTACCTCTGTGTTGTTAATAGAGTCCATTTCAGTACTGTGATGCTGAATGTTGAAGTTTGTGTGGGCTACATGGTGGTGCTTTCCACGGTGATGCTCAGGGTGAACGACACTGACTGGAACTGTTGTTTTGTGACCATGAGAGTCCCAGGAGTGGATGAAGAAGTTCTGGTGTCCTTTATGAAGAACAACCTCTCTGTTTACCTGGAAGGTAAAAATAAATATATAAAAAACAAAACCTTTAGCAGAAATACAACATACGCTACATTCGTTAGACTAAGTCTCCACAAATCTTACTTTAATATCTTCTTTTCTAAACTAACCCCAACTTTGCTGTCAGGTCTGTCAACTCTACTTACCGTTAATGTACCATCTGCCTTTACAGTAAAGCGACTGTCATCAGTGCTGAAAAGAATTACTGTGCGCTCTGTGCAGTCAGTGAAGCCCACTGGGAAAGGATAGAAAAGAGTTAATCATTATGAATGTGGTACATATAGTGAAAAATCTGGCAAGTTTTTTGTATTCAAAGAAAAGCGACAGACACCACTCCCTCTTCCTTAAGAAAAGCAGCATAAGTGACTGCAAGATGACTAAATGGTTTTTAGCTCTGGATAGTAGCAACACTCAGTCAGGTTATCAACATTATTTACTTTTAACAAAAGTGTCAAAACTGCATTTACACACACACACACACACACACACACACACGGCCAATTTTTTTTTTATTTGAAGTACACATTCTCATACAACCATCAATCTCGCTTTGAGGGTTTAAATTGGTAAAAAATATTAATAAAAATTTGGCGTTTAGCTCAGGTTGTCATTTCAAAAAGCAACAAAATTGCCAGTGCAGAACAGATTTTTTCTGGTTTCCATTAAAGACAACATAACTACACAACACCTCACTTCCCACACCCTTCAGGGGACCATGCTTATGAAAATTACATATTGACAACGTAATGTTAATCCATTCTTCATTTCTTTCATTCACTTTAATACTTAACATTCATTGTTAAATTTCTGCGATGGGTAATTCATTTTTAGGATACAAGAAAGAAGAGAAGGGATAAACAGCCTTGACTTGAACTAAAACAATTCATAGAATTGTCTAAACCTACGTATTCTTAGAAAACAGCCTATTAATATAAAACTATCAAGACATGCAGTCAAAGTAAAGCAGTATTGGAAGAGGAAAAGGTTGGGCCAAGAAAGCTAAAACAATGTTTATATTTTAGTAGGGTTGGAACCATCAATCATTTCGAACCAGCTATTCTACCCATTATTCACTGCTCCTTATAGAAGTATTGTGGAGTAAGTGTTTGCTTCACTACAGCCTTTTCTCATTAGTGCCTACTTAACTTGATTTTTAGTTTTTTTAGGTTGCAGTACTTTTGGCACCTACTCTAGGGCCCTGTTGGCAACTACTCTTAATGACATTTTACTGAATTGTATTGAAAAAGGACAGAAACTGGCATATGATGTCCAGATATAGATTTCTGCAATATTTTCCTAAATAAACAAGGTAAAGCTGTACATACATTTACACAGCGTTTTAATCTGATTATCATAAATTGCTTGTGTCTTGAAAACCCCCCCATCAAAGTGGGTAATTAGTTATTCAGTAGAGACAATTGATAAAGAAACAAATATTCACATTAAAGCAAACATGCATAACCACAGCCCATTTAAAACAAAACAAAAAAACAAAAACTGTTTAAGTCTGTTTATAAGAAGCTTTTAAAAACCTTTCAGTTAACTGAAATCAAAGAAAACAGTTCCTTTTTCAGAGTTTCACTTGAATAGCAAAGCCTGTAAAACAGGTTCGGGGATAGTGCTCTGACCAGCAGGTAAAAGTAACAGAAGCAGAGTGAGAGCAGGCTGAGACATGTTTGGGTTTCAACTAAGAACAATGTGCCCAGCTAATCTGCTGAAGGCCATCTGGGCTGGAGGAGTCCTTTACAACAGCAGAGTTGTTCCATGTAGGGCTGCAACTCAGGTCTAAACCCTCCGACAGTTTCATACAAACAAATCTGTAATGTGAAATGATACTAGACAATAGAAACAAATACCCAAAAACAATTTCATTTAGATTATGACTAAGAGTAACGCACCATCCAGAAAACATTAACATCCAAATCAAAAACACGTTTAAAAACACCCATGTACGAGCCTACACTGGGTTGCTCTTACCTTTGCCCAGCCTCATGCCCGGCCTCAGATGTTCCCTGGACACTCTGAAAACCAGCAGCTCTGACTCAAATCCAGGCACACATGTTGGCCTGTTAGCTCTCTCTAGTGCTGACACCTAGGAGAGGAGCAACAGTTTCAGTTAGACGTACAATAAGACTTCAGGCTTATAAGAGTTCGAAACTGAATAACTATATGTTTTTAAAAAAAAAAAAATCAAAAACTTGAAATGTTTTCAGCATTGAAAGGTCAGGATTTTAGGTTTTTCCTTAAGCTGAACGTCGTGCAGCTTTGAGCTGTTGTTCAGAAAATGCCTTGGCAAAGCATTGCGCTGCTTAATATACACAGTTTAAACACTAAATAAAGAACAAAATAACTGTCACTTTAAATACTAATGAAAATGTGTCTAACGCTCCGTGTAATTATATGAATGAATTGAAAGTGTGCCTGTAAGCCAAATGACTTTATTTCATTTTAAAATCCCAAAAACGATATTACTTGGATGATAGTCCTTTTTCTCTTTTACATTAATGAATCTTTTTAAAAAAGTGCTTCTCGATATGTGTAAGCGAAACAGACTGGAGTGAACAAAGCTGAAACCACAACTCTGAACTGGAAATTAACCTGCAGACAACGTCAAGAGCGGAATCAGGGCGAGGCTCGCTCACAACCTCGAACTCTTCGAGGCGGAAGGGTATGAAAAGAAAAAGAAAGACGGCCTAAACCTCCGCGTGTGTTCTGCGGTTTCGACACTTTTTTAAAATACATATTTTTTTAAATGTTTGTTGCAGATTGCTCTGCGGAGAAAGCTGCTACACACAATAAGGATTTTAGACCCCCACAAGTTCGTTTGGCCCACTTAGTCCCAGCAAGTACCATAGCTGATAAAAGTATTTCTTTATTAAAATCGAAGGCTACTTCACGCATAAAGAGGTGCCGAAATTATTCCGCGAAGAAAAGAAAGGAAAGACTGCTTGTGAGATACCCGGTGTTGTCCAGTTCAATCAAATAAGTAACAGGATTAACCGACATTGATTTTTTGCGACTCTAAGCAGAAGGGACAGTGAGAGAATTGAGCACCGATGGCAAAATATTAACCAAAAGAGGAAGTCTCACCTGGAAAACGACGATTAAAGCACCAAAAACCGCGAACAATGCGGTCGCCATTTGTCTAAGTCGTATTTTTAGTATTCCTCTCGAGTACACAGCCAAAAACGAAAAGAATCCTAAATATATTCCTCTTTGAACTCGCTTCTTGGCGTCTTCCTGTTGTCCCCTATATATTAGCAATAGTATAGATATGTAAGTATATTACAGAAATGGGTCTATTATGGTATGTTATAATGTACACGGTATTATCAGCAATGATCTGAGTCTGAGTTCAGTTAGCCACATTCGGGAGCTCTCAGTCTCATTTCCTCTTACTGATAATCTGTCTCTCACTCCCCATGTCTTTCTCACACATGCACACACACTGACATTCAGACTTTATCCACAGTTGCTTACTAAGAGTCACTAAAAAACACGTGAAGCTGCTGACAGAAAACCATCTTTCATTTGTAAAGCCAACCAACAGTGTTATAAAGTCATTAGTGTGAAACCAGCCTAAAAAAACCACAAATGACTGTCTGAAAACCAGTGGATGTATTCAGCTGAGTGTTGAAAGGAAATCATCGACAGTATCCCCGAACAGAAGCCAAATACAGAATTTGATGATACAAATTTAAGCATTCAGCTTTATTTTCTTCAGTTTTCACTGTCATCTGAATACACAACATCCCATTTGCTAATAAGCTGTTGTAAGCGTACCCACTGAAGTAATGCTATGTGCTGATAAACATCAGTAATTGATACTGAAGAAAAATGGACTTTTCTCATCCATGCTGTTCTTACCCTCACAGTCTGAAAGCATGTGACTGAGAGAATGCACTACTACTTTATTTTAAATAGAATTTCATTTATTCAAGTCCAATAGTTTAAGTGAACAATGTTTGTAGTAGTCTACAACAATAGTTCTCCAGGTTTCTTGAAGGACATTAGTAGTGATATACCTGTACTTTCTTTCTCCAATGTGGCTTTAATGCAACTAGTCTTATAATTATCTACTAGTCTGCAACAGTTAGACTCGATGATTACACATAGATGATTTAACTACTTTAGGGGCATTTCACTTTTCTAAAAGTTTCACAGGCCAACAGTTTTAAATAGAGCACCACAAACAACATGTATTCTTTTAGAAATAAACTGTGACACTTCTTAAAAACACATATTCACACCTAGCCACACCCTGTAACAGTTAGACAGAGGGGGTGCAGTTAGGCTCCCAACAGTCTGCAAAAAGGCATGAAGCAAACAAAAGAGGCTCCCTTATCAAGAGCATCCCAGCCCAAAGGGGTTTCTTCACAAACAGTTAATTCCATTATCTTATCTTATCATGTCAGAGGCCAACAGAAACCATGTCCAACAGAGTCTCCAAAGGCCTGCTACCTTTCTTCCTTACATCGTGCTCTTTTATCTAAATCAAATCAAATCAAATCAAATCAGACACAAAACCCCGAGGCTTTCATTATTATATCTGGAGACTTTAACCATGCCACACTGGACTCTACTCTGGCTGCTTTTCACCAGTTTGTGAATTGTCCCACAAGGAGCAACAGGACAATTGACCTACTGTATGCTAATGTGAGAGATGCATACAGAGCCACCCCCCTCCCCCCACTAGGGAAGTCAGACCACAACCTGGTTTACCTACAGCCACAATACACACCCCTCGTCCAAAGGCAGCCTGTCACAATGCGCTCCATCCGGAGATGGACCCCAGAAAAGGAGGATGCTCTGAGAGACTGCTATGACACCACAGACTGGGATGTGCTCCTGAGCCCACATGGTGAGGACATAGAGGGGGCGACACACTGTCTTACAGACTACCTCAACTTTTGTGTGGACACAGTCGCCCCTGCTAAGACGGTACGGTGTTATCCTAATAACAAACCATGGGTAACACAGGAAGTCAAAGCTGTCCTCAACATGAAGAAGAAGGCTTTCAGGAGCAAAGTGAAGGAGGAGATGAAAGCAGCACAGCGGGAGGTGAAACGCTGCCTGAGGGAAGCAAAGGACACCTACAGGAGGAAGGTGGAGCAGAAGTTGGAGAGGAACAATATGAGGGAGGTCTGGAATGGTGTGAAAACCATCACAGGCCACAACACCAAGAAAAGCACAGTGGGGGGGACTGTGGAGAAGGCAAACGAACTCAACAACTTCTTCAACAGGTTTGACCAGCCCACAACCCCCCCACCCTCACCCTCACCTTCACTACAGAGTCCTCCCCCCACTCTCCTGCCTCCCTCGCTTCCCCCCCTTCCTGACACCATGACACCCCCCTCCTCCAATCAGCAGCAAGACATCTCCCCCCCTCCCCTCCTCCCAAACATCTCCCAGTGTCACAGTGGATCAGGTCAGGAGGCAACTGAGGAAGCTTCGCCCCAGAAAGGCAGCAGGCGTGTGTCCTAGGATGCTAAAGGCGTGTGCTGCTGAACTTGGGGAGCCGCTACAACGAGTCTTCAACCTCAGTCTGCGACTGGGGAGAGTGCCCGCCCTATGGAAGACATCCTGCATCGTCCCGGTCCCCAAAAAGAACCGGCCCAATGAGCTGAATGACTTCCGACCGGTGGCACTGACGTCACATCTTATGAAGACTCTAGAGCGGCTCTTCCTCAACCTCCTCCGACCACAGGTACAACATGCCCAGGACCCACTACAGTTTGCATACAAGGCGGGTGTCGGAGCGGAGGATGCCATCCTGTACCTCCTACACAGAGCCCACTCACACCTGGATGGGGGAAAAGGCACGGTCAGGATACTGTTTCTTGACTTTTCCAGTGCCTTTAATACCATCCGGCCCTGTATGCTTCAGGAAAAACTGAACAGGATGGAGGTGGACCCCTGCCTGGTGGCTTGGATCTCCGACTACCTCACCGACAGACCACAGTACGTCAGGCTGAAGGACATCACGTCTGACACTGTGGTCAGCAGCACAGGAGCACCACAGGGAACTGTGCTGTCCCCTCTTCTCTTCACCCTGTACACCTCTGACTTCTGCTACAACTCTGAATTATGCCATATTCAGAAGTTTGCAGATGACACGGCCATCATGGGGTGTATCTGGGATGATCAGGAAGAGGAGTACAGAAGTCTGGTGAGGAACTTTGTCGCATGGAGTCACACAAACCACCTGCAACTCAACACCTCAAAGACTAAGGAACTGGTTGTGGACTTCGGGAGGTCTAGAGCAGGTCCACTGCCGGTTCAGATAGAGGGGGAGGAGGTGGAGGTGGTCAACAAGTACAAGTACCTCGGGCTGTGGGTGGACAATAAACTGGACTGGTCATGCAACACAGAGCACCTGTATAAAAAAGCCCAAAGCCGACTGTACTTCCTCAGGAGGCTGAGGTCTTTTAACATCTGCAGGAAGCTCCTGAGGATGTTTTACCAGTCAGTGGTTGCTGGAGTACTTTTCTATGCTGTGGTGTGCTGGGGGAGCAGCACAGCAAAGAGGGACTCATCCAGGCTGGAGAAACTGATCAGGAGGGCTAGCTCTGTGGTCGGCATGAAGCTGGACACTCTGGTGACAGTGGCAGAGAAAAGGACATTAAAGAAACTGATGGACATTATGAACAATGCCAGGCATCCTCTGCACACGGCCATAAACAATCAGAAGAGTCTGTTCAGTGACAGGTTGCTTCTCCCCAAGACAAGAACTAACAGACTTAAAAACTCCTTTGTCCCACACGCCATCAGACTGTTTAACTCCTCTCTGGAGGGGAGAGGGAGGGGAAACAGGAGGACAAAGGAGGGGGGAACAACTAAGCTGTAGTGCCTCTGCACCTCACTGTACAATACCTTGTGCAATACTTTTTGTAAATAGTCAACAGTGCAATAGACTCAATACTTGAAATGTGCAATTCACTTGTATTTTTATTTTTTATTCCTATTTATTCTATTTATCCCCTTTGTATATTTTATTTATATTTGTCTCTGTATTTATATATGTGTGTGTGTGTGTGTGTATATATATATATAACAGTTCTGTAACTGTAACTTCGGTCGTTGCTGTGCTTTTTTTTGGAAGTCGAATTTCCCAGAGGAACCCACCCGAGGGATTAATAAAGTTCTATCTTATCTTATCTTATCTTATCACATGTGCAGGCACACTGGCACAGCACATGCGAGTGAAATTCTTGTGTGCGAGCCCCACAAGCAACAGAGATGTGCAAACACAACAACACAAACGAGCAAAATACAAGAATGGCCAACCTGAAACTAATAAATATATGTACAATATATAATAGTGTATGCATTTCTGGATGTGTATACTAAATATTTTCCTACGTGTGTGTGTGTGTGTGTGTGTGTGTGTGTGTGTGTGTGTGTGTGTGTGTGTGTGTGTATACACATTTTTACAAATTAAATAGTAAAAAAAAAATAATAATAATAATAATAATAAAATATATAAAATATACAGAGTTGAATATGTGCAAAACAAGTGGCATTTATATATCTCTACATCTCAGAGGTCAACTGAAAGTAGCCCCACAAAAACACCCCATAAGACACACAGTATTTTCCTCAGCACTTCACAACTGCCGCAAGGTATATCGTTTTAACTTTTTATTTTTTCACCAGAATGTGCGTTGGAGCCGACTTTGCTACCCGCACAGAGCGTTTCTGACAGTCGGGCGCTGCTTATACAATAGAGAAAAGCAACAATACAGAGTGTTTCTCTGCTCCAAGAAATCCGAGGGCCTTTCACACAGTAAGCATGTCTGTTATACCCAGGGCATAAATGTCTGTATGTCAGTGCTGATTATTCAAACCCTGTTTAAAATGTGCTGATGTATTTTTATTTTTTTGCACTAAGTAATCCCAAAATACAAGAATTTGTGTACACGCCATCCACTGATACACATACAATAGTAATGCTAATCTACTCGGTCTATTATTTAGCACGGTTATACCATTGTGAATTTAGCTATACGAATATGCTCAAGAGTCTATCATATGTTTAACATGCAACTAAAAATTCGAAAATATATATTTTTTAAATCAGTAACTTTGCAAATTTAGAGGAAATGTTTTCGGACAACATATGTGTCACATTTTAAACAGGGTTTAACAGAAACAGAAGCCAGTTGAGTCTAATAACAGATTAAATGCCATGTTGAGGCTGTCATTTTTAGCATCTACATGGATGTTAAAATCACCCACAATAATTATTTTATCTGAGCTCAGAACTAAATTAGATATAAAGTCTGAGAAATCAGACAGAAACTCTGTGTAAGGCCCAGGTGGACGATAGATGATAACAAGTAAGACTGGTTTCTGAGTTTCACAGCTGGGGTGGACAATGTTAAGCATCAGGCTTTCAAATGAATTAAAAGTCTGTCTGGGTCTTTCATTAATTAATAGGCTGGTGTGAAAAATTGCTGCCACACCTCCCCCTCGGCCTGTGCTTCGAGATTTCTGGTAGTTAGAATGACTCGGGGGTGTTGATTCATTTAAACTAACATAATCATCCTGCTGCAACCAGGTTTCTGTAAGGCAGAGTAAATCGATTTGTTGATCAATTATTAAGTCATGTACTAACAGAGACTTGGAGGAGAGAGACCTAATATTTAATAATCCACATTTCACTGTTTTACTCTTTGATTCAGATGTGGATACTTTATTGTTCTTTCTTTGTAATTGTTTATGTTTAAGTTGTTTGTTGCTGGTTTTTAGTTTGTGTCAGCTTCCAAAAAGACAAAAAACAGTCTCTATGGAGATGGGTTTTTGGGGGGGTAGCAGGAGGAGAGAAGCTGCAGAGAGGCGTGTAAGACTGCAGCTCTGCTTCCTGGTCCCAACTCTGGATAGTCATATTTTGGGGGGTTTAATATTATTATTAGGATGTCCAAAAAACTTGATGAAAAGCCTTCAGTTAATCCAAAATGCTGCAGCAAGAGTCCTGACAGGGACTAGAAAGACAGAGCATATTTCTCCTGTGTTGGCTTCCCTTCATTGGCTTCCTGTTAAATCCAGAATTCAAAATCCTGCTCCTCACATACAAGGTCTTAAATAATCAGGCCCCATCTTATCTTAATGACCTTGTAGTACCATATCACCCTATTAGAGCACTTCGCTCTCGCTCTGCAGGCCTACTTGTTGTTCCTAGAGTATTTAAAAGTAGAATGGGAGGCAGAGCCTTCAGTTTTCAGGCCCCTCTTCTGTGGAACCAGCTTCCAGTTTGGATTCAGGAGACAAACACTATCTCTACTTTCAAGATTAGGCTTCAAACTTTCCTTTTTGCTAAAGCATATAGTTAGGGCTGGACCAGGTGACCCTGAATCCTCCCTTAGTTATGCTGCAATAGATGTAGGCTGCCGGGGGATTCCCATGATGCATTGAGTTTTTCCTTTCCAGTCACCTTTCTCACTCACTATGTGTTAATAGACCTCTCTGCATTGAATCATATCTGTTATTAATCTCCGTCTTTCTTCCACAGCATCTCGAGATCACAATTCGGATTGTCAATATAACACCCAGCCAAGAAGGTAGATGAAACCTCAAACTGTCCCACAAGGAGGGGACACAACACTGGCTCAGAAGACAGGTCAACATGGTGGCTGACTGGGAACGTGTCTCGATGACGCTAAACTACGGGTGTCACTTTTCGCCTTTCTTTTCCTTTTTGTCGTCTCTCTTGGCAAAGACGGACTGCTCGGCACACGAAGCGCCCAAGCCTCTACGGAGGAAGCGGTGGAGGCTTGCGACATATACTACAACTATGATAAAACTAGCTAAACGTTTGCAGTCGTTAGCCCAGAAATACCCTCACGTGGCTGGCCTGTCGACTGTGGGGCAGTCCGTGGAGGGCAGGCAGCTGTGGGTGATGCGGATCGCCAGGGACCCCGACAGAAAGTCACTGGGGAAACCTAAATTTGGATACGTTGGGAACATGCACGGCAACGAGGCCGTGTCCAGACAGGTGCTGGTTTGCCTGCTGGCCAGATACGGGGAGGAAGAGCGCATCACTGAACTGGTTAACGGCACGGATGTTTGCATCGTGCCCGGCATGAGTCCCGACGGCTTTGAGAGGTCCACAGAGGGGGACTGCAGTGGTGATCACAGCGGTCGAAATAACGCCAAAAATAAGGACCTAAGCGGAGGTGTGGTGGATCATAAATTTGATTAGTTTTGAAGTTGTACATCTCTGTTCCTTACATTTCATGTCATGCCCTTATTAATGTTTTATTTGTTGCTTTGACTGTTTTCAAATAGAATATGCAGTGGGAATATAGAGGGAGATAAGTAGTGAAAGTTTTGCCTGGGTTGATTGTGCGTCGATCCATTGTTAATGCCTCAGGGCTCCAGTAGGTGGGTTCGCGCGCTTCCTCCTTCACTCAATACAGACGAGTGAGAGTGAGAGCTGCGTGTCTGTGCCGTTCTTTCACCTCTCCTCACTATTTCCCCTGTTTAAGGTAACTGTCATGCACAAATCTGTAAAAATGTGTGTTACTGTTGATTATTACATTGTCATCATTGTTCATTGTAGCGGAAGATGTGAATTGCAGACTATTTTGCTGAGAAGTTCCAGTTAAACTCTGTTGCTGCGTATGCTAGTTTTCGCTATTACTCCGCCATATTGTGTGAAGATTTTTCTGTTACTATCTGTATAAGTTAACTACTGAAAGACATGCAGTACTTAAAGTATTATTTCATTGCTGTGGAAAGTTAGTGACTGTGTCAGCTAACATGTGCGAGTTAAAAATATGTTTTTGTCTAATGCTACAGTTCATGTTATCTAAAGTATTCTCATCAGCTAATGCAGCGAACAATAGTGACTTAGTTTGGATACAGTTGTCCTGAGACTGAGTGCATCCATAAGAATATTGTTTTGGTTGTATTGCTTCTGAAACTCAATACAGACGAGTGAGAGTGAGAGCTGCGTGTCTGTGCCGTTCTTTCACCTCTCCTCACTATTTCCCCTGTTTAAGGGCACAACAGAGGCTTTCCTGACCAGTTCGACAAGTCTAGGCAAGTCTAGGCAAGTCTAGGCAAGGCAAGTTTATTTGTATAGCACAATTCAACAACAAGGTGGTTCAAAGTGCTTTACAGAGACATTAGATTTGTGCTGTCGGGGGGCCTGCATGGTGGCACTGTGGTTGCCAGTTACCCTTTTGATGACTCAGCCTCCCACGAGCAAGAAGGTCACTACAGCCCGTCGGCAGACGATGGTCTGTTTCGCCAACTGGCCCTGGTATATAGGGAGTGCAGAATTATTAGGCAAGTTGTATTTTTGAGAAATTTTATTATTGAACAACAAACATGTTCTCAATGAACCCAAAAAACTCATTACTATCAAAGCTGAATGTTTTTGGAAGTAGTTTTTAGTTTGTTTTTAGTTTGAGCTATTTTAGGGGGATATCTGTGTGTGCAGGTGACTATTACTGTGCATAATTATTAGGCAACTTAACAAAAAACAAATATATACCCATTTCAATTATTTATTTTTACCAGTGACACCAATATAACATCTCCACATTCACCAATATACATTTTTAAATGCACCTTAGAACACACATTCATCAACACTACAATGAGCGGGTGGAGGGAGGTTTGGAGTCTTCTCTCACCCCCGTTCTCTGCGGCCTGCTGGAGCGGGAGGGCTAGGAGGAGGAGTTGGCCGTCCGACTGCGGTCTGGAGTGTGGGGCCTCCCTGCTGCTGCGGAGTCGGGGCGGTCTGCCTCTCCCCACCGCAGGGAAAAGGGTAACACCACCTGGGTCTGGGTGCAGTTCCCCCCTCCAGGGGCAAGGGTACCTAGACCCGGTTTGTAGAGTACGCTTGGGGAGTGTGATCGTGTGTACAGCGTCTCTTTATGTCTGTCTCCACGTTGGTTGAGTGTGGAGTAAGTGCATATGAGAGCATGAGGGTGGGAATGGATGTTTGTGTCTGTGTGTGCCTGTATGTCTGTGTCTATATGTCAGGTTGGGTGTCAGGCGCCACCTCTCTGGGGACATCTCAGGCCCTCCAAGGTTTGGAGGCCTATCTCCACCCACCACCACTTCCCCTGCCAGTGGCGGACTCCCTCAGACATCGGTGCGTTGGTGGTTCTTTGTGTCTGGGGGTGGGCGTCCAGGTACACACCGGCTCACTCCTTGGCGGCCGCTTATCGGGGCCTGGAGCCTGGGGCTCGCTCGGGCCACTTCGGAGGCGGGGTGCCCCCGGCCTCTCGGCCTGGGGCTCGGTCACTCAGGCACGGCTGGCTGGCGGCGGAGCTCACGGGCGCGTCACTGCAACTCCCCCTGGCTTCTGCTCCGCGGCTGCTGAGTGAGCCCTCATCTGGGACTCTCCTCAGCTCTTTCTGGGACAGTGGCGCGGCTGCCCCTCTGTTGGTCTTCCTTGGTCTCTTGTGTTTTGGGGGCCTCTGGATGTCTGGAGTTTTGATCTCCTCCATACCTGCTTCATACCATAGAGGACAGGGCTGTGGCCCCCCCACACTCCCTAGCAGATCATTACATGGAGAAACCTTTGGAATGCAAGCATGCTGATCCACACAGGTATGCACACAGGTGTACACACGGGTGTTCACAGACACGGACTACAGCTTTCTTGGCTGCTGCCTCAAAGCACACTGTGCGCTGTCTATCTTGCGTGCTGCACAATATCGGTTATTATTTAGTAACTATTGATATCTATGGCTAGCTAGTTTATTGTGATGGTGCTTTTTTTTTTTTTTATTATGTTGCTCTTTGTTGTTTGCTGTCTCCTCTGTTTGTTTTTTCTCCATACAGGTGATCCAGGTGTTTTTTGTTTGTGTTTTTTTTTTCTTTCTTCCCCCCTTCTCACCGTCTCTTCTCCCCTTTGGTTTTCTTTCGCTCCCTCTCTTTCTTTCATTCTTTCTCCCTGTCCTATCCCCCAGTCATGTCTGTCCCGTTTGTAGCAACTGAAAATAAAATAAATTCATAATTATAATAAAGGTCAATCAAATGGACCAATATGGCAAGGCCATGATGATCCACTTGGTAAAATAAATCCGCTTGGCATCTTTCTTGGCCTTAAGACAACAATTCTGATGCTAAAGATCCAAACGGGACAAAAAAAAAAAAAAAAAAAAAATACATTTCTGACATTCAAAAACAAAACAAAAACAAATCAGCGACCAATATAGCCACCTTTCTTTGCAAGGACACTCAAAAGCCTGCCATCCATGGATTCTGTCAGTGTTTTGATCTGTTCACCATCAACATTGCGTGCAGCAGCAACCACAGCCTCCCAGACACTGTTCAGAGAGGTGTACTGTTTTCCCTCCTTGTAAATCTCACATTTGATGATGGACCACAGGTTCTCAATGGGGTTCAGATCAGGTGAACAAGGAGGCCATGTCATTAGTTTTTCTTCTTTTATACCCTTTCTTGCAGCCACGCTGTGGAGTACTTGGACGCGTGTGATGGAGCATTGTCCTGCATGAAAATCATGTTTTTCTTGAAGGATGCAGACTTCTTCCTGTACCACTGCTTGAAGAAGGTGTCTTCCAGAAACTGGCAGTAGGACTGGGAGTTGAGCTTGACTCCATCCTCAACCCGAAAAGGCCCCACAAGCTCATCTTTGATGATACCAGCCCAAACCAGTACTCCACCTCCACCTTGCTGGCGTCTGAGTCGGACTGGAGCTCTCTGCCCTTTACCAATCCAGCCACGGGCCCATCCATCTGGCCCATCAAGACTCACTCTCATTTCATCAGTCCATAAAACCTTAGAAAAACCAGTCTTGAGATATTTCTTGGCCCAGTCTTGACGTTTCAGCTTGTGTGTCTTGTTCAGTGGTGGTCGTCTTTCAGCCTTTCTTACCTTGGCCATGTCTCTGAGTATTGCACACCTTGTGCTTTTGGGCACTCCAGTGATGTTGCAGCTCTGAAATATGGCCAAACTGGTGGCAAGTGGCATCTTGGCAGCTGCACGCTTGACTTTTCTCAGTTCATGGGCAGTTATTTTGCTCCTTGGTTTTTCCACACGCTTCTTGCGACCCTGTTGACTATTTTGAATGAAACGCTTGATTGTTCGATGATCACGCTTCAGAAGCTTTGCAATTTTGAGACTGCTGCATCCCTCTGCAAGATATCTCACTATTTTTGACTTTTCTGAGCCTGTCAAGTCCTTCTTTTGACCCATTTTGCCAAAGGAAAGGACGTTGCCTAATAATTATGCACACCTGATATAGGGTGTTGATGTCATTAGACCACACCCCTTCTCATTACAGAGATGCACATCACCTAATATGCTTAATTGGTAGTAGGCTTTCGAGCCTATACAGCTTGGAGTAGGACAACATGCATGAAGAGGATGATGTGGACAAAATACTTATTTGCCTAATAACTCTGCACTCCCTGTATTCCCAGAACCACCATGTAATGAAGACCACTTTTTGTCTACATGAGGTGCAGGAACAGTCTGTGGAGCAAGAGACACCATACTTCTTACTCCTCTCAAAGGGAACAAGGTGGGATTTTACATCTTTTAGAAACTTCTCAAACGTGATTATCAGTAGAGATCTCATTTCAACTGATTTAACTGATTTATTCATTCCATATTACTGGTTTATTTCCCATTCCCCCCCCCCCCCCCCCCCCCCCCCCCCCCCCAAAGAGATTGGGAACTAAGAGAAATCAGTCTGTAATCCTACAAAAAAAATCTGTGAAAAGAAAATGTTTTGTTGTTCTTCTGCTTCTTTTATCTGGAAATGTGCAACCTAATCCTGGTCCAGATTGCAAATTCTTAAGTACTCCTTGTGATTTTAAAACTCGAACAGGTCTTGGTATCACTCATTTAAATGTCAGAAGTCTTCTTCCCAAACTTGATTTTGTGAAAATTTGGATGAAAGTTAGATACTGATATTCTTATATTATCAGAAACCTGGCTTACTAAATCAATTATTGACAAAGACATTGCAATAATGGGCTATAATCTTTTCCGTTGCGACTGCCCCAGAAAGGGTGGCGGTGTTGCAATTTATGTAAAAAGCAAATTCCATGTTACTGTCGATTCATCGGTACCTGTTCGTAAACAGTTTGAACTTCTTGCCCTCAAGCTCCAACTTTTCAAGGGCTATTTTATTACCATTGTGGGCTGTTATAGACCCCCCTCTGCTAGTAGTGAGGCTTTAGTTTCACTTAGTGAAAAACTATCTACTTTAGATTTTAATGGAATTGTGCTGGCCGGAGATTTCAACTGGGACTGGTTGTCCTCTGCCTCAGACAGTTTTAAATCCATGTGTGATTCATATAATCTCACACAACTAATTTACAGCACATCTCGTCCAAATCTTAAATGCCCAGAAAAGTCATCACTTATTGATTTATTTTTAACTAATATGCCGTATAAATATTCTCACACTGGGGTTTTCGCAAATGATATCAGTGACCACTGTGTGGTAGCTGTAGTCAGACAATTGAAGCTCCCAAAATCAAGGCCACAAATAGCTTTTAAAAAGATGTAACAATGTGACATAATGCAATATAATAGTGTCAGTTACACATTGTGGGTTGCACTGTGGCCACACAGCAAAAATGCCAGTGTTGATTTTTCAGTGTTAGCAGAATTCAACAGAGTTCCGAGTTAGTTCAACACTTAATCGAGTTAAAATAACACATCGGGAGTTGATTCCTGAAAAGTGTTAGTGTGGATTTTAGTCGTTACTGCATTTTAACACTGTGGGTGTTAAATTAGACCACACCTTCATTTCCTGTGGAGCTCCGCATTCCAGAATCTTCGGTCGCCACTTTTTCTTGCTGCTGCGGTAAGTTTTATTCGGTTAAATATTAAGTTTTAGATTGATGTTAGAGCAGGTAACATGATAACTAGTAAAAAAATATTATTTATATCAAAATACATCATCTTTAAGTGTCATATTTGAATTTTAACTGTTTTTGTTAAGCTGGGCTACTGCTAGCTAGAACTCTGCAAAGTACCAGTTTCTTTCCTAATATTCATTTAGCATAATCTGGCTGTTGGCAGACTGTAATGAATATTACTTGTTAATATATGTCACAGTTTTTATTAAATGCCTTTTATTTATTTTCGAATTAAACTGCTAAAGCCTTAGGGTCAGTGGTCTCAAACTCGCGGCCCAGAGGCCACTTACGGCCCACGTCAGGTCAGGTGAGGTGAAGAAGTATAATGCAATTTGGCCCTTAAAGTGACTTTTTTTTGTCATTAGCCAAAAATGATTTAATATGAAGGCAATAAGGGCAGAGTGTTACGGGCCCTCATAGGCAGCGTAGTCCGTGCTGCGGGGAGAACGTGGAACTGCCCCTCCCGTTGTGTGTTTGAGCGCGAGAGAGGGAGAAAGTAGGAGCTGTTACCGAGGAGAAATGGAAGAAGAAAGCATGTAAATATAATAATAACCACTGCCGCCAAAATGAGTGCCTGGTTGTAAGAAAGCTGTTAAGACTCGACTGTACACTGTGTTCGCTGACAGTAAAGCTACAAGCCCGACAACCCGACGTATTAGCCAGAGGTGTCATTACCACGGTTCAGAGCCGCGGACCTGGCCGAGGTAACAAGAGAGTACAAACAGGTGGTTTGATTGGCTTTGTTAGTTCAGCGAGAGTCAAAAACTAATGTGAACACTTATTTCTGCATTTTTATTTTGTTAAATATGAACACAATTAAAGCAGAAGTGCTGCAAAGTGTCTGACCAGAAAGAGAGGACCATTGTGTTCATTTGGTAGTTCAATTAAAGGCATCGGTTAGTTAAGAGTGAGGGGGGGGGATGCGTTCATATTTGCAGTTTTGTCTTGTGATACAATATTTGAAATTTAAAAACGAACAAACCAAACGCTACATTGTCAGGAATATTTGTGGGTGTTTTCTTTGTGGTTTCTGTTTTTTTGAAGTAGCCCTCCAATGAGATGACAGCTCATTTAAGTTTGAGACCCTTCCTTAGGTGAACTAGGATGCTTAAGGGTAACCTGGGAGTTACATTACACTATAATGGCCCCTACATCTTGTAAATTATGGGAATTTCATCATAGTGCGCATTTCTGTAGCCAGTAGGTATTTTTCTTTTTTTTTAGATTTACATTTGTTTGTGGTACATTAAGCATTTTCTAGTCTAAAAATGAATAACAGGGTTATATTAGGGTTTGTTAGAGAGTGGGGAGGGGTTTTATGGCGTAAAATATATAAAAATAATAAAATAGAAATATGGTTCCTACTAACCCCTGTGATAGTTGAGAGAATACTGTATTGCAGTCATGTTACACAGCTTGTACTACTTAAAAATGGACCAAGGATGTTTTTTCTTAACAAAATTAATTTAAGCTCAGTCTAAAGGGACTAGACATGCTAGATATTTTGCAAAGAAATGGTGTTATATGCTGGACCTTATTTTACTCTTGGAAGGTGGTGATATGCTGGTTCCTGAGAAGAGATGAAGTAATCAAAGTCAGCTTTTCAAGACAGCCCCAAGACTCTTCGCAACTTGTGTTCAAATGTGAGGCCGTTGTCAGGTGATAAATGCAAGGAAGAGGTACTCAACTGACATGAAACGTGTCAAAGACAACATGAAGGTGACATTTCAACATAGGCAAAAACTGGTTCAAGAACCTGCCACAGCTTCTGCTGTCCTGGACCTTTTCCCAAGATTTCTGGATACACCTGGCTTGGTAAGGCATAAAATGATTTAATGACCGCTTTGTGGTTCCTTTGTTTGTTTTCTTGTTAAAGTGTTGTTTCTGTTGTTACACTTTGTGTTTAAGATTGACCAAGACTTCACAATGCTGTTTGTTGGGGAGGAAGTGTCTGCAAAGTTCTTTGCAAAGTGGCCAACATTCTTCAAGCCAAGGATCATCAAAGACTGCAAAAATCTGTCTCAGAGTACAGAATTGGATCAGCTGCTCATTTCTGCACAGCGTTACTCTGACGAGGGTGGTAAGTGTAAGTTGGAAATGGTAGATTTTGCATGCCTTTACAGCATTTGCTTAATTCCCACAACACAATATATCACTGGACCATACTGGTAAACCTTTACTACAAATTGGAATACAGCTGTCCATTTTCTAAATCACATTGGGTTTCTGTTCATTTCTGTATGGTATGAAAACAAGCTTACAAACATGTTAAACTTGAAATGACATTTAAATGGTAAATGGCCTGCATTTGTATAGCGCTTTTCTAGTCCATAGGACCCCAAAGCGCTTTACACTACATTCAGTCATTCACCCATTCACACACACACACTGGCGATAGCAAGCTACATCGTAGCCACAGCCACCCTGGGGCACACTGACAGAGGCGAGGCTGCCGGACACAGGCGCCACCGGGCCCTCTGACCACCACCAGTAGGCAAACACGGGGTTAGTATCTTGCCCAAGGATATTTGGCATGGAGCCAGGGTGCAGCCTGGGATCGAACCACCGACCTTCTGATTAGTGGCTGACCTGCTCTGCCACCTGAGCTACAGCCACCCTACATTATTATTTGCGTTATATCTGGAACCATTGCCTCAATATATAAGACAAAATAAAGAAGTAGAAGGTATTAATATCCATGAAAAGGAGCATAAATTAGCCTGCTATGCAGATGATATTTTAATATTTTTGGGTCAACCATCAAACTCTTTACCTAAATTAATGCAATCATTTGAATACTTTGGTCGACCATCTGGATATAGGGTTAATATGAGTAAAACACAATTGCTTAAGTAAGTATAAGTATCAATTAGCATGGCAAACAGAGTACTTTAAATATCTAGGAGTCATAATACCTAAGGATCTTACAGAACTATTAGAACGAAATTATTTACCAATACAGAAAAAAATTAAGGAACATATAGCGAGATGGAATCTAATTCCATCCATCCATCCATCTTCATCCGCTTTATCCGAGGCCGGGTCGCGGGGGCAGCAGCCTGAGCAAAGAGGCCCAGACCTCCCTCTCCCCAGCCACCTCCTCCAGCTTATCCGGGGGAATACCAAGGCGTTCCCAGGCCAGCCGAGAGATATAATCTCTCCAGCGTGTCCTGGGTCTGCCCCGGGGCCTCCTCCCGGTGGGACATGCCTGGAACACCTCACCCAGGAGGCGCCCAGGGGGCATCCTTGTCAGATGCCCGAACCACCTCAGCTGGCTCCTTTCGATGTGGAGCAGCAGCTGCTCTACTCTGAGCCCCTCCCGGATGGCTGAACTTCTCACCCTATCTCTAAGGGAGAGGCCAGCCACCCTTCGGAGGAAGCTCATTTCTGCCGCTTGTATCCGCGATCTCGTTCTTTCGGTCACTACCCACAGCTCGTGGCCATAGGTGAGGGTAGGGACGTAGATCGACCGGTAAATTGAGAGCTTCGCTTTTACACTCAGCTCCCTCTTCACCACGACGGACCGGTGCAGCGTCCGCATTACTGCAGCTGCAGCCCCAATCCGTCTGTCGATCTCCGGCTCCCTTCTCCCATCACTCGCGAACAAGACCCCGAGATACTTGAACTCCTCCACTTGGGGCAGGAACTCATCCCCGACCCGGAGTGGGCACTCCACCCTTTTCCGGCTGAGAACCATGGCCTCAGATTTGGAGGTGCTGATCCTCATTCCCGCTGCTTCACACTCGGCTGCGAACCGTTCCAGTGCGAGCTGGAGGCCCTCACCCGATGAAGCCAACAGAACCACATCATCCGCAAAAATCAGAGATGAGATTCTGAGGCCACCAAAGCGAAAGCCCTCCGCCACTTGGCTGCGCCTAGAAATCCTGTCCATAAAAATTATGAACAGAACCGGAGACAAAGGGCAGCCCTGGCGGAGCCCATCACCCACCGGGAACGAGTCCGACTTATTGCCGGCAATGCGAACCAAGCTCTTGCAACGGTTGTATAGGGATTGAATGGCCCGTAGCAATGGGCCAGACACCCCATACTGCCGCAACACCTCCCACAGGACACCCCGAGGGACACGGTCGAATGCCTTCTCCAAGTCCACAAAACACATGTAGACTGGTTGGGCAAACTCCCATGCACCCTCAAGTATCCTCGAGAGGATAAAGAGCTGGTCCAGTGTTCCACGACCAGGACGAAAACCGCATTATTCCTCCTGTATCCGAGGTTCGACTAGCGGACGAACTCTCCTTTCCAGCACCCTGGCATAGACTTTCCCAGGGAGGCTGAGGAGTGTGATCCCCCTGTAGTTGGAACACACCCTCCGGTCCCCCTTCTTAAAGATGGGGACCACCACCCCGGTCTGCCAGTCCACAGGTACTGCCCCTGATCTCCACGCAACATTGCAGAGGCGTGTCAACCAGGACAGCCCTACAACGTCCAGAGCCTTCAGGAACTCGGGGCGGACCTCATCAACACCAGGGGCTCTGCCACCAAGGAGCTGTTTAACTGCCTCAGTGACCTCGCCCCCGGAAATTGGTGGGTCATTCCCCTCATCCCCAGACTCTGCTTCCTCCTCGGAAGACATGTCAGTGGGATTAAGGAGGTCCTCGAAGTATTCCTTCCACCGCCTGACAATTTTCTCAGTCGACGTCAGCAGCGCTCCGCCAGCACTATACACAGTGCAGGTAGAGCACCGCTTTCCCCTCCTGAGACGCCTGACGGTTTGCCAGAATCTCTTCGAGGCAGTCCGAAAGTCTTTTTCCATGGCCTCTCCGAACTCCTCCCACACCCGAGTTTTTGCTTCAGCCACTGCCCGAGCCGCATTCCGCTTGGCCTGTCGATACCTGTCGGCTGCCTCCGGAGTCCCACAGGCTAACCAAGCCCGATAGGACTCCTTCTTCAGCCTGTTGGCTCCCTTCACCTCTGGTGTCCACCATTTGGTTCGGGGATTACCACCACGGCAGGCACCAACCACCTTGCGGCCGCAGCTCAATGCAGCAGCTTCGGCAATGGAGACGCTGAACATGGTCCATTCGGACTCAATGTCCCCAGTCTCCCTCGGAATGCTGTTGAAGCTCTGCCGGAGGTGTGTGTTGAAGATCTCGCGGACTGGGGCCTCTGCTAGACGTTCCCAGCACACCCTCACTATGCGTTTAGGTGCACCAGGTCTGTCCAGCGTCCTCCCCCGCCACCTGATCCAACTCACCACCAGGTGGTGATCAGTTGACAGCTCAGCCCCTCTCTTTACCTGAGTGTCCAGAACATATGGTCGCAAGTCTGGTGATACAATTACAAAATCGATCATCGACCTACAGCCTAGAGCGTCCTGGTGCCACGTGCACTTATGGACACTCTTATGTTCGAACAGGGTGTTCGTTATGGCCAAACTGTGATTAGCACAGAAGTCCAATAACAAAGCACCGCTCGGGTTCAGATCAGGGAGGCCGTTCCTCCCAATCACGCCCCTCCAGGTCTTGCTGTCATTACCCACGTGAGCATTTAAGTCTCCCAGCAGGACAACAGAGTCTCCAGGTGGAGCACCTTCCAGCACCCCCCCAGGGACTCTAAGAAGGCTGGGTACTCTGAACTGCCACTCGGCGCATAAGCGCAGATGACAGTCAGGACCCGTTCCCCGACCCTAAGGCGCAGGGAACAAAACCTCTCGTCCACCGGGAAAAACCCCAACGTACCGGCAGCAAGCCGAGGGGATATTAGAATACCCACCCCAGCCCGACGCCTCTCACCAGGGGCAACTCCAGACTGAGACAGAGTCCAGCCCCTCTCCAGGAGACTGGTTCCAGAGCCCAAGCCATGCGTAGAGGTGAGCCCGACTATATCTAGCCGGTACCTCTCAACCTCACGCACTAACTCAGGCTCCTTCCCCACCAGAGAGGTGACATTCCATGTCCCAATTGCCAGTCTTGGCAGCCAGGGGTCAGTCCGCCAGGGCTTCCGCTCCTGGCCGCCACCCGGCACACAATGCACCCGACCCCTATGGCGCCTCCTGCGGGTGGTGGGCCTGCCGGAGGATGGGCCCATGTCTCCTCTTCGGGCTGTGCCCGGCCGGGCCCCATGGACTAAGGCCCAGCCACCAGACGCTCGCCCTCGGGCACCCTCCCCGGGCCTGGCTCCAGGGCGGGGCCCCGGTAACCCTATCCCGGGCAGGGTAAACTGTTCCCTCGATATCCTTTTCATAAGGGTCTTCTGATTCTGATCTAATTCCATATTTAAGTTTATATTTTAGAATAGACTCAATTAAAATTAATATTCTTCCTAAATTATTATATTTATTTCAAACATTACCAATAGAAATTAACCAGAAACAGTTTAATGAATGGGATAAAATTTTGTCAAGATACATATGGCAAGGAAAAAGGCCCCGAATTAGATTTAAAACCCTACAACTTAACAAAGGAAAAGGGGGTGGGGCTTACCTTCTCTTAGGGAATATTATTGGGCAGCACAATTAAGGCCTATGATATGCTGATGTAATCCTTCATATGACGCTCAATGGAAAGTTATTGAGGAGAGTCTGACCTCCATCCCCATATAAGCTATTATAGCAGACAGAAGCTTGCAAAATTTAATAAAAACTATTGAAAATCCATGGATCAAGTTGACTTTTAAAATTTGGGAAACAGTAATAAAAGAATATAAACTAGAAGAGGATATAGCAGTTCTTAAGTGGTGTGCATATGACACACATTTTGCTCCAAATAAATTGGACACCAGATTCAAAGATTGGACATATAAAGGATTAACAGCTTTATGTATGGTAATGGAGGAAGGCAGACTAATTAGTTTTGATAAAATGAAAGACAAATATTCATTAGAAACACAGGATTTTTATAGATGTCTACAGATGAGGCATTTTGTCAATAAAACGATAAAAGCTAAGGCTGAATTGAGTAAACAGCTGCTAGATGTATTTAAAAGGGCAGTTCAAATAAAAATAGAGGTATTATAGGTGACCTCTATAAAGGATTAACAAATATGAAATTACACTCAACCTTGTATATCAAAACAAAATGGAAAATGGAGGGAGGAATAGAGATAAAGGAGGAAGAATGGACAACAATATGGGCATATCAATGGAAATGTAGCAGCTCACAGAGCTGGCGGGAATTTGGGTGGAAATGCCTGATAAGATATTTTATTACACCTCTCCAAAAATCTCACTATGAAGGTAACCCTCCCGCTTGCTGGAGAAATTGTGGAAATACAAATGCAAATCACTATCATATTTTCTGGGACTGTCATGTTATTAAAACTTATTGGAAGGGAATACATGCAGCGATACACGAGACATTTGGAAGATATTTACCTTTGGAAAGTAAAACTCTACGTTTTGGACTTATGCCAGAAGGATGGACAAAGAACGATAAATACTTGTTTAATATTTTACTGGCAGCAGGCAAAAAAGCCATCACAAAAAAATGTCTTTCTTCAGAGAGCCCAGCTATGAACACGTGGATGAACATCACACTGGACATTTACAGAATGGAGAAAATGACAGCAGATGTGAACTACAAGAGGGACCTGTTTGTATCACGATGGAAGAAATGGATGGACTACATTAGAAAACGCAGGCCAGTTTTTGCTTTTGCATTAGATTTTGACTTTGTTAACTACTAGAAGACTAGAGGAAAAATTAGTTACATTAATGGAAACAAAAACACACTCCCTATATTTATTTATTTATTTTTCTTTCCTTTTTCTTTTTCCTTATGTATTTTTTATTTATGTTGTTTGTTGTTTCCTGTTTTGCTTCTTTTTCTTTTCTTCTTCTTCTTTCATTCTTATTGTATGGATATTTTAGTTGTTTAAATATAGAAAAAAAAAAAAAAAAATATATGTACTGAAAGAAAGCTGAAGTTGATGGTATTGTATAGTGATTCTAAAATGTCAATAAAAAAATAAATAAAAAAAAGCTGGAATCAAATGAGTCCAAGTCTTCTGGTGATTCAGCATCACATTCATCTTTGCTCCTTGTTCTGCATCCCCACCATGGACTTCATTCCTTTCCAAGCCAGCCTTGAGTGTCCTTTATTCAGCTCATGCTCTGCTTTACTTTTACATCTGATTTTAGCTGCTTTTCTGTTTTCTCTTTGCCAGAGGTTTCCTTAGCGTCATGGATTCTTTTCATTTTACTCAGCATGTGTCTGGTCCCACACACACCAAAGGACACACACTGGACCTTGTTTTTACTTTAGGTTTAAACATTGATTTTATTTGTACTGAGGACATTTTTATTTCGGATCATCATTGTATTCTTTTTAATCTGTCTTTCCATTTGTCCCTCTCTCCTATTCGACATGTGGTTAGCTCTCGCATCTTAACTTCCTCTAGTGCTGTTAAATTTTCCGATGCTTTTAATTTAGTTTTATCTCCTTATAATGATGTTCATTTTTTAACAAATCTTTTTAATAATCATTGTCTTTGTATTTTAGACAATGTTTGTCCTGTCAAAGTTAGACTAGCTCCGGTTTCAAAGTCGTCTCCCTGGTTAAATGACAGCATTCGCTTCTTAAAGCGTTGCTGCCGTAAGGTTGAGCGTTTATGGAGGAAAACGCGTTTGCATGTCCATCTCCTTCATTTAAAGGACCTTTTAGTCTCTTTTAACACTTCAGTTCGAGATGCGAGGGCGGCCTATTTCTCAGACTTAGTGTCTAAGAGCAGAGGTAACCCTAAGGTACTATTCGACACCATTAGTGATATTGTTGCACCTGCTCCACCTGCTGTCCCAATTTCATCAAATGAATATTGTGAAAAATTTCTTTCTTTCTTCGTTGAAAAAGTCAGTAACGTGAGGAACAATATCTCTCCTTCTGTGTCTCTCTTGTCTGATCCAACTCAAGCTAGGCCTGTAATGTTAGAAAGATTTTTACCTGCGTCCTTACCTGAGCTGGTCAAGTTGGTTAATTCAATGAAAGCATCCTCCTGCTCTCTTGATATTTTACCTGGATCTTTGTTTAAAAATGTCTTTCAGTCTATTGGTCCCTGTGTGCTCACAATTATCAATACCTCACTGGTTTCTGGTCAGGTCCCTGTTTATTGTAAGAATGCTGTTATTCACCCACTGTTAAAAAAACCTAAGCTTGATGCTTCTCTTCTCAGTAGCTACAGACCGATTTCAAAATTACCGTTCATTTCTAAGATTTTAGAAAAGGTTGTGGCTAAGCAGCTTATAGCTGTTCTAGATGAATACAGCATTCTGGATAAATTCCAATCTGGCTTTCGTAGAGCTCATTCTACTGAAACTACACTTCTTAGAGTCTCCAACGACATTTTGATGAGATGTGACGCAGGAGAATGCTCCGTTCTGTTGATGTTGGACCTGACCTCCGCCTTTGATACTGTGGACCATCATATTCTGCTAGATAGGCTGAGAGACTGGGTGGGTATATCAGGGGCTGCTTTGGACTGGTTTGAATCCTATTTGCATGAACGATCCTTTTCTGTGGCTACCTCTAAGTACAGTTCCTCTTCTACTTTTCTTACCTATGGTGTGCCGCAAGGTTCAGTTTTGGGGCCTTTATTGTTCTTACTGTATTTACTTCCTCTTCAACACTTATTAAGCACTTTTAAGGACATTTCGTATCACTGCTATGCAGATGATATTCAGGTATACATCTCCTTTAAGCCCCATGATGTTTCCAAGCTACAGATTTTGCACAAGCGCATAGACTCCATTAGATGTTGGATGGCTGGAAACTTTCTTCAACTAAATGAGGAGAAGACTGAAGTTCTTGTTTGTGCTCCTAAAAATTTTGTACCTGGTGTTATGGAAAACTTAGGTCCACTTGCTACATTTGCAAAACCGTCTATCAGGAGCCTTGGTGTTAGTATTGACTCAGCTCTGACTTTGGATGCCCATGTAAAATCTTTGGTTCGCTCCTGTTTTTATCATTTGAGAAACATTGCTAAGCTGAGTCCCATTGTATCGCGCTCCGAATTAGAAATTGTCATTCATGCATTTGTTTCATCTCGTCTGGACTACTGTAATTCTTTGTTTACTTGTTTATGTAAAGCCTCTTTGGAGCGTCTGCAAGTTGTTCAGAACGCTGCTGCAAAGCTTCTGACCAAGTCCTCCAAGTTTTCCCATGTCACACCCCTGCTGATTCAGCTGCACTGGCTCCCCGTTAAATTCAGGATCCAGTTTAAGGTTTTGACCTTGACTTTCAGGGCCCTGCATGGACAAGCACCAACATATATAAGTGAACTTTTACATCCATACATTCCCAGCAGGTCCCTGAGGTCATGTGACCAGGGCTTGCTTGCTGTCCAACACACGAGGCTGAAAACAAAAGGCGACAAAGCTTTTGGAACTGTGGCCCCCAGATTGTGGAACTCTCTCCCTTTGAGCCTGAGATCTGTGGACTCAGTGGTCGCTTTTAAAAAACAGCTAAAAACCCATCTTTTTAAACTTGCTTTTAGTTGATTTTTATTTTTAGGTTTTAGCTTCTGTGAAGCACTTTGTGATTTTTATCTTGAAACGTGCTATATAAATAAAGTTTTACTTACTTACTTTTCTTCTCTCCCTCATAACAAGACAGCTTCTTCTGCCTGAGAACATGTTGGAGTGATTTACTAATCCAGGGCTGATTTTTGGGGAAAATAGTTCCCTTTTTCCCAGAATGAAATGTAAGTAGAAATAAATGATCTAAGTGAGAACATGAGCCTTTAAAAATGCTCTTCTGAGGCTGCTGCCAGTGGTCAAAGCCTCCAACAAAGCTCTGTAAGTACATATGTGATCATAGCTTTAGCTTTTAAATGTTTATTCTAGTTAACACAGATCAGGTGGAACAACTCAAATAAAATATCAAAAATATTAAGTGGTCATCGGTACTCGGTTTGTTCAATACTGAATACAATGGAGCACAAATTGTCCACGTTTCTGAAATATTTCTGGGTGTAACTGTCACCAAAGTGCAATTTAGACCTGGCCTGTGGTTGTTATCTAAGTGATAATCATCAATTCTACTAAAACAAATACAAAATAAAGAAATTTGACACATTCTGTTGATATCAAAAGCACACTGAACAATTCAGTGTTGTTTTACTGCTGTTCTCTCTTCACTTCTTCTCCTCTGATTCTCTCCACATGTTGCTCTGCATCAGTGCTCAGTTTCTTGACAAAAACAAGATGAAATATTGCTAAATATAATAGTATCTCATTACGCTTCAACATAAGTGTTTTATTTTTGTAATTGTTTATCTGTTATTTTTCAGACTGAGTCACTGTGACCTGTCAGAGAGAAGCTGTGAAGCTCTGGCCTCAGGTCTCAGCTCTCAGACCTCTAATCTGAGACAGCTGGACCTGAGTAACAGTAACCTGAAGGATTCAGGCGTGAAGCTTCTGTCTGAAGGACTGAAGAGTCCACGCTGTACACTGGAAACTCTCAGGTGAGATCAAGCATTTTTCTTTCATCAACTGACAGAATTAGCAGATTAATAATAAGCCAGTCCTCTAATAAGAGGAGAAGTGGAGGTGTTTTGAAGGGCAACGTACTCTTATGTTAACAAGACAGGAAGTAGTTCCTGGGAACTGCTTCCTTTGTTATTGTCTAAGTAGAAACATGATGGTGAAACAGTGATGAGTTTGCAGAGGTGAATCCACAGCACACAACACAACAATGCTGTTGGGTGCTGAAAGCAGACTTCTCACAGATTCTGAGGCTGCAGGTTTCATCACTGTCCAACCAAAATTCACTGAACCAGCAGTAAATGAACGTCCAAAACGACGCTTCATGTTTAAAAAACAGATGATCAGGGGGATTTGTGTTTACATCTTTTTTGTGTGATCTGTTCACCTGCTGTTTCAGCTGTTTGGTGGTTGTTGAGATGGTTTTGTGACCTTTTAGCTGAGATTCTGACGTTTCTGTAGATACCACACATGTCTAATTACTTTGTATAGCATGAATGGCCATAACGAGGTTTTTAACAGTCAGAAAAGTTGTAAAACTTGAGAAAATATAGTTAAAAGTCCAAAACCTTCTACGTCTGGTGGCTTGTGGTAAGGAGCAGATCAAACAAGTAAAGAATTACGTTATAATTATAAATGGCTTCAACAGCACATTCAGGTCTGTGAGACTCATTCAGACACTGAGCCGTGGCTCTGTGCTATATGCACATATTTCTGCATCTCTGCCATTCAGACACACTTTATATATAGTTTATTTTATGTAGTATTCAATACTGAACTGTACATTTAGTCTTTTTAAAGGCAGCAAGTTTTATTCAGTGTTTTCATAAAAGCCTTATTTCTATCCATTTACTGCTATTAGGAAGAACACGTGAGGTTTAAGACCTGGACCAGTTTGAAACCTTTTGTCCTCCACAATGGAAAATGGGTGGAAATAAAAATGGGTCTCACTTTAGCCAGCTCCTAATTTTATCAGTTCTGCTCTCAGCGTCTCCTGTATATCTCCTATATAAATGTTGCACTCAGCTTTGTGCTCTCCAGTATCACTGAAATGCAGCCAGATGCTGCTCATTTTGCCTTTTCACTCTTTCCTGACACGCTTGCATTTCAATACAGCTCCCATTTCTCTGTGTACTGGTCTCTACCACTACCCTTGCTGTCTATGGGACATTTCCGTCTTCTTTCACATAATGGTATGATCCCAGTCTGTCTCTTAAAGTGTTTGGCCACATGGTTTGCTCATCAGAATAACATCTCAGCCGTGCTCACATTGATTATCAGCAAGCCTGAAAATTCATCAATATTTGACATACGAAATTATCTCAAGGCCTGGATTTGGCCCACGGGCCATATGTTTGACACCCCTGGTTTACACGGTTTGGTATTCAATGTACAACTGAGCTAGCTCTCAGCTAACTAGCAGACAAGCTAACTGCTGGGACTGCGTCTTTCTAACAAGAGAAGAACAAAAGAATTTATTGGTAAATCAGGGTGGAAAATAAGTATTTGGTCACCTCAAACATGGAAAATCTCTGGCTCTCACAGACCTGTAACGTCTTCTGTAAGACGCTTTTCTGTCCCCCACTCGTTACCTGTATGAATGGCACCTGTTTGAACTCATCATCTGTATAAAAGACACCTGTCCACAGCCTCAAACAGTCAGACTCCAAACTCCGCCATGGCCAAGACCAAAGAGCTTTCGAAGGACACCAGGAAAAGTATTGTAGACCTGCACCAGACTGGGAAGAGTGAATCTACAATAGGCAAGCAGCTTGGTGTGAAAAAATCAACTGTGGGAGCAATCATCAGAAAATGGAAGACATACAAGACCACTGATAATCTCCCTCGATCTGGGGCTCCACGCAAGATCTCATCCCGTGGGGTCAAAATGATCATGAGAACGGTGAGCAAAGATCCCAGAACCACACGGGGGGACCTGGTGAATGACCTGCAGAGAGCTGGGACCAAAGTAACAAAGGTCACCATCAGTAACACACTACAACGGCAGGGAATCAAATCCCGCAGTGCCAGACGTGTTCCGCTGCTGAAGCCAGTGCACGTCCAGGCCCGTCTGAAGTTTGCCAGAGAGCACATGGATGATACAGCAGAGGATTGGGAGAATGTCATGTGGTCAGATGAAACCAAAGTAGCACTTTTTGGTATAAACTCAACTCGTCGTGTTTGGAGGAAGAAGAATACTGAGTTGCATCCCAAGAACACCATACCTACTGTGAAGCATGGGGGTGGAAACATCATGCTATGGGGCTGTTTTTCTGCCAAGGGGACAGGACGACTGATCCGTGTTAAGGACAGAATGAATGGGGCCATGTATCGTGAGATTTTGAGCCAAAACCTCCTTCCATCAGTGAGAACTTTGAAGATGAAACGAGGCTGGGTCTTCCAACATGACAACGATCCAAAACACACCGCCCGGGCAACAAAGGAGTGGCTCCGTAAGAAGCATTTGAAAGTCCTGGAGTGGCCTAGCCAGTCTCCAGACCTCAACCCCATAGAAAATCTGTGGCGGGAGTTGAAAGTCCGTGTTGCACGGCGACAGCCCCAAAACATCACTGCTCTCGAGAAGATCTGCATGGAGGAATGGGCCAAAATACCAGCTACTGTGTGTGCAAACCTGGTAAAGACCTATAGTAAACGTTTGACCTCTGTTATTGCCAACAAAGGTTATGTTACAAAGTATTGAGTTGTATTTTTGTTATTGACCAAATACTTATTTTCCACCCTGATTTACCAATAAATTCTTTACAAATCCTACCATGTGGATTCATGGATTTTTTTTTCACATTCTGTCTCTCACAGTTGAAGTGGCCACGTAGGCAGGGGTCATCATCTGAGCTCTCCATCACCTGAGAGAGATGACAAAACACAGAATCACAGAGCATGAAACCAACGTTTCTCCTCCCAGAAGTTCAGTCACAGACCTGCAACAGAAACAAGAAGATTCAAATGACGCAGAGCTTTCATTTACTTATATCCACAAACATGTCCTCTACATATTCATGCTGTATTTACACACACATACAGAGGCTGTTTGTCTCTCACACACCGACAGGACACTGAGAAATACATCATGTTAAATATACCTGCAGGCTTCCAGCTGTGCACTTTGTCCCTGTCAGCTGTGATTGCCATGGCAACCTTGGTGTTGTGCGCGATGCAGGGACGTGTTCAAAGGCAGACGTCTGGCAGCAGCATCATATTTGATGCACTATCTGTACTGAGTGTGCTGACTTTATTTCAAATGTCCCACTGCTGTGCAACATGAATCACATGTTCTGCACGTTTCTGTAACTCCCAGGTAACCATGGTTACCCAGCCACGCCCAGTAGTCTCCAGAGAGACCAACAGCTGGTTCATGTTGTAACGCCGTGGCTTTCGTAGTCTCTCCTTTTTCTACAGCTCATGTGTTCTTCTTGTGACGCTGCGTCTTGAGGCTCATACATGCCGTCATTTGTTGATCCTAAGAACGTTCCTCAGACCGACTTCTTCAACAACAGATAACTTTAGTTGTATCAACACTGCCTCCTGGAGCAGTTTAAAATGAACATGTCAAAGCTCTGTACCTGTCTCCATGTTTCTGTCCCCGCCCCTTTCTCTCTGTCCTGGGTCATGTGAGCGCTGCAGTAGTATTAGGCCCACCCTCAATGCTCCCATTGGCTGAGACGCATAATGACGCCCATTTCAAGCCAGCACTGATCAACATCCCTCCTGTGACCCATGGCTTTTATATTCAGAGCCAGTGAGCACTTTCACAATAATCATGATTTTAAAAACTGTGATTAAAATAATTGCTGACGTTAATCAGTTAATGAGTTAACGAGATTATAACAGGTTAAGTTGCCCTAATAATTAGACTTTGGTGACAAACTGATGTGATCTCCATGTTTCCTTTGTTGGACTGTGGGCGAGTGTCAGAACTGAATGTACTGAGTAACATGTAGAGTTTAAATATGTGTCAGTTCCAGTTTTAGAGCTCTAAAGTGCAGCTATCATGTTAGGAATATGTTAGGAATAGACAGGAACACTGAGCACACTGAGGTCAAATCTTTATTTTACCACTCGCTGCATTCTTGATGTTCATGAATTCAGCAGCTTCATGATTGTCTGCAGCATTAATCTCATATTTCCATTAAAAGTGTTGAATTTGACTGTTTGATGTTCTTTATGATCTCTGGCACCAGTTCATCTGTAGGCTGAGCTCAGTCCATCCATTTAGTGAAAGGTCTCCTTGTTCTGTGAGCGTGCACAGATCCTGAAGCAGAAAGCCTGGGTTACAGAGAAATGATCATCACTGTGATGATGCTCATCATCTCTGACTGGGATTTGAGGTTTTGTCAAAGCAGCAAAGAAAGCCTGGCTATGTTGGACTGGGTGTGGAAGCAGCTCCCAGTTTGAGTTCAGGAGACAGACACCCTCTCTACTTTGAAGATCAGCTTCAAACTTTCCTTTTTGATAAAGCTTATAGTTCGAGCTGGATCAGGTGACCCTGAACCATCCCTTAGTTATGCTGCTATAGGCTCGGGCTGTTGGTGGACTTCCCATGATGCTCTGCTTTCTTCTCCCCACTTTTCACTCCTGATGCTTTTATATGTCACTACTGCATGTCCTTAACTTTTGTCTCTCTGTTTTGTTCTTGTCTCTCTGAGCTCATCTCTTCTCTTTCCCCTCACCCTGCAACCAGTCATGGTAGATGCTCCTCCTGGAGCCTGTTTTCACTGGGAGGATCTTTGTGTCAAAGGGAGTTCTTCTTCCCACCATCACCAAGTGCTGCTCACAGTGGAGGCGGTTACCTTACACTGTTAAACAGCTTCAGATGACTGTTGTTGTCTGTTGGGTATTGTCACTTATAAATAAATGGTAAATGGTAAATGGCCTGTATTTATATAGCGCCTTACTAGTCCCTAAGGACCCCAAAGCGCTTTACATATCCAGTCATCCACCCATTCACACACACATTCACACACTGGTGATGGCAGCTACATTGTAGCCACAGCCACCCTGGGGCGCACTGACAGAGGCGAGGCTGCCGGACACTGGCGCCACCGGGCCCTCTGACCACCACCAGTAGGCAACGGGTGAAGTGTCTTGCCCAAGGACACAACGACCGAGACTGTCCAAGCTGGGGCTCGAACCGGCAACCTTCCGATTACAAGGCGAACTCCCAACTCTTGAGCCACGATCGCCCTAAAGTTACAATGGACGGATAGATGTTATTGTGACAAAGAGAAAACAACTGTTGACAGATAGATTGTTGTTTTGTGTGTCTGCAGTCTGTCAGGCTGTCTGATCACAGAGGAAGGCTGTACTTCTCTGGCCTCAGCTCTGAGCTCCAACCCCTCCCATCTGAGAGAGCTGGACCTGAGCTACAATCATCCAGGTGACTCAGGAATGAAGCAGCTGTCGGCTGGACTGAAGGATCCAGGCTGGAGACTGGACACTCTCAGGTATGAAGAATGTCTGATAGAGGAGGAAGAGCTGGAAACATTTCCTGTGTCTTTCACTCACTTCCTGCAGGAATATTTTCAGGGACAGACACACTAGTCTAGCTGGATAGTTCATGGATATTTATGTAGGGGTCTCCAAGGAGTCTGTTTGCAGGAACATTTAGGTCACAGGTGTACCTGATATAGATACCAGTGTACCTAATAAAGTGTCAGCTAACATTTGGAAATGGAAGCTTAAATAATGACAAACTGTACATTCACAGCTGAATTCACAATAAATTTGTTCTCAAGTGCACATTTTTCTGTTATTGTTGTCAAACAACAGAATGAGAATGAAATATTGATTCTAACAGGGCCCATAAACAGCATTAGCTTAGCAGCATTAGCTTATCAGAGTTTCCATCATGGTCACACAAATCCTTAGCAGAGAAAAGTGTCACATCATTATAACACAAGATAAAAGGGTATTAGCATAAGCTACTAATGCTTATTCACCTCAAATTAGCTTTCGCTGCTAATGGTAGCCTACTTAGCATTAACTCCTCACTAATATAATGCTAATTCACATCAAATTAGCATTAGCTGCTCATATTGTTATAAGGAAAGAGAAAACGGTATTAGCATTAGCTACTAATAATTATTCAGCCCTAATTAGAATAAGCCTCTAAAAGCAGCCTACTTAGCATTAACTCCTCACATCGTTGTTACCCAACGGAAAAGAGTATTAGTATTAGCTACTATCATTTTTAATAAGTAAGAGAAAACAGTGTTAGCATTATTGAATAATGCTAATTCACACTAAATTAGAATTAGCTATTTACAAGAGCGTACTTAGAATTAGCCGCTCACATTGTTAAAAATTAAGGGAAAACAGTATTAGTATTAGCACATAATGCTAATTCACGTCAAAGTAGCATTAGTTAATAATGGCAGCCTACTTAGCATTAACTGCTCACTAATATAATGCTAATTCACATCAAATTAGCATTAGCTGCTCACATTGTTAAAAGGGAAGGGAAAACAATATTAGCATTAGCTGCTAATAATTATTCACCTAATTAGAGTTAGCCCCTAATGGCAGCCTAGTTAGCATTAATTCCTGACATCGTTATAATGCAGGGGAAAAGGGTTACCATTATCGGATAATGCTAATTTACATCAAATTAACAATAGTTAATAATGGCAGACTTTTCGTATCATTAGCTGCTGTCATTCTTACAAAGCAAAGGAAAACAATATGAGCATTAGCTGCTAATGCTTTTTAGTCTAAAATTAGCATTAGCCACTAATGGCAGCCTACTTAGCATTAACTCCTCACTAATATAATGCTAATTCACGTCAAATTAGCATTAGCTACTAATAATTATTCACCCCTAATTAGAATTAGCCGCTAATGGCAGTATACTTAGCATTAACTCCTCACATTGTTATAATGTAAGGGAAAAGAATTAGCATTATCTAATAATGTTGACCTTGGCCCACTGGAAAAGTTCAGAACTAAAGATTTAGGAGTGTTTCTCGATAGCTCTTTCTCATTTGAGAAACAAATGAATTCTGTTATTAAAACCAGCTGTAAGGTTTATATTATTGATTGTCATTTATGCTTAGAAATATTTACTCATATATGCTTAGAGTTGTATAATCGATTGCATAATGATAGAGGTTTGATCCTGAGTAGTCTGTAAAGACTCTGTGTGCCTTCCAGAGTGCTCTGGCATGCACACACCACTTGGGGCCATGAGAGAGGTCGTACCCTCTCTTACTGATTTATGGTGTAGGACAGGGGTCTCAAACTCAATTTAGCTGGGGGCCGCTGCAGGCAGAGTCTGGGTGAGGCTGGGCCGCATTAGGTTTTCCACAGGAAAGGCATGGTTAAAAAAATTCCAATCTTCTCAAATCTCTTTTTTTATTTTTTAACACAAAATATGAAAAATAAATAAACAAATTAAGAATTAATAAGAAAATAAATCAATCAGTAATACATAAATAAAACAATAATAAGATATTTTTAGTCAGTGAACTTGTGTGTTTCTTTCAGTCTTCTATATCTGCTGTATTTAGATTGAAATGTCTGTATTAACAGTTCTATAACCTTCTTCTGAACATGAATGGAACACTGTAGAAAATGAACTGTTCTTCTGAACATGGCTTCTCTTGCCTACTCCTTGCTGCTAGAGACCTGGCAGCGTTTCCTCTCGCATAGCCGAGCCAGATTTGGCCTGAGGGAGGAAGCAGTTGCAACCCTCAGTATGTCTTGAAGATGATCATCCGTAAGTCTGGACCTGTACTTGGACTTATTGAAGTTCAAAGTGGAGAAGAGCTTTTGGCACAAGTATGTGCTACCAAAAAGGCACATGGTCCGCTTGAACATTCGGGAAAGCCGAGGGAAACTAGGGCTCAAGTCTCTCAAAAATTGTCCAAGCTTGTCTGCTTTTCTACTCACCTCCCTGAACTTTGCTTTGAGTTCAGAGTTGCACTGCAGCTCAATGAGCTCCATTTGAAGCACAGAAGGGGCATCTTGCACATCAAAGGAGAAGGGGTCTGCAAAAATGTGAAAGGTGGCTCTGTGTGTCTTGAAGTCAGCAAATCTGTGATCAAATTCCTCCTGTAGCCTCAAAATGACATCAACATACTTGTCAGCACTGAATGGTGTGCCTGCATCCACGAGTGCCTTGCATGCTGGGAAATGGCAAAGGTTTGTAAGAGCCCTTTGTTAGGGGGACCGCTGGACTCTTAGCACCAGCTTTGGGGTCACAGGGTCACATCTGGAACGAACACACACACACACACACACACACACACACACACACACACTATGCACAGACTGGTACTCTTTGTTCATACCTGTGTAAGACGTCATAATGAACTTGTGCATATTCATGTAAGCTCAATAAAGAGCAGTGTTACGAGGGAGCAGACGAGAGCGACTGAGGTCAAGTGAAGGAACGGCGCTGTCACAGTTCTCTCCCTCATCAACTGTCTGGTTCCAGCGGTGGGTCTGTGCTAGACGACCCATCACCAGCTTTTTCCACTGGTTACCAGTACGTGGTAGAATCCACTTCCAGATCTGGTTGTCTTTAAATCTGTGAATGGATTGGCTCCATCTTATCTCTCTTTAACAAAAGAATCCAAGTGGAGCCCTCAGGTCTGCAGATAAGCAGCTTCTGACCAGAACTAGACGTAAAAACAGAGGTGAGCTTTATCGATGGCTGCAGCCAAACTCTGGAACAGTCGCCCTTCACATCAGGTCGTCACCAACACTGGACATTTTTAAAAGCCGGTTGGAAACACATTTGTACTCTGTAGCTTTCAATCCTGACCAGTCTTTATAGTCATTACTGTGTATGTTTCCTATTTTCTCTCTACTCTGTGCAGCACTTTGGCTCAAGCTGTTTTTAAATGTGCTGATAAATAAATGTAGATTTCTTTGAATAAAACAGTGGAGCCGAGCTTTGAGCTCAGTGTGTAACAGTGTGTGTGTGAGAGCCATGTAATGTCCATGTGTGCATGCTGACTGTGCTGCTCTGACCCCCCTCCTCCTTTCAGGGTGGAGCCTGCTGGAGTCCGATGGTTGAGACCAGGTCTGAGGAAGTGTAAGTGTGTTTTTAATGGGATTCATGAAAACAAAGCAGCACACATTCAACCATCTTCATCATGTCAGGAGTCATCATCAAAGTGTCAATCAATGAACAGATGATGGATCAATAACTGCAGCTGGATTGTGTTTGTTCTCTCCATCAGATTCCTGTCAACTCACAATCGACACAAACACAGTGAACACAGAGCTCCAACTGTCTGACAACAACAGGAAGGTGACACATGTGGAGGAGGTTCAGTCATATCCTGATCATCCAGACAGATTTGATTATGTTTATCAGCTGCTGTGTAGAAATGGTCTGACTGGTCGCTGTTACTGGGAGGTCGAGTGGAGAGGAGACGTTGATATATCAGTGAGTTACAGAAGCATCAGAAGGAAAGGAGGCAGTGATGACTGTTTGTTTGGAAACAATGATCAGTCCTGGAGTCTGGTCTGCTCTGATGATGGTCCTGGTTATGTCTGGCACAATAGAATAAAAACATCCATCTCCTCCTCCTCCTCCTCCTCCTCTGTCTCTAACAGAGCAGCAGTGTATGTGGACTGTCCTGCTGGCACTCTGTCCTTCTACAGAGTCTCCTCTGACACTCTGATCCACCTCCACACCTTCAACACCACATTCACTCAAACTCTTTATCCTGGGTTTATGTTCTATCCTGGTTCCTCAGTGTCCCTGTGCTGAGTGGAGTGTAAAGAGTGTCTCCTGTTACAGAAACACTCTGACTGTTGAACAGATAGTTCAGTCTGTACATGTCTGTCTCTTTCACTCACAAACACGTTTTCAGATTCATGGATTCAATCAGTTGATGTTTGAAACTCTTCCAAATGATTCCTTGTAAACTTCTTCCTCTTCAGTCACAAACAAACAGGAAGTGATGTCACATGTGTTCCTGTCCACACAGCAGAATGAGTCTATTGCTGACAGTGATGTACAAACAGAGTGAGCATTTCTGAGGCCCAAAATAAACTGAGTAGTTCACTGAATGAACAATGGACTGTGAGCTCAGCTCCTTCATCATTAGTATGGATTATATATGTATATGTATTATATTAGTATCATATATATCAGGTGCTGCTGCTTTCAGTCATTGTGCAAATGTGCTGTTTGTAAGGTTGTAAAGCTGCAGTCAGCTGAGACTGAAGAAGTCACCTGATCAGTGAGCAAACGTTTCTGAAAACGTCCAGATGAACAGAATCAACCTTTTGGGATCAGCCAGCAATGCAGCATCATTGTTGTTCAGCTTCAGAGGTTTGCAGGAATGAACTGATGACCAGAAACAGCTGCAAAGTCCAAGAAAATACCAGCTGGAGTTCAGCTGCATTTGAAGAAGTCAAAGAAAAGTAAGGATGGCAAAGGGCGACGTTTTCTTCCAAAGAGCTGCAAACATGGTCGACGCCTCATTAGAAGAATCATCTGGACATTTGTGAGGAACTCTAACCAAGAAAGCAACGTCACACAGATCCAACAGACAGTTTCCATGACTGCAAGTGTTCAGTGGAAAAATGCTACATTGCATTATTGCATCCTCTCACCACAGGAGGCGCTGTTGGCACCACTGATTGCTGATCAGCTGTTCTCTGATGATCTGATTGATACTGTGAATAACGGGACTCACTGAACTCTGTGACACAGTGAAGATTACAGAGTTTAACTTCAACATCTGACTGACGTCACACAGACAGAAGGATGAACCAGTGAGGCACAGAACACAGTTACTGGAGATACTGGATCAGCTCCATGTGAACCTCTGATGGAGAAGCTGCTGAGCCAGAGAAACATCAGGACATGACAGCAGCTGCACTTATCTAACAACATGTAGCAGAGCTGATCTATGTTCGAGGATCTATCACAGCAGCTGAAGCCAAAGTCCAACACTGGATACCAGCTGAGCCTGTGCTGAGTGTAGTGTTACAGGAAAAGGGCAGAAACACTGGTAGCTCCCAGTGATGCTGACTGGGGCACAGAGCTGAATGATGCAGCATCAGGACACTGTTTCAGTCTGACTGACAGAGAAACCTGTAGCTGTATCTACATGTGAGGCAGAGGCCACACAAGCAGCTTTCTATGTTTCACAGTGACTGAGATCTTCAGTGGGGGTGGACATGCTCCTGTACAGACCTCTGAGGAGAACCAAGGTGCAGTCAAAGAGTCCAGTCTGTCCTCACAGATGTGAACATGTGCTTTCATCAGGTCTGCTGTCAGCTAGCAGGCTCACATCAGAATCACTGTTCCTGAAAAACACAGTCTGTGTGACATCATCAGTCAGCTGATGGTCCCAGATCTGAATGGTTTCTGTCTCTACTGCACTCAAAAAAATTATTCATTGGATGAACTTAATTTCATCTTGCCACCTATATTCCATCTAAACAAATCATGTTATATCAATCCATCTTGATTGTGTTGTTTCAACACTAAATATGTTTGTAAGTGTAACATAATTTAAACATTAACATTCAGTTAATTTGATTTTTATTCAGTTAACATGTTTGTACCAAGTTAGTCTAATTAATTTAAATTCATGTTATATTGTTTAAACACTTTGGCACATCAAAAGTCAGTCTTGTTACATGAACTAGTAAAATATTTGTTTGTTACACCAATGTTAATCTTGTTGAATGAACAAATGTAATTTATGTCTGTAGTACTTACACCAATCATGTTTCAGTTAGTGTTTGTATTGCTTATGTAAACATTACTTTTAATTAAATTAATGAAACATACATAAATGATAACTTGCAAAACCATCTCTTTTATTTTGCTTGAACATTCTTAAAACAGTTGGCAGGATCCCAGTTCAGCCTAGCTTTCTCCCCTTTAACCATCTCATACTAAGACCACAGAACTTCCAGATCAAGACATGCTGACTGAAAGAAAAAATACAATAAAATAACCCTAACCCTAATAATAAAAATGAAATAAGTCTGTTGAATAGTTTGCAGACAAAAAATATTATCCCCAAAGCAACTTTCGTAAAATGTAGTAAAATATGCATTGCAAACAACAATATGAATTTTAACACAATTTAAAGCTCAGACATAACATTCAACATTACTATAATATTACAACATTACTATGTTGCTTGCATACATTAGTCCTCCATTTAATCAGGCTGTATCCATTAATAGTGACTTTATGCTATTTAACGTGTGGAGAAAACATTCAATTTTGAGCATAACTGCTCCACTCAAACAATTTGTGAAAACCAGTGTGCATTTGCCTTTGTAACAATTGCCATCTGGCAAAAATCAGTGTTTACACTTAAACTGTATAAGACTTTAAGTTATGAACAAACAATCTTTGTATAATAGCCGCAGAGCAAACCACATAGTTTATATGAACATTTTATAACTTACAATTTTAAACTTTAAAACAGTAAACACATATTTGCATTGCAAAAACCTTGAAAAAAAATATCTGGCTTGCCTGAGTCTGTTTCAAGCTCATTCACCCCATTAGCTTGTTTTTTAGAAACTGTGCCTTGGATGACAACCTCTGTCCATCCAGCTTCATGATAATCTTTTGCAAGACTTCAAAAGTGCATTTGAGCTCCGGTGGGTAGCTTAGGTTCAGACAGTATATCAGTCCAAATAACAGAGCACAAGCAATTGCAATGCTCCTCAAACCAGTGAGAACCTCCACGCCTTCAATCAGGACATCGATGTTCCCTGGGTCATCTCCAGGCTCCGCACCCTCCTGATGTATGACATACACTCCCATCACAGTTTGTTCCATGGCTTCAGTGTTGGCCTCAGTGTTCTGTGACGTAAAATACAATAATACATTTGTTTGAGTCTAGATATGAAAAAAATAAAGGAATTCAGCAATCAGCGTGAATATGCTGATATATTTACTAAATTCTATGTCTCTGGTTTCACACCTCAGAAATTTGACATGAAACAAAACAAGGACCAATTGCAATATCTTTTATTCACACGTGCTGTCACATTTTACCATTTCATATATTGAAATTACCCATAACTCCTGGAGCAAATTACATAACACAGAACAACTTGTGAATGTAACTGACCGTATATTCCTTCACAAGTTTCTCATGGTCTTCATTCAGGTAGACACACAAGGACTTCAGGATGCATGCTCGTCTTGTATGTATTGTGTCATCCTAAGAAAAAAGGGAATCCATAATGACAATATTTAGCTTTTAGGCAGCAGTTTGAAAAAGGAATACTTAGTTTGGAAGAGTCCAAAAGGCCACATGGTAAATAGACTGGTTCTTATATAGCGTTTGTACTGAAATGACTTCCTTTGGTCTATCGATAAAAAATACTCAACAGGCTCTACAACCCTAAAATTTTGTATGTAGTATAGTTTTCTTTTATAAGGAGTGGCAAGAGGGCCACACTTTCCCAATATTTTAGCCACAGGGTTAGAAACACATACAGAATTTGCAAGCTCTTCAATAACAGCCTGACTAATATGGAGGTTAAGGCTCTTAAAAATTTCTCTAATTGTACGCTTTGTCAGAGGTACACTAGCTGAACTCAACAGAAAAACTAACTCCTCTAAGAACTCATCTAATCCTTTTGCTGGAACATGAAATATGTGTTCCAATTTCAACAATATTACTGCTAATTTCCGTTCAATTAGTTTTCAACAGCACTATTATCACATTCTGTCACTGACTCACTTTCAAATTCACCATAGGATACATCTTCAGAACAGCTAGCCCTTACGTTATCAGAGGACTCTATCACTTGAACTGGGTCCACACGTGTAACTACCCTGTCTTTAAAATCTTTAAGTGTGTGTGGATGATGCTTCCTCTTGTGTGTATAAAATGTATTGTAAATATTTGTCTTGAAAGGGCAACCAAGAAACACACAACTAACTGTCTCGTTACTTCGCAGATGTGTTCCAATATGGACAAAAAAATCTCTCTCAGAGAAGACGTCACTGCAGTCACATAACTCACATTTAAAAGTTACTGAACTTGAAGCTGTCTGTGTAAACTGAGATGAATGAGCTTTATAGACATGAGTGTTCAGTCCACTCCAAGTCTTAAATGTGCACGGACAATTAACATATATGCACAGATAATGTTGACCTATTCCGTAATGATGATGTAGTTTATAATGTTGAAGTAATTTGTACCTGCTGCTCTCTCTGGTAACACAATGCTTGCACTGCCACATACACGTCACTGATAAAAAATGAAATATGCATTAGAAAACGTCAAGGAGATTAAACTTCTGCATCATCCAAAAAAAATAAATAACATAATAATAATAATAATAATAAGGCAAACATGAACTTACCATGTATTGTTGAGGAGGTGCATAAGAATCTCAGAGCATGGGAATGTGGCTTTATTTTGTGATGTATTTCTGGGGAGAGAAATTAATTAAAACAAAGTTATTACTCTGACAAATTTGTGTTAATATCTACATACTGTGAAATGTGAAGACTGTTACGGTGCGTACACACCGAATGTGATAGACGCGACCAGAGCTTCAGGTTTACATGTAAAGTCAATGGAGGAGCACGATGAAGCGCGACTGGAGGTCCAGCTAAACTTCGGAAGCAGATTTGCATTGAGAAAACGCTTTTCTGCCTACTTCACACGACTGACGCCTTTGAAGCGCGAAGTAAAATACGCGCTGCAGTTTGTGTGGTGCATTTTGTGCATTCGCGCTTATCACGTCTACCGCTCGAGTTGGTAAAATCTGCGGGACAGCAGCTCCTCAAACTCGGCAAGGGACAGAAGGTGGTACAGCTGAAAGCGGCCGTCATCCAGACGGAGCTTCTGGAGCAAGTGGTGAAACTCACCAAACTGCTCATGCTTGTGGAAGACCTGATGGACCCAGGTACGGTGAGGACGTCCTTTAGGCACTGCTCTGCTCTCCACAGCAAATAGAGAAGGGAGACTCTTTCTTCAAACGCTAGATTGACAGCTGCCATTTTAATAACATACCGTCTGGCACTACTTCCTCCCAGATCTCTTCTTCATACGCGTGAAAATTGCATATAAAGCTCGACCAGTTCATGCTGGACGCGCTTCGAGGTGCAAATGTGCACGCGATCAGCTAGGGGCGTCTATCGCGTTCGGTGTGAACGCACCGTTAGTCAGCCTAATGCAGAGCACCAGAGAAACTATAACCCGAACAATTATCCACCTAAATCATTCTGAATTCGAAAACTAAGTGAATATATTACAAAAAAAGAAAATGCACATGCAATTATTGTGACAGATTTTATCTTACTCCTTGTTATTAACTCCCCTAAACGCTGGTTTAGTTGAATTAAACCTTTCATCAATCAAGTTAATGCGGTTGCCCGCGACTAAACTCCACTGACAAAAACAGGAATTTTAGATAGAGCATCATAAAACACTCATAAAATCACCAAAACCATGTCGGTCAGTCTTACCACTACTACCAACAATCACCAACTCCGGTTAAGCAGAAAGTAACCTGTCATTCACGGAGCTATATGCGAAGACGTAACGGCTCTACGCGGCTTTCCCGCTCTTCAAAGTTAGCTAACTCCAGAGAAGAAAAACAGTCCTACCAACGCAGATAACCATGAAACAAACCTCATTCAAAGTCGACAGAAACAAAAAAAAAAACGAACTTACCAAAATAACCTCATCAGTTTTTGCTCTGTTGCAACAATTAGCGACTCCGGTTAAGTTTTTAAAAAAACATTAAATTCACCGACTTACATTTGAAAAATGCTTGGGTCTACAACCTCCCTGCTATATATAAATCTCCACACTACACAGGTAAAAATTTTTAACTACCGTATTTTCACGACCATAAGGCGCACTGTGCTAAAAGGCGCAGTCTCAGTTATGTGTGCCATTACTGTATTTAACACACACATAAGGCGCACTGGACCATAGGGCGCATACAAGTACCGTATGCGTATTTAAAAATAAAGCGGGAGCAAACCTGAGTTCGGTACCTTACTCACATTTCTATTGCCGGTAATCGTCATCATCAACAACACACAAGCATACAAGTGTGCATATTTAAAAATAAAGCAGGAGCAAAACGAAGTTTGGTACTCACATTTTTATCATCAATCAAACCCATGGAAGTCCTCATCCTCTGTGTCTGAATTGAACAGCTGCGCTAAATCTCCATCAAACATGCCAGGTTCACTTTCTTCACTGTCAGAGTCACTTTCCGTGCCGTGCGGCTCCTCGGAAATGATGCCGGCTTTTGCGAAAGCTCAAACAACAGTGCCAGCAGACATGTTAGCCCAAGCATCTACAATCCATTGGCAAATTGTGGCGTAACTCGCCCGGCGCTGCCTTCCACTCTTAGTGAAACTGCGTGGAAAAAACCACCTGGTCTCCTTACATACACCTCCCTCAGCCACTCTTTCATCATTTCCTCATCCATCCAGCCCTTTTCATTTGCCTTAATGATGATTTCTGCTGGAAACTTCTCTTTAGGCAAAGTCTTTCGCTTAAAAATCACCATAGGCGGCAGTTTCTGTCCATTAGCATGGCAGCCAAGCACAACAGTAAAAGAAGACTTTTCATACCCCGTTGTGCGTATCGCTACCGTGCTGGTCCCCTGCTTCTCCACAGTGTGACTCACCGGGATGTCAAAAGTGAGCGGGACCTCGTCCATGTTAGTGATGTGGCTGGCCTGGATGTTTTTGTCGCCGATGTGTTTGCTGCAGTAGGAGCGGAAGATGGCCAGCTTTTCCTTATAATCCGCTGGAAGTTGCTGCGCTACTGTAGTCCTGGTCCGGATGGAAAAATGGCACCGTGTCATAAAAAGTGAAAGTGAAACTGCTTTTAGCCGAATGGTGACCGTCGAAACGCTTCTCCCGCTCGCTCTTTGCTCGATGATCCACCGCTCAAGTCTTTCCTCCAACTCGGGCCACCTCGCCTTATTTCCGCGGAAACTCAGCTGCGTTTTCTTGACCTGCCGGAGCTTGTTTTCTAGCTTCCTCCATTTGCGAACCATCGATTCGTTAATCTTAAATTCTCTCGCCGCTGCTCGATTTCCATGTTCCTCCGCATAGCTGATGGCCTTCAGTTTAAACTGTGCTTCGTAAGCGTGTCTCTGCCATTTTCAGGGTTGTTAAAACAACAATGTTCCACATAATGCACATACCTGTTCTTTTATACAGGTATGTGCGATTGTCCCGGTATATACGATCAACGCCCACACTTCACCCTTTAACGTTCTCATGGTGTTCTCTACTACGTTCTCCTTACAACACACAGGGCGCACCGCGCTATAGGGCGCGCCGCACTTTTTGAAGAAAATCTAAGACTTTTAAGTGCGCCTTATGGTCGTGAAAATACGGTAATAGTATTTATCTCTCACTCCACTAACCTAAATAAATATATCAAGAAATATTACTTACCTCACTATCAGGTATGCCAAAGAAGTAACTCCACGTGCGCTCGTTAACTTCTCAACGGACCTTTCCGCATCCGGTGGGCGTGGAGCATGCGCAATACATGACGCTATCAGAGCCGTTGGTTTGATGGACCTCATTCTCATTGGATTGCCATGAACGAATTTAACTCATCAAAGTTTTCTTTGATTTATATTCAACAAAAAAGAATGAATCATTTAATGAGCATAAAAATGATTTCTTCATGTGATGTAAACATATTACTACTTTGTTAATCAAACACATGCCCTAGTTGATTTTTTTGAGTGTGAGGAAGTCAGAGAATATCACTGAGGTGTGGATCAGGTCTGAGTGAGCTGTGGAGGGACAGCTTTAAACAGTCCACAGGTCTCACGTCCTGCTCAGTCTGGTAGCAGATACCTCGTATTGTTCCAGATGTGCTGACATCAGCAGCAGCACAGCTGTGTGATACCATGAATCTCAGTTATTGATCCAACACACAGTAAATACAAAGATCAGGATTTCTGAGAGTAATCATTATGAGTCTGAACACACGATCACTGAATGTTAGTCTCCACAATAATAAGCTAACACAAGCAAACACAGCTTTCAGCTCTTATTTTGAAACTGGCTTATTTAGAGAGCTGTGATGTGAGCGTGCCTGGCTCTGAGGCACTTGGGTCAGCCTCTGTTGTTTAGAAGTGTTACAGACTGTGAATGACACAGACCTGTCAGTTTCCATGTTTGTCTGTAACACAGCTCAGGGCTCCATGCTGAACGCATCCATCCAGTGTTATTGATCCAGGACTGATACCAGCATTGGGATCAATACTACAACACACAATCACATGTGTCCACGTGATGTGTTTGACCAGCTTTATTCATTAATGATCAATCAGCTTATTTACTGCATCTGAGTCCAGCTTCATTTAAATGATCCAACCATGAAAATGACATCAGTCCTACAGAAGCACTTCATGCTAACAGGAAGTCATTGATTAAGGTGGAATAACACAGAGACACAACCACTCACAGCTAACCTGACCCCACTAACTGCATGTGTTTGGACTGTGGGAGGAAGCCGGAGTACCGGAGAGGACGCACACAAACACGGGAGAACATGAAGCACTGAAACAAAGATGGTGGATTTGACCTCAGGACCAGGCAGGGTTACGGGGGTCATGACCCCCCAATAATAGATCCAGCTACACTGAAACTGTCAATTTCATTTACTTTTCCTGTTTTAAAGCTATCAGGCTGCTTTGTGGCTCACTCAATACTAAACTAAGATACTTTCAGTGTGAATCATTTGCAGGAACACAGGCAGGATTTAAAGTGCAGAACTTTACAGTCTCTGTCTCAAAGTTGGTCTGAACATGCTAACAGCTCTTTGTTTTTCTCAGTTTTCACTGGTTTGATGTAATGAAAGAAATTTTAAAGAAGCAGACGATTGTTATTTTAGTTCTATAGTTTCATAAATCGTGGTGTGGATCTAAGTCAACATTCAGAATAAATAAGATAATACAGCACTTTGATGGTTGCCTTTGTATTTTCCCAGCAGTGCTCAGGTTGGTTCTCGGCTACATTTACATACAGATGTTAATGTGTTCAGCAGCTGGACTCATCTGAGGAAGGAACATTGGAAAGGTGCTCAGTGCACAACTGCATCACTAATTTTATGTAAGACCCTGTGTTTTATTGTATTTATATATTTGTAACATTTGACTCAAACACTTTTGGGAAGGATGAAAATGTTTTCAGGAGGAAGTTTTTCCTTCTGTCCGACTGCAGTACACACAACACTGCGTCTCCCTCCCTTATCACAGTTCCTCAGGCTGGTGATGAGCGCCCCCTGGTGTCAGTGTTGATGACGTCATGCACAGTGAAACATAAACAGTGTCTGTTAATAAAAAATCATGTGTCCATTTTCATGTTTGCATCATGTTTCTGTAAAATCATCAGCTGTTTCTGAACCTTCTTCATTGTTTGACTCATTCCAACAGCTGTGAGCTGTGATGGAGTCAGAGCAGCTTCCTCACTGATGTTCAGGTGAAGCTGAACTTAATAAACTGTAGAAATGATCAGGATTCAGGCTGGATGTGTAAAACACTTCTGTGTGAGGTCGCAGTGCTTCATATGTGTGTGTGGGCTGAAGCACACACGTGTGAGTCCTCAGAGGTTTCACACACATCACTGCACACACTTATAATCCTAGTTTAAGCTTGTGGATCATATCGGACACATCAGCAGCTCTTTGGAGACAAAGATTTGAGATTTAAGATGAGTCATAGTCTTTCTATCCATGGTAGCTTCCACTGCTGAGGCTCGGGAAACATGAAGAGGATAATTAAGAGCAAGCATCAGCTCTGTCTCATCTAACTACACAGTATTATGATCATGCACTTATGTCTCAAACTAAGACACAATGAGACAAAATGAGTTCTGTGAGTCTTTAGATTATCAGTAAATTCTGGTGACAGTTTGACGCTCAGTGGAGCCATTTTTGGTTTGTGATGAGTGTTTTGTGAGCTTCTGTTTTGTGAATCGCTCTTTGTAATTTAGAAGATCGTGCAGAAATGTGCGCGCCCTTATCTGAGAGGACACGGAGAGAGTGTCGCAGACTCGAGGTGAGGAGATAAACCTCGGAGCTGGATGGCCTGCACGTTACCCATGTGCATCTTTTCAGTGACATCAAGTGAACCCATAATAAGCATTTCTATGTCTTAGACATCATGTCCATTTCTACTGAGAGATTATTTTTAAATGAGGGAAACCTGGTCTAACAACACACTTCCAACAGAGCTAAAGGTTCACCACAGTGAGACGGTGGGACTCTGATAAGAACTGAAACACTGTGTATGAACAGCTGAGACAAAACTATATATAAACACTCATTTATTCCAGTTTAGTTTACAATGATTTTAAAGTAATGTGGAACGATTCATGTTCATGAGCTGTTACAAACACAACTATTGATTTGTCTATATATGGTCGGACTACAAGGCTCGTGTTGAGGCTCTTGGAATAATGTGTGAATTACAGCAAGAAATGATGGTTTTCCATTTTACCAAAGTGGAATAAAATCACCACAGCAAAGAAATCATGTTATTGTCTGCAGCTAAAATATATGGTGAACATGGTTTTATAATAATGTGCAAACACAACCTCACTCTGCTCTATACGAGGAGCCAACCACAGCTGTCCGGGTCTTCATCCACCACCTCCACCATCTTTGCTCATCATCATTCACTTAATTGCTGATTGGTTTAAATCAAACTCCATTACAGGTTCAACTCCATTATATAACAGCATGTTGACTTTGGATCTGGTGTGCAGTGCCACCTTAAAAGATGAGGAAACTAAGAGATTACAAAAAAAGAAGTGGAGGAGTTAAAGAGCTGCAGCAGATTAACAGTTTCTGACAGTCATGTGTTAGAAATAGGACGATTAGATGAGCTGAGGGATCCATCTACTGCTCAGTGAAGCCTCATCAGAAACAGTCTCAGTGGAAGGATGGCTCTATTGTTAAGGAAGGACACAGGCAGAAAGACTGGCGTCTGTCACACAGGAACTGGACTGAAAATCAGCTGCACATATTCATCAGTACGTGCAAACATATTATAGGTGTGGAATTCAGGACAGTACCATCAGAAGTTGATCCACTGTGCAAATGTCTGATTGGCAGTGGCTTCATTTTTCACTATGAACAAACTGCTAATGCAGCATCACAGGACGTCAGCCATGGATTGGCCTCCCCAGACCTCAACATTACTGAAACATCTTAACAGAGGATGGAAACAAAGGGAACCAACATCCAAGAAAAGACCAAGACTCCAGGCTGTGCTGAATTATAAAGGTGGACTGACCTCCAGGGTCCTTAGTATCATATAAGCTCAGTTTGTGTCTTATATACTTTCCATTTATATAACAAAATATATAGAAACGAGGGTGGTTTAAGATGTGTGTAGAGTTTTATTCATTATCTTTAGACAAACAAAGAAAGCACCATCCATTCGTCTCCAGTCTGTATGAAAAACAGGGGAAAGGTCAAATTAAAACTTTGAAATTCCTTTCACAATAAATCCATAAATAAACAAAATAAAACATAGAAAAGTGTTTAAACCCACTTTTCCATAAAGCTGTCAATAGGAAATGTTCCAGTAAACATGTCTGTGTTTCTGCTGTTTTCCTTTCATGCGTCCACAGCTGACAGGTAACCCTATTGGAGTCGCCATAGTGACGGGTGGCGTCTCAGCTTCAGCGTGTTGATGGGCACAGCCATGGTTACCACAGCTGGAGTTGGTGTACGGCGAGCTGTGAGAGGACAGAGATGGAGAACGCACATTTAACTCTTTAACAGGAGATACGTTACGACTAACAGACGACTGCTGTCTACATGATGTCTTTGCAGCCCTTATGCTACATGTTACACAACTTTTCTTCATGCCAACAAGACTGAGGTGCCACATAGTCGACACATACAGCTGATTATGATGCATGTTTTACTATTGCTATGTTCACATCATCTGCTTGGCTTTATTACTGAAAGCCTGGAGATCCTCTGACGTGTGCATGGCTGATGTGAAGTATGATTAGTCCTACATGACATCAACAGCAGAGGCAATGAAAGCTTTGTTGTTAACAGGTTGTAGGTAAAGTCAAATGTCTACTTCTACACTTGTGTTGGGTAAAGTTCTTCTCACTGCAGCAGATTTATATCTGTGCTTTCACAGGGCGTGATGTGGAGCTCAGCGCTGAGGTGCAGGTCTCCTTGGAGACGCCATCCTGGCTGAAATATTATCATGCTTCCAAAACATTTCAGCTTTTATTTTGAAAGAAACAAGACTTGAAAACGAGTCCCCTTCTTCCTCTTTGTCTTTGTTCTTCAGAGGAGTGTCACCTGGACAAACTCAGGGCTGTTCTAGAGCCTTTGTTATTATTTGACTCCATAGAAATAAAACTGAATGGAATCAAACAAAAACTCCCAAACAGCTAAAACACTTTGCTTTATTCTCTTTTTTAACAAATACGTTGAAGTCCATCCACAACAACACAGCTGAGATCTCCTTTGTAATCAAGTGTTTCCATCCTTTGTACAGATCTGCATACAAAACAATCATTTACGTCCCACAGAAGTCTAGTTACACGTAACTATACAAGAACTGGTGAATGACAGAAACATGAGACACATGATCACAGGTGATAACAAAAAGAGAAAGAATTCATGTGTTAGTGATGTTTTTCAGCCCTGATGGCTCATGTTGGAGAAACAAGCTGAGGTACGTGGAAAGTTCACACACACAAGTGGGCGTGAGCGCACACACACAGAGAGAAACACAACTGAAGCATCTGTTTGCTGTTTCTGCTTTCATCATCTCTGCTGCTGTGTCAGGCTGGGGTCTCTCAGTGACGTGGTTGAGGTGAAGTATGACGAGTATCCCTGATTCAGTCCATCGAGACAAAGGGCAAAGAAAGCTGTTGTTAACAAACTCTATGGTGATGTGGCATTTAGCTCTGACTCTACGCTCTGCTCAATCCTTTGAACCTGCTGATCAGTAAAGCTCTACGTGCTGCAGCAGATTGAGCTCATCTGTGTTCACAGGTGTGGACCTCAGCGCTGAGGTGCAGGAGACTTTCATTCAGTTCTCCCTGCAAACAGCATCCAGCCTGGAAATACTGTCATCTTTCCCACAAATGGTGCTCTTATCTCAGAGAAGAAGTCTGATGTAAATAACTGCAATCAACATAACTGCAATCAACAGTGATGTTCTGCACAGATCACTTTTCCATTTTGCTCTCTAGATGAGTCCCAGCTGCCTGACCTTGTGTCCAGGTGATCGTCTCACTGAGAAGCTTTTGTTCTGAAAATCTCACGTCCATCACCCGTTTCCTTTTTACTATCTCTGCTCTTTCTTTATTCACAATGCTCATAATATCACACAATTATATTCATCACCTGCATGTTTTTATCCAGCTGCTGTTAGAACCAAACAAATAAAAAGGATGAAAAGCCTGAAATCCTTTGATTTATTACATTTGAAACAAATATGAGAGCATCCCTAACAGCACAGCTGAGACCTTTGTTTTAATCAAGCCTTTGTATCGACACACTTGTAAAGATTCATATACAAAACATAATAGAATAAATCAATATAAAATACACATAATCACAAAAATGCAGCCATGTTGTGAGTTTGCATCTAAAACATGCATGTTTCCCTTTGTACAGGCAGATTTACAGCAGACAAAGCAACACGCTGATCGACTTTGACCGCTGCAAAAACAAAATACCCACCAAGTCTGAAGTCGATCAGAGGAACTGTTGACAGACTGACAGACAAACAGATGCTTGATTCATTAGTGCGATTAAATGTTCTTCTTTAGCAGCATCCCTTCATGTGTTTGTGTTCCAGGAATAAAGGTCTGTTTAAACTGGACGTCTCCTCAGCATCACTCGTGCTGTCGTGGTTTCAAAGCTGTGCAGAAAGAATCTGAGGGATGATACAGAGGTGACCAAAGTTACAAACATCCAGCTGTGCTGCAAATGTTTGCAGAGCTCCAAACTCTTTGGCTTTCTGCAGAGCAAGTATGGAAGAAGCACCTGAGCTAACTTCAGTTTAGACGATATGAGGAAAAATGCTGCTTCCCAAAGTTTCCTACAAGTATCCAGTTTATATTTAGAGAAGCGAAGGCTCTTTATCCTGACAACTACTCCCTGGTGGATCCCTGTCCTGTGACAGCAGCAAAGACTGTGTATCAGTATCATCAAAGCCACTTCAATAACCAGTGTTTAAAGCTCTCTAGCAGATGGACTTCAGTGGCAGCAGCCTCTGTCTGCTGTGTACAGAAGGTTCTCTGATGAAGCACACAGCAGATGCTGCACTACAACAGCAGCAGCAGCTCAGCTTCAGTTTGCTTCGACGCCCTTTTTGACCTGTGAAACAGCAGAAAATGAAACATTTCAACACCCGTTTGTTAGCGTGAGCTATTCTGCTGTTTTTCATCATTTCACAGGTGAAATAAAATCACATTTACTTCCTGTAGGAGTGATCGTGTCCAGCCTGACTGAGACCATGTGCTCCATCCTGCACAGGTAATAAACCTCTGACATGAAGGGCTGTCAAGTAGTTTTAGACAAATGGGGGTAAAAGAGACGTTAAAAGCTTAAAGAGAAACTACATTTTCTAAGAACTGTCTGACGTTCACCTCTCACACAGTGGATACGATTCTGCCGCTGCAGGAATAATCTTTGTGCTTATGAAACTGTCCATGTGTTTGCAGAAAATGTCACATGTTCAAAGCCATCCCAGCACCTGGGGTTTGTATAAGTGCAGCTGCTGGTGGGGAGATAGTCTCACTCTTCTATATAAAGAGTCAGCAGGCAGCAGATCTTCATCTGTGATCTCCTCCATCATCACGTCTTCACTCTTCAGCAGCTATGGCTTCACTTCGTGCCCTTCTGGGAGTGGTGCTGTGCTCCTCATGGTTTCTGCTTCTGCCTCAGGCCGACTTTGATTTACAGAGTCATCCATAATATTTTTTATTTTTTATTTTACTGCCCATCTATTTTCATACAAATGTCTCCGTCTTATGGAAAATGGGTGGAGCTTATCCAACGAGGACAGGCAGGGCCCCCCCAGACAGTTTAGCAGTCTATACAGGAGGCTGACCTTTGCAACATGTACTTCTATAATGACTTCACCATTTAGGTTATTTGGTTATGTTTCACCCTGGATTTTGTGTGATAATATTTATTTTGTCCACTGATTTAAAAACAACAAACTATATGAATATAAAACAGAGTGAACAACAAAACATCAGCTTTGGAAACTTTGATGTAAAATTCTGCAGTTGTTTTCTCAGATATAGCATAAATCAAACTAACATACATCAGTGTGTTATTAATGTGCACACACACACACACACACACACACACACACGTGTTACAATAAACAGCTCTTATGCTTCTGTATGATTCTCAGTGCTTTCCATTTGCGTGTCCACAGGTTGCTGTAAGTGGTGCTTGACTGCAGTTTGCTCTCATTTCAAGTGGTTTGCTGTCACAAAGCCAACAGGAAGTCCGGCCATGGTTGAGCCAACTGAAGATGGGTTGAAGGTGGCGTCCTCGTTTCCTCTGTGAGTGCGAGAGGACAGACAAAGCAAACACCGTTTGGACAGCATTAAAATATTTACACTGATGATTAATGTTGTGTCTTTGCACCTGTAGCGATACATGTTGGAAAATGGAGACTTTAGCCACCAAGACTGACGTGCCTGGAAACTTCCCTGTGAGTACGCCCACAAAGACAGGAAACAGTTTAGCCACCGCGGTTAATCCTCCATCATCATCATCCAGTATTTTTCACATCTTTTCTTCTGCTGTTTCCCTTGTTGTCAGTCACGGGGTTTGTGACTGAAATGCGTGTGGTCGACGGGAAGCCTGACGAGTACGGCCTGAATCATTCCATCAACACCGGACGGAGTGAAACCTTTGTTGAAAACAGATTATATGGTAACGTTGCATTTAGCTTCAGTAAACTGTGAAGTTACAGCAGCAGATTTACATCACGTGGCTTCACAGGAAGTAGTCTGGACCTCAGCGCTGAGGTTCAAGCAGCTCTGCTTGCAGACGGCATCCTTCCTGAAAATGTTCTTCATCTTCCTAAAACCAGAACTTTTACATTGGTGCTGAAGTTCTATATAAAAACAGCCTGAAATACAAAGTGATGTTGTGCACTGATTACCTCACACTTTCCATGTTTCCTTCTACAGAGGAGTGTCCGCCTGAGTGTTTTGTCTGATCTGTTGTTGATCGTCTCATTGACACTGCATGCAGATCTGACACCAGGGCTGGACTGGGACAAAAAATGGTCCCGGGCATTTTGACTGGAGACCGGCCCCCCAGGTATTAAAGGAAAAACCATGAAGCCTTTGAATGAAAACAAACGCTGTTGTCACAGTGATGGACGCTGTCTTGTTGGTATACATGCATCAGTCTAATAAACTTAAACCTGCACCATCCTCCCTGTCCTGGTATTCTAAACAGGAAGTAGACTGTTGGTCGAGTTAACCTCCTGAACATCTACAACACACGGTGGAAACCTGACATTAAGACAGAGACTAGAGGTGAGACATGATCATTGCTGATTACTGATGACAGATTTAGATATGTTTTCATAAACCTTTCATTTGCCACATCAATAAACAGCACGGCAGGGCAAAATATGTTTTCTAACATGGCAACCTTTAAAAAGTGAAAGGAGACAGAAAGACAGCTGAGAAAGAATCAAACGGACTTTTTGATGCATTTTACACACAGTACTGGTGCAGAATCTAGAAAATGTGGGAAACACTGGCATCATATGCAGTACTTACTTCTGAAGAAATTATGATGGGACCCTAAAAAATGACTATGTACAATAATGGATTTCTATACATTTTACATCAGATGAAAACGTTTGTTGTAAGATTCAGATAATTATTTATTAAAAGTGAGACATTTTAAATGAGAACAAGAAAGAAAAGTATTTCTTTGTGCCCCCCTCTCCCTGTTAATGCCCTACCTGCCCCCCTGGCAACACTTTGCTAGACCCGCCCCTGCACAGTTACCAGCTGTCAGCTACACAAAAAGGATCCTGGTGTTATTTGTCTCTCAGAAACAGTTCATAACTTCAACTCATTTTGGTTTTGTCATGTTTTGTTCTTTACATTGTCTTTCTTCTATATAATTGTTAAACATTTAATAAATATGTCTACAAAAAGATTTTAAAAATCAGACATTTCACACAGACACCCAAATGATTTCTGACTGATGAAGGGGGCTGAAGGTGCCCTGCTCTTGCCCAGCTTCTGCTGCTCTCTCCCTGCTCACTGTCAGCAGCTGGCAGCCTCGGTCCTGCCTGAGACTCTTCATCTATCAGTGCCAAAGAATATGGGAAATAGCAACGCACAACATGCACATTACAAAACAAGCACATGAATCAGCATTACATTCATTAGTGAAGTGCTGACGTTCGTTCCTAAACTTTGGGCCTTAATTAACATCACTGTGAACTAATGTTTGCTTTGCTTCTAAACCAGTGAAGCAGCGAGGGGCTTTCTGAGGTTCCTGCTCGTAAATGCCCAAAATGAGTCGAGTATTTCTCTGCAACTACAAACTCTGCTTTCATCAGAGGTGTAAATATTACAGCACTGTGTCAGAGTCACTGAGGCTGGAACACAGAAAAAGGAAGTAGATGTATTTATTTTTAGACTTTATTGCCTGGAACCACTTTAAAAATACGCTTTGGGTCACAATTAACTGCAGAAACCAGGAATCCACATATGAACATTATCTGTGCAGAGATTTATGCTTCTGAAGGTAAACACTGAAAACTTGCAGCACTAAATGCACAGATAGCCAGGCGTTTCACATTTTGGGACCATCTGCCAGTTTTCATTTCTTAGGTATTGAAGAGCAGAAATGATTGAATTTTATTTACATGCTTAAAAATGTTTGCTTTTGAATATTATTTGAAGAATTACCCACACACTCAGGCACTGTGGGCCTGTTTCCCTTTGCACAACCGAGTGTTGGAAACGGGCCTTTTCTCTTTAAACTCTGAGGGGCTGTAACTTTGGCTTCTATTGGCAGATTTGCATGATTGACCCTCTTTTTAAAATAGTTTTAGCCAAGAGAATCAAGCTAACATCACTGTTTTTACGTCAGCTCACGTCACACGAGCTGTTTCAAGAAAAGTCCTCCTGTCACACAGCAATGCCTACATGAATCACACCACTCTGCTTAAATAATAATAATAATGTTTAGTGAAGCAGGTGAAGCAAAGGGCTGCTTTTAATAGGCTGGGAGACCCAGGTGTGCTGCTTTAGCTGCTGAGCCTCTCATGCTAGCCTCCATCTATAAGCTGGGATCACAGGAGCACTGCAGTCCTGACTAGATCAAGGATTGTTATTCATGCAGGTGACAAAAGTTTACATTCACAGAGTCATAGGATTGAGCCTGGTTTGAAAAGCAGCTGTTTAATGCAGCTGCTTAGAGTTCACACACAGTAGAAGAATCAGACTTGAGTCACATTTCAAACACTGGAAAAATACTCAGCAAGTAACAATGAAAACAGCACAGACTCAGTATATCCTGTTCAGTCCTGTGTTTGATATGAATGTGCTGTTCAGAGAGGATCTCGTGTCCTCTTTTACAAAGCCTTTGTTTCATGATGTTTGTGTATAAATGAATGTAGGTGTGTTTCTAAGTGTGAAGGAGCCCTGGGAGAAAAGACTGAAGCTTGTGCCAAAGAACAAACAGGAAAGAAAGATCAGCATTAATGAAGACGAGCACAGAAGGAGCCCAAGCACGTGTTGCTTTTTCAGATTTCTCTAAAAGTGTGTGTTCATTTGTTCCATCCTTCACAACAAACAACAGCTGACAGACACACATGCACTCTGTGTCACTTCACAGGGGCTGATGAAAGTGGACACAGTAAAGGGAGAGCTGGACCTGCTCTACACATCCTGCACTCTGTTAACAGACTTTATTCTGCAGCATCAACAGATAAAAATATATGAAGATATAGAAACGTTTAACATTGTGACTGTTCACATTAGTGAAGCTGTTACTTTGCTGCCAGGTGGGAAAAGAAGCCTAAAGCTGAGTCTGATTAAACATCTGCTGCACCAGAGAGTTTCATGGCCCTGCTTTATCCTGTGCTTGCTGACCACCTCGTCCTGAAACCTCTTCATCATCCTCACAGTCGTGTGAAGAAAGAGGGAAGCAGGTGGAAACCATCTGTGCTGCTGTGTTCACTTGTGTGTGTGCGTCTATGGTCATATCTAATGTGTACCTACAGACAAACACAAACACCTGGCATTGCACAAGAGTCTCTATGGAGCAACCTGCAGATGTCAGAGATGTGATTAGAGGGTAAAGTGGACTAGTGAGAGCATCTATGTTGTTGTTGTCTGCTGGGGGACAGCATCAGCTCCAGAGATGCATCAGGATCAGCAAACTAATCTGCAAGGCTGCAAGTGTCACTGAAGGAGTTTGAGTCAGTGAGGGACTCAAGCTCACACAGCTGCTCAAGAAGGCTCAGCAGCTGCTGTATTTCCTGAGGAGGCTGAGGAAATTTGGTATGTTGGCCAAGATCCTCAGCAGGTTCTACAGCTGCACTGTGGAGAGCAGCCTGACAGCTGCATCACTGCATGGTACGGCAGCACTACTGCAAACCGCAAACGCCTGCAGAGAGTGATAACAACTGTGGAGAAGATCATCAGGACCCCGCTGCCCTCTCTGCAGAGCAGCTACCATCACAGAGTCCAGAGGAGAGACACACCTCTGCCCTCGAGACGAAGGTTCAGAAGTGTGAAATGTAGAACATCCAGACTCAACAACTCCATCTTCCCCACTGCTATCAGACTCCTGAACAGCTGACCGACCTCAAACTGCAGTTTGCACATCAGGTCACTTTGCACACTAAGTTCATTTTGCACATTAAACTCCATGTACATCCATGTACATCGACATCTGCAGACCACACGTGTCTTCAGTTACTTATTTGTACTTATTTGCAGTTATTTATCTTTTTATTTTATTTTTTTAAGTTATTTTTTATCCTTATTTTATCTTTTTATTTATTCTTATCTTGTTCTTTTAACCATTATCTAACTTGGCATTGTGCACGGTGTGTTTAGATTCAGTTTAAATTCAGGGACACGGAGCCCCTGTTGATCCTCTACCTAATCACACGAGCCACGGTGTGAGAACGGGTGTGGGTCTCAATCAGCCAAGGTTTTGGGTGAACCCATTGTGAGATCTAGCCCCACCCCATCATGTGATTTCCTGTGATCAAATGTCCCAGGATGTAAGTGGGCGTTAAGACGTCCATGTCCCTCTTCAAGCAACTTAAAGAAGTCCAGACGCTTTTCTTTCCAAGCTCCTTCAACAACATCATTCATAGAACAACTTCCAGCTTCTTTTGCTCGGCTACAGTTTGGATGGATTTGCAGATGCAACAAGACTAAAATGGTTAGGGTCAGGAGGTCAAAGGTCAGAGCTCCTGTGGGTCTGAGGGCGGCCTCACGCTGGAGAAGGATGAAGGAGTCTGACCTGAGCCAGTGTTTGACATGAACACATCAGCACTGCTGTCAGTGAGCCTAACGACAGCCGTTAGCATCATTTCAGTGTTTCAGTCATAAAAACACTTCCTGTCTCTGTGGTGGTTACAGTGACATCATGCAGTTTGTGCTTTGACCTCCAGAGGGCGACAAATCAGCACAGACAGAGAGCTCCATTCAAACTTTGCTGCCATCAGGAATAATTCTTCAAATATAATCATCAGTGTTTGAGCAGTTATGATATCAGGGACAATCTAGACATGTGTGACAATACTGAACATGTCACATGACACACCTCAAACATCATGTGATCCACTCTCAGTCTGCACTTTCATTCATGACTTCAACAGGTTGAAATGAGCTTTGAAGAAACATTCAGTGAAATAAATCTTTCATGGATTCATGTGAGCAGCAGATGAACTTTGTACCAACAACATCTTCAATAACAGAGTCTGAATGAAGCTCAGGTGTTGATGCTGCTCACTGATTGGACGCTTGCTTTCAGCTCTGCTCTCAGTCTTTACTGCACAGGTGAAGGTAGAAAGTGTGACTGGATCTATAGACTGGAAACAGAGAAACATGCTGAACATTTGAAGCTTTGCAGCAGAAATGTTCATGTTACAAATACAGCAGAGCTGATCTGGGATCAGTGTGTTCACACCTGCAGCTACAACAAGGTTTCATGTCTCCACACGTCAGCATGTGAACTTTACTCTGACTCAGTCTGAGCAGTCAGACGGCATATTTTTAAAGTTAACACATCAGCACACACAGAGCTGAGCCCCTCCCACCTGTGCTGAGTTTCAGGTGGAGCCCCGCCTCCTTCCAGGAAGCAGCTCACCTGTGTGTCCGTGTTTAGTGTCCAGGTGTGGAGTGGAGCTTGTTGTTGGTGTGTGAAGAAACTGTAAGTTTGCTTTGTTTCCTCCTTTAACAGTTTGTCTTTAGGAACTTTACTGTTTGTTCAGCTCGTGTTTGATTTCTTCACACAACAAACTGTGTGTGTTTGTATTTCCGGTCTCTCCATTAAAGTCAGTGTGTAATGTTTCCTGGCTAACATCAGCTGTGTGCAGCTTAGTTCAGCACAAATCTGCCGCTCCATAGTTCACGGTAACGGACTCACAGCTGGACCAACGAGGCCGAGTGTGTCCGCCACTCTGAGCTACGTTCGTGTTTGTGTACTTGTAGTTTGTACTTTGAGTTCACTCAGAGCCCACAGAGGACGCAGCGTACGTGATGACGTCACAGCCCTTTACCTCCTTTACTGTCACTGTGATTAATATTTACACACGAGACACCTGCAGAGCTCTGACGCTAAGCTAGCACACAGCATGCTAACACTAAGCTAAAGCTAGGCTAGCCAAGAACCCAGAGTGAGGTTAAAGCTGAATAAACACTGACCCCAGACCAGCACCGTGATAAAGTGAGCTGCTGCTGCTGAACTTGAACAGGTAACAAAGTGATGAGCAGTCAGGCTGCAGGTTTCTACCTGTTCATGTTTCTACAGTAGAATCACTTTGAAGTGTCTTTGTGCTGTTTCATCTTTGATTTGTGTTCATAAACACTCAGAGAAACATCACGTGACCTCATCAGGATCTGTGTTGGTGTGTGGGGCTGTACCTCAGCTTTATGTTGTTACATGCTCATTTGTTCATTTTAACATCAAAGTAATGTTATGAGGAGTAATGAAGTAACGTACTCCATTACTTTTAATCAAAGTGTTCTGTGTAATATGTGTAATAATGACTGTTTTGAGTAATGACCAACACTGATCACAACAAAGAGGAAATGCCTCCAACATGCACAAACATTTGAGCCACAACATGCAGTTAATGTGCACAAATGTCTTTGATATGCTGCTCAGTGATGGTGGTGACTGTCAGAGCAGAGCTACTGAGAATCAATAAGTAATATCAATGATGGGATCAGAATCACTAAATTCTTCTCATCCCTGTCAGTATCATACATGTGCTGTATAATGTGATAAATGTAGAGGTGCTGGCTGTTCTCTCACTCTGCTGTTTAGCTGTAAAGGACGCCTCCCTGCCTTTGTCTCATTCATGACCTTTAATAGTCTCTTCTAACATGCAGAGATCTGTATGATCTGTTTCATAGAGTCTAACCAGCCTGTACAGGTAACAACAACAGTCACTGCATCACTGACACACAAACGTCATCTCTGTCAATAACAACATTCATACATGGAATAAAAACACATCAGTGGATCATTGCTGGAGCTGATGTTTGTGCTCCTGGTGCAAAGGCTCTCAGTTTCCTCCTTGAAATAACATCAGTGGTGGGTCAGCGACATGCTTTCTTTCCCTCTCAGGTTTAAATATCTGGGACTCTCCACCGTTTGGTTTTAGAGCTGAAGAAGCTTCTCAGATGAAACGTCTTCCAGAAACTTAAAGACGTCTCTTTTCTCTCCAAGCTCCTTAGATCACATGACCTGGATGACTGAACCTACAGACATATTGACCTGGTTTCATGGTCACATGACAGGTCAGAGGTCAGCGACTGTAACTCAGTTCCTCCTGTTAATGTGAACTCACTGAGTGTTTGTGGTTTACCTCTCAGACTGACTGAAGACGATGATGGAGGAAGAGGAGGACAGAGCAGAGTCTGCAGGGTCCAGCTGTCCGTCTGTGAGGAGTGACTGGTCCAAAGATTATAATCCAGGCTTCAGTGGTGAACCTGGAGCAACGAGGTCAGAGAGCTGAACTCACTGAGTAACAGAAATAATTCTGCACTGACATTATAATCAGTGTTGACTCTGGTTGATTGTCTGACTGTGTTTGTGAGCTGAGAGGAAATGAAAATGAGTTTGTAACAAAAATCAGTTTTGTCCAGTTTTCCTGTAAAAAGCTGAACTCTAATCTAAGAGGATGTTACTGACAGGAAACAGCTGCATTATCTGCAGTCTGTGTGATCACAGCTGCTTCAATCATGTTTGTGTCTGCAGAGGTCAGAGGTCACAGTCTGCAGGGTCCAGCTGTCCGTCTGTGAGGAGTGACGGGTCCAAAGGCAACGTTCCAGACTTCAGTGGTGAACCTGGAGCAACGAGGTCAGAGAGCTGTGATGACTCCTTTACATGTTTGTGTTTCCTGGATAAATATGACCTGAAACATCCTCAGATTGTTACAAAGATTCATTAAAAAGAAAACAATGAAAGAGAAAAGATCCAAATGTTCGACTTGGTCATTTGCTGTTTGAGGACAGTGATGCTCATATCTGTGGGGAAAGTGTGACCTGAGTGGGTTCATGTTTGTCTTTAAAGAACAGAGCTGCTCTGATTCTCTTTGTGTCTGATCTGTTAAACAGTCTGAGAGGTCACACAGAGACCCAGCAGCTAAAGCCTGGATCATACTGGCTGCTGTTACTCCATCAGGACAACACTGAACCACAGTGGTGTGGATGTAGTGGATAAATCCCACCATACTGATGCTCAGAGTTAATCACAGGGAAGAAATCCAGATGTTACCTTCAGATTGTGACCTTTGGAGTGGACGATGCAGATTTCAATAGAGAATAAATGTTGTTGTTTTTCAGCTGTGAAGAAAGAATCTAATTTTCTGAACTTAAGAATTTATGATGCTGGAAACAACATGGAGACTATAACACAACATTTCCACTGTGTTCATAGAATGAATGTAAAACTGTCAGACATTCATTAAATATGCAAAATGTCTACAGAAGCATCAGAGGGTCAGACGTGAAGCACTCAGTGATTTTGATCAAATGACTCATCAGTTATTGATCTGTACTACACTGATCTACCACGTTAGTAAAGCTGGTGTTCTGGTGGTGGAGGGAGACTCGGATCATGTTCTGGTTTTGGAGCAGTGATCTGCTGATGGTTCAGTTTGATGAGCTTCTTCAAAATCATCCCTGACATCACCACTGAAAGGACGTCCATGAAAACAGACTGAAAATTACTGATATGTTCACAATCTGAGAGTTTAAAACTTGACAGACTTGATTCAGATGAAGTTATTTGAGCAGAAACTCCTGGATCTTTATCCTGTGTTGATCTAATCCTTCATGGTTCCTCCACAGAGTGGAGCAGCAGAGCTCAGAGGTTCCCAGTGGTCAGTCTGCCCAGCAGCATCAAACACAGCTGGACTCCATATTTATGGTCTGTACATGTACAACAACTACTGTTACATCTGTTCTGTTCACAGTCATCTCCATGCTGCTCTTTGTAGACCAGTGGATCGTCAGTGTGTCCAACATGGATCTGATGTTTGGCTCCATGATTTCAGTCTGATTGGCTCATTCATAAATATTCTGTTCCAGCTGCTGGAGGACAACATCATCACTTTTGTGAAGAACGAGCTGAAGAAGATCCAGAAGGTTCTGAGTCCAGATTACCCAGAATGCTTAGAGAGTCAGAGGAGCAGCAGCAGAGAGGCGTTTGTGAAGATCACAGTGGACTTCCTGAGGAGAATGAAGCAGGAGGAGCTGGCTGACCGTCTGCAGAGCAGTAAGAGGATTTATCTAAAGATTTAAGCTGCTGGATAAATGAGACATTTTCCAGAGATGGAAGATGGAGCAACATGTTTTAAAGATTAGTTCTTTTTGGAATTGAGTGTTTATTTTTCTTCTCATTCAGAACTTCAAGCTGCAGTTTGTCATCGTAACCTTAAATCCACCCTGAAGAAGAAGTTCCAGTGTGTGTTTGAGGGCATCGCTAAAGCAGGAAACCCAACCCTCCTGAATCAGATCTACACAGAGCTCTACATCACAGAGGGAGGGACTGCAGAGGTCAATGATGAACATGAGGTCAGACAGATTGAAACAGCATCCAGGAAACCAGACAGACCAGAAACAACCATCAGACAAGAAGACATCTTTAAAGCCTCACCTGGAAGAGATGAACCAATCAGAACAGTGCTGACAAAGGGAGTGGCTGGCATTGGGAAAACAGTCTTAACACAGAAATACAGCCTGGACTGGGCTGAAGACAAAGCCAACCAGGACATCCAGTTCATATTTCCATTCACTTTCAGAGAGCTGAATGTGCTGAAAGAGGCAAAGTTCAGCTTGGTGGGACTTGTTCATCACTTCTTTACTGAAACCAAAGAAGCAGGAATCTGCAGCTTTGAAGACTTCCAGGTTGTGTTCATCTTTGATGGTCTGGATGAGTGTCGACTTCCTCTGGACTTCCACAAAACTACAATCCTAACTGACCCTAGAAAGTCCACCTCAGTGGATGTGCTGCTGATAAACCTCATCAGGGGGAAACTGCTTCCCTCTGCTCGCCTCTGGATAACCACACGACCTGCAGCAGCCAATCAGATCCCTCCTGACTGTGTTGGCATGGTGACAGAGGTCCGAGGCTTCACTGACCCACAGAAGGAGGAGTACTTCAGGAAGAGATTCAGAGATGAGGAGCAGGCCAGCAGGATCATCTCCCACATCAAGACATCACGAAGCCTCCACATCATGTGTCACATCCCAGTCTTCTGCTGGATCACTGCTACAGTTCTGGAGGATGTGCTGGAAACCAGAGAGGGAGGACAGCTGCCCAAGACCCTGACTGAGATGTACATCCACTTCCTGGTGGTTCAGGCCAAAGTGAAGAAGGTCAAGTATGATGGAGGAGCTGAGACAGATCCACACTGGAGTCCAGAGAGCAGGAAGATGGTGGAGTCTCTGGGAAAACTGGCTTTTGATCAGCTGCAGAAAGGAAACCTGATCTTCTATGAATCAGACCTGAAAGAGTGTGGCATCGATATCAGAGCAGCCTCAGTGTACTCAGGAGTGTTCACACAGATCTTTAAAGAGGAGAGCGGACTGTACCAGGACAAGGTGTTCTGCTTCATCCATCTGAGTGTTCAGGAGTTTCTGGCTGCTCTTCATGTCCATCTGACCTTCATCAACTCTGGACTCAATCTGCTGGAAGAACAACAAACAACCTCTACATGGTCTAAACTATTTAACAAACTAAAACTTCAATCTCTCCACCAGAGTGCTGTGAACAAGGCCTTACAGAGTCCAAATGGACACCTGGACTTGTTCCTCCGCTTCCTCCTGGGTCTTTCACTGCAGACCAATCAGACTCTCCTACGAGGTCTGCTGACACAGACAGGAAGTAGCTCACAGACCAATCAGGAAACAGTCCAGTACATCAAGAAGAAGCTCAGTGAGAATCTGTCTGCAGAGAAAAGCATCAATCTGATCCACTGTCTGAATGAACTGGATGATCGTTCTCTAGTGGAGGAGATCCAACAGTCCCTGAGATCAGGAAGTCTCTCCACAGGTAAACTGTCTCCTGCTCAGTGGTCAGCTCTGGTCTTCATCTTACTGTCATCAGAAAAAGATCTGGATGTGTTTGACCTGAAGAAATACTCTGCTTCAGAGGAGGCTCTTCTGAGGCTGCTGCCAGTGGTCAAAGCCTCCAACAAGGCTCTGTGAGTAAATCTGTGATCATGTTTATTTTTAAAATGTTGATTAAAAGTGGTCATAGATTTCTTCCATGACAGATCCATGTCCTAAAACCATGAGCCAGCGTAGTTGTATAGTATAAAAGAAAAAAGGAGAACTTTTGACCACAATATTGTAACTTGAATGAACTTTTGATACAGCCTTTAAACATAAAATTTATGAACAGAATCGGTGACAAAGGGCAGCCCTGGTGGAGCCCATCACCCACCGGACTTATTACTATCCAACGTATTGCCGGCTATGCCAACCAAGCTCTTGCAATGGTTGTAAAAGGATCGAATGGCCATAAAATGTTTCTCAGTTTTATTATTTTCAGTCACATCTGTTTTTGATTATTAACTGAATATTTTAAAATTCAGGCTTTTTATGTTATACAAAACATCATATTTTCTTATGATGTCTTGTATTGATTCTGAAGGAATAGTTTTCATCAGTATCGCAGATACCAGCCTGAATTTTACTTTGTATTGGATCAGAAAGGAAATCAGTGGCATCACACATCACTTACAGCAACTTCAGTACCTCTTCATTTTAATAAACTGGGGGGAGGTGCACCAAGATTCAGTATGAGATAAAGAATTATTTTTAACTGTAAGGTTGGAGAAATCTGTTGTTGGAAATTGGAAGAACAGGTCATCTTAAAAATCACTGCATTGTAGTTTTATTCAGGCCCCTTCAATCTGTGATCGCTGTTGCTTTGCATTGTAAATGCTACTATTACAAAAGTCACAAATATTAGTGTATGTGTGTGTTGTTGGGTAATAAACCAAAAGAACAGAATCTACCAGCACCTCACTGATTTCTGCTTAAAAACAATAAAAAAGCAATAAAGCTCTGATTTGTTTGGTTGATCTTGTCTCCCTTCCACCTTGATTTCAGACTGAGTGGCTGTAACCTGTCAGACAGAAGCTGTGAAGCTCTGTCCTCAGTCCTGAGCTCCCAGTCCTCCCATCTGACAGAGCTGGACCTGGGTAACAACAACCTGCAGGATTCAGGAGTGAAGCTTCTGTCTGCTGGGATGAAGAGTCAATACTGCAAACTGGAAACGCTGAGGTCAGATCAAGCAATATCGATTTTTTTTCATCAATTAACATCATTTAATCAATTTCATTTGGAAAAAATTAAGTGTTTATGTTTTGTTTTTTTAATGAATCCATCCAAATCACACTAAACTGCCACATTTGTCTTTTGTAACATGAGGCAATAAGGATTCCAGCATGTCCTGAAACAGTGTTGAAATATTGTAAATGTAGTAGCTCCTCATGGCACCATGAATATACTTTAACACAAGTGTTTCATGTCTTCTTGTCATCCTTTCTTCAGACTGAGTGGCTGTAACCTGTCAGACAGAAGCTGTGAAGCTCTGTCCTCAGTCCTGAGCTCCCAGTCCTCCCGTCTGACAGAGCTGGACCTGGGTAACAACAACCTGCAGGATTCAGGACTGAAGCTTCTATTTTCTGCAGTGGAAAGTCCAAAGTGTACACTTGGGATTCTCAGGTCAGGATTCAGTCTTTTCTGATGATGATTTAAAACCTGAGTCAGGTCGATAAATGGCTTACTCATTTACAACAGACATGATTTGTCAAATCACCTTATATCTAACCCAAAGGTCCTGTGTTTTACTACTTTGATTTTTTAGTAAAACACAGGACCTCTTAATATTTATCTAAGAGACCATATATAATTTTTTTCCCTGGATCATGTGTGTACCCTCCTGGTTGGAGCTCCAGCAGCCTGTATCAGTGAATGGGACTTTAAATGAAATTGCTGCCCCTGTCAGGAAGAGGTCTGAGTGACACACAAAACAGAAAATATGAGCACTGCATGTGTCTGAGGCTACTCGGATACAGACCTGAATGAGACACTAACTTTGTCTCTGAGAGATAACTTTTATTATTAAATACACTTCATTTCTCATCTGTGTAGAGAATGTAGAGTTTGACATGCTAATATTACAAAATGAAAAATCACACTGAGTCACAAAGAAATTGTTTTGGAGTATTTATGGTTCAGCTGATGAAATTGTTCAAACAAACCAGTAATTTACACCGAAACAGCACAAGTGAAACTTTTTCGAGGGACTTACACTAAGCTTGTCCTGGTACACCTGTAGAGCCCAGCTTCTATGGACCATGAGCTTAAGTTCTGTGCTGCTCTGATTTATTGCCTGTGCTGTCTTTCAGTTCAGCTTTGTCGAGTCTCTGGTAGGATTTCTTTTACATGACCTGTGTAAAAACAAAACAGGAAACACATTAAGCTGAAGTAAGATGCACAATTTGAAAAATGGGGCACAAAAAATGTTGCTGCTTTCTGGAAAGTGCGTCTAAGAAGACCCAATGGAGAAAGTGAAGAGAAAAATCAAAGATTAAGAAGAAGAAAATGGCAGAGGCAGTTTCTCTTGGACTGCCTGCAGATGGGGTGAGACTCTAGAAACAGGGATGATTGGAGAAAATGCAAAGAGGCCATAGGATAAACCAGGAGATGAATACTCTGGTGTTCTGGGGATAGTGGGAGTGAGAGGGAGAGATGCCAGTAAATGATTTCAAGGATAAATTTGAGAGAATCAGAGCTAAGAAACCAAAGCAAGTGGGGAACTACAAACATATGGACAGACTCATAATTAGGCCAAAGACACATTAAAGCAATTATTACAGGTTTAGAAACAGGGATGGATATGAAGGAGCTTAGCATGAATTTGCATTGAGGAAAGAATAGCAACGAGCATCAGAGGAAACAGTTAGGAAAACTAAAAGGATGTACTGGCAGGAATACTGCAGTACTTTAGGAAGAACTACCGTATTTCCCAGACTACAGAGCGCACCTGAATATTAGCCGCACAAGCTAAAATCAGGGGAAAATCCTGTTTTGTACATACATTAGCCGCACCTGACTAAAAGCCGCAGGTGTTTCAATGTTGACTTATCATATGTAAGAGAATATGCACAAAGCGAATTGTCAGGAAAGAGACGGCTGTTTGGAGACACACCCCTTTTATTAATATTTTGAAAAACAAGTTATGGGTACATATTTGCATAACTTTTTAGGTATATGTACAAGTAGCGGTAATTACAAGTACAAAACATGTACTGTGCTTCATAAATGAGTAACAAATGTAGTACATAACAATAACCTACAGCACACCAGAACAATTGATTCGGACTACCTTTTAGGCTCAGGTGCAGTGACACGGCTTTAACAAGAAGAAAAGTCAGTCATTCACCATCTTTCTCTTCTTCCTGCGCACTAAAACCACCAAAGTCCTCTCCTCCAGTGTCGGAAACAAACAGGCTCAGGATGGCTTCGTCATCCACTCTCAGCTTCTTTCTTTCGTTGTCACTTTCAAAAACAAAGAAATCCTCGTTGTCAGTGTCAGAGTCGAACACCCTCAGAAGGGCCGTGGCGGTGTCCTCCTCTCCATCATGCAGCATTCAGCCCTTCGAAATCTGTTGGTGATCGTGGATGTTTTCACACTTTTCCACGCTGTCAGAATCCAATGGTGGAGTTGGGCATAACTTGCTTTTTGCAAGTTTATCGCCGCTCATCATCCAGGCCTCCAGCTGAACGGGTAGCGCTACTTTGAAGTTTGTTTTTCGCGCTACCTCGTACGGCACTACGTTGCCTGACGGATGGACATGTGACCAACATACCACTCTTGAACCCCGATCCTTCCGCCAGGCAACGTAGTGCCGTACAACAGCGGAACAAACAAAACAAATCCGCTCATGGACAATCCATAGAAAAGCCGCACCTGACTAAAAGCCGCAGGGCTCAAAGCTTGTGCAAAAAGTAGCGGCTTATAGCCCGACAATTACGGTACACCAGTTCAGAATGTGTGGAGTACAGTTAAGAACATGAATGCAGACAGGAAACAACAGCAGCTGTTGTAAAGTAAATTCAAACTCCTTCATTAAATGCAGCTGGTTGAGTTGAAAACAATGGAGAATGATTGTGTTACGTTGTTTATTCTCTATAGAAATGGAGCAGGAGTGCATGCAGAGCTGGACGTGGGCTGTATATACATGCGTGTATCTGTTTTGTCTGTGAGCAGAGAAAACAAAGCACTGGAAATGTCATATTGAAATGTTAAATCAGGAAAATCCTGGAGAAGAGGATAGTTCTAATGTTCAGTTTGTAATGTTGAATTCAACACAGCTCTTAAATGCATAAAAATGACTTCACCTGACGTCAGACTGAACAATCGGATTAGCTACTGATATTGATTTAACCCGTTTAGACCTACCATAGAACCAAGTCCGCCAGAGCTTATATTATATTTTTACATGCTGTAGAGCCATTTTTGGGAGCATTTCAAGTTGCTATACATCAATACAACCATTACAGCCTAAATTTTAATAATATGTATGTATTAAGTGCATAGTAATTACATAAATTGCAAAAAAGTGCAATAAACTACAAAAAAATTGAAAATCGTTTTTGTTTTTTTAACATATATTTCTAGTTAGAGAAATTTAAGAGGCTTATCCCTCAAAACTGTAAATACAAAAAAGTTGCACAAAATAGTTTCCCACCTCAGGAAATTTATTTTGAGTGCCTTCATAGTTTTATTTTTGAAATACACCAATTTTTATATACTGCAGGAAAAACGAAAATAAATATTATACTGCAAATTTGCAAAATAACAGCATATGCATCAAAATAAACTATTTCCAGCAGAGCAATATGAGTCCTAAGCATATGTGGAAGGAAACTGTAACCTAGGACAAGCTGATGGCATAAGATGTAAATACAACTCCTCAGGTTTCATATGCAAAAAAAATTATTGCGCTAGCTCACGTGATTACAGTGCTACCGGGATTTAAAAATAGTTGCGCAAAACGGAGTGTGCCCACTCTGACCAGTTTTAAAGGGTTAAAGCAAGAAAATATGGTATTAGCATTAGATGCCAATTCCTATTAACCTTAAATTAGCATTACCTGCTAATGGCAGTCTACTTAGCATTAACTCCTCACTAATGTAATGCTAATTCACATCAAATTATCTTTAGCTTTAGCATTAGCTGCTAGCTTCAGCCTACCTAGCACTAGCTGCTCACATTGTTAAAAGGGAAGAGAAAACGATATTAGCATTAGCTTGTAATAATTATTCACCCCTAATTAGAATTAGCCACTAATGGCAGCATACTTAGCATTAACTCCTCACATCGTTATAATGCAAATGATGCTAACTTGCATTAAATTAGACTGCTGTTATTAGCTAATGCTATTTAGCAGTAGCTGCTCACATTGCTATAAAGCAAAGGAAAACGATATGAGCATTAGGTTCTAATGCGTATTTGCCTTAAATTAGACGTAGGTGGGCAGCACGGTGGCACAATGGTTAGCACTGTTGCCGCACAGCAAGAAGGTCCTGAGTTCAATTCCACCATCAGGCCGGGGTCTTTCTGTGTGGAGTTTGCATGTTCTCCCCGTGTTTGCGTGGGTTCCCACCGGGTACTCCGGCTTCCTCCCACCGTCCAAAGACATGCAGCTTGTGGGGATAGGTTAATTGGATAATCCAAATTGCCACTAGGTGTGAATGTGCGAGTGAATGTGAGTGTGAATGGTTGTCTGTCCCTGTGTGTTAGCCCTGCGACAGACTGGCGACCTGTCCAGGGTGTACCCCGCCTTTCGCCCTATGACAGCTGGGATAGGCTCCAGCGCCCCCCGCGACCCTGAAAAGGATAAGCGGAAGCGAATGGATGGATGGATGGATAGACGTAGGTGCTAATGGCGGCCTACTTAGCATTAGCAGCTCAGATGTTGTAATGCTAGGGAAAAGAGTGTTAGCATTAGCCGTTCACAATGTTATAAAGTTAAGGGAAATAGTGTTAGCATTAGCTACTCACATTGTTAAAAAGTGTTAGCATTAGTGCATAATGCTAATTCACATCAAATTAGCATTAGTTAATAACGGCAGCCTATTTAGCATTAGCAGATAATGTTGACCTTGGCCCACTGGAAAAGTTCAGAACTAAAGATTTAGGAGTGTTTCTCGATAGCTCTTTCTTGTTTGAGAAACAAATAAATTCTGTTATTAAAACCAGCTGTAAGGTTTATATTGTTGATTGTCATTTATGCTTAGAAATATTTACTCATATATGCTTAGAGTTGTATAATCGATTGCATGATGATAGAGGTTTGATCCTTAGTAGTCTGTAAAGACTCTGTGTGCCTTCCAGAGTGCTCTGGCATGCACACACCACTTGGGGCCATGAGAGAGGTCGTACCCTCTCTTACTGATTTATGGTGTAGGACAGGGGTCTCAAACTCAATTTAGCTGGGGGCCGCTGCAGGCAGAGTCTGGGTGAGGCTGGGCCGCATTAGGTTTTCCACAGGAAAGGCATGGTTAAAAAATTCCAATCTTCTCAAATCTCTTTTTTTATTTTTTAACACAAAATATTAAAAATAAATAAACAAATTAAGAATTAATAAGAAAATAAATCAATCAGTAATACATAAATAAAACAATAATAAGATATTTTTAGTCAGTGAACTTGTGTGTTTCTTTCAGTCTTCTATATCTGCTGTATTTAGATTGAAATGTCTGTATTAACAGTTCTATAACCTTCTTCTGAACATGAATGGAACACTGTAGAAAATGAACTGTTCTTCTGAACATGGCTTCTCTTGCCTACTCCTTGCTGCTAGAGACCTGGCAGCGTTTCCTCTCGCATAGCCGAGCCAGATTTGGCCTGAGGGAGGAAGCAGTTGCGGCCCTCAGTATGTCTTGAAGATGATCATCCGTAAGTCTGGACCTGTACTTGGACTTATTGAAGTTCAAAGTGGAGAAGAGCTTTTGGCACAAGTATGTGCTACCAAAAAGGCACATGGTCCACTTGAACATTCGGGAAAGCCGAGGGAAACTAGGGCTCAATTCTCTCAAAGATTGTCCAAGCTTGTCTGCTTTTCCACTCACCTCCCTGAACTTTGCTTTGAGTTCAGAGTTGCACTGCAGCTCAATGAGCTCCATTTGAAGCACAGAAGGGGCATCTTGCACATCAAAGGAGAAGGGGTCCGCAAAAATGTGAAAGGTGGCTCTGTGTGTCTTGAAGTCAGCAAATCTGTGATCAAATTCCTCCTGTAGCCTCAAAATGACATCAACATACTCGTCAGCACTGAATGGTGTGCCTGCATCCACGAGTGCCTTGCATGCTGGGAAATGGCAAAGGTTTGTCTGAGAGAGCTGAGCTTTCCAGAGCGCCAGTTTTGTGGAGAATGCTCTCACGTTGTCATAGGCAGCACTGACAAGTTGCCCCTGGCCTTGTAACGTCTTGTTCAGTACATTAAGCTCATGTGTCATATCAACAAGAAAAGCTGAGTCCATGAGCCATTTGGGATCAGTTAGCACAGGAACACTAACTCCATCCTTCTCCATGAAGGCTTCACTTCTGCTCTCAACTCAAAAAGTCTCTTTAATACATTTCCCCTGCTGAGCCAACGTACCTCAGTGAAGTCGAGCACATCCCCATATTCTGACTCCATTTCCTCTAGAAAAGCACAGAACCTTCGGTGCTTTAAGCCCCTGGATCTGATTTGGTTGATGCATTTCACAACAATAGACATCACATTGTCAAACTTCAGGCATTTGCTGCAAAGGACCTGCTGATGGATGATGCAGTGCAGAGCAATGGCCTCCTCCACGCCTTCCTCTTCCAGTTTGTTTTGTGCCACCAGTCCATGTTTCCTCCCTGTCATTGATGGCGCTCCATCTGTTGTTATTCCAACAAACCTCTTCCATGGCAAACCAACATTCTCAATGGCATCACACAGCTTGTAAATATCTGCTGAGCGGTGGTCTGGCCATGCATTGGAATTACTGTGAGCAGCTCCTGTCATCAACACCACGGACATACATTGGGAGCTGGGCAGTGTCGGTGATGTCTGTGGTCTCATCAAGAGCGACTGAGTATACACTGAAACATTTGGCTTTCTCACACAGTTGGTCATAAATGTCACTTGACAGGTCAGAAATGCGATCTGCTGCGGTGTTGGCAGAAAGGCTGATGTTGCTAAACTGACCTTTCTTTCCCGGACAGACTATATTTGCAGCCTGCAATATGCACTTTTAGACAAATGCACCTTCTGTGAATGGCTTCCCTGCTTTAGCAATCATCTCACTAACCACGTGGCTCCGACTGCTGCATTATTCTCTTTGGTTGCTTTCTTGGAGAAATCTTGCTGCCTCAGTAGATCTGTTTTAAGACTGGCAACCCAGTTCGCTCTCTCGTCTCCCTGGTATTTTGCATCCAGCTCAGCATGTCTAGTTGTGTAATGACGTTTCAAATTGTATTCCTTGTGCAGCGCAACTTTCTCTGTGCAAATAAGACAGGTCGGGGTGCCCCTGTGCTCAACAAAGAAATATTGCATTTCCCACTTTTCCTGAAATTGTCGGTGCTCATCACCAACCTTTCTCTTCACCGCAGGCTTTGAAAAAGACATGTTTGGGGCTATGTGACATTTATAATTCTACTTGGTGTCACTGTCGCATTGAAGTTTCAATCAAGCGTTTAGCCGACGGACGGGGAACGTCTCAACGCGTAGAGAACGTCATTTCTGCTTCTTTTTCTTGCAACCGTAGCACGGCGATCGGCAGATAAAAAGCCGGTAGCAGTCTCCTTTGTTTTTACGCTCGATGTTCATGTCTTTCATGACGACACGAACACCGTGGCGTTTGCAGATGGTAGAAAGTGCAGGGATAGCGAGCGCAAAAAAGGCGACTGCTCACGGCGCCGGGCTGTTGTTACAGGAGAAAGAAGCGGAAATGACAGCGTGACATATAACAAATAACATCAGCTGTTTCTGATGTTAGTTGTTTTGACTGCTTTTACATTATATTGAAATATATGTAATGTTCATGTTTGCTGCAATGCAAACGCAGTGATGCAAATAAAAACATGGAGCCACAAATTACGGTGCGACCCTATAATTAGTCCGGGTTACCGGGGACTGTTGTTGCCGATGAACAGGTGTCGCTATGTGACTGCAGACTAAATTGGGCTGCATTGAGTTCATGACTTTTCTTTTATCCCGCCGCCTACGCATCACTGTGAGAGTTAATATGAGATCTCTCTCTGTGGAAAAATAACTTTAAATCCCACTGACGTGTGTATAAATCTATATACGTATAATGTCCCGCTGGGCAGCAACTTAAAAAAACAACTTTTTTTGAAGTGTTGTGAACGCAGCGCGCTGGGGCGAATGTCGGCGTTTGCCCAATAGAAAGGAGGAAGCCAGCCAGGCACAGGAAAGAAAGAAACACTCCAGGGCAACGCTGCTGGAACTTTGACTCATTGAGAAATGTTTCCCTGCTTGCATCAAGCCCGGCTGGTGTCCCCTGAGATCCATATCCCACCCTGATTGGTGGGTTAATTCAGCTCCGCCCACAACACTGTAAAGTGTCATACATTATCAAACTAACATTACATTTTCATATTAAGGTGGGGCCAAAAACTATCGTCCGGCAGGCCGCAATTGGCCCGCGGGCCGCGAGTTTGAGACCCCTGGTGTAGGAGGACACCTGCTCTGTGTCTGGTTAAGTATAAGAGCCCTTTGTTAGGGGGACCGCTGGACTCTTAGCACCAGCTTTGGGGTCACAGGGTCACATCTGGAACACACACACACACACAGACACAGACAGACACACACACACACACAGACACAGACAGACACAGACAGACACACACACACACACAGACACAGACAGACACACACACACACACACACAGACACACACACACACACACACAGACACAGACAGACACACACACACACACAGACACAGACGCACGCACGCACGCACGCACGCACGCACACACACGCACGCACGCAGACACACACACACACACAGACACACACACACGCACAGACACACACACACACAGACACACACACAGACAGACACACACACACACACAGACACACACACAGACAGACACACACACAGACACAGACACACACACAGACAGACACACAGACACACACACACACACAGACACACACACACACACAGACACACACACTCATACACAGACACACACAGACACACACACACACACACACACACACACACACACAGACACACACACACAGACACACACACAGACACACACACACACACACACACACACACACTATGCACAGACTGGTACTCTTTGTTCATACCTGTGTAAGACGTCATAATGAACTTGTGCATATTCATGTAAGCTCAATAAAGAGCAGTGTTACGAGGGAGCAGACGAGAGCGACTGAGGTCAAGTGAAGGAACGGCGCTGTCACAGTTCTCTCCCTCATCAACTGTCTGGTTCCAGCGGTGGGTCTGTGCTAGACGACCCATCACCAGCTTTTTCCACTGGTTACCAGTACGTGGTAGAATCCACTTCCAGATCTGGTTGTCTTTAAATCTGTGAATGGATTGGCTCCATCTTATCTCTCTTTAACAAAAGAATCCAAGTGGAGCCCTCAGGTCTGCAGATAAGCAGCTTCTGACCAGAACTAGACGTAAAAACAGAGGTGAGCTTTATCGATGGCTGCAGCCAAACTCTGGAACAGTCGCCCTTCACATCAGGTCGTCACCAACACTGGACATTTTTAAAAGCCGGTTGGAAACACATTTGTACTCTGTAGCTTTCAATCCTGACCAGTCTTTATAGTCATTACTGTGTATGTTTCCTATTTTCTCTCTACTCTGTGCAGCACTTTGGCTCAAGCTGTTTTTAAATGTGCTGATAAATAAATGTCGATTTCTTTGAATAAAACAGTGGAGCCGAGCTTTGAGCTCAGTGTGTAACAGTGTGTGTGTGAGAGCCATGTAATGTCCATGTGTGCATGCTGACTGTGCTGCTCTGACCCCCCTCCTCCTTTCAGGGTGGAGCCTGCTGGAGTCCGATGGTTGAGACCAGGTCTGAGGAAGTGTAAGTGTGTTTTTAATGGGATTCATGAAAACAAAGCAGCACACATTCAACCATCTTCATCATGTCAGGAGTCATCATCAAAGTGTCAATCAATGAACAGATGATGGATCAATAACTGCAGCTGGATTGTGTTTGTTCTCTCCATCAGATTCCTGTCAACTCACAATCGACACAAACACAGTGCACACAGAGCTCCAACTGTCTGACAACAACAGGAAGGTGACACATGTGGAGGAGGTTCAGTCATATCCTGATCATCCAGACAGATTTGATGATGTTTATCAGCTGCTGTGTAGAAATGGTCTGACTGGTCGCTGTTACTGGGAGGTCGAGTGGAGAGGAGACGTTTATATATCAGTGAGTTACAGAAGCATCAGAAGGAAAGGAGGCAGTGACTGTGTGTTTGGATGGAATGATCAGTCCTGGAGTCTGTGGTGCACTGATGATGGTCCTGGTTATGTCAGGCACAATAACAGAGTAACATCCATCTCCTCCTCCTCCTCCTCCTCCTCCTCTGTCTCTAACAGAGCAGCAGTGTATGTGGACTGTCCTGCTGGCACTCTGTCCTTCTACAGAGTCTCCTCTGACACTCTGATCCACCTCCACACCTTCAACACCACATTCACTCAAACTCTTTATCCTGGGTTTACAGTCTATCCTGGTTCCTCAGTGTCCCTGTGCTGATCCAACAGACAGTTTCCATGACTGCAAGTGTTGAGTGGAAAAATGCTACATTGCATTATTGCATCCTCTCACCACAGGAGGCGCTGTTGGCACCACTGATTGCTGATCAGCTGTTCTCTGATGATCTGATTGATACTGTGAATAACGGGACTCACTGAACTCTGTGACACAGTGAAGATTACAGAGTTTAACTTCACCCTTTAAGACTGACCACAGAACCAAGTCCGCCAGAGCTTTTGTTATATTTTTACATGCTGTGGAGCCATTTGTGGGAGCATTTCAAGTTGCTATACATCAATACAACTGTTATAGCCCTAATTTTAATAATATGTATGCATTAAGTCCATAGTAACTACATAAATTGCAAAAAAAACCTCTGCTCATCCATCTCTGTGTGTATCAGGATACATTTGGTTCACAATACACAGAAAAATCAGAGTTATTACCTGTAATAAATGTGAAAGATTCCTGCAGTGATAACCAGGCAGGACTGAAACACATCCAAGCTGTCACCACGGTAACAGCACCGCCCATCCACAGGTGAGGGGAGGAGCAAAAAGAGGGACTTTGACCATTTTATACTAAAAACACTCAACTAATGTTTCTAATATGAAACAAATAAGCCCACATTAATGTGAGCGTTTATTAAATAATAATAATGATGATTTCCTCCTGATCTCATTTCCACAGCAGAGAAAACTGTGGTGTATATTGAGGTGGAGGGTGTGGTCTGTGGCTCAGGTGTAGAGTGAGGGTGGGGTGCACCACAGCAGCATGCTGGGACTGCTGAGGGTGGAGGAGGGAGTGATGATGACATCAGAGCTGCAGCACAGAGACCAGTGAACACACAGTCTGTTCATCTTTGCATAGATACAATATACAGCACAATATTGAATGACAGACACGCTGTGGGAGCTTCCACAGATACACTGACGTCAGCATCCAGAGTCCTCCTGCTGCTCCCCCCTCAGAGCCCCGTGATCAGCACCAACACATTCAGTTAGATGACAGAGTCCAGCTGCAGCTAGAATCAGCTCCCCTCTGTGAACAACAGCACAGCGTCAGTGTTTCACACTCAGTGAAAGGAGGAAACAGCAGAAGAACACCATGTGTGCTACGTTTCCCAGGACACACTACAAACTGCACAAATACAGAGCAGCACGTGGAAGGACCTGGAGCTGCATTTACAGAGCTGCAGACAGCGTGATGTCCTGTATGGACAGGTGGAAGGAACCAAGTCCTCAGCTGGAACACTCGTGTTTGTCCACAGACAGGAAACACAGCAGGAAACTTCCTCACAGAAGTGCAGCTCATGGATAACACACTTCCTGTCAGTCAGAATGAGGCTGCAGCCAAACACAGAAAGGTGTTTTTGTCCAGATGAGCCCAGAGAAGAAACACGAGTGTTCACAGACATCAGAAGCTCAGAGAGGTGAAACATGAGGTTGGAGTCCTCGTCAGCATCCAGAAGAGCTGCTGTGAAACCCTGAGTACTCATGACAGACTCTGATGGCACAAACACATCATGATTCAAACAGAAAGACAAACATGGAGCTCCTGATCCTCCTGCATGAGAACAAGCTGACATGAGCGCTGTGTCTGAGAGTGTCTCCCTGTCACAGTGACAATAACACAGCTGCTGCTCACAGTCATTAAACTGACCTGAGGTCAGCTGTGCTCCTTACATATGAACCATGTGACCTCACATCAGTGCTGTGGATGACTGTAGTCATAGAAGAGTAGAGCTGTAGCAGGTGGTGTGAGGAGGAGGTGGTGTATTCTAGTTAACGCAGTACTGAAACACTCCAGCAGAGGGCGCTGTTAAGTCCTTATTGTAACACAGTTACTGTGTGCAGTTAGACTTCATACATAATCTGCACTTATTTCCATCAGACATGCTGTCAGTAAATGATTGGTTTCTATTGATTCTACTTCCTGTTGACTCGTTTGATGACAGTGAAACAATCACAGCTGATTGTGTGATGATGTAAACTGTCACTGTTACATTCAGTGTGTGTGACATAATGTTAGTGCAGGCTGATAACAGCCTGGTTCTGTTAGAAACACATGAACGTGTCCATAGATCAGTGTGTGTTTAACATGAGAGCTTCAGCCCTGCTGATGTGTTAAATAAAGACATGCAGGAAAACTGATGAGACTCTGAAATAACTCTTTATATTTATAATGTAACTCTGCATCAAAAGAACAACAAAGGATCCCAGACAGGTTTCTGTGAACAAAGACCATTCTGATGTTTCTGTGTTTCTAACACTTTGACATTATTAGTAAACAGACTGCAGTGAGCAGCATTTATAAAGAGCTTCTATATAAAGATATGACAGCTGTTTGACAAGTTTATCACTCTGTGTTTGGACCTGATCAGTCCAGCTGTTTACTTGAAACATGTTCATTTACCTGTTCTGTTATATTCATGTTCTTGTCTCTGTTGAAAACACATTTTAATGTCCCTCAGATTTTTCTCCCAGATGAATAAATATAAAAATGACACAAACTGACTGCAGCTACTTTTTGTCCTTTCTGTCAAAAACCTTCATGTGACTCATGAGAGACACGTTTCAGCTGTTTGTGACAGATCAGAGGCCAACAAGTCATTTATAACACTTTCCATCATTGTTTAAAGTTCTCAGTGTTTCTGTGTTGCTGCGTATAGGATCTCCCAGCATCATCACTGTGCTGTCCAATCATTGTGTGCGAGGTTACCCTTATAGTGCGATGTGTGTTTGCACAAAGAGAAGCATGTGTGTCAAATATAAATAAGCACAGAACAGAAACAGCTGCTCGTTTCTTCTGTTTAGAGTCAAGTTAGTGTTTTGTGTCTTTGTTTGAGGCCTGATGTCGAGCAGAGGTGTGTGTAACTGCACTGGTCTGTTATATGTGTGAAGTGTGTGCTTCTCTTCAGCATCATCTTTGTCACTGCTGATTCCTTTGTGTCATCATGTGTTGAGAAGAGAGAACAGTTATAACGGAGGAGCAAAAGGAAGCCCTGAAATCTGCATCAACAAGGAAGTGTTGGCTCACCAGTGATCCCAGCAGAGCCACTGGTTTGGCTCCAGTTGTTACAGATTCAATGATGTTGTTCCTACAGAAACATGTCAGCATCTTTATTGAATTTAATATGAAGCAGAAATGGTGTCATCAGGAGAAGAAGAGGAGAACAAGTCCGGCGAGGAGGCAGCAGCTCTTAAAGATGAAACAGCAGCTCAGCCCTGAGCTCAGAGAGCTGCACATGAAAAAGCTCCTCAAGCAGATCCTGTCAGAGGTTTGTCATCAACAGGAGGAACTGTTCACATCATAGGATGAAGATGCTGTCAGCTGGATGAAGAAGGTTATTTAATGCAAACGTTCACACTGAAGTCAAATTGTTGTCGTGTTGAACAGATTCATGTACTGATCGTCTCCAGAATGTTAGAAGAGCTTCAATGAATCATTAGAAACAACTTACAGCTGCACAGCTGTGTCAAACACATCTGTGTGTCATTGTGGGATTGTTGTGTTTCTACATGTGACACACGTCTAAAACATGCACACAATCTGAACACAAACAGGGACTCATGTGTTCCCACAGCCAGATGCTGAGAGCCATTTCCTTGTAGTCCTGTGTCTACATACATGAACCATTAGATGTTATTGGAATGATTGTCAGCTCTGATAGTTTCATGTGTGTTTAGCTGGACGCTGTTTGATCCTCGACATGTTTAAAGGTGTCCAGTCCTGAGACACTGGGGCTGGAAACAGCTGTGATGTCATTGGACTGTCACACAGACAGAAGTGCATGAAGTGAGCAGCCGAGGAGCCGCTGATGTTTTGGATTCAACAGCATTTGAAAGGTCGACACAGACACATTTGCACACAGAAAGCTGAATCTGTCATATGCCACAGTGAACTCACTGTTCAGTGTTTTTCAGGAAGCTTCTTAACTGCCTCTGCTGCCAAACAAGCAGCTGATGTCCTTGAGAAGAAGCTGAAGAAGTCTTCAACAACAAATACAGGAAGTGGACTTTCAAATACTAGATTCACTTTAGACTCACAGAGAAATGACTCAACCAGCTGTGTTTGACTATATGAAAGGTCAGTGTGTGTCTGCACACAGACTGTTGTGTTGGACTGTTATTCAGTTGTCTGCTGAATGTTTTCAAATGTCTGCATCTCAGCTGTGATGAGGCTGGGGGTCATGGGAGGCCACCGTAGCAGCCTCTTCAACATCATGACATCATCATAAATGCTGCTGGACTGTCTGATGGGCTGACGGTGAAAAAGCCGTCGGGAAGGAAACAGAAGACGTTTCAGAGGCTGCAGCAGATTTCTTTGATTCGGGGCCTTTTTCAGCTTTATTGGACAGAGCAGTGAAGATAAGTGACAGCAAAGCAGAGAGAAAGGGGGCGTGGCCCGGGTCAAAGCCAGGCCAGCTGCTCTCCACCTCGTGGTCACCTGCTCATCCTAGTGAGCTCCACCAGCAGCCCTTTCACACACTTTACACTGTCAAACACTGTGTGTGGACCTCAGCTAACAACAGGCTACATTTAAGTCTGGACTACATGCTTTTATATTGTTTTTATTCCATCAGCAGCTCAACATCATGAGCAGCTTTGACATAAAGACATCAAACTCAAGCTGACTTTAAACTACTTTTAATACAGGGGCTCAAAAACAACAACATCTTTATTATATATCAGGACACAAAGTCATTTCATCTCAAAGGGAAACAGCTTTATTTGGAATAACCAGCACTATCAACTGGTTTGGGATCTCCACCAGTTTCATGTCTTTGCAGCTTCTCCAACAAAGTTCCTGTAAAATCAGCATGTTTGTCTTTATTGGTTTGATAGTGATTGATTATTCAGTCCCAATCTGCTGTCATCTAAAGAACAAAATGATGTTTCTATGAGTCACAAAGCTCCAGATGTTGTCGGCTTCACAAAGAAAACAAAGAACTTAAACACAAAGTGTTTGGAGCCAAAATGTTCCCAAGCTGCTCTTTTTGAAATGGCAGAGGTACAGTGGTGTCTAACAGCACACTGTGGAAGGCAAACATGTTATTGTTGGATGAAACTTCATGAATCCTTTGTAGATTTGAGCTGTTGGAGCCTTTCTTTTCTCTTCAGGTGTACAGATGCTGAGGAGGCAGGTGAAGCAGGTGGAGCTGTTGTGATGCTGGCAGAGGGTGTGTCATAGTAACTCTGTGAGGCAGAACTGGATCCAACATTGTGGATGTGTTGATGTTGGAGCCATTAAGAGTCTCTGGCCACACTGTAGGATTTCCCTTTGATCCACTGTGGGGGCATTTTGGAGTCTGTCAGTGAAACTCTTCATGTTTGTGTTTGACTCCAGTTTATAGAAACAGAGAAATGTGTCATGCTTTTGTTCGGCCTCCACAAATACACACATTTGTTCATTGGTTGGACTTTTTGGAAGGAGACACATTGAAAACCATGTTAATAAGACCTTGTTGTTTCCTGTGGATCCGACACAGAGAGTGGACTTCAGACAGAAAGCGTGGAAGAGATTTTAGAGGCCGTGTGTGGCAACAGGAAGTTTCTGTGTGTTTGCTGATCTTACATGTGGAAAACAACACGTGATGTTTGTGAAGTCCTACAATGATCATTGTTCTCACAGCATTTTGAGTGGGAACAGTTCAAACTGGGAGTAGTGGGAGTTATTTACTGATTGAAACAAGCTGAATGTTTCTGTGACGATGAAGATCAGCAGCTCAGCTGATCAATGAACTGACATCTATCAGTCGTTTCATGAGATGAAGTCATCAGCAGACATTTGTTCTGACTGTGTGATGAATGTCAGAAGGTCAGGGCTCTGCTTTAGTCACTGCTTGATGATCATTGGCTCATTGTTGAATCCAGGGGCCCAGTCTGACCTCTGACCTTTGCTGCAGGTCTTCTGTGTTATCTCCACTTTCATGTCTGATCTTCTGCTGTATCGTCCAAAATAAACATCTGGATCATTTCCAACACTTCAGCAGATCTTTAGTTTGGGCAGTGCAGCACAGAATAACACATATTGTACTATACTGCCCACTTCCTGATCTTATTGGATCTGTGTGTGAGGTTGGTGAAGGAAACACATGTTTACTGAGTGAGTCGCTGCCATTAGGAACTAGTTTTTATATCACAGCCTGGAAATCACACAGGACCATTTCTGCAAGTGAAAAGTCGTCATTGGAGGAAAATCATTGTGTAGTTTATGCGACTGTTGTTTGTAAATGAAGACTTGTCCCAACTACATGTGCTGCTGACCCTTGACCTTTTCTTTAGGTGCACAGAGGAGTCTGTGGGAACATCCAGAACTGAGGCATCTTGTGTACAAACGTGTTCAGACCAGATGTCAAATGATGTCAGATGTCATCCGTGAATGGATGCAACTGTGGATCGTTCCAATAAAATGAGGCAGTTTTGTAAGTACAAGCCCACTACAACCCATCATCAACATTTTAAATTACATTATACATCTTCACTGATATAAAGCACCACTATTTTAACCTGATTCACTTTTTCCACCCTAACAGTTCATTCCTCAAATCAAACAAGATATTTGACCCTAAAAAAATGCATCAACAAATAATTTTGTAATAAAATATTTATTCTTCAACTTTTACAAGTGAAATCAAACAAGTGTGTTTAAGAGTGAAACCAGAGTGGAAGCTGCTCATACAGAGTCCAACCCAGGCTAAAGTAAGCTGAGTAGAGCAGCGCCATCAGTGTCGGCTCTCTGAACACGGTGCAAGATCGCCATCTGCAGGACAAAACTAGTTTTTCTCGCCCTCCTCGTCAACATCAAGATGATGTCATCGTACAGCAACTGATTCCCTGTCCGTCTGGAACAAAGCATTTACATTAAAAAGACATTTACAGAAAATACAAACACCAACAACACATCTCATCATCACATGATATTTTATTATTTATTATATTATATATTTTTATTGTACCATCAACATCAACAAACACCAGCATATTTTCTTTGAGATTGAGTAGAGTGGACCTTTCCCTTGGTTCACTTCCTGCTCGCAGCATCAGCTGACCTCTGACTTCCTGGTTAAGGTCTCTCAGCGTTGACTGGAATATCAAATCAGACTCACACCATGTTCTTGTAATGTGGTCATGTCTGTCCGCTGTTTGAAGAGCATCTCTGGCCTAAACACAATAGGAAGAACAACAACACGGCTAAAAAAAAAAACCAACACATTTCCATATTAGATGAAGGGCACCGTAACTGGAAATGGTAACATTCATCTGATGCTGCTTTGGATTTATCTTCTGTTTTAGATCAACTTTGATCACTTCGAGCCATCTTAAGTCCGTTTGTTCTAACTTCTCACTAACATCTCGTATGATTTAAGATCCCTGCTGTTCCCCAGCTGCCCTGTAGGTTTGTGCTTTGACCTCCAGAGGGCGACAAATCAGCACAGACAGAGAGCTCCATTCAAACTTTGCTGCCATCAGGAATAATTCTTCAAATATAATCATCAGTGTTTGAGCAGTTATGATATCAGGGACAATCTAGACATGTGTGACAATACTGAACATGTCACATGACACACCTCAAACATCATGTGATCCACTCTCAGTCTGCACTTTCATTCATGACTTCAACAGGTTGAAATGAGCTTTGAAGAAACATCAGTGAAATAAATCTTTCATCACAGGATTCATGTGAGCAGCAGATGAACTTTACAAAGAATCAGTGGATTTATCTTCTGTTTTAGATCAACTTTGATCACTTCGAGCCATCTTAAGTCCGTTTGTTCTTCTCACTCACTAACGTCTCATATGATTTCAGATCCCTGCTGTTCCCCAGCTGCCCTGTAGGTGGCCTCAGTGTGTCTCACACCATTTACAGATGATTACAGGTCATTTACAGTTCAAACAGGTCCAACATAAGAAATATGTAGAAAATATCCTGCTATAACAGTTTGGGTCAAAGTGCAGATGTTCCAGATGTTCTGAGTCTGTCTGTGTTTCATGTTAACATGTAGATGTTGGACCAAAGTGAAGCTTTTTGATGTGACTGCAGGAATGTGAAGTGTAACTCGGAGCTGTAGGAAATGAAACTAAACGCACTTTTTCTCCTTTATTTATAGTGTTAAAAATCCCAATTCTTTGAATCTTTGGGCTGAAGGAAGGACAATACTCGGTGTATAAATGCTCAATCAACAATCATTTATTTCCATACAATTCAACACATAAGAGCATTACAACGTCCGGACGGGAGAGATGCCTGCAGAGGGTCAGCAGCATGTCTCAAAATGGTGACGGGTTACTCAGCTTTTTATACTCTCTAGTGGCCCCCACCTAGTCGTAAAAGCCTAAACATTCACATTCTTTCTCTCTTACGGCGCCTAAATTATGACCTCGGCTCCTTGCTCCTTCTGCTCCCTGCAAAGGTGGGGGTATGGAATGTTGTCTATCTCCCTAGACACCAAGTCTCCTGCTTACAACCTTCTCTTGATGATTCAGCAGTAAAGCATGTCAAGAAAACAGTATAAGACATTCACAGCTGATCAAGGATACAGAGTGATGCACACTTATCTAATGAACTACAAAATGATTATGTTCTTTTAACTCAAAAGTATAATGAGGACTAAACTACATACTGATCACACACTCTATATTAAAGGGTATAATATGATCTACAGCAGTATCATAATTCAACTACTTTGATTACATATATAAGGTAACATATGATAACAGAATAATCTCAACAATAGGAAAGTGTAGGAGAGCAACAGATGAACAAGCGTTACTGTAACAGGAAACACAAGCACGTCATCAGAGGATCTTTATGTTCATCATCATCACTGTTTCCTTGTTCTGTCACAAACACACAACACTTCCTGCTCTCTCTCTGATGGATCTGATTGGCTGTTTCATTCACAGGAGGTCAGGGCGTCACACCAACAGCTTTAACTGCACAACGACACACTTTAAATCATCTGCAGACAAACCTGTGTGTTTGATTTATGAAGAAATAATAAAGACGTGTGTACAGCTGTCCATGAAGCAGCTTCTCACACAAACTCTGACACTTCAGCCACTTTAATTCCTGCAAAGCTGCGTAATAAAGAGCTGTGACTGCTATGAGCTGCTGATGATGACTGCATGAAGCTCTCAGCTGAAGCTTCTTTCATTTAGTTTAATGTTAATGTCGCCTTTTTAAGCCTGTGTGAGGATTTTAATGACACACATTAAAGGAGCTTCTTTGATTAGAACCAAATTCATGTTGATTTTCAGCCTGAAATGATAAAAACTTTAATAATTCTGTTTATAATCATCAACCTGGAGACTAATGAAAAGTATAATAGTGAAAGAAAGCCTTTATTATTTGAGTAATGCCTGAATCTGCTCAGAGACGGAGACAACACAGAGGTGTTGATGACAGTTTGACATTAACTGAATTAAAAACAAAGTGCTCTTATTGTGAAAATCTGCCTCCTACTTCTTTAAATCATTTTTATGTATTTTTTAACCTCACAGTGAAACATTGAGGCATTAATCTGACACAGTTTGATCAGCAGCTGTGTTTTCACTGACGTTTCACTTTGATTTGTTCAGACTGAGCAGAGAGGATCGGTTCTCTGTGTGCGCACTGCTGAGAAACACAAGCTCATTTCTGCTGTTTCATGAAAACAGTGTTATGGAGGAACAAGAAGTTCAGCCTCTAAACTCTCAGCGTGAGGACTGAGTGAAGAGTTTCAGAGCAGAGAGTTTTGGCTCACAGATTTTAGCGTCTACACAAAGAGACGATTACGCACTTGATCTGAGAACATCTCCACCTCCTACAAACAAACTCTCCTACGAGCAGCTGTAACAACTAGGGATGGGTATTGATAAGATTTTCACGATTCCGATTCCACTTTCGATTCTGTTTAACGATTCAATTCTTTATCGATTCTTTTTAAAAAAGGAGAACACTAAGGTCGATTAGCTTAGAACTTTGTTTTATATCTTCTCTTTGAACAAGATAGAAATTTAGGATTAACATGGCCTTACAAACCCAACAGTGAGATCTTAAGAGATCCACAGCCTACGGCTCTTCAATGGGGTGTCACAGGATCCCCAGGAAAAAAATTGTAAATGTAAAATAATAAAATAAATATTCTTCTGTAGCAATAACAAAGTTTAACATAAATGATTCTGTAGCAATTACACAAGAATATCCAGTAATGTCCCTGCCTACAATTAAACACATTCACTTACTGAAAATCATCTGCTGTGACAAATGGGTTCAAGCCTTTTACCACAAACTGAGTCACTGCTCGGTGACGTTCGTCTATCCTGGCCTGAAAGGAGACGCTACCGGTAGACTGCAGCGAGAACTGCCAGCATCTGAGCCAGACTCTGTCTCTCATCATGGTCACCTAAATGCACAGTAATGGCAGGTTTGTAATAAGGCAGATCGCGCTAACATAATATGCACCGTTAGTTGATTATTTACCTGCCGCATTAACGGGCGAGGACGTGCAAATGTTACCGCTGCTGCTGGGTTGAGATTCACGAGTCCGGAGCGGAATTAAAAACACGACATTCATTTAAGGTTATCACGTGTTTTGTGAGCAAATGCTTTTGCATATTCGTAGTGTTTCCTCCCTTAAATGAAACATCTACTTTGCAAGTATTGCAAGTTGCCCTGTTTTCATCCGTTCTCGTAAAGTATGACCAAACTTTTGAGCGTTTGAGCCGCCATGTTTCCTGCCAGGTTAATGACGCTCCGCAACGTGGTGACATCATTTGGGGCGACTGGAATTGATAAGGGAATCGTTTGCAAAAATGACAAACAATTCCAAGGAATTGAAACAGTGGGAACCGGTTCTCAACAAGAACCGGTTTTCGATACCCATCCCTAGTAACAACCACAACAGGCAGAAGACTGGATTTCTTCAGGTCAGATTTCATGCAGTTTGCATAAATTGTGTGTCACAGACATTGTAGTTCACATTTGTGTGACTGGTTTAAATCTTCTCCTCCTGAAAGTGAAACTCTTACAAACACATAAGGACACAAAAATCCTCGTGTCCACAGCTTTCAGTCCCAAACTGACTCTGAGCCTCGTCAGTAAATCCGTCAGCTTTTTACCATCTAAAGAAGTCTTTGTGCTGCTGCAGACGTTAGTAAATCTGACCCGAAATGTTCTTTTTTCTTTAAACTCACAGGCTGCTCTCCTTTAAATGACCTGCAGGAATCAGCAGGGTCAGAACATGTGTGTGTGGCAGAGTCTGAGCAGAAACCTGCTGCAGGTTGATCAAACTAAAGTCATATTAAGGAGCTACTGGCACAGAATTAAAGTTATAAATGAAGTTTACAGAACACTGTTTGCCTTTAATTCTCTAAGCACAGATAAATGAACACCATTGGACTTTATCAGAAATGAATGAAATATCACTGGGATCAGGTGTAAAGTGACACGTGGAAGACTGGGTTTGTTTTTTAATACTTAAAGTTATCAAACAGAAACAACAGAAGTCCAAATGGTGCACTTGAATACAGAGAGAACAGAAATGATGGAGGAATCATTTAGTTCCACTCAGAAATATGAACGTCAGGTTAATCAGACGATGGACTGAAGAACAATCAGAGTGTTTCCATATAGAAACATCTGTTTGTTCTTAATCACTCACTCAAAAAAGAGAAACTGGATGCCTGTTACATTTACAGGAGTTTGAAGAAAACATGTTTCTGAAATGAACATAATTAAATCATACAGGGAGTGCAGAATTATTAGGCAAGTTGTATTTTTGAGAAATAATTTTATTATTGAACAACAACCATGTTCTCAATGAACCCAAAGAACTCATTAATATCAAAGCTGAATGTTTTTGGAAGTAGTTTTTAGTTTGTTTTTAGTTTGAGCTATTTTAGGGGGATATCTGTGTGTGCAGGTGACTATTACTGTGCATAATTATTAGGCAACTTAACAAAAACAAATATATACCCATTTCAATTATTGATTTTTACCAGTGAAACCAATATAACATCTCCACATTCACAAATATACATTTCTGACATTCAAAAACAAAACAAAAACAAATCAGCGACCAATATAGCCACCTTTCTTTGCAAGGACACTCAAAAGCCTGCCATCCATGGATTCTGTCAGTGTTTTGATCTGTTCACCATCAACATTGCGTGCAGCAGCAACCACAGCCTCCCAGACACTGTTCAGAGAGGTGTACTGTTTTCCCTCCTTGTAAATCTCACATTTGATGATGGACCACAGGTTCTCAATGGGGTTCAGATCAGGTGAACAAGGAGGCCATGTCATTAGTTTTTCTTCTTTTATACCCTTTCTTGCCAGCCACGCTGTGGAGTACTTGGACGCGTGTGATGGAGCATTGTCCTGCATGAAAATCATGTTTTTCTTGAAGGATGCAGACTTCTTCCTGTACCACTGCTTGAAGAAGGTGTCTTCCAGAAACTGGCAGTAGGACTGGGAGTTGAGCTTGACTCCATCCTCAACCCGAAAAGGCCCCACAAGCTCATCTTTGATGATACCAGCCCAAACCAGTACTCCACCTCCACCTTGCTGGCGTCTGAGTGGGACTGGAGCTCTCTGCCCTTTACCAATCCAGCCACGGGCCCATCCATCTGGCCCATCAAGACTCACTCTCATTTCATCAGTCCATAAAACCTTAGAAAAACCAGTCTTGAGATATTTCTTGGCCCAGTCTTGACGTTTCAGCTTGTGTGTCTTGTTCAGTGGTGGTCGTCTTTCAGCCTTTCTTACCTTGGCCATGTCTCTGAGTATTGCACACCTTGTGCTTTTGGGCACTCCAGTGATGTTGCAGCTCTGAAATATGGCCAAACTGGTGGCAAGTGGCATCTTGGCAGCTGCACGCTTGACTTTTCTCAGTTCATGGGCAGTTATTTTGCACCTTGGTTTTTCCACACGCTTCTTGCGACCCTGTTGACTATTTTGTAGTGATGTGTCCTGTGTGTCGAAGCTTCGAATCGTGCGTCGGGTAATCGCGGGGGCGTTTTTCTGAAGCGCGTATCGAGGCTTGCTTTGATTACGTATGCAGTGACGTTCGAGGCCTCGCGGGCAGTCCGTACCACGTGACTGATTCAGGGACTGGTTCATCGGTTCGCGCCAGATTCGAAATAACATGGGCAGGAAAACAGCTGATTCCCCATCACACCGTGTTGTGGAATTGGATTACGTACGTGCTACATAGTTACTTGTGCATTTCTTCTTCGATGGAACCAGCAAGGAAGAGATGTTTTTGTTTTTTTTTTGTCTCTCCTAATAAAGTATGCACACAGTAATAAATATCACAAATGATAAACACCAAAATATAAATAAACAACACTACACATCCTATAATCTGATTTCTGTCTTTTAGTTTATTAAAAAGTGAAGCACCAAACACTAGTTTGTGTCATTATCCAGATGTACATAAGGTTTACACATCATTATAATCAAAGAGCCTGCTTCACTTGAATTGTCCACTTGATGGCGCAGTAGAGCAAATGAATCATCACAATGCTTCGAACCATGAGTCGACCAATTGGATGGAAAGCTTCAGTTCATCATGAGGCTTCATCTCACCATCACTACTATTTTGAATGAAACGCTTGATTGTTCGATGATCACGCTTCAGAAGCTTTGCAATTTTGAGACTGCTGCATCCCTCTGCAAGATATCTCACTATTTTTGACTTTTCTGAGCCTGTCAAGTCCTTCTTTTGACCCATTTTGCCAAAGGAAAGGACGTTGCCTAATAATTATGCACACCTGATATAGGTTGTTGATGTCATTAGACCACACCCCTTCTCATTACAGAGATGCACATCACCTAATATGCTTAATTGGTAGTAGGCTTTCGAGCCTATACAGCTTGGAGTAAGACAACATGCATGGAGAGGATGATGTGGACAAAATACTCATTTGCCTAATAATTCTGCACTCCCTGTATACGATCTGCATGAAACTTAACTACTTAACAAGTCTCAGTTCTTGTTGAGATGATGTGATCCAGTCTAGTAAGAGTGGTTAGCTGCCAGATGACTCACAATTACACAAGATTAGGTGAGATTTCAGACCGAGGGAAAATCACTGGGGTGATCGCAGGAAGAGGCAGAAAAGCACAGACGTGCTGGACCTCACAGTCATTTGGAAAAGGTAAGAATGAATCTGTCTTCATTCATCTACATGGAAATATATCACCAACAAACAAACCAATAATACAACCAAATCACTCCCAGTTCAAGACTTTGGTTATTTACAACATTTGAAACATACTGTGTAGCTCAGTCAAAACAGCCCAAGGCCAAGTGAAAGTGCTGAGAGGGAAAAGATCATGATTAACGATTTATTTAAACTCATAACTGGGGCAGCAGCTGAGCTTTGTGAGCTGCAGCTTAAAACATGTAACCATGCTTTCGGTGTTGCAAATTTCCTGTTACTAGCTAGGTCAAATCCAAATTTAGTGTACAGGTCATAAGATCATATAGAGGCAAAATCATGATACATCATGAATCATTTTTACATTTTAGTTGTAATAATTATATATTTCTTGTTCATTTTAGTTCTCATGTGGTCAAAAAGTCTAAGTCAAAATTCTCAGCATTTTCAAATTACAGCTTCTTAATTTATATAGATAATTTTAATATTCTACTGCTCAGAAATAATTTACAATTTCCAGCTGTGAATTCCATCTTATTTACATTTTTTAACATTATATACTAGATGGGACTTGATGAAATGACCAATATAGATATATGCCCAGTAGCAGAATATCTTGTAATTATGTTTTACTCCCCTCTGGTGGCCAAATTAAACACGAGGCGATCGTGGCTCAAGAGTTGGCAGCTCGTCTTGTAATCGGAAGGTTGCCGGTTGGAGCCCCGGCTCGGACAGTCTCGGTTGTTGTGTCCTTGGGCGAGACGCTTCACCTACCGGTGTTGGCCAGAAGGGCCGATGGTGCGATATGGCAGCCTCGCTTATGCAAGTGCGCCCCAGGGCATCTGACAAGGATGCCTCCTTAATGTATTTATTTTTAACTTAAATCACTGCAAATATTTGAGAACATTTTATCATTAACGATGCCATGATTGATTCTGTTAGATCTTTATTGACACACATGACATCAGCAGGTCAAACCAAGTGGAGGGGTTTGTTTGTCCATAGAGATGCTTCCTTTTGTTTGTGTTAAGGTTTAAATGGATTTGTTGAATGTGTTTCTTTTCATCAATACTGCCATTTAGTTGTGTAAATGTGCATGTTAGAAGTGTGAAGAGGTTTTGTGTTTTAGATCATCTGTGTAGAGTTTTAGATGCCTCAGTTTGAGTGAGTGGTACTGGCGGGGCAATTGGAGGGAAATTGATGGCCCTATTTAAAGCCAGTCTCTACCAGATCCAAGAGAGAGGAGAGGTGAGCTGTGTTACCAGAGCCATGGTCTGTTGAGTTTTGTTAATACAGTTGATTTGGGGGAAGTTTCACATTAAATTAAGTTCACTGTAAATAAATTGCTCACCTTTGGAAACCTGAAATGTCTGCGTAGTCTGCTTCCCACCACCTTCCTTGACATTTGAGTCTGACTATCTCACATACTGGTTAGTGTAAATGGGACACAGAAACCTTTACATTTAATCCCTTCACCTGATATCTAGTGTCAAAGAATATCAAAGCTGTAAAAGCTGTTTACAGCTATTAAAACAAGCTCGGCTTTACAAAAGAAGACATGCCCTTGGATAAAAGAGTCTATCTTAAACTTAAGGAGAATATGCCGCAAAACGGGACGACTATGGAAGAAAAGCAAACTCCTTAAATGACAAATGAAAACTGTTAGATCAAATATTTTTCTAGACTCATATCAAAAAACAAGAGAAATCCCAAGTTTCTTTTTGACAAAATTAGTGATATTGTCTCCCCAGATGTGGTACCTTTAGATGTACACTTTAAAGTAGATAGTAGTAAACAATTTTTTGTTGACATGATTAAAGAAATCAATGCTGAAATCTCCCCAAAGCTTTCTTGTTCTCCGAGTCAGGCACTCCCTTTGTACTCCTGGTCAACTTTTACAACTGCAAAATATATATTGAAATAGCAGCCCTGGTGGACAAAATGAAGCCACCTACAAGCCCCTAAGACATTGTCCCCACTAAGCTCTTCATCAATGCTTTTGACACCATTGGTCCTTGGGTTGGGAACCTTTTTAATGTTTCTCTTCAGACTGGGGTGTTCCCCAGCTTTTTTAAACATGCCATTGTGGAACCAAGACTCAAAAAACCCAACCTGGATCCAACACTACTTTAAAATGTAATCTCCAAACTCCCATTTATGTCAAAACTCCTTGAGAAGGCAGTAGCTGTCCACCTCACAGCATACTTGGAGAACTATAACTTCAATGAGCGTTTTCAGTCTGGGTTCTGTAAATTGCATTCCACTGAGACAGCACTACTGAAAGTTACTAATGATATTATGATGTCAGCAGACTCTGGAGAATACACAGTCCTAGTCTTGTTAGACCTTACCTCAGCCTTTGATACAGTCAACCATACCATCCTGATAAACAGACTGAGAGACCTGGTTGGGACGTCTGCTCTGTTCACTGGTTTTCTTTTGATATATCTGAAAGGAGTTTTAGTGTGTCTGCAAACCAGATCACGTCGGAATCTACAGAGTTGTTGTGTGGAGTTCCTCAGGGCTCTGTGCTGGGACCTATTCTGTTTTTAATATACAATTTTCCTTTAAGCCAGATAATACAGCAGTTTCCTGAAGTATCTTATCATTTCTTTGCTGACAATATTCAGCTATATTATTCTTTTAAGCCTGCTGAAGCTCATAAGCTCTCCAATCTGATTGACTGTTTAACCAACATTAAACAATGGTTGAACAATAATTGCTTACAGATAAACCCGGCAGAAACTTTGATTATTGCAGCAGACAGTGCCTGATATTAAACGGCGACTGGGTGACTGAGGTTCCTCACAGAAACATAACCTTAGAAACCTGGGTGTTATTTTCGATGAAGCTTTTTCTTTGGAGGGACATTTAAATCAGACAGTAAGAACCTGCTTTTTTCACTTGAGGAACATTTCTAAACTTAGATCCATCGTGTCAACAAGTGAACTTGAGATGATAATACATGCTTTTGTCTCTACAAGACTTGACTACTGTAACAGCCTGTTTACTTGTCTAAACAAGAAAGGGCTAGCTCGTCTACAGGTTGTTCAAAACTGACAGCAAGGCTACTGACCCGCTCGAACAAGGGAGCTCATATGACCCTGTTTTAAAGTCGGTGCACTGGCTACCAATCAGATTTAGGTTCCATTTTAAAATTCTAGTTTTAACTTTTACATTTTACATTACAGGAACTTTTCTCTTTGTGTCCAATATCAACACTGTGACTCCTCAGAGTGTAAACTTTACTTCAGCAAAACCAAAAACTGAGTAGTAGAAGTCGTCACACCAAATGTCTTATGATAACAAGTAAAAATATGTTTTCAGTACACGGCCTGAACTTCTTCCTCAATTTCTTCTTCTTCCGTCAGCTTATGTTGAGATTATTTCAGTTTGTAGATGATCAGATTACATAATTGTAATTTACATAATTAAACTAAGGGGTAAGATGGCTCCAGTGTGTGTGCTTGCTGTTTACCTCTGTCAGTTTTCTTACTGTTTGTTCTGTTTCTGATGATTCTTGTCACTGAAATCAACTCAAAACTGGGGAACACCAAAAACCTTTGGATCTTCAGTTTTTTGCCATCAGCTTTCAGAGCTCTAATCAGAAGAAACAAACAGGGTATCCTCTGCTCCTGGCTGATGTTCCTGATTACTTGCTACATAAAGTGCCACCACCTGCTCCGACACACCGCCACAGACACCGGGGTAAACGTGCCGGTCGGCTGGTGAAGTTTAAAGCTTGACTTATCTTTTCTTCAGCGGCCGCTCCAGCTGGTTATGGTCCGTTCCGCCACATCCCAAGGCGTCTCCTGGATCCTGTTATCTCCTGTCTGGTTACTGTTGTGGGCTTGGGTGTCCATAACCCTGCTCACCACTGTTTTTTGCATTGTGGGAGTCATGGAATAAACTTTTTGAATTTGGTCCCATTAACTTGGGCTTCACCGACAACTTCTACCCAGGCTCCAGCTCCAATGAAGATGGCTCTAACAAATGCGTGGTCCTTAGCAAATAAAGCTTCATTATAAATTATTTTTCCTCCAATGGATTGGATCTCCTTTTTGTGACTGAGACACAGATGAGAGTTGGTGAGTCTAGCATTATTTCTGGACTGTTACCCTCTGACGGCTCATTTCTTAATGCTCCAAGGATGTCAGGTAGAGGAGAAGGAATATTGACTGTGTTCAAAAATAACTTTCACTGCAAACAACTCCATGTACCTGTTTAAACAAGTGACAATATTCACTAAATAAGCACTAATAATATATTAATTTTGTAACACACTGAAAACAGTTCATCTAACTGTGACTGTAAACATGTTTCCATTTGTCACTTCATTTTTTTACTCTGAAACACAGGAAATGACATCATGGCTCAAATCGTTGTCATTAAAATCTTTCTTTATTTAACATTTGAATTTTTTATTTAACATTTCCAAGATTCAATAACATAAAGAACCCGAACAATAAAACATTTATGTGGATCAAAATACATTAAAACAAAAACTTTATAATAGGAAACAGAGTTTTCAACCAACTGATGAATAGAAAGCTAACCACTCGACATGAACACTACAGTAGGACAGTTTTGAAAGCTTAAAATGGAACTAGGGGAAGAGTTTGATTCACAGCTGCCTCATCAGATTTTTACAGGAGATTCTATCTGAACTCTGTGGAGCCTGATCTCAAGCTTTTTGAGTCTGACACAGAAACCAGAGGATCTTTCTGTGTCTTCAGATTCACTGTGATCCAGTGATGGGAGTGATTTCAGCCCTGAGTGATCGCGCTGATGTTTGCACAGAGCAGACAATGAGGTGAATGTTTGGGCACATTGGTAACAGTGAAACAGTTTATTAGTAACGTGGGATCGTTTGTGTGCAGAGTATGAACTGAGATTCCTGAAGCTCTTGTCACACTGGTCACAGCTGTAGTTTCCTTCCATGTGTGCACGTTCATGCCTGTTACGATTATGTGAATGTGAGAAGCTTCTCTCACAGTGTCTGCACTTGTGTGGTTTCTCTCCTGTGTGGACTCGTTTGTGTGTTTTAAGCTGACCTGCAGTGGTGAAGGATGACCCAGACTGATCACAGAGGTGCTTTTCAACCCCACTGTGAATCAGTTGTTGGTCTATAATATGTGAAACATGTGTCAAACGTCTCCATTATGAAAGATATCAGGTCATCTTGAGCCACAAAAACATTCCTATCATGAGGTAGACGCTGGAATCAGTTTGCTGCAGACGTTTATATATCCGATATTTATCCAGTTAAAAGTTGAAATTCAAAAACGTCTTTTCAAGAGTCGTCTGTCCAAGAGGAGCAGAAGCTGCAACAAATATAACAACAGTTATTTGTGGCTGTTTTAAACGGCCACAAAGGAGCAGATTGGTTATAATGCAGCTGCTTCAGAGGAATAAACACTGTTTTTATTTCATGTGTAACACCTTTCAATAATGTGTTGACTAAAGTCTATTGACCAGTATAAGTAAAGACACACACACAAACACACACATGGAAACACTGAAACCTGTTTTTGGTGCAGCAGCGGTCCCAGCTGCTCGCCTTTATCTAGACTGGGTCGGCTGCTGATCTCAATATAATCAATGTTTAAAGTTCTCAGTGTTTCTGTGTTGCTGCGTATAGGATCTCCCAGCATCATCACTGTGCTGTCCAATCATTGTGTGCGAGGTTACCCTTATAGTGCGATGTGTGTTTGCACAAAGAGAAGCATGTGTGTCAAATATAAATAAGCACAGAACAGAAACAGCTGCTCGTTTCTTCTGTTTAGAGTCAAGTTAGTGTTTTGTGTCTTTGTTTGAGGCCTGATGTCGAGCAGAGGTGTGTGTAACTGCACTGGTCTGTTATATGTGTGAAGTGTGTGCTTCTCTTCAGCATCATCTTTGTCACTGCTGATTCCTTTGTGTCATCATGTGTTGAGGAGAGAGAACAGTTATAACGGAGGAGCAAAAGGAAGCCCTGAAATCTGCATCAACAAGGAAGTGTTGGCTCACCAGTGATCCCAGCAGAGCCACTGGTTTGGCTCCAGTTGTTACAGATTCAATGATGTTGTTCCTACAGAAACATGTTAGCATCTTTATTGTAGTAAAGTCTTGTAATGTGAAGATAGAAACAAGGCAGCAAACAGCTCCATGATCTGATCTTAATGATGTTTTTATTTGTGTCTCTCAGAACTGGATTGGAAACTATCAAAGGTCTAAAAACAGCCTCAACCCTCCCACAGAGCAAACTTTACACACGTCATCTTTCAGCTACAATCTTTGTTGCAGGGATCTTCTGCCAAACAAGGCTGAGAGAAGATTTCTTACAGCTGTCATGTTGATGCTGTTTCAGTCTTTGGGCAAACACACTGATATATTAGGGCTGATATCAGGGCTGCACAAGTTCTTTGTGTTTGTGATCATGAATAATAGAAGTGTGGAAGGCAAACATGTTATTGTTGGATGAAACTTCATGAATCCTTTGTAGATTTGAGCTGTTGGAGCCTTTCTTTTCTCTTCAGGTGTACAGATGCTGAGGAGGTGTGAGGAGTTAATCTAGCTGTGTTTGCTTTTGCAAGAGAACTACAATGTTTTGATGATTGGGTGACAGGTTTTCTTATTTGTGTGAAGAGTTTTGCAAAATTAGCCAATAGTTACAAAAAAAGGGCTTAAGCAATCAGAAAAAACTGTAAGCACAGTAACAAAGTGTTTGTTACGCCCCCTGCTGGATAGAAGGCAGAACTGGAAAATATGGGAAGGACTGGAGACACTAGAGAGAGTCAGCACAGAAAAGGCTAAACAAAGAGCAAAGTTAAGGTGGGAGGACCAGTTTACACAAGAAGGCAGCTTCTTAATAACCTGCATTGTTAGAGTTTCTCATGATTTTATGTGCATCTGTGTTTCATGCCTTAAATTTCTCTCTCCTCCCTTTGCAAAGCACACAGTTGCCCTGTGCCAAGGCTGTTTGAATAAATCACTGTGATGGTAATAATGACCCTGATCTCTCCTTTTTGTGTTCAGTGTGTTACACATGCATTGTCAGACACCCACACCTGTTTGTGTGTTTGAGCATGTGTATGTGAGAGAGACCAAGCACTGAAGCTTCATCAGAGTTTTGCTGCCTTCGCTGTACAGTGTGCATATGTGTCAAACTGTCTGAGGGTCCTTCTGTAACTCCAGTAACAGACACATGGACGGAGTCGTTTTCATTTATTATCTGATAGATGCAGAAACAGCTGCTTCCACACATGCTGCAATAGTCATGAGAGTTGAGGCTTTCCCTTTCCTCACCACTGCTGGGTGTACTGCAGAGACTGGAAGATAAATGGATAATAGATCAATATTTGTAATAGATGGGCCGTTACTAAGACGACTGATAAACATAATGAAAATGAGTCATAGCCAGTCTACAATGACAGGCCAAGCCTTATCACAGGAATTCAATGATACCTACTGAGAACCTGTTGGGAATCTTGGGGTTGTGATGGTCATCCATCTTCAGGTCACCTTCACAGTGATGCTGACTTCCGGCTACAAACAGCACATGGAAATGTTACCTCTCTTGTTTACCTCTCATCCCATTAGGCTGCCCCTCCCTAAGCCTAGCAGAGGTCTTCTTCAGATTACTTTGCAGCGTAATCCTCTTCGAGGAAACTGTTGTTATGCGCTGGTGCCATATGAAAACATAAACTGAACTGAAACACAAGCTTGTTGAGAGCTCTAACACAAGGAAACAAGGTCAGACCACAAGGAGCAGGAGACCTGATTACCACCTTAAGACTGATCCCACTCATCACTAATGTGAGTGATTTGCACGAGAGCCAAATCAATCAAACTGAATGGACAGAGCTGTTACGCTGATATTTAAGGTGTGTTCACTAAATGATTTGATTTGTTCTGTGTGTAACCTGTAGCTGTGGCATCGGTGAGGGAGATGCTGTAGGGACAGTGAACCTTCTGAAAAAATGATGTGTGCTTCTAGCTGACCACATGGCTAACTTGCTGCTGCTGCCCTTAGAATGATCTCAGCCAAACGAATGGCTGACAAGGGAGAGAATGAGGCAGTGAATGATGAATCCTTTGTTATCCACTGCCAAGAAAGCATTACATCAATGGGTTCTGATATGTGAGAGTGTAGAGCAGCCTGTGTGTGGCCTGTCATAAATCATTCAGATGCCAGATAATTCAATTCAGTTTTATTTACACAGCGCCAAATCACAACAACAGTCGCCTCAAGGTGCTTTATGTTGTACAGTAGATCCTACAATAATACATACAGTGAAGAACCCAGCAATCAAATGACCCCCTATGAGCAGCACTTTGGCGACAGTGGGAAGGAAAAACTCCCTTTAACTGGTTCCACAGAAGAGGGGCCTGAAAACTGAAGGCTCTGCCTCCCATTCTACTTTTAAATACTCTAGGAACAGCAAGTAGGCCTGCAGAGCGAGAGCGAAGTGCTCTAATAGGGTGATATGGTACTACAAGGTCATTAAGATAAGATGGGGCCTGATTATTTAAGACCTTGTATGTGAGGAGCAGGATTTTGAATTCTGGATTTAACAGGAAGCCAAAACAGGAGAAATCTGCTCTCTTTCTAGTCCCTGTCAGGACTCTTGCTGCAGCATTTTGGATCAGCTGAAGGCTTTTCAGCGAGTTTTTAGGACATCCTGATAATAATGAATTACAGTCGTCCAGCCTGGAAGTAATAAATGCATGAACTAGTTTTTCAGCGTCACTCTGAGACAGGATATTTCTAACTTTAGAGATGTTGCACAAATGGAAGAAAGCAGTCTTACATATTTGTTTAATATGTGCGTTGAAGGACATGTCCTGGTCAAAAATGACTCCAAGGTTCCTCACAGCGTTACTGGAGGCCAAGGTAATGCCATCCAGAGTAAGAATCTGCTTAGATACCATATTTCTAAGATTTTCAGGGCCGAGTACAATAACCTCAGTTTGATCTGAGTTAACAAGCAGAAAGTTAGCGGCCATCCAGGTCTTTATGTCTTTAAGACATTCCTGCAGTTTAACTCATTGGTGTGTGTTATCTGGCTTCATGGACAGATAGAGCTGGGTGCCATCTGCATAGCAGTGTAAATGTATGCTATGTCTTCTAATGATGCTGCCTAAGGGAAGCATGTATAATGTAAACAGAATTGGTCCTAGCACTGAACCCTGTGGAACTCCATAATTAACCTCAGTGTGTGAAGAGGACTCTCCATTTACATGCACAAACTGGAGTCTATTAGATAGATATGATACAAACCACTGCAGCACAGTACCTGTAATACCTACAGCATGTTGTAATCGCTCTAATAGGATATTATGGTCGACAGTATCGAACGCTGCACTGAGGTCTAGCAGGACAAGCACAGAGATGAGTCCACTGTCAGAGGCCATAAGAAGATCATTTGTAACCTTCACTAAAGCTGTTTCTGTGCTGTGATGAGCTCTGAAACCTGACTGAAACTCTTCAAATAAACCTCTGCAGATGATCTGTTAGCTGTTTGACAACTACTCTTTCAAGGATGTTTGATATAAAGGAAGGTTGGAGATTGGCCTATAATTAGCTAAGACTGCTGGGTCTAGAGATGCTTTTTGAGTAAAGGTTTAACTACAGCTAGCTTGAAGGCCTGTGGTACATAGCTGATTATTAGAGATAGTTGATCATATTTAAGATCGAAGAATTAATTAATGGCAGGACTTCTTTGAGCAGTTTTGTAGGAATGGGGTCTAAAAGACACGTTGATGGTTTGGAGGAAGTAATTATTGAAGTTAACTCAGAAAGATCAATTGGAGAAAAAGAGTCTAACTTAACATCAATGGTACTGAAAGTAGCTGTAGATAATATTACATCTGTGGGATGATTACTGGTAATTTTTTCTCTAATGATAAAATTTTTATTTGTGAAGAAGTTCATGAAGTCATTACTAGTTAACGTTAAAGGGATGGTTGGCTCAACAGAGCTCTGACTGTTTGTCAGCCTGGCTACAGAGCTGAAGAGAAACCTGGGGTTGTTCTTATTTTCTTCAATCAGTGATGAATAGTAAGATGTTCTGGCTTTGCGGAGGGCTTTCTTATAAAGCAGCAAACTATTTCTCCAGGCTAAATGATGATCCTCTAGATTTGTGACACGCCATTTCCTCTCCAGATTACGAGTCATCTGCTTTAGGCTACGTGTTTGAGAATTATACCACAGAGTCAGGTACTTCTGATTAGAGACCTTAGTTTTCACAGGAGCTACAGTATCCAGAGTCGTACGTAGTGAGGAGGTGAAATTATTAACAAGATGATCGACCTCTGTTGGGGTAGCGTTCAGATAGCTGCTCTGCTCTGTGTTGGTACAGGGCATTGGAGATGATAACAGTGGGTGGATTATATTCTTAAACTTAGTTACAGCGCTTTCAGAAAGACATCTACTGTGATAAAGTCTACTCTCCACCGCTGTGTAATCAATTATTGTAAATATAAATGTTATCAGGAAATGATCAGACAGGAGAGGGTTTTCAGGAAACACTGTTAAATGTTCAGTTTCTATGCCATATGTTAAAACAAGATCTAGAGTGTGATTAAAGTGGTGGGTGGGTTCTTTTACATTTTGAGAGAAGCCAATTGAGTCTAATAACTGTCGTGGTTCTGGGTCATTTGACCCAGCTTTTGAGTTTATGGTGTTTTTTTCTGTGTTATAATGTTTTAGTTTTCTATTAGTTAGTATTGAGTTAAACTTGGTTATGGCTGCTATGTTTAGTTATATTTCTGTCTCCGTGTTGTCTCGTCTCACCTTCCTGTTTACATGTTTTTCTCCCAGTGTTTTGTTCCATGAGCAATAAATCAGATAAGAAGTCTGAGAAATCAGACAAAAACTCAGAGTAAGGATTAGGCTTAGAGATGATAACAAATAAAACTGTTTTTTCAGTTTTCCAGCTTGGCTGGACAAGACTAAGCATCAGGCTTTCAAATGAACTAAAACTCAATCTGGGTGTTTGGGTGATCAATAAGTGGAAGTAGATAATATAGAGGATCGCTGCCCCACCCCACCAACCCCCCGAGCTGTACTTCAAGGATTGTGATAGTTAAAAGCCTGGTCCTACCTCGTTCTTCTTGTGTTGCATTTGATTTGGTTGCATTGGTGTCAGCACAGCTTCTCATGTGCACCAACTGTGAAGAGAAAGATGGACACAATAGCCAACTCTGTACTCATCTGCAGTTTAAAGAATATGTCACAGTTTGAGGAAAGTCTGCCTTCAGTGCTCAGATCATCAGAACAATGTGTTACAGGGAGGGTAATGGATGAGCCAGAGAGTTGGAGAAATGATTTGAAGTTCTCTAACTTCCAACTAAAAGTGTGACAGCTCCTGACTTGAAGCCTTGACAAACTTGGATTGGCATGGATCAGTCAGCAGGACAAAGTATTACGAGCACTGAAACTTAATGAAAGACCTGTATGGTGAAAGACATGCAGTTAGTGGGTTTAGGTCCATTGGTGATTGTAAATTGTGGGTGTGAATGGTCGTCTGTGCCTCTCGCTCTGTGGTAGCTGGGAAAGGCTGCAGCCCTCCTGTGACCCTGATGATAAGTGGAAGAGGATGGATGGTTTGTGATAGGATCTAATTAGTTTCCCGAGTATATACAATCTGGAGATGTTGCCAACGTAATGAAAAATGTTCAGATTCTGGTTACACTTGATGTCATTTCATATTTAAAAACACTGAAAGTTTCATAAGTGAACATTTATGTCTGGTTCCTTATTAGAAAGCAGATAGCTGCTTGCTCACCGGCTGCTTGTCTCGGGCCATCCTGCGGTCCAGAGCAGTCTGCCGTCGCCTGGCCTCCCAGTGCATAGCTGACATCTCGAGTGAGTCTGGGCTACGGAGACGTAGACACTGTAAACCTTTGTGGTGTGCCTGCACCGAAGGTCACTTTGGGAAGTACATAAAAAGAGAACTGGGGTAAATGTAGAGATGAAGGTGTGAAGTTTGGAGGACATGGGAAGTTCAGTTGCCATGGAAACCCGTTCCCTTATCATCTTCATTTATGCATGATGTTACATGACATCAAAGCCAGGATGCAGATTGCTTTGGAAATAGAGAGATGGTCAGTGTCAGGAGCAGAACATCTGAAGCCTCTACACCTCATGGATGGAGAGAGGAAGAAGACCTGACCAATGTATGCTGCTCATCTGAACCCATCTGTCCACTCACACCTCACCACCCTCTCATGACTTCCTCATGCAGCACCACAGTTCCTCTCTTGGCAGCATCTCATCTGCTTCCTCTGATCCACAAAGACACAGTGAAGCTCCATCTGTCCTCCTCCATCAGCACAATCCAGCATCGTCACGTCTGCAGTGCTTTTCTTCAACAACTCTCTCTGGTACTTTCATGGTGTCACTTCAGCTTCAGCCCTTAGTTACTACAGCTCTCACCTTTGTTACGGATAACGAGCATCAGTACACTTTTCCACTCCTCAGACATCCTGTCACACACCAAGCACAGGAGTCCACTTCTTGACACCTCCACAGGTATGTCTCCTCTCTTTATCATCCTCACATTCTCTCATTTTCACGATTCAAACTGACTCGAGCAGCATGTGCTGGTGCTGGGGAGGATTGGATTACAAACACTGTGCTTTATCTCACAGCAGCTACATGATACAGCACCCAACCACTGCCACCAGCTACTCTGATTACTGTGCTGGGTCCTGTCTCACCTGCTCTCAGTGTGAGCCCTGTACGCTTAAAATGAACACAACATTTAAATGATACCACACATCTCGAATACTGATTCACACTGTCAGAGTTTGAAGCTATGGAAAATATCATGTTACACACATATGATATAGAGATTCAGACTTTGTGTAATGACAAAGGAACACCCAGATTTTGGATCATGTTTCCACACTCTTAATGAATGAAGACATGATTAATTTGAACTCTTTTCTTCTGGATTCCTGGACTTTTAGCTGTTAAAGATTACGTGTGTGAATGAATATCAGCGCAGACAGTCGCAGTGGTCTTAATGAGCAAATGAGAGTTTTACTCACCTGACTTGTACTCAGGAGACAAAGCAGCTGTACAGGCTGGGCTGAGCACTGCTGAAGTGTCAGTGTCACTCTGACCTCGATAAGGAGAGCCTCCAGGCAACATAACGCTGGGCTGCTTTGTTACAGAGGAACAGATTGGCGGGGGATTGTGGGTAAATCTGCTGCCTCCACCCTCCATGGTTCACTAACAATGGTCCCACCCTGACATGGCTGTGTGCTGTTAAGCTTCTGTGTTCATTTTAAATACACCAACTTTCACTGAAGGTCTTAAAAGATGCTAGTTAGGAGACCTGGATAAGAAGAAGTCCTTGTTAGGTGAGGCTGGGGGTCACAGACCTTTGAACTCTGCTGCATATGTCACAAAACATTAAATGGAGCAGACAGGAAGTGAAGAAAGTCAGTCAGGAGGTTTGTTACAGAAGAGTTTGCCATTAAAGGTAAATGTGGACAGGCTCAGGTGTTGTTTAGGGGAAAACATTTCATTCATGTATTCTCTCAATCTAAGACCGAATGCTTGCAGAGATCTCGCCGTTTGAAATACAGACAACATGTAAAAAATAAACTGCAAGCTGAACTCTGATTCTGCTGTGACCATGGATGTGAGCCACATGAAGTGATCTGAATGCATCGAAAAGTGCTGATGATTAAAATGTGGCATTAAAAGAAAAGAGGAGTGAGTGCTTAAACTAACAAGCATGCTTTGAGGACACTGAAGCACCGGCAGGAAACACTGAGGCACAGAAAGGACCGGTCTGAGCACATCGCCACCGCGCTTGTGTGGGAACACTGAGTGTGTGATTGGAAACGAACATTGGACGAGCATTTCCAATCAGAGAGAGCGCCAGCGGACAGCGTGGTGGCATGGATCCAGAATGAACTCTGAAAGAGGTTTCTGCACCAATTCTTCATATTTTTACTTTCACGTGTTAATCCAGCCATCACACCAGAGAAAGTGAGCTTTCTTTTCCAGTTCTTTCTATACAAGTTGGATGTTTTATATTAAATGGTTAGCTAAAAAAAAGAGAGAGAAAAGTAACATCTGGTGATGCTGAACTGGCCACAGAGACCATGGCTAAGCAAATGAACTCAAGGCTGTCAGATCAGGTTTTGCAGTGCTAAGATGTTATTGTGGTGGAAATACCATAATAAGTAACTAAACATGAAAGTGGAACTTGGCAACCAACAGAACCCTACCCCTGGTTATTTTATACCCTGAAAACAAGTGGATTTCCATTGTTAGAAGACCAGCTGAGTCATGTGGTTGGCAGGAAGCTCTCCTGGCAGTAGTGAACAGAAACGTCGTCTCCCAGCTGCTCTGAAGGACAGAATCAGAGGAGAGTGATCAACATCAAAGCCTGTGAGCAAAGCAAACTGAGCTTTTGGAGACATTTACAGAGAATACAGCCTGGAGAGGAGGGAGTCTAAGACCCTGCAGTGACCTGAGCCCGACCCTGAGATAAACATTTTTTTATTGCTGTTTCTTAAAGTATTATCTGTTCATTAAAGTCTATAAAAGCTTTCAGAGCAATTTTAGTTTGCTGTTGTTGGCTCTTGGTTGATGCAAAGTGACCAAACACAGGTCAACTCATCCACCTTAATTTAAACAGAGGCTGTTGAGGAATAAACATATATTCTTAGTGCTTATTTTCTGATTATATTGTTTTATGTATTTTAGTAATAAAGGCTTGTAAAGCAAGGCCACTTTTGACTCATAAACTAAGTGCTCAGCCAGACTGAAAAACAGGAAGTCAGTGTAGAGCTGTACAAGCATATAAATAAAAACAGGAAACCAGACAAAAAGAGGAACTAGTAACATATAAGGAGTGTTTGTATCCAAACTATGTCTGACGTGTAAAGGACCAATAACACCGATATGAGACACATGTTTAGCTTCTAATGTCAGAGATTCTACAACTGGCTTTGGGCTGTGCAGGGCTCTCTCTCTCTTCCAGAAGATGATTGAATAAAGAATTATAAATGTTTTGACCCCTCTGAGTCGGGTTTTCTCTGTTCTATCATGGGGATCAAAGAATCGGGTTTAATAAGACCAACACGGATTCTGCACAAAGACGTAAACACAAAGCGCGGACCCGCCGACGGATCAGAACCAGTGAGATGTCGCCTTTCTCACCCGGCGGCACGGAACGGTTGTTCACGCCCTTTTTGCGCTGATTCTGAAGCTGCAGGTTTTTTCTCTCTCCAAACAACATTGACCGAACCAGCAGCAAAAGAAGATCCAAACTACGCTTCACATAAACATCGTCATGAATTCCCTTTGACCTTTGCTGTTTTGCTTCCACCACGATCCCAGCCAACATGTATATATGGGCCCCACCTGGTTTTTGCTTGGGCTGGATGGGTACCATGTGGGCATGGGCTCAAACTGGGCTTTTTGTATGGGGCCTACTTGCGTTCTTCACATTAAACCCATATGGGCAATCCCAAGTGGGCACTTTTAGTAGGTCCTAGCTGGGTCAAACATGGGAAACACTTAACTTGGTCCAAAATGGGAAACACATGTAGGACCCACTTGGGTTTTCCACCTGGGATAGACATGGGCAAACACAGTCATTTAAGGATAGGCTGTTGCTGTGTGCCCCAGGTGGGGCAAAGTGAGGTAATCAATGTATTTTTTTTTAGCACTGATGACACAGGTGGGGCCCACCTGGTCAAACTATATGTGTCACACATGGGCAAATGCAAGTCAGACCCTGAAAACATGTCTATGTGGGCCCCATATGGGTTATGTTAAGTTAATATGGGCATATATTTTACATGGGCTCAAGATTGTTTAGTATATATGGGACCCACTTGGGTTTCTCACATTAAATCCATATGGGTGGGCATCCAATGTAGGTCCTAGTTGGGTCAGTGATGGTAAATGTGTACATTGGTTCAAAATGGTAGCACATGCTTATGTGAGGATTCTTCTTCTGTGAAGAGCCTGAGAAAGTGTTATTTGAATAAAGGAGGATTTATTCCAAACAAGCCCATCACAGATTGCACACAACCCAGGGAGTTCTGAAAGTCAAATTGTAAAAAGAATCTCAAAAGAAAGTATGAACATAACTCTCTTTTATAACCTGCAGACGGCACCCATGGGGTACCATTCTCTAAGAAATCACCCTAACTTTAACATATTTGGCACAACCTCAGTCTATCACTTTTGCTATCCTTACGTACAGTCAGATGTTCTTTACCCTTCATTTTTGACCCTCTCAGTATTTAGCCTTGGCTAGCAAATGTGCTCAAAGTCCACATTGAGACCTGAAGATGTTATGTGTTATCAGACACTACAACCCAGCTGTCAAGTGAGACTATAGGAACTTTGATGTTTTTGAACATTCAATGTTACTCAAAACACTCTGCACACTATTCCAAATAACTGGTTTGAAACTGGTTACTTTTTAATTTTAGATTTCATTTAAAGTACTTAATTTAAACTTTCAGCGCTCTGCATGGTAGGCTGCATGGTGAGGCTCAGATAAGATAAATAAAGACTTCATGATTCTTCTTAGGTAAATTCACTTGTCACAGCAGCAATAATAAGTGATTAAAACGGACACAAGAGTAGAAAAAAGAAAAGCAAAAAATACAAATAAAAAACCTAAGATAAAAGTGAATTACACAGACAAAATCCAGATTTGGCATTTGCAAATTAAGGATTACTGGTTGTTCAAACAATTAAGACTATTTACTTGAGCAAACATGCAGTTGAGGATTTTTAGTAGATCAGATACACTCTACTGTATTAGAGAAAAGACAGTTAGCTACATGGAAGATGGAAGTTTTGGTTAATCAGATCCAGTAAAGCTCCTGAAGTATATTACCGATCTGTTAAAATGTTACTCTTCAAACTTGTGCCCTCAAATTATATAACCAGAAATAATTTATATTATCTTTGAACTAGTGGAAAGGAGAGGGAATGGGGTCTTTCAAGCAGTCACACTTCAACTGTGTAACTCCCTTGTCCCTATGGTGTATTGACACTATTGAAACTTTTCAAAAGCAGTCTAATGTTAGAAGAGCTTTTAGGTAAACTGTTTCTGTTGTTGTTATTCTTCTTATCATTATTATATATTTTATTAATTATATTTTTATTATGATGTTGATTTGGGTGACAATTATTTGACAAATATTGTATATTCATATATATGATTAAAAACTCTTTAAAATAATTTTTTTTCTTTTAAACTTGTGTATTGTTTGACTTTTAAAATGTTTGTATCAGGTGTAAAATGACTTTTTAAATAAAGTTGTTTTTAATGTGAGCAGCTCCTATTGGCTCGTTTAAAAAGAGGGAGGAGCAGATTGCACCGCCTTGCGTCTCCCTGGTGTTTGAGAACCTGGAGGACAAAAGGATACCAAAGAATCGAAAACTATGACAAAGGTAAATACTGAAAGTTTGATAAGTTTTCATCAATGAGTATTTTAGTAAATTTCTATAGTTGTCCTAAACGGTATAAAACAATCAATATGCAGGTGGATTCACAATTAACCTAGTTACGCAGCCGAGAGCGAGCGCAGGAGAGAGCACCGCGGTAAAGTGAGCCGTCATTTGTGAGCCGCGGTCAAGCCAGCCGCCTCCTATCCGCCGCATAAATTTCCTTGCGCTTTTACACCAGTCTTTACGGTAGCGCCTTTTCGCTTTATATCCTGATTGAAAGCCTAGACTCGCGCACACGTGCGCGCGAACAGTCACACGCGCGCACACACAAATTACAATGGAACAGCCCAATACAGCCATCGTGACAGTCTGGTTGCATATTCAAAAATTCATTAAAAATCATTCTTAAAAGTTGATGCCAAGCTTTCAACACAAGCCTCTTCTCGGACACCTACTTAAGATAAGATAAGATAAGATAAGATAAGATAGAACTTTATTAATCCCTCGGGTGGGTTCCTCTGGGAAATTCGATTTCCAAAAAAGCACAGCACCGACAGAAGTTACAGAGTTACAGAATATTATATAAAACAAATTTCCCACGTGTGGGACTAATAAAGGTTATCTTATCTTATCTTATCTTATCTTATCTTATATATACACACACACACACACACACACATACATATATATATATATATATATATATATAATACAGAGACAATATAAATAAAATATACAAAGGGGATAAATAGAATAAATAGGAATAAAAATAAAAATACAAGTGAATTGCACATTTCAAGTATTGAGTCTATTGCACTGTTGACTATTTACAAAAAGTATTGCACAAGGTATTGTACAGTGAGGTGCAGAGGCACTACAGCTTAGTTGTTCCCCCCTCCTTTGTCCTCCTGTTTCCCCTCCCTCTCCCCTCCAGGGAGGAGTTAAACAGTCTGATGGCGTGTGGGACAAAGGAGTTTTTAAGTCTGTTAGTTCTTGTCTTTGGGAGAAGCAACCTGTCACTGAACAGACTCTTCTGGTTGTTAATGGCCGTGTGCAGAGGATGCCCAGCATTGTCCATAATGTCCATCAGTTTCTTTAATGTCCTTTTCTCTGCCACTGTCACCAGAGTGTCCAGCTTCATGCCGACCACAGAGCTAGCCCTCCTGATCAGTTTCTCCAGCCTGGATGAGTCCTACTTTACCTCTGGGCCAGGTTTTACCCAGATTTACTGTAATATTACTCAGAAATCACAGTAAACTCATATTCAGTGCAATACAGTCAATACACTACAATTATGTTTATTTCAAAAATTCATTAAAAGTCATCCTGAGTAGTTGATGTCCAACTTTCAACACATCCCTCCTCTGGGAAACCTGCTGTACGTCTGGGCCAAGTTTCAGCCAGATTTACTGTAGAATTACTCAGAAATTGCAGGGAACTTATGTTCAGTTCAAGAAAGGCTGAAAGACGACCACCACTGAACAAGACACACAAGCTGAAACGTCAAGACTGGGCCAAGAAATATCTCAAGACTGGTTTTTCTAAGGTTTTATGGACTGATGAAATGAGAGTGAGTCTTGATGGGCCAGATGGATGGGCCCGTGGCTGGATTGGTAAAGGGCAGAGAGCTCCAGTCCCACTCAGACGCCAGCAAGGTGGAGGTGGAGTACTGGTTTGGGCTGGTATCATCAAAGATGAGCTTGTGGGGCCTTTTCGGGTTGAAGATGGAGTCAAGCTCAACTCCCAGTCCTACTGCCAGTTTCTGGAAGACACCTTCTTCAAGCAGTGGTACAGGAAGAAGTCTGCATCCTTCAAGAAAAACATGGTTTTCATGCAGGACAATGCTCCATCACACGCATCCAAGTACTCCACAGCGTGGCTGCAAGAAAGGGTATAAAAGAAGAAAAACTAATGACATGGCCTCCTTGTTCACCTGATCTGAACCCCATTGAGAACCTGTGGTCCATCATCAAATGTGAGATTTACAAGGAGGGAAAACAGTACACCTCTCTGAACAGTGTCTGGGAGGCTGTGGTTGCTGCTGCACGCAATGTTGATGGTGAACAGATCAAAACACTGACAGAATCCATGGATGGCAGGCTTTTGAGTGTCCTTGCAAAGAAAGGTGGCTATATTGGTCGCTGATTTGTTTTTGTTTTGTTTTTGAATGTCAGAAATGTATATTTGTGAATGTGGAGATGTTATATTGGTTTCACTGGTAAAAATAAATAATTGAAATGGGTATATATTTGTTTTTTGTTAAGTTGCCTAATAATTATGCACAGTAATAGTCACCTGCACACACAGATATCCCCCTAAAATAGCTAAAACTAAAAACAAACTAAAAACTACTTCCACAAACATTCAGCTTTGATATTAATGAGTTTTTTGGGTTCATTGAGAACATGGTTGTTGTTCAATAATAAAATTATTCCTCAAAAATACAACTTGCCTAATAATTCTGCACTCCCTGTAGGTCTGTTGACAGAGCTCTGTACAGGTCTGCTCGAGCTGACTTGAAAAGGGGTCCCACCTGTCCAGCAACAACACATGGCATGGAATAATAGACATCATAAACCACAGAGGCAGAACTGTGAAAACAGAAAACCTGAGTGTGCAGCTAGCAGAGGACATAAACAGCTTCTTCGCCCGCTTTGAAACACCACAACAGCAGCATTCATCTGCCTCAGCCCTGCTCCCATCCTCCTCCTCACCTGGTTCCTGCACCGCTCCACTCACTGTAACGGAGCACGATGTCAGATGTGTGTTCCTAGCAGTGAACCCCAGGAAGGCGGCCGGTCCAGACGGAGTACGTGGTAAAGTGCTAAGAGCATGTGCCCACCAGCTCACCCTCATCTCCACCAGAAGCTTCAACCTCTCACTGGATGAAGCAGCCATCCCATCCTGTCTAAAATCAGCCACAATCATCCCAGTACCAAAGAAGTCTCCCATCACCAGCCTGAACTATTATTGCCCTGTGGCCCTCACACCGGTAATCATGAAATGCTTTGAGAGACTAGTCCTTCAGCACACCAAGGATTACCTCCCCCCAGAATTCGACCCCCACCAGTTTGCATACCGTGCAAACAGATCCACAGAAGATGCCATCACCCTCCACTCGGTGCTGAGTCACCTAGAACAGCGGCAGAGCTACGCCAGAATGCTCTTTGTGGACTACAGCTCACCCTTCCACCACTCGCCCATTGAGAGCCTACTAACTTACTGCATCACAGTATGGTACAGCAGCTGCACTAAGGCGGATAGAGCCACCCTCCCAGCATGTTTGCAATGAGTAGGAGATGCTCTGTATCTCACTGTACAACTGTATAGTGACAAAGGTATTGGGTTCTTTTCTAAAAATTGCTATAAACAGAGGAACCCAAACTGATGAAAAGTGGCGAATATTTTTTTTCAAATGACTATTTTTAGTGGATGTTTGATATAGAAGCAGAATGACAGAATGTTAAAAGAAGTTACTTTTAGTCATTCTAAGCTGGGCATTGCGTTCTCTGGCTGTTCAAAGCCATGGAACTTTAGACTTTCCAAGCAAATAATGATGGCCATACTGATGTTCTTTTCAGTACATTTTACTTTATGTTCATTTTCATTTTTATGATGTTTCTATTTTTACATAATTCCTCCCACATAGCAAAATTGGTATGGCCTGGATCTGTCCCACACAATGTGCTTACACATGGCCTGCGTACCGCAAAGAATGACGGCCCTATGGTGGCCCAGATCTGGTTTACCAGAGGTGGCCCACACATGAGCCAGCACAAGGCCAGTTGCAGACACACTGCTGGCCCTGTGCTGGCCCAGAACAGTTTCAGCTCTGGCCCCAGATGTCAGCCTAATGTGTACCTTAGCCATGTAAGCCATGTAATAACAACATGTGCTGGAACATAATAGTGCAAAAGTAACATGACGAAACTCTGTTCAGACAGTGAATGGACTGATTCTTATGTAGCACTTTTTTACTCACCCATATTACTCACAGTGCTCTATACAACATGTCACATTCACCCAATCAGGCCAAATGTGGCATGCCATCACATAAACAGTGCCATCTTACCATGCCAGAAGTCAGCCAGCAGTGCCGGCTTGACACCAGATCCAGGCAAGACCCGTCTGCTATGTGGGATGACTTGTTCTTTTGGCGTTTTAGTTGTGGATTATGTTTGGGCTGTGTCTCTTGCCCTTTCAGTATTGTTTCCTTGTGCTTCTAAGTGTCCCTTTGTTTCTTTTTAGGTTATGTAGTATGGGTTAGAGATATTTTGTATGTTGTTTTTGTTTAATAAATCCGCCTTTTGGATTATTCCCTGATGTGCCTGAGTTCTGTTATTTAGTGTCACTTTGAAAGGACACACATCCAGCATTGACATATAATTGTTCTTTCAATTTTTGATAAAGATTACAGTGAATTGAGATGTAACTTGGCCCAGAGGTACGGTAGGACGCCCAGAGTAAGAAAGTGTTGAAAGTTGGACCTCAACTACTCAGGATGATTTTTAATGAATTTTTGAAATTTCCATAATTGTAGTGTATTGACTGTATTGAATTGCATATAAATGTCCTTTAATTTCTGAGGAGTTCTACAGTAAATCTGGCTGAAACCTGGCACACAGGTACAGTAGGTGTCCCAGAGGAGGAATGTGTTGAAAGTTGTACCTCAACTACTCAGGATGACTTTTAATGAATTTCTGACATTTCCATAATTGTATTGACTGTATCGGGCTGTTTCATTGTAATTTGTGTGCACGCATGTGCGTGCGACTGTTCGCGCGCGCGCACGTGTGCGCGGGTATAGGCTTTCAATCGGCACATAAAGCGAAAAGGCGCTACCGTAAAGACTGGTGTAAAAGCGCAAGGAAATTTATGCGGCGGATAGGAGGCGGCTGGCTTGACCGCGGCTCACAAATGACGGCTCACTTTACCGCGGTGAGAGAGCGAGGCTACACTTAGATCAAGTGTAAAACAGCCGGTTTCAGTTTAAGCGTTGTTTTCGATAAATTTCTCAAAATATGTTTTGTCTCACTCCCATTTCTTCTTGTTGCATGTTGAAGCTCTACTTGGAACCTCGTTAAGATCCAACTATGCAAAACATGATTTATTTATTTATTTTACATTTTTCAAGTGGTCAAGTGGACTGTACTAGTGTTAAAAAACACACTCCAGTAAAAGCTAAAGCAGTGGTTCAACTTATTTACTCGAGTAAAAGTCAAAAAGCACAGGCTCTGAAATGTGCTCAAAGTAAGAAAGTCAAACCTAGCTCTTTGGAGGATGTTTCTGCCAGCTGCTTTTGTTCAAAGCTAGCTGAACCTTGTGCTATTTAATGTAATAATAAAATATTAGAAAATGGGAATACAAACTTTGGTCTAATGGATTTTCTTATGCCTGCATAGTTGGTATGAAGGTGGAATTCAGTCGATGAATCTCAGCATCATCAGGTAAATTTATATGAATGTCTGCTTCACTTGATATAATCAATCAAGATCAAGATCTGATGGCACCTGCAGTCATTCTGGTGTTGTGGGGAAAAAGTGGGGCCACTTTTATCCCTGACTATGGCACATGGTATCTCTCTTATGCCACATCTCCTGGTGATTATTACACAGACACGCCTCACTGCTTAGGCTCAAATCACTTGGATGTTTTTCTTGCACTTGTACATTGTTTTGCACTTTGCTGCTTCTCATCGTGGCCAGGACATCCGTGTAAAAGACGTTTTCTAATCTCAATGGAGATTTTTTTGCTGGTTAAATAAATTCAATTCAATCTTTATTGGCAGACTACATGTCCATAAAAACAAGACAAGAAACACACACACACAACTCCCCCCCACACACACAACACAAGGTATACCATTAAATATATATATATGTATATAAATAAGTATATAAAGCATTTGTAAAAATATAAAACCATAGATTAATGAAAGAATGTTTGAAGGTTTGTGGTGACGTCAGATAATAAATCCCGACAAAGTGGTTAAAGCAGAAGTAACAAGCCCGTTTATTATTGTTAGGAGTGGAAAGTACAGGCAGTAGCGGTTTTTGATACGGCGACACGGGCGGTTGCCCGGGGCGGCATCGTGGTGGGGGGGGCGGCATCACGGGCATCGGCAAAGAAAAAAACAAAACAAACAAAAATAATGCTCGTACTCATGCTGCCCCGACATCAGCCAGCGCGTATTGGGAATGGCACAGGCACCGATCGGTTTTTTATCGCCCCTTTGCTGGGAGTAAGGGCGCCCTCCGTTTGCGAGGTGCGCCTGCTGCTTGTGGCACAGGGAGGAGAGGGCGGGGCACCCTGGTGCCAGAGCCACCAGAGGTTTCCATCAGGCCTGAAAGGGATTAAAACCACACCCATACGCTAGAGATGCAACATGAGGAATGTGTGATCACGATAGGAGCTCATGCATGCATGAAACAAAACAAAGAACAATTAATAAGCCACGATTTCTTTAGAAGAGTGTTCAACAAAGACAGCCGAGCCCACAGGCACTACCTTTAATAAAGCAAGAATGCAGGAATGCATGACGCCTTCTCTTTCCCAGCTTTTTTTCTCCCCACATCAGATTCAAGCTCCAGCAAGCACGTGCTACAAATAATCAGTTGGTGCCAGTGTCAACACCCCCTCACCCACCCCTCCTCTGGATGGGAGAAAAAAAAATCTATACGTAGATGATTTTCACAAGTTGTGAAAGCTGTACAACTTCCTTTTAAAACCCATTTCCTCGTTTGATCACGCCCCTTTTAACACCAACAACACATACACTGCTGTCCATCTCGCCCTTACATCAAGGACATTTTACTACAGTCAGTCAATTTTTCATCACAGCCAGCAATTCTTCAGTGTTCACTGACACCCGACTCACTCAGCTGGCAGAAGAAGCATTTTAGTTCTATCTGACAGAGGACACTGACGATGGAAGACAGGAAGACCCCACAGAGGACTCGTGGGTGCAGTGCAGGGGCTGGTGTGACAGAGGATGCTGTGGGCGGATGAGCCGCTGTAGCGACTCCTAAAGGAGCAGTAGCAACAGCCGAAGAGGGAGGGGGGAAAAGGAGGAGGCTCCTCCTCCCTCCGTTGATACGTCAGCAGCGGGATTGCGGGGTGTTTCCGGAGCTCCTCTCTCACGTTCACTCTTCTCCGGTTCAGGATCGAACCGGTCACGTCTTCGCGGAGCGCCTTTGAAACGAAGCTACGAGGATTCCCTGTGTGGTGGACTTGTCCCAGGATGACTGCGCTGACTGCGGGAACAGGCATGGAAAGACCGGCAGGTGAGACATGTTCATCTTTGTCCACCAGCAGAAGCGCGCTGGCTGACCCGAGAGCTGCGCCGACAGCCGCCGTGTGTGCCGGGAGCGCACACGGCGGCTGTCGGCTTAGTCCTCCTCTGGGATTCCGGCTCCTCCTCGTTCTCTAGAGACAAAGGCTTGTGTGTGCGCGCGTGACTGTGACCTTTTTGTGTGGAATATGCGAGTCTTCAAAGTAAATAAGAGCTTTTATTGGGGAAGTCACAGTTGACACTAGTTTGTGCTTTGATATAAACATAGTTTGTTTGATTCTGTTGTCGTTACTTTGTCTGTAGCACTGCTTCAGAGGGCCAACTGTGAGACATGATACTAAGTGCGCAGAAACCAGAACAGGTAGTGCAGGATTCCTCCGGTTTCCCTTCCCGAGCCTGGTTTTTCCAGCTCTGTTTTGGGCACAGCTGGAAAAGACTGGAAATAGAAACTCCACTGGTGTTGCTGAAGATGCTCACGGAGGCAGGGCCGTTTGTTAAACGCTGACTCGAGTTTTCATCTGTCTGTTCTTTTGTCTTCAGGTCCTCAGTGACTGCAGCCAGGCAGCCTGCCCTCCCCCGTAACCTTTGAAGTGAGGCCAGGGTGTGAAGTATTTTCCAACCAAGTAAACTCTTCAAACACCTTCAGAGCCCCCTGACACACACTCTCGCTGCCAAGGATGCAGAAAGCAAGCTGACCCTGGACACAAGTAAAAAGCAGAATAGTAACAAGCCAGAGGAGATAACCAGATCTGCTTTATTCATTAAGAGCGGCCACTCCATCACAGGGCACAAACATGGGGAACCAGCTAACAGGCACAGCCCCTAACAGCCCATTCCTCCCCAACTTTCAGTCACTGCATGTGGTGGTGATTGGTTTGGACTCTGCAGGGAAGACCTCCCTGCTCTACAGACTCAAGCTGAGGGAGTTTGTTGAGACCAGCCCCACCAAGGGATTCAACATGGAAAGGATTAAAGTGCAAATCGGACACTCCAAAGCCAACACCACAACTTTCCAAGTGTGGGACGTTGGTGGTCAGGAAAAGCTGAGGCCCCTCTGGAAGTCGTACACTCGGAGGATGGACGGGCTGGTGTTCGTGGTGGACGCAGCGGAGATGGAGCGCATGGAGGAGGCCAAGGTGGAGCTCCACCGGATCACCCGGTCAGCTGAAAACCAGGGGATTCCTGTGCTGGTTCTGGCAAACAAACAAGACCTGGATGGAGCGCTGTCATCTACAGAGGTAATTATCAAATATGAATGGCCGGCATTATTGCTCTGGGCACAGCATCTACTTCTTATTGTTCTTTTTTAGCTCTGTGGCTGTGGTTGGAGGTATAGTCACTCTACACTTGCAGTACACTTCCACCCATCAGTTTGCGTGGGGACTTCCTTCGTAGCATGTTAGGTAGGTTGGTGATTTTAGGCTGGCTTTGGATGTGAGGTCAGTAAAATCCTTTAAAGTGCATAGAGTAATGCTCTGTGTGAAAGGCTGGTTAGATGTGTCGCTGTCCTCGGCTGTGCTCACAGAGGTGGCAGAGTAGAGCAGGGACCGTAGGCAGTGTTGGGCCAAGGCAGAAGTCACCGGGTGGGCGAGTACTTCTCAGTGCTGGAGCAGCAGCTGATTATGTATTTGTATTGTTCTGGCCCAGCCTACAGAGCGCAACACGAGAAAGATAGGAACGTCCAACGCTGCCAACAACTGAATATTATATTTATGGTTAGAGAAAGGAAATGTCGGGGTGGGAGTGATAAAGCCTCCGACCTGTCTCTAACCTAAACACCCTACAGCTGCCAGGTCAGTCAACAAAGGTCTATAAAGTATATACAAAAACAACGAGTCTAGCTCATCTAGCCACAGGAACCTCACCACACACAGTACACAACTTAATACAAAGTACAGGGTTAAACGTATTTGGAAGCAGGAAGTAGGCAGGGCCATGCCAGTCTTGATGTGTCCCAGTTTATAGCCAGCCCCATTCAGTCTTGCAGCCGTCAGCCTCCACCTGGAACTTGCATTAGCAAAAACAGGAGAGAAAAAGAACACCACCACTCTCAGGCTGGAGGAGCAAAAACAGCTCACAAAATGATGACATGGGTCATAACAGTTTGTGTTTCAGCCTCGCTGAGCCCTCAGAGGGCAGACGCACATACATTGTGATGTTTGTTATTAAAAGAATACATGGATGTGCACATTTGAGGCTACCCTGCCAGCACAAACACAGTGTAGCTGTGGGAGGCACTGAGTGGGCTGGAGCAACAGGTTTGCATGTAGCAGGAGTTCAGCATGATGTGGGTGCATCATGTGCATGAAGTTCCAGTTTTGTGGATGAACACATTATTTTCTTCGCCCTACACCTGAGCCAGCAGAGATGGCAACAGCACAGAGTCACACATGAAGCGACAGATGTGCCGTCGCTGCAGGGTGACCTCCGTAAACTGCAGCATCAGCACAACTGTAAAGTGAAAAAATGTTGTTTTTGTTGGTCTGTCCTTTTGTTTAGAGGATAGTGCGGTTAATGGTGTGTGCTTTGTTTAGCCTCATCACTCCTGCAGAAACATGCGTACGTCATCCTTTAGGACCTGCTTCTGAAAGCGACTTTCACACTCAGAGTTCGTAGCTTATTGCTTCCTATGACGCGGTTGGGACTAACCTCACTTTTCTCGTTTAAGGTGGAAAAGGTGCTGGGCCTCCACGAGCTGAGCTCCTCCACCCTGCACCACACGGAGGGCTGCTCAGCACTGAATGGTCAGGGTCTGCAGCCTGGCCTGGAGAAACTCTATGAGATGATTGTGAAGAGGAAGAGGATGCTCCGACAAAGCAAGAAGAAAAGCTGATGGAAATAAAGGGGTGCAGGTCAATTTGTGAGCACTTGTGTCTGTGACACTCGGGGAACTTGGTGAATGTGGGAAACCAGAAAGAAGCTGGTCAGTCCTGTGGATCAGGTGCAGTGTTTCCAACCAAGTGTAGACTCTGTTCCTGGAGACATTTGGACCTTTGAAACTGCTTCTCATTGTCTTTAACTCTCAGAGGACCACAGAGCTCTGCGGAGGGAGTGACCGCGCTGCTGGCAAACACTCACTGAAGCACGCACTAACGTCGAAGGATGTTCGGTTACTGGTGCAGACGGCCCGTGTTACACCCGATCACCTAAATCTTCACCCTGCCTCAGACTGAGCAACACTTCTGTGCACCCACAGGAACTTCCTGTGTTTGAATCTGCCCGAGCATATCGCTGTCACTCTCACCGGGCTTTGCTCCTCACAGCTGGATGTTTCTGGATTGTTAAGTTCAGACAAGTTTTTACAATGGCTTCATACTGTTTTGTAAAATATGAATAAATTGAGCAACGTTAGCATTGTTTCCCTGAGAACATTGTTTTATTCATCGTGCCCTGGGAGCCTGTCCCAGCTGCCACAGAAGCGGGGTACACCTGGACGGGTCCTCAGTAGTATCCATGCAGACGCGGGAGTCTGCTGATGTTGTTAGCCTAACCCTAACACATGTCTGCATCTCCTCAGTGAATATTAAGATGTTTATTTAATGCCATATTAATTTAATGATGTTCTGTTTTTTGTCTTGTAATTATTTAAATCAGGCTCATGGTTTGCTGAAGTCTTTCTCGGCTGTCACACCCTGTACAGCTCGATATGTATAAACTTAATTCTCCTGAAGTTGTGTAAAATGAGTTGCATGAAAACACCAATGCGATGTGCACACAGCGGAGGTGTGGTGCCATCTTTGAGCTTTACAGTACTACAGACTGAACACACACGTGTGATTTGGTACTCTATAAATAAAGCTGAGTTGAACTGAATCCTAATAAAACTTGTGCTTTTTGCTGTGATGGATGGACTCGGTGTTTTACGATTCTGTTGGCAGCCTCTGAAATTCACGCAGCGAAGCTTCACACAGGAATGTGAAACACACCCACATAGCTGTCTAAATACCAAACACTCATTCCTGTTTAACACCATTATTCTGGCTCTGATTTCAAGACCAGTGAATACATACGAGCACGTCTGAATGGAAGCCAGGGACTCACCATATATACTGTGCATGTCTTTGGACTGTGGGAAGGAACCCATGCAGACTCCACCCAGGAAGGCCCCAGCTAGGGATGGTTGGCAGCAGATCCTCTGGGTGTGAATGACCATGAGTTATTATCATCACTGATGAATTACTAACAATAGTCCATACAGATATTCCAAAGTGGAAAGGCATTCTTCAGCCATCCCACGAGGAGTTTAGACAAAGCTTAACCCCCCTGGTATTAAAAGCCTGCTGTGCCCACTCAGTCAGCTCCTCAGTCAATGCAATTATCCTGATTGGAGGCTCCCCCCTGCTGCACCTCAGCTGTCGGAGCAAAAAGTAAATAGCATGATTCCCTGTACACACGCATACTTCATGTATGCGTGTGTACAGGGCGTGTGTGACTTCAGGTGTGACTTGCAAGGTTAATCCACAGGTTGAAAAAGGAAATGCTATTCAAAGAAATCACCTCAGTGTTACAAGCTCTTCTTGAATGTGAAACATGAGGAGGATGTGCATACTTCAGGCTACTGATCGAACTGCATGCCCATGGGGAGTCAGCTTATCCTACAAGGCTGCTCACACCTTCTTTGGCATCTTTATTGAACAAATAAAGTGAGCTGCTGCTTGGGTATCAAATAATGGATTTGGTTTGTAGCTGGCACAGGGACCCGGTCGTTTCCTGGTTCAAACCTTGTTATCTGCTGTGTGCAGTTTGCATGTCCTCCTTTGCCTGCGTGGGTTTCCTCCATGCGCTCCAACTTCCCAAAGTGAACGTGAATTTCAAATGAAATTCAAACCCCCAGCCCCTGGCATTTAAATCCCTGATCAAACCTGCTGTGCCCACTCAATCAGAATTTCAAATGAAATTCACGTTGGCTTATCTGGAGGTTTTGTTAGCTGAACACAAGCACACAAGATGACTTCTTGTGTACATATGACAGAAACTGGTACACCAGCACTCCCATTCTATGGTTTGTATTCCCTGCTGCCAGCTGTCTGTGTACACAGTCATAGCAGGAAGAGCAGCTGCACTGACGTAAACGTGCTGGTCCACACCCAGACATCAGGTGTCACAAACAGGCTGGTCTAGATACCTGGCACATTCCCTGCAGGCAATGCAACCATGACAAACACTGCAGCTGCACTAGTGTTGCTACTGTTTCACGGGCAGGGAGACAAGTCAACACTTAGATGAAGAATTGGATACATTAAAGCCCGAGGATCACAGCATCGGGTTTCTTCGCAGACAGACAATAACAAACAAACACACACAAAAATGCTGCCATCTATATGCAAGACCCACCTCAGCTGTCCATCTGCATCTAAAGGTCAAAGGTCACTCTTTGAGGATGCCAGCATTCACATTTTGGACAGAGAAGACAGATGGTTTCAAAGAGCATCAGTGGCTGTATCCCAATTCAGGGTCTGCAGCCTTACTGGTCCTCAAGGGCCGCACTCAAAGAGGCTGGAAGTGCGAGGCTTGTAGGCTCGTGAAATGTGACGGTCTGGCCTCCGTCGTGCCGCCCAGGTTGCCTAGCAACCATGATACTAACAGCTGGAAACGTTTCATACAGCTTTGTTTGACAGAAATGAAGGAGAACATATTTTGTTCATTTGTTTGTTTGTTTCTACAAGAGCTTTGTGTGATGTGATGAGTATCTGAGGCTGAGACCACAGGACTGTGAAACATGATTGTTGGGCTTCATTTCTGTGCTGAACAGTCATTTTAAGATCAGTTAGTAAATAACAATTAGCTAATGTTGTTCATGAGACTAAAGTCATCTCACTGTGGTAATGTAAATATAATATGGCCAATATTATAGTTATTATATTAATCATTATCAGTTATTACAGCAGTGAACATGAACTCTGTGTCAAATACTGAGCCTCAGTAAAGATTCAAGTTGCATTTATTTATATTTCCTATCACCTTAAATCTTCACTTAAAGACAAGTATCTGTGACAGTGTGTATACAGATGTATCATATATAAGAGACAAATATTGTTCATTTAATATGTTGGTACTAAATGTGGCTCAATGCTTACATATATGTGTAAAAAGCAAATGTAGGAGCTGTGATAACTGTGTCTGATAGAATGAAGAGCAGACTGATATATGAAATATTCCTTTATTGGGTGAGAAAATCAGACCATGTCATAACTGCTGTAAGTCACACAGAATAGACATCAGAGCCTTAAACAGGCTGACGTCTGCTAAATGGGTCAAACTGGGCAGAAAGTCTACAAACACATAACATCCTTATAGAATATGATGTAACATATATGTCACACAGTGGAAATTTGTATTTATCTTGTATATTGTTTTTATTCTGATTTTTAGTGTTTATTTATGAGTGTCGTTTTATTTGCATGGTTTTATTCTGTTTCTATTGCATGGTTTTTAGTGTTTTATGTAACATGGTTTTTATCCACTGTGGACTGGCTGCACATGGGACAAATTAGCTGATAGGGACCACCTGCTGAGGCAGGGGTGTGTCCAGAGGTGGCCTATCAGCTGTGTAAAGACCTTTTAAAAACAGGCTAGCTGAGCACTGAAGGAGGGAGGCCCCAGACTGGAAGGTTAATGCGAGATGGCCAGCGTGACGCGGCGACCCAGTCCTGACCTCATGGAACGGCAACAGTAAGAGACGACGCTGTGATTGGCAGCAGGGCAGAGGTTTACCTCTGCCTGCATTTGTGAGCAGGGCCTCTACTGTTGTCTACTGTTGTTTAGTGAATGTAGAAAATGGTAGTTTTACAGGTTTTAGAATTGTTTTAGTAGATTGACAACATTTTATTACGTACATTTTAAGGGTGTTTTTATTTGTGCTCCCTGGCCCAGTAATAAACTGTTTCTGATCCGACCTGCTTCCTCTCTGTGCCCGTGGTATCTGACTCGCTTGTTCCCCCTTGTATTTTAAAGAATCTTTCTTTTTAGCGTGACATTCTGGCGCGACCGCTTTAGTGTCGCCGCGCGTTACATATAGATCATATATAAACAGTTACAGCAATATGATGCAACAAACACAGCAGCTACTGATCCAAAATACTCAAAGCTTCATAGAACTGAAACCAACATTTATTTTTAGCTCCATCCTGCTGCTGATACAGACTTTAGGTTTCTGAACATTAAACTTGTTGCTGCCTTTCATAGTGTGTAGCTTGAAGGCCCTGAGTACTTTCTCCCACACTGGAAACACTGGGATGATCACATTATGTGAACATTACCTAATGAGACTGATTCAGCACAGACAGTTATGTTAAACTTTCCTAGCAGTCCTTCACAAACAGGGAACAGTCTGTCTATTCTCTCCATCTGTCAGCTGCTGCTGGCTCTTCCTCCTCCTCTTCCTCACACACTGCTGAGTTTGTCCTGGTGGATCATCAGGGCTGCAAAGCCTCACAGATGATGTGCAGCAGTGGGTCCCTCAGTCTGTCCTCACTCTGGACACTTGCAGTCGTCACACATGGAAATCAAATGTGTGATAAGCTGCAGGATTCAAACACAAGTGTAACTTATAAACACATGTTCATACTTTTATTCCACAATCAGAGAGAAAGAAACAGAGAGAGAGTGCAGGACAGACAGACAGGTGACAGTCTCAGGTGTACACACTGCTACACAACAGCACCAGAGAAGCAGGATTTAGTGTTTGTGTTATTACGAGTGTAAACAAGAAGAGTTCCAGATGGTGCAGTGGACACATGTGTGACTGCTGTGATTAAAGCATCTTTCTTTCAGCTTAACGAGTGAACCGTCAGCTCGTTCAAACACACGTTAAAGTGCGTTTGGCTCGACACCACCGAACAGAGGCAGCAATATAACACAGCTCACATTAACAGTGCAGTGGATCCTGCTTGTGCCGTGATGTTCAGGACTGCAAACCGAGCAGCATCACTGACTTTCAGCTTGTTGTGTTTGTGGATATATGACTGACTTTAATTATCCACAAAATCATCACATTCTCTGTCAGATTAAGGTCGACTATATATATATATTTTAAAGTAAAGGCTTTAAAACTAAGTTAGTCGTACACATCACTAATGTCACATAACTTTGCCGACATGTGGCCAACATTAATGTTTTAATGTTCTTCGTTATTAAACATTCGCACATAAATAACTGACATCATATTCAGTACTTACTGTTAAAAGTTTACTATGCATTCTGGGATATGTTGGGCCATGAAGTCTACACTGCCACATCCTTAAAATTCAGGGAAATGAAGGACGCATTTCGAGCAGCCTTTGTATTGGGACAGCCTTCGTCGCGTCGCTGTGACGTAGTCGGCCTTAAAATGCAGCCTTTAAGGCTGCAGACCCTGAATCGGGATACAGCCTATGTCCACTGTGAACAACCATCCTTGAACAGAGGGCGGAGCTTTAACGCCCACTCACATCCTGGGCCATTTGACCTCAGGCAATCACGTGATAGGGTGGGGCTAGGTTTAATTATGGGTTCACACGAAACCTTGGCTGATTGTGACCTACACCCATTTTCACACCTTGGCTCGTGTGATTAGGTAATAAATTAGGCTCGTGTGAGGATCAACAGGGGGTCCATGACCCCCTTGGGGGACACTCCTATAAGGGTTAAAAAAAATCTGGGACTCTCCTCCATTTGACCTTAGAAATGAAGAAGCTTCTTGGATGAAACGTTTTCAAGAAACTTAAAGAAGTCCTGATGCTTTTCTTTCAAAGCTCCTCAGACTACGATGAGCTGGATCACTGAGAACCTTCACATATCTACATGATGACACTTGCAACTCAAGTAACTTATTCTACTGCATGTGAGCCTGGATCATTGTTGTTTTAAGGATCAGAAAACAGATGCCTAAAAATGTGGTTTGAAACAGGACATGTGGTTCAGGTGGTACCACAGGAGGGGGGCTGCTTACTAATATGACTATATATATATATGTAAAAGCACTGTGTGTGTGAGAGAGAGAGGTTATTGAGACTTGTAGTCAAGTCGATGCTTCAAGTGCTCAAATCGAGGAGAGAGACAGCGCTTTGAGCACTCCGGGAGAGTAGTGCTATATAAGTACCAGTCCATTTAAGCATTTAAAACCACTGCTCATCCCCTGCACACTGAGTGGAAGAGTCTGCAGAGCAGTTCTGTGAGAGCTGACTCTCTGCTCACCAGCTGTCCAGAAAAAGATGGTCGGGATTATGCTCAGTCAATATTTCCCATGTGGGAACCAGCTGTTCAGGACTCTGGGTGATGATGTAATGACAAAAACAGTAGACGTGAATTGGATCTTCATATGTATATGTGTGTGTGAGCAACAGATGGCCCAGTGAGTTCAGTCAGTTTATTCAGAAGCCTGTAATGTTATGAGAGGAAACATGCCGAACAAGTCAAAGGATAAACAGCAAGAGTTTGTTCACGAAGCGGCTTAAACAAATCTAAACTATGAATCTACACATTCCTGTTGTGAGAAAATAAATCGGTAACAAAGTAAATCACGATTCATATTTTAAATTTAGCAGCCTGTGTTTACCTTGATGCACAGTGTTGGTAGTAAGTGAACCACATTCCTGCGATGTCAGCCTTGTTAAACAATGGAGTTTTGACTGACTTTAAAAAGTATCAAAAGATTAGTTTTTCAGGAGAACAATGCTCCAAAATATGCCACAAAGTTCTCTTTGACTATAAGCTGTGTTACATGATCTTACACCCACTAACCCCCAACTAAACCCAGCTGTACAGTAAGCATGTTTGCTGTGGGCTGTGGTTCACACTCTCAAACATGTGCACATTTTATCCAGGAAACAGGAAGTGCTGTTACCATGTTGATGTTAGACACCGCAGGTAGCTTCTCTGTCTGGAGTTTGTATGTTCTTCCTCCGCCTGCATGGGTTTTCTCTGCTCCGGCTCCTTACACAGTCCAAAGATAAGCATTAGTGATTAACCTAGACTGGCCATGTGTGTAAGTAAGATAAAGTGCTGAATGGAATAAAGCCCCATATGGGTAAGTGTGGCTTAAAGTCTAAAGTGCTTTCAGTGGCCAGTTGGACTAGAAATGTGCTCTATAAATACCAGTACATATGTTAAGCCACACAACGTCCTTTTCCAAACCTATGAAACCCATAGTACAGCACTGGTACGCTGGAAATGCTTATTTACCCGAGCCATATCTTCTACCACTGACACACTCATTAGTTTTAATAGAGTAAAAAGCAGCTGTCTGTTCATTTTGGTTCGAGGGCTTCAGGCTGCAGCATTTTATTCTGAGAGGGTGAGTTGCACACCATCTTTGCATGAAGGCCCAGAATCTGGATATTTATAATGAAATGGTGGCTTCATATATCAAATATGTTTCATAACACATATATATATTCTTTAAAAAAGTTTTGGGGTAACATGTGTGATATTTGCACAATAAGGTTTTTATAATTTGATGTTTTTTTTTAATGTGTGCTCAAATATGGGACTTTGCAGGAGTGCTGGATTATTTTGATACTCAGCCATCTTCTTACTGGCTAAAGAAGCTGACTGCACTCCACGAGCGTCTGGCAGCACAAATAAACCAGCTGCTAGTTAACGAGAGACACCCGGAATGGCTAACCGAAGGTCGGACGGTCCTGATCCCCAAGGACCCCAAGAAGGGACCGGTCCCCTCCAACTACCGACCAATAATCTGCCTCAGTACTACATGGAAGCTCCTGTCAGGCATCATATCGGCTAAGATGAACAGGCACATGGGTCAATACATGAGCGGGACACAGAAAGGAATTGGCAAGAATACCAGAGGCGCAAAACACCAGCTACTGGTAGACAGAACAATCAGCCGAGACTGCAAGACCAGACTGACCAACCTGTGCACTGCCTGGATTGATTACAAGAAGGCCTATGACTCAATGCCCCACAGCTGGATACTGGAATGCCTAGAATTGTACCAGATCAATGGGACCCTAAGAGCCTTCATCAGGAACTCAATGGGGATGTGGCGTACAACACTAGAGGCCAACTCCAAGCCCATAGCACAAGTCACCATCAAGTGCGGGATCTACCAAGGAGATGCTCTGTCCCCACTGCTGTTCTGCATAGGCCTGAACCCCCTCAGTGAGATCATTAACAAGACTGGCTACGGATACCGACTACGGAACGGAGCAGTTGTCAGCCACCTCCTGTACATGGATGACATCAAGCTGTATGCCAAGAGTGAACGAGACATCGATTCACTGATCCACACTACCAGGCTATACAGCAATGACATTGGAATGTCGTTCGGACTGGAGAAGTGTAGTCGGATGGTAACAAAGAGAGGGAAGGTAGTCAGAACTGAGGGGATTGAACTACCAGAAGGCAACATTACAGACATAGAGGACAGTTACAAGTACCTGGGGATCCCGCAGGCAAATGGGAACCATGAAGAGGCCGCTAGAAAGGCTGCAACCACCAAGTACCTGCAGAGGGTCAGGCAAGTCCTGAGGAGTCAGCTGAATGGTAAGAACAAGATCCGGGCCATCAACACGTACGCCCTGCCCGTGATCAGGTACCCTTCTGGGGTAATAGGCTGGCCAAAGGAGGAGATAGAAGCCACTGACATAAAGACAAGAAAGCTCCTTACCATGCATGGAGGGTTTCACCCCAAGTCCAGCACCCTGAGGCTGTACGCTAAGCGGAAGGAAGGGGGCCGGGGACTGGTGAGTGTCAGCACCACAGTCCAGGATGAGACAACGAACATCCAAGAATACATTGGGAAGATGGCCCCAACTGACCGAGTGCTCAGTGAATACCTCAGGCAGCAGAAACCCAAGAAAGAGGAGGGAGACGAGGAACCATCATGGAAGGACAGGCCCCTGCACGGTATGTACCACCGGCAGATAGAGGAGGTGGCTGATATCCAGAAATCCTACCAGTGGCTGGACAAAGCTGGACTGAAAGACAGCACAGAGGCACTAATCATGGCAGCACAAGAACAAGCTCTGAGCACAAGATCCATAGAGGCTGGGGTCTATCACACCAGGCAAGACCCCAGGTGCAGGCTGTGTAAAGATGCCCCAGAGACAATCCAGCACATAACAGCAGGGTGCAAGATGCTAGCAGGCAAGGCATACATGGAACGCCAATATAACCAAGTGGCCGGCATAGTGTACAGGAACATCTGTGCCGAGTATAACCTGGAAGTCCCGAGGTCAAAATGGGAGATGCCCCCAAGGGTGGTGGAGAATGACCGAGCTAAGATCCTGTGGGACTTCCAGATACAGACGGACAAAATGGTGGTGGCTAACCAACCGGACATAGTGGTGGTAGACAAACAGAAGAAGACGGCCGTAGTGATCGATGTAGCGGTTCCGAATGACAGCAATATCAGGAAGAAGGAACACGAGAAGCTGGAGAAATACCAAGGGCTCAGAGAAGAGCTCGAGAGGATGTGGAGGGTGAAGGTAACGGTGGTCCCCGTGGTAATCGGAGCCCTAGGTGCGGTGACTCCCAAGCTAGGCGAGTGGCTCCAGCAGATCACGGGAACAACATCGGAGATCTCTGTCCAGAAGAGCGCAGTCCTGGGAACAGCTAAGATACTGCGCAGGACCCTCAAGCTCCCAGGCCTCTGGTAGAGGACCCGAGCTTGAAGGATAAACCGCCCGCAGGGGCGTGCTGGGTGTTATATACATACACACACATACATACATACATACATACAAGGGAGGGGTAGAGAGAATTTGTGGTCCCTGCCAGGACAGACCTTTCTAAGCTGATTATACTGTCTCTGCACTGAGCCATAATTTAAGGGCGGCAGTATGTCAGTGTCAGTAACATTTATTTATAGCCGTTCCTTGATTTTGCGCACACACAGTTAGTTAGAGACTTGCTTTTAACTGGTAATGAACTTGTGTAATAGTTTTCCATCTTTTACTTTAAACAGCTTGCAATTTCTAAAATGCAAACAAATGAGGCGTTCATTAAAGTATTAAAGCATTTCTTATCCAATTACTGTATTAATTGATGGAATAATCAACAGAATACTCGATTACTAAAATAATCCATCACTGCAGCCCTAGAGATGGTTACAGAAATAATTAAATTGAAGATTTGGCTTAATATAAACAAATTATGATTATATTTGAATAAAAATTATGCTATTTGGAAATATCAGATCAGATCCACATATAAAGATTCAAATAAATTGAGTTGATATTGAGTCAATGAGGTGAATCATACAGAGGAACATGATGAATTTCAGTGAATGTCTCTGTTCAGTAAGTTACTACTTTGTGCTTGTTCAGACATTACAGTTAACATTCCCAGACTTGAGGTATTTGACTTTGATGTCAGGAAATAAAGTTATGCAGTTGCAAAAACAAGAATGGAAAGGTGACGTAGATGAGCTGTGAAAGTATGAAGATGCGTAGGCGAGAATGCAGAGAATCTTGGCGAGAGAGAGGATGCCTGAGGAATGCAGTAGTGTACTGGTACCAATTTCCAAGAACAAGCGTGATGTGCAGAGCTGTAGTAGCACAGATGGATTAACATGAAGATTCATAACATGAAGATATGGAAGAGAGTTGTTGAAGCTAGGGTAAGAATAAAAGTGACAATCAGCAAGCAGCGGTTTGACTTTGTGCTGAGAGTATTACTGTTGTGATATTTGCCTTGAGAACGTTGATAGAGAAGCATAGAAAAGGTCAGAAGGAACTTTACTGTGTTTGTATCTGTGGTGCAGGACCTGTATGAGGACGACAAAGTGGTGAGGTATGCAGTAGGAGTGACAGATGGGTCCAAGGTGGGAGTGGGATTACATCAGGAATGGCTCATATTTGCAGTAATGATGGATTCATCCATGAAGTCGTGCAGGAGTCTCTGTGGACTACGATGACTGCAGGCCACATTGTGATTTGTGATCTAGTGAGAGCGTGGAGCAGTTGGAAGAGAGCCTGGAAAGGTGGAGGTATGCTCTGGAGAGTAGAGCAATGAAATTTAGTATGAGCAAGTCAGGATATGTGTGTGAATGTGAAGGTGACAGGTTTAAAAGTCAACATGCAAGAGGTAGAGATAGTGAAGGCATACGACTTCGAATTTCAAAGGTCCAAAGCAGCAGACAGTGCACAAAAATAGATGAAGAAGAGAGTGCAGGCAGGGTGGATGAATGTTAGGGGCGATTTGTGATACGATAGCAACAAGAGTAAAAGAGAAAGTTTACAAGATGGTTGTGAAACTTGCTGTGATGTATGGTTGACACTGACAAGAGGCTGCGTTTTTCATTCGGAGTGAGCAGGACTAAAAAGTACATCAGAGGGACAGCTCAGGTTTGAGGTTTAGAGATAAATGTTAGAGAGGTAAGGCTGAGATGATTAGGACATGTGTAGAGGAGGGATAGTGGCAAACAAAGACAAAGGATGTTAAAGAAGTAGCTGCCATCTTCCAGGAAGATTCATGGATGTAGGACATGCAGCTGGTTGGTGTGAGGCAGGATGTTGGAGACAGAAGTAACGCATTTGTTGTGGTGACCCCACAACCAGCCACACAGGAAGAAGAGCTAAAACCCCAAAACCTGAACAAGGACTAGACTGATCAAGACATGATTTTTCTGGTGGCTGGTGGTTTAGCAGTTTGGACACATGCATCAAGACTGGTGGTGAACCATGCATGAGTTTTCTGAACGATATGACAAGTTTAATCAGCTAAATGCGTGAGAAGATGCAGTAATTTACTAATCTTCCAACAATGTTGTGTCAAATTAAAAATAAGCAAACGTGGTGCTTCCTGCAAAACAGAGACACAAAGCTAGGATGTCAAAAAGGAAAAGAAATTCTAAGACTGCATCATGATTTCAGTTTCCAAAAGGTTTGCCTGTCTTTTAGTCCATGTTTGTTCCAGCTTATTTAGACTAGTATAGAGACAGATATGGTGACTTTATTTAATCAGTCCAACCGCTGTATCACTTTACCTCACTGTAAGTTCCTCTTGTAATTGTAATGCCTCTTTATACCACAAGATGGTATAGTCAGCCAATGTAACATCCAGACTGCCCATACTCTAACATTAGCAGTGTTAGGTGTGGCTGTGTGCAGACAGGAATAGGACCCAAGGTGCAGACTCCGGAGACAGAACTTAAACAAAAACAGCTTTAATGCTGAACGCAAACATGACATAACTGGAAAATGTCAAAAATAAACTAACACCGGTGGACAGGCAAAACACACAGCAAAATAAACAGTAGATCGCGACACAGAAACACTGGGCTTAAATACACAGAGGGAGCAATCAGGGAATGAGTAACAGGAGGGAAACACAGCTGGGGCAAATCAGAGCTGACGAGACCAAAGAAGCGTAAACTGAACACACTGAGATAAGACACAGACCTTCAAAGTAAAACAGGAAACGCATAACACAGACTCACATGCAGGCACTACAGAGGGAACAGAGACGTGGGAACAGGGCAGACAAACACTGACTGAACACGGGGATATAGGAACTTAAGATACACATAGACGCGAACTAGACAAGGGGATGCAGGTGATAGGGGAGACAGAGCAACTAAAGAAGACAGAGACCTAAGCCATAAGACAGAACTCAAAGAAACCAAAAACTAGACAGTATAAATAATATCATAAACTCAAAAACCCTGGGTCGACGACCCAGGCATCCTAACAGTACCCCCCCCTTAAGGGCTGGCTTCCAGACAGCCCAAACCAAAACATCAAAATCAACAAAACAAAAACAACCCCAACCAGGGTGGGCGGCGGGGGAAACAGGATGGAGGGCTCGAAACAAAACAAGGAGCCAGAAACAACAAAACAAAAAAAAGTGCAAACACTGGAGCCCGGAAAGCAACAGAACAAAACATAGAAACAGAGTCCAAAACAACAGCACCAAGGCCCAGGCAAAGTCCAAAAAAAAAAAAAAAAAAAAAGTTCAGGGGGGCCGGCCCGGAGGCTGAGAGCACAATAGTCCAATCCCGGGCAGTTCAGGGGGGCGGCCCGGAGGCTGATGGTCCAAGAGCCCAGAAAACAGTTCAGGAGGCCGGCCAGGCAGAAGGCACCGGTGGCGACGGAGCAGATCAGGAGGCCGGCCGGGCGGGAGGCAGCGACGGCGACCGAGCAGGTCAGGAGGCCGGCCGGGCGGGAGGCACTGGTGGCGGCGTAGTTCAGAGGGCTGTCCATGACGGCAACGACGTCCAGTCATCAGCCGGACAGAACGGGCAGGACGTGCAGGCCGGGCAGGACGTGCAGGCCGGGCAGGAACAGACAGATTGGCGACCTCAGGAGCAGACAAAGCTGAACACTCGGAGGCCGGACCAGGCGGAGCTGCAGAGTCGGAGGCCGGACCAGGCGGAGCTGCAGAGTCAGGACCAGGCGGAGCTGCAGAAGCTGAGGCCGAAGCTGGACCAGGCGTAGCCGAGGCTAATGGCGGCTGAAGCGGTTCCTCGGGCCCTCCAGCGGAGACAGGCGGCTGAAGCGGTTCCTCGGGCCCTCCAGCGGAGACAGGTGGCTGAAGCGGTTCCTCGGGCCCTCCAGCGGAGACAGGTGGCTGAAGCGGTTCCTCGGGCCCTCCAGCGGAGACAGGTGGCTGAAGCGGTTCCTCGGACCCTCCAGCGGAGACAGGAGGCTGAACGGGCCCCTCGGACCCTCCGGCAGAGACAGGTGACTGAGCAAACAACTGAGGCGGAAACTGAGCAGGTGACTGAGCCGATAGGTGAGCTAATGTCTGAGCTATGGAGAGAAGTCTAATATGTATCGACTGTTGTAAAGATGGTAGTAACGGTGCGTGAGGTGGTGGATTAGCATATGGTTGGGCTAGGTTGTCTGAGCCTACGGATCCTACAGAAAACTGCTGGACGGGCTCACCTGAGCCTCCAGCGAGGTCAGAAACATGTGCAGGTACCTGCCGGACACCAGCCACTCCCACCCGAGGAGAAGGTACGGGTGCAGGAGCTAACTGGATCCCGGTCATCCTCACCCTGGGAGCCGGGGCAGGCACAGTCAACGGCTGGGCAGCTGCTGTCTCCACCCGAGGAGCTGGTGCAGCGACAGGCAGAGGCTCAGCCAGCCTAGACACCTGAGCAGGGACCAGCTGGACCTCAGCCTCCCTCACCTGAAGCACTGAAACAGGTGCAGGGGAATGCTGGGCCCGAGCTGCCCTGGGAGCAGGAACACAATGGTGCGAAGGAGCAGGCTCAGCAAATACAGACTCCTCTACAATGTTTTTGAACTTCCTACCACCACCACGTCTAACAGTCTTAATAGTCTCAGTCTTAGCAGTGTTCAAATGATTGTTCTTTTCCAGCTCAGAGGAACGAAAGCGATCATAACTCACCTCTGGGAGTTGCTCCGCAGAAAAAGAGTGGTGACGGTGTGAGCGTCGCCTCCTCCGGGAAGCGGGGGGTGGTAAACTGGGCTGTAAATCCTCCAACGGACCGGGCTGCGAAGAGAAATCAGAGAGTTTATGAAGCTCAGAACGCTGCAGTCCCAAAAACAGAGCAAAGGACTGCAGTGGAGTGAGTCTAACGTCCGGCGTCACGTAATCTTTCTTCCTCCGCCGCTTAACCCTCTTGTCGGACTGGTAATCCAGGGGTGAAGGCGGAGGTGTAGCGACTGGAGAGAAGGAGCACGTGCTCAACCTGATCGCCCGAGGCATAGATACTGGCTCGGCCGTAGCCACGGCAGTTTGGAGGCTGCGGGGCCCTCCCAAAGCCAAACGTGACCCATAGAAGGGTGACTGGAGCTCCTGGGCATGCTCAGCTTCCTCCCTCACGATCTCCTTGAGGAAGACAGAAACTGCGGGTCGCTGATACCACACGGAGTCTGCTGGGTCCATGTTCTGGTCGCGATCTTCTGTTAGATGTGGCTGTGTGCAGACAGGAATAGGACCCAAGGTGCAGACTCCGGAGACAGAACTTAAACAAAAACAGCTTTAATGCTGAACGCAAACATGACATAACTGGAAAATGTCAAAAATAAACTAACACCGGTGGACAGGCAAAACACACAGCAAAATAAACAGTAGATCGCGACACAGACACAGAGAAACACTGGGCTTAAATACACAGAGGGAGCAATCAGGGAATGAGTAACAGGAGGGAAACACAGCTGGGGCAAATCAGAGCTGACGAGACCAAAGAAGCGTAATCTGAACACACTGAGATAAGACACAGACCTTCAAAGTAAAACAGGAAACGCATAACACAGACTCACATGCAGGCACTACAGAGGGAACAGAGACGTGGGAACAGGGCAGACACAAACACTGACTGAACACGGGGATATAGGAACTTAAGATACACATAGACGCGAACTAGACAAGGGGATGCAGGTGATAGGGGAGACAGAGCAACTAAAGAAGACAGAGACCTAAGCCATAAGACAGAACTCAAAGAAACCAAAAACTAGACAGTATAAATAATATCATAAACTCAAAAACCCTGGGTCGACGACCCAGACATCCTAACAAGCAGTGCATATTTTTCTTTCATACAGTCCATGATTGTGACCTCTTATCCACCGTCCTGACAGACAAACAGTGAAGGCAGCATCTGTTGATTTTATACTTTTATTCTTTGGTCTAAGTACTCTGAGTCATTATAAAAACAGCTAAAATGTGCAAATGAACACAAAAGTGGTTTTTAATAACAACAAGCCAAACACCATTTTCTTCATACCACTCTCTCTAGCCTATTTTTGAACTATGCGTCTCGTTGGTGTTGTGGATGCACGTTAGCTACTTTCTGAGACAGAAATAAATGTTTGTGAGACAGCACAATACTGCTACCAGAATGAACCTTCTGTTAAGATTCATACTTAATGCAGAGGGAATTAAAACCCCACACTAGCTAGTAGCAGAAGAGCTGTGAAAACTAAGGGCTGAAATATCACATTCAAATAGCAAAGATTTGTCAAGATCAGTTTATCATATATCTTTATATCTGCAGTTCACTGAACAGTGAAAATAGACTGACAAATTATAATTGTGTAAAGTCATATACCTCTGTGACAAGGCCACAGTGAAAATGAAAGTCTTATTATTAAAACCCCTGGGGGGTCTTGGGTCGATTTGTGGCTATTTTCAAATTTTGATTACATGCCATTTGCACAGTGTTGAATGGACTATAGCCAAATTCTCCAAAAAAAAGTTTGATATGATTTTATTTCAAAATTCAAGTCTGACTTCCTTCAATTAGCTTCAGTGGCTAAGCTACAGACAAACTTACACTATCGGTCCTAGTGGTCGATTTGTGCCCCATTGAAACCCATTATAAACGCTATTTTTCACTGTACAATTATTACCATTAACGTAGTGGCGATGGCTTAAGTTTCACTTTCATTCTGGACTCAGGGCCTTAGAATTGTAATTTTTTTATTTGTCCACCGGGTGGCGCCCTTGCTCCACATTTGACCCGGGGCTGGAAAACAGCAAGAGCAACAGCGGGCTGCTTTGACAGACCTGCGGGAAATGAAGCCTCATTTCCGGCGTGCAGCAGCGGCTTCGCCCGCTGATCGGGCGGGACCATTTTTGGTCCCTAGGACCGTTTGAGGGTGCATTTATTTTTTTTAATCAACAGGAAATGACGTATTTGTTTTCACGTGGTAGCGGAAGTGTGTGCTGCAGACACGGGAACCGAACCATATGCTCCGGCGCTGCGCGAAACACACCCGCGGCAGAGGCACTCCTCCCCGGGGGAGCAGGAGCAGCAGCGCCGCCTGGGGACATTTTCGGCTTCTGCAAAAAAAATTAAAAACGGATCGAAATTAATGTTGGTGCCAATCTTTTGTCCATCTAAAGGCCTAATTATAATAACAATAAAATATTACTTCAAATGTTTTTTTTGGAAAATATTTTATGTTTTATGTTTTATGTTTTTGGGGCAAAAAAAGCAGTGCGCTCATGTGACGAAACCGGGATATAAAGGGTTAAAATCTGCGAAATGTAATTAAAACTTGACATGAATATTTCAAGGAGAAGTAGGTCTAAAAGATTGGCTAATTTAAAGTGGAATAAAATATTAATATATAATTTTTTTATAGCACTTTTTTGGGCGTGGTCGATTTGTGGCTCTAGGTCCGATAGTGTATGCATTTTTCTAAGACCCCCCAGGGGTTTTAATAACAAAAACAGAGGTGAGTGAATTCTTGGGGCTGGCTCGGTACAGGTTCACGCTAAACTTTGCTCAGCTGACTGGCCCCCTGGCCAATGCGACCTGAATGGGTGCCTCAGATCAGATCCATAGCTTGTTTTTTTTGTGCACAGCTGAGATTCTTGGTCTTTGTTTGGCTTACCATCCTGTGTCATATATGTATATGCAATACTGGTCCATTTTCCCAATTCCAAAACCAGGTCCACTGTTTTCCATTTAACTTCCTTAACTGGATTCTTATGACCCGTATGAGTTCAAGCTCAAGTGAACAGTTTCCACTGCCCGGGATAGGAGGGTGTCTGAGGGCGGGGATCTGATGGCTGGACTTTAGTCCATGGGCCCGGCCGGGCACAGCCAGAAAAAGGGACACGGAACCATCCTCCTGCAGGCCCACCACCCACTAGAGGCGCTGTGGGGTTTGGGTGCAAGGTATACCAGGTGACGGCCAGGAGCAGAGGTGATCCCCTGCTATCTAAACGAGCAATTGGGACATGGAATGTCACCTCTTTGGTGGGTAAGGAACCTGAGTTATTGTATGAGGCTTAGAGGTACCGGCTATATATATATATATATATAGTCGAGCTCACCTGAACGCACGGTTTGGGCTCTGGAACCAGTCTCCTGGAGAGGGGCTGGACTCTGTTTAAGTCTGGAGTTGCCCTTGGTGGGAGGCGGCGGGCTGGGGTGGGTATCCTAGTTGATTCTCCAAATCAACAGGATCTAACTGTTTCTTTCCACAAGTAAATGCTGGAATCTTTAATTCTGCTTGGCATCTCCGAATGGAATCTTTGACCAGGAAACCCCTGTCTGCTAAAACTACATCACCTGGGAGCAAATGAGATAAAAAATTTCTTTGTTCTGTAATAAACTTGCCACTTGTGCGACCTCCCCATCCAGAGGAGATGAAACAAATAGAACCTTGAGGTCAAATTGTAGCAATCTACTCGGTTTCTCTAGAAATATTTCTAAACAATCTATGATGCAAATGTAGCACCCCACCCGTTATACTGAGTCTAAACCCACTTACCTCAGATTGGACCCCCTAGGCGGGGTGTTAAGTTCGTTACCGCCTAGATACCACAAATGGTTCTGGTATAGACAGGAATCAGGGAAACTACCAGTAAACCCTTGCCTGCAGGTTAAACTTAACCGGTAGTAAGTTTTTTTTTAACACTTTATTTGTAGTTTTTCAATTATCATACATAGCATTCTTATTATTTTACAGATAACCACAAAACAACAATCCCCACAGATAACAAAGACAGATAATACCAAGATAGGGAAAGGGAAACAAACAAACAACAAAAAACAAAACAAAACAAAAAAAACCACAACAACAACAGGGGAGAAAGAAAAAGGGGGCGGTGCACCTCTCAATTGTTTTTACAGGACTGTTCCAGGGCAAACAAAAACATTCAAGATTCCAGTTCCCGACCAGGTAGATTGTTGACGTATGTTAACAGAGGGTCCCATGTTGTGTGGAATTTGCTGATGGATCCGTTGAGAGTACATCTGATTTTTTCCAGTTTGACATTTTGCATAACATCCCTTATCCAGTGGTGGTGTGATGGAGCAGTAGTAGACTTCCATTTAAATAAAATCAGGCGTCTCGCTAATAATGACAAAAAGGCAATGACTGCTCTGTAAATGGGCAGGGGGAACAGAAGTCACGATACCAGAGAAACAACCAAAAAAAGGGGCAAGGCGAGATGTTATAGGCATAGGCTTTAGAGATGACTTCAAAAAATGATGACCAGAAAGGAATAATTTTCAGACAGGACCAAAACATATGAAGGGAAGTAGCAGGAGTCTGTTTGCATCTATCACACGATGGGTCTATGTTCGGAAATATTTTTGCTAATTTAGCTTTTGAAAAATGTAACCTGTGTAACACTATTGTATCAGGGAGTGTCTTGAACACACAGAAGACGAATGGACCCTGGTAAGAGCCATACCCCACTCTTCGTCAGACAGCTGGGCACCCAAATCATTCTCCCACTGTTTTCGAATGTATGAAATAGACAGGTTACAACTATCCATAATATGTGAGTAAATAAATGATATTCTGCCTTTTTTCATCTCATTGACCCTTAGTATAGAATCCAAACAGGAAGGAGGGGGGAGAGTAGGAAAATTAGCAACCTTTTTACGTATAAAATCTCTGATTGGCAAGTATCGCAAGAAATGGTTATTAGTCAGACCAAATTTTCAAGATAGATGTTCAAAGCTAGCAAACATATCATTAATATACAAATCCTCAATACTGTGAATGCCCCTGTCTACCAAATTTTGAAGCCATTGTCCACTAAGGATGGTTGAAACAGATGGTTACGTATTATTGGAGAGTGAATAGAAATACTCTGAATACCCAGATGTTTTTTAAACTGATTTACAATGCGTAGCGATTGAGTAACAATTATGTTATCTTTAACATTATTAACTAGAGGTGGTAGGGGTGCGCAGAGTAAAGCTGGGAGTGAATGGGGCCTGCTACCAAGTCTCTAAGTTGCTGCAATTCTTCCTCCATAATAAATTTAGACCAAAAAACAGGGAAAATTAAATCAGCAAGGTGCTAAAATCCTATTACTCTTCCTCCTAAACCTGGATACTGCTGTCTTGTCTATAATCACACTTAAAAAAAAAATAGAACCTTCAAACAGGTAAACTATGTTCTCTACAAAAATAAAACAATTTACAAGACCAAACGTCTACCTCAAATGTGCATCCTGTTGACCAACGCCAAGTATGTGACCAAGTGGTTGGCGGTGTTATAAAAGAAGTAATAAAATGACAACGCCACCTGGGGGGGGGATTTCTAGCCCCCAGAAAATATGAACTTTAGAATTGAAATGTAATTAAAACAACAACGTTTGCACAGGTTCAGGGATGCACACTGAGGCCGGCTCAAATATTAACGACTTACCAGCAGCGGTGGACCAAAAGAAAACCACACAAAAAACCCCACTATAGTCTATTCACCTGAAGCTGTATGTAGCAGGTTGAAAAAGCTACATGTTTATTTTCGTAAGAAAACCAATTACCCCCTTATTTTTTGTTTATTATTGTGACTTATTTTGACATTGTTATGTGTTGCCAGACCATGGTTATATTTCATTATGCCAATAGATGGTGCTCTTGCACTGCTGTGGAACTACCAGAGAGACTAGCTATAGGCTCTGCGCATGCGCAGCTCAGAAATAAATGAGTTCCGTCCTGAGCAAGACGCTAACTTCGGTGTCCTCTCTATTAATCCACAGGTACTGACAAACAAACTTTTATGTTACCGAACTGGTTCTAAATGTCATGGAAGTTGAGTAACAACTGTTCGGCTATATTTTGAGATGAGAGTGATGATGTTGTTTTGTGGTATTTTGTTGTAATGAGTATTAGTGTATCATCGGCATAATGCTATAATGCTACGTAGCACTATAAGTATATGCTATGACAGTGGCAACCTGCGACTTCTGAAAATGTGTTGTAGTGTTTGTTTTAGTGTTAGCCAAGCAGTACTGAGTACATGTATTAAGGGGAAAGCTTTTTGTTGGTGAAACGTTTGCAGTCGTCTGCCGCCATGTTGTGTTGCGTTCAGGGGACGCCATGTTCAAAAGTAATAGCGCTGGGGTTTCCCCTGGCAGGACGAGTCGTCCGTCCAGAGGATATGACCAAGTTTTGAGTCTCAGTGATGTGGCAGCTTTGTTTCCATGCAGAGAATTCAAGTTGCATGGTGGACAAATTTCAGATCTTGGCTCGGATATGTCCTACAGTAGTCTGTGCAAACAAATTGATGAGGGGTTACAAGAAGGGTTTACTGAGTGTGAAATAATCAGAACCGTGCTAAAGATAATGAAGCCTGGTACTCTCAAGGAAATGTTAACCAACAAAGATGATTTGACAGTTGATGGTTTGAAGAAACTTCTCCGCTCTCATATTCGAGACAAGAATAGCGCTGAACTCTTTCAAGAGCTAAGTAATGCTAAGCAGCAAGACAAAGAGAGTGCACAGCAGTTTTTGTACAGAATTATAGGATTAAAACAGCGTGTACTATTTGAGTCACGACAGCCTGGTGCAGACTTTAGCTATGACAAAAAGCTTGTGCAAGGCACATTTCTTCACACACTTTATCAAGGGTTCAATGAAAAAAACAACTGTGTGAGACAAGACCTCAAACCTTTTCTTAATGACTTGCAGGTTAGTGACGATTTTTTGCTTGAACAGATTACAAAGTCCACCAGTGAGGAAGCTGAGAGACTAAGGCGACTGGGTACAGCATCTAAAATCAGACCTGTGACTGTAAGCTCAGTCAGTGTTAGCCGCTCAGCTTGCTAACACTGAGCAAGACTTGACTGAGCAAGCGAAGGTTGACACTGAGCTACAGGCTAACCGTGCAGCTATTAGAGAACTGACTGCCCAAGTGTCTTCACTGACCAGACAGCTAACTAAAGTGGTGAGCCAGACTGATAGTGTGACATCTGGAGACTCCTGCTCACCCCTGAACCACCCTCCAACACCTCCAGCTGAGAACCGGGGCAGATGTGGTGATTGTGTACAGCAAGGCAAAGTGAGCTGCCTCCACTGCTTTGCGCGTAGCCAGCCAGGAGACCGGGCTATTGGCTGCCTGCGGCGTAAGGTGTCGGGAAACGGGGTGAGGTCACTGGAGAGGGGCTGCCAGTGACCGAACAAGCCGAGGAGTCCCCAGCACACACCAATTTTGCTAAGACTTCAAGTGTGGTGAGATCAAATGCACCCAGTCCTGCACCACCAGCGAAACCCACTGCGCAACTTATTGGGAACAGATGTATGGTCTCATGTGCCATCAATGGAGTACCACTTAAGATGCTGCTTGATTCAGGGGCCCAAGTGACTATGGTATCAAGAGCGTGGATAGAGAAAAACATCCCCCACATTAAGATCAAGCCACTTGAGTCCCTCCTTTCAGACCAGCCCCTGGAAATAGCGGCAGCTAATGGTACAGACGTTCCATTTGATGGTTGGGCAGACACGGAACTTCAAATTCAGAGTGTGAACTATGGGCATGTCGCCATACAAGTGCCAGTGCTTATCAGTCAGCACAACCTTAACTGTCCTATTTTAGGCAGCAATGTAATAGCTGAAATCCTAAAAACCAATAAAGAACAGAAAGGTGGGGCTGACCTTTCTGCGCTCCTCAAAGAAGCGTTAAGTGTCAGCAGCAGTGCAGTAGATGCTCTAGTTTCAGCACTTCAGATGCCAACCCCTGATGAAATAGATCCTGAGTGCAGTGTGAGAACAGGAAAAAAAGGTGTAATGATTCCTGCAGGACAGATTTGTGAAGTAAAGTGTAGAGTCAGAGAATGGCCAAGAGGTGGCCCACGACTCTTCCAACCAGATCTAGAGAGCAGCTGCCCTGAGGGTTTGGAGTTGTTCCCAGCTTTGGTAGATGTCCCCAGTGGGTTGACAAAAATTGTTAAGATTCCCATTCAGAATCCTACCAAACATGACATTTTTCTCTCCAAAAGAACAGTCTTAGGTACATTGGAAGAGGTGACTGAAGTAAAACCTGTCAAGTATCTCTCTGCTGACGCAGGGTCATCAGCCCATATAAATGTAAAAGTGTGTTCAGTTCAGCTAGGTAACGAAAAGCACCAGACAGAAGTCAGTGAAGGTCAGAGATGGCATCCACCTGTTGATTTGTCCTACCTGACAGAGGTCAACATCGTTTTTTGGACACCACTCAGGCAGCCAGCAAGGAGAATGTGGCTAAACATGTCACTCTTGGTCAACATGCCGACAATGTTCCACACCACATTAAAATGAAAAGATATCATAGAAAACAAAAAGAAAGAGTGCATTTCAGGGCATCATAGACTTACCCAAACTAAATGCAAAGCACTTCAAAGAATCTGTAAAGATTATAAATAGCTGGCCTTTCAGGTAAAGTTTTCTTTTAATCAGGACATTAATGCACACATGAAAAAGGAAAACAAACAATATCATGCCTTTTTTCAGTTTTGTTCTTTCTTGGAATTCTAGATGTTTCATAAAACCTGATGATCCTCCATGCAAGTGGAATAAATGCAGACCAGAACAAATGAAATTAACACATAATAAGAAGCCTCCTAGATGACAAGCCTTTAATAACATTTAAAGAAGTCAATTTACCTTCTTTTCAAGCTCTTAAGACTACCATGACCTGGATGACTGAGAACCTAAACAGACACATCCCTTGGCTCGCTTGCTCTCGTCACTGCAGTAAACACGTCAGTAGTTGAAGCAAGTTCATCAAACACAGAGTATTTTCCCCTCGTTCCTTATTCTTTTCCTTACTCCTTACTCTAATCAGTCAGGGTAAGTGGTCACACGAAGGTGGTTGTATCATGGTCCTGGATCTTGGACTTCCACTTTCTATTGCTATTAGAATTGAATGGTTTTTCTGGGCTTGTTTTACTGTGATTTATGAGGCCTATGGCTTCTGAGCTCTTATATTCCTTACATTCTGTGCTCTTTGGATTAACCTAGGTTTTAAATCCTGCATTTAGTGTAAAAACACAACCAGTTTTTAGATTATGTAAAGCCAGGAAGGAAAGATGGAAAAACCCTGATGTTGTACGTTTACAACCTTCTTACAGATCTGTCATTAAAACACATTATAGTCTGATAAATTCACCAAGGTTCAATAATGATAGTTTTAGCGTTTTTGTCATTTGCACCCCTGGGGTGTTTTAACGGTTTGAGAGTAAGTAAAGAATAATTTCTCTGATAAGGTGGACCTTCTGGTTCTGTTGCACACACGCACATATAAAAAGGGATATTTCAAGTTTTGCGAAAGAAAAGTCATGATCATATCCCTCAGTGGCAGGGTGTGGTTTGTGTTGGAGCAGATGTTTCAGGGTGTGGTGACCTCCATCATCCAATCCCGTCTCCCCTGTAAAGGATGTTGCCGGGACCAAAGGGAGTGTGGTGTGGCAGCTGGAAAGCTGCTCAGACAGAGAGTTTGTAAAAACCTATAAGCAATACAACCCATAGCAAAGTGCGTGTGTGTGGGGGGTCGTCATTCTTGTCACACCCTCCAGCCGCACAAAATGATCCCTGTGAGTTTTGCTTACTCAAATCAAAGACTGTCTTAAATCAGGTGATATTGTTAAAAAGTTTATAGAGTAAATCACTGTTTCAAATAAGATAACATACACTCAACAAAAATATAAACGCAACACCTTTGTTACTGCTCCCATTCCCCATGGGATGGACGTAGAGACCTAAAATTCATTCCAGATACACAATATAACCATCCCTCCCAAACAGTGGTCACAAATCAGTCCAAATGTGTGGTAGTGGGCACATCTGCTATATTGAGATAATCCATCCCACCTCACAGGTGTGCCACATCAGGATGCTGATCTGACATCATGAGTAGTGCACAGGTGTACCTCAGACTGCCCACAACAAAAGGCCACCCTGGAATGTGCAGTTTTTTGCGCTATTGGGGGTCTGGGGACCCAGAACCGGTCAGTATCTGGTGTGACCACCATTTGCCTCATGCAGTGCAACACATCGTCGCATGGAGTCTATCAGATTGTCAGTTGTGGCCTGTGGAACGTTGGTCCACTCCACTTCAATGGCTGTGCGAGGTTGTTGGGTATTCGTGGGAACTGGTACACGCTGTCGTATACGCCGGTCAAGCACATCCCGAACATGCTCAATGGGTGACATGTCCGGTGAGTATGCTGGCCATGCAAGAACTGGGACATTCTCAGCTGCCATCTGCCCTGAACAATGTGAACCATGATTCATCCGTGAAGCGCACACCTCTCCAACGTGCCAGACGCCATCGAATGTGAGCATTTGCCCACACAAGTCTGTTACGGCGACGAGCTGGAGTCAGGTCAAGACCCCGATGAGGACGACGGGCATGCAGTTGAGCGTCCCTGAGACGGTTTCTGACAGTTTGTGCAGAAATCGTTTGGTTGTGCAAACCAATTGTTCCAGCAGCTGTCTGGGTGGCTGGTCTCAGACGATCTTGGAGGTGAACCTGCTGGATGTGGAGGTCCTGGGCTGGTGTGGTTACACGAGGTCTGCGGTTGTGAGGCCGGTTGGATGTGCTGCCATATTCTCTGAAACGCCTGTGGAGACGGCTTATGGTTGAGAAATGAACATTCAATGCACGGGCGACAGATCTGGTTGACATTCCTGCTGTCAGCATGCCAATTGCACGCTCCCTCATTGCTTGTGGCATCTGTGGCATTTTGCTGTGAGACAAAACTGCACATTCCAGGGTGGCCTTTTGTTGTGGGCAGTCTGAGGTACACCTGTGCACTACTCATGATGTCAGATCAGCATCCTGATGTGGCACACCTGTGAGGTGGGATGGATTATCTCAATATAGCAGATGTGCCCACTACCACACATTTGGACTGATTTGTGACCACTGTTTGGGAGGGATGGTTATATTGTGTATCTGGAATGAATTTTAGGTCTCTACGTCCATCCCATGGGGAATGGGAGCAGTAACAAAGGTTTTGCGTTTATATTTTTGTTGAGTGTATTAATGCATTAATTTTGGGGTTCAGCACACAGAGCTGTAAAAATAACAATTTTAATTCAGCCTAATCATTTTATTACTGAGTGTGCTTAAAACATGTTGTAAATATGTTGAAATGTCTCTTCTCCAGCTGGCTGTAAACCAAAACTCTTAACATGCTCCTGACTTTCTCCAGGGTGGCAAGATTGTACAAAATAAATATTTAATGACTTCACAAAACAAGAATTGGGTACACAAGTTTGAATTTATTTTGGATTTTCTTTAATCCACACAGGATAAAAAGTATACACATATGCTCAAATATATACATGTACCCCACTAATATTTGGTGAAATATCCCTTAGGAAGTTGACAAGATGCTAGTCATCAACAAGCTTCTGGCATAATTCTGGCTGAATAATTGACCAATATTCTTGGCCAAATTAGTAGAGTTCATGTAAATTGGTTGGTTTCCAGGTACGGACCTGGCTTTTAAACATAATCCACAAATTTTCAATATAGTTAAGGTGGGGGCTGTGGGAAGGCTCCTTCATCCATCCATCCATCCTACACTCTTCCACTTATCCAATTCAAGGTTGGGTGGTAGGCGGGGGACTAACCCAGCCTTCATAGGACAGACACTCAACAGGGTGCCAGTCTGTGGCAAGGGTATTCCAGAAGCTTACTTTAACCTGGTTCATCCATTTCAAAACAACTTCTGATATGTGTTTGGAACTTTGGAATTAATCCTCCTCCATTATTCCATCCACTAACAGTCTTCCATTTACCACTACCACTGGCAGCAAAATGACCCCAGAGCATGATGCTACCACCACCATGCTAAAGATTTGTACAGTGTTCTTGGGTTTGAAACCATTACCACTCCTGGTAATGGTCCCGCGTTTATATACACCGATATGAACATGAATGTCAGGCTAATTTCAGGCTTTAACTGTTTTCTTGGAACTGTTTCTTTTCCAGGGTGGAATGATTGTACACCATATTTCTTTAATGACTTAAAAAAACAGTATTGGGTGCACAAGGGATAATACAAATTTTGTATTATCTCTGATGCAAACAGGATAAAAAAAACACACTACCAGTCAAGCGTTTGGACACACCTTCTCATTCAAAGTTTTTCTTTATTTTTACTACTTTCTACATTGTAGATACAAACTGAAGACATCAAATATATGAAGCAAAGATATGGAATTATGTAGCAAAGAGAAACTTGATGACTCTAAATATGTCTGTTATCTGAGTGTGACAATTTCAGACATCTTCGATATGCTGGCAAAGTGGTAACACATTTGACTAGTTAATTTTAGTGTTTTAACTAGTGTTCTCAGCGTTAATCTCGTTAAAATGACGTGCGTGGGGCTTCATGGCGTCAAGGCATTAGCACGGTTAGCTTGTTAATGCGTTAGCGCCGTGCAGCCCTACGCATGGGGTGATCCGCGGTAGCTCAGTAACGGAGATTTGACGCGTTAATGTGGTTATGGCATTAACGTCATTTTATCGAGATTAACGCTTACAGCACTTGTTTTAACTCATGATCTTGAAATATTCTGTCGTTTAGAAATGGCTTCAAGTTTCTCTACTTAGATCCTCATGGAGCTCTTGGACTTTCACATTGTTCTGAGTACTGTCAAACCCGTAAGTGCTTTTAAAAAGTTTTTCTTTTTTGCTGACAAAGAAAAATTACCAGTAACTCATAATTAATGAGAAGTTTATAGGCCCTGGTCTTGCAGAGTTAAAAGACATTGTACAAACTCCAGTATCACTTATTAAAACAGTTAAAGTGGGAGTCTGTTTATATATTTGAGCCTGTTGAGAGAGGTGGAATTAGAGAAAAAAGATTGTCCCCTGGCTTATGTCTCATTACATCTGAGAGAGGGTTAAAGGACTTTACATCTAGCTTTTTATGTTAAAAGTGATAAGGAGTGCTAAAACAGAGTTTAATTGTATGGGTTTGCTAATAGTAAATCTAATAATTAAATTCTTGATCAAAAAATGTAATCAAAATGTAAGAGAGAATTGAGAAGATTTTGCTGTGGACAGAAAACATGCGGTCAAAGTAGCTCTCTATGCAGGTGAAACATGCCGTCCTTAAGCTGTGAAAGCAGAAAAAAAAAACTATCCGAGAAAGTCCTGCAATATTAGGAGTGGCAAAATCTAGAGTTTGGCACATCCTGAGAAAGAAAGAAAGAAAGTGGTGGATGATTGCAGAATGGTTTCCACAGTGACGAGAAACTCCTTCAAAACAGCCAACCAACACTTTCCAGGAGGTAGGAGTATTCATATCAAAGTCTATAGACTTCAGGCTGTCATTGCCAAAACAGGGGTTTCATCCAAGTGGCAGAAATGAAGAGTTTATTTTCAGTTATTTAGTTTGTCCAATTACTTTTGAGCCCCTGAAATGAAGGGGTTGTGTTAAAAATGTTTTAGTTCCTGACATTTTTACACAATGTTTTTGTTCAACCCACTAAATTAAAGCTGAAAGTCTGCACTTCACCTGCTGTTGTGTTTCATTGTTGAGTTGTTTCATGTAAAATTCATCTCTGTCCAAACTGGACCTAACTGTTGATGGATTAAAGACGAATCAAAAATAAAGTCAAACTTTTCTTGCTTTTTGAATTCATTAAAGATTCATGCTGAACAATCATTCCACTTTAGAAAAAGGGTAGTTCAAAGATGTAATTAAAAACCTCAAATTACCATGACCTTCATTCCTATAATTAGTGTATGCAAATTTTTGAACAGAACTCTACCACTTATCATTGCAGCCAAAAAGCTCAATCTGCATCTCATCTGATCATAACTTTTATGATCAGATGCATTCGGTCTGTCCATGTAGGCTGCTTCAAATTTCAGTTGAGCTTGAAGGTGCTGATTTTGGAGCAGGGGTCTTGGTCAGCATTCTCTGTCCATAGCAATGTAAAGCCAATAGTTCCCTGTTCATGGCAGGCTTCAGCTTTGGTGGTTCCTGAGTTATTTTTGAACGTCTGAACAATTTTGTGTGATCCAAGGGTGAAACTTTGGGTAATTTCCCAGACCATGGCAAAGTGATGACACGTCAGAAACCTTTCCAGTTACATGTACATGTTTTATGTAAATCTACAATTCTCTTTCTAAGGTAGTTACTGAGCTCCCATTTTTCTGAGTACTGGTCAGTTCAATGTCAAAAAAATCGTTTTATATGGGCAACAAGAAACTACCAAATTATTAAAAGATTTAAGTGAATGTATGTATATTTTTGCCCTGCTTGTGTACCTTTAACCCTGTTGTGGATTAGAGAAAATAAAAAAATAAATTCAAACCTGCTCATCCAATTCTTCTTCTTTAAAGTCATTAAAGATTTATGCTTTACAATTTATTGTCTAAGGAGCTTGGAAAGAAAAATTTACAATTCATTCCAAACTTGAAAAAAAAAACAGTTCAAAGAAATCAAGCCAAAAATGATGAAGAAATGTAAAATTCTACCTACAACTGTATGATCACACTCTGCAACACCACCACCACCTGTCGCCATTTCCAAAGACATACACTTAGACAAGTTTCATATTGAAAACACTGAAATATTGGACATGCCCCTTGCTACAAAGGTAATTTGTAAAAGTGAGCTTTGTTGTCTGACACTGAAGCGGAGGGAATTTGCAATTAACTTCCTGTAGATACCTGACAAGAGTATCTTCTTACTGAAAGTAAAGCTGGGACCATGGTTGGTTTTGTCCTTCACAAGTTTTGCAAATTGTTGGCGTGATCAAAATTGTTTGTTAAACCCAGATGTGTGTGTGTGTGTTGTTTGTTTTTCAAATCACTGTTTGTAAAGGTGAGGACTGTTTCAATGAGTACACAATATATTACCATGCAACAACCACACATGGACACCCTTAGACATGTGCACTGTTCAAATACACGCAGGAGACATCTACTGGACAGCAGCTTAGGGCTAGGATACACGGGTAGCATTTGGCAGCAATACCGCCAACAGGAGGAAAATGTTTTCTATTAAATGTTTGGTATTCACAAGACCTCAAATTTTTCATGATGAGTAATGCTGTTGAATCAGTATTCTGGGTCAGAGTTAAGTATAAATTTGAACCACCTGCAGTTTCACCAGTGAACCATGTATGGTATGGTTAGGGTTAAGTTAGATTTAAGACGTAAACTAGCATACTTTCAATAACCGGACTTTATCTCCACTGCATATGAATTTTTGACCAACACTTCATCTGTGATATGATTTTAATTTGGATGTCCGAAATAAGTGCATAGTCACTATACAAGCATAGAACCTAACCCTTACCCTAGCAGCATGTTGTTTTGTTATTTTGAAGAGGCGAATGGAACATATATTTTTCTTATGCAATACACATGGGGAGAGAAATCTAAAGCAATGAGCTGTCAGACATTGCATCACATTTTAGCACTCATGTGATAAAGTTCAACCGATTAAAGTTTTCTGACTTGTTTCTAGATCTTTGCAGATGAAACCATTTGGTAAGGATTCTCAGCTGAGGTTGTCTCACATGTCTCAACTGTCATTGTAAAGCACTTTGACCTATCTAAGAGCTTCAAAAAGTTACCCAAGTAACAATGCCTGAAAACATCAGATATCCTCCATGTTGCCCCAACAGTAAAACATTATAATAAAGTTAGATTTATTTCATTTACAACAACAATAAACATTGTTTAGATAACCAACCAATTTCAATAGTTCTTGATTTCCAAATGGGATTTTTTCCCGTGCTGGAAAAGGTTGATTCCTTTTGTGATGAAAACCTCCAATCTTCCATCCAACGCTCAGGCTTTCTTCCTGTGATTTATTAGTGCTCTCTTTTTCTGTCAGCGTGTTTTTTTCTGCAACACAAAAGAGCAAATGTTCAAGAATGATAAACTGAGTGTTATTATTACAAAAAATATATTATCTGTATTATCATAATACAGTAAAAGGTACAGTAATGAGAAGTACTAGGAGTGCAAATCTCCAGCAGTGCAGCTCACTTTATGGGCAGTATGTAATTTTAAGGTGATACTATTGTATTTTGTATATATTCATTTAGTTACCGTGTGCCAATTTGAAAAATGGCACATGTGAAATGTAAAAGTGAGATCAGAGGTTAAATGTGACACGATATATTGGATATATTGATGCAAACTATAATGTGATATTTAGATTGTCCATATATGATATCCTAACGTATATACACTACCTCACATTTCTGTAAATATTTTATTATATCTTTTTATGGGACAACACTGAAGATATGACACTTTAATACAATGCAAAGTAGTCAGTGTACAGCTTGTATAACAGTGTAAATTTGCTGTGACCTCAAAATAACTCAGCATACAGTCATTAATGTCTAAACTGCTGGCAACAAAAGTGAGTCCACGCCTAACTTGTGCCCAGAGTGTCAATTTTGTGTGTCAGCCATTATTTTCCAACTCTGCCTCTGTTGGCCATGGAGTTCACTAGAGCGTCACAGGCTGCCTCTGGAGTCCTCTTCCACTCCTCCTTGATGACGTCATGGAGCTGGTGGATGTTAGAGACCTTGTGCTCCTGCACCTTCCATTTGAGGATGCCCCACAGCTGCTCAATAGGGTTTAAGTCTGTAGACATGCTTGGCCACTCAAGTTACTTTATTTAGCAAGGCACTGGTCTTTTTGGAGGTGTGTTTGGGGTTGTTGAAACACACTGATGAGAAGTGGGCTACTGGAACAAGAAGGCACAGGTGGGCAAGAGATTAAAATAGGGCGCTTTTGGAATTGTTGGAATGCTACTATGCAAGTAACCCCAGCGGAAGGGGTTACATAAATAGGATGAGGGACCTATGGATTCTTCGCTACCCAGCATCCAGATTGATTGCAAAACAACCAGTAGCTCAGTGTTCCAACATTCAGAAGAAAAAACTGCTCTCACTGAGAAGAACTAAGGGCTCAGAGAAGTACTCAAGAAGATGTGGAGTTGAGTGGCTCCGGCAGAACCCAGGAGCAACATCTGAGATCTCTGTCCAGAAGAGCGCAGTCCTGGCACAGCAAAGATACTGCACAGGACCTTCAAGCTCCAAGGCCTCTGGCAGACAATGCAAGCTTGAAGGATAAAGGGTACCCTGCAGGGGTGAGAGGGGATTTTCTAAATACTGCAATATATCTTTGTCTCCCCTTGGTCAGTGCATACTGTTCAGTTCCCTGGTCTTAGTTTCCGTGTGGTTCCTTGCCAAGAGTTAGTTGAGTTAGTTTTGTCCTTATAATCCTGTTGGCCTATGGCTTTTTGCATCGGCTGAATAAAGGGCTAGCCTTTTGTTAACTTCCACCTGCCTTCCTGTGTCTGCATTTGGGTTCATTTGGGTTGTACAATTTATGGATGTTAGTTATGGAAGTTATCCGCTAATTTCTGGTTAAAAAGACAACAACATGGCAGTCTAACATGATAACACTGAGGTCTCAAAATGCAAAATCCAGAAACCAGTGGGTGAACACATACTGGGCATAACCTTCTTCTCATTTACAGCGAGCTTCTTATATGGCTATATATTTGGTCTGACCACTAGCAACTGTGTGTGCATTCACAATAACACTTTAACCTGGACAGAAAGTAAACATCATCGGTATGATTACCTGTTAGAGTGGCTCAGGGTAGGTCTGTCTTGGATCATAAGTCATGTCAGGAATGTAGGGCTCATGGAGGTCGGGGTCTAGCGGCAGGGTGTCCAGTGGCAGATCAGCATAGCCATATGGGGGGTAAGAGCCATCTAACTCTGAGATGCAGACAGACATAACCTGAGTGACTGGTGGTTTGTATTTTTCAAACTATTCAAAATTAAAAACACTGCTCCTAGAGTTACAATGAGGATTTTCTGTCAGCACTATCAAATTAAAACCTTCAGTTCACCTCCATTATGGCTCTTAATTTTAAATTTGTTTTGGAAATTTTAAATGCCATCCCCACACAAACATGGATACATACTGTTACAGTTTCATTGTATCAGATTGTATGATGGAGGGAAGTATATAGACCAGGGGTAGGCAACCTTTCTGATGATGAGTGTGTTGGAATTTAAATATATATACTTAGTGCTTATTTGATTATATTGTTTTATGTATTTTAATAGGAGAGGGCCAACTTTGAGTGTAAACCAGGTCGCAGGCTGACAGGAAACTGCATGCTTTTGCAGAGCTTATGAGGTGAAGACAGAAAGTGAAAGTAAGCAGTGTTTTGATCAAAACTTAAAATGTGTGTGACGTGCAGCGGACATATATATATAACCAGGCTGGCACTGCTGCTTTCAGACCTGAGCTTGTGTGTTCGTGTGTTCAGGTCTCCGTTCCCGGGAATGTAAAATAAAGATCATTTGTTTGAGCTTTGACCACTTTGAGCCGTGTCTTTCTTTGCCGTGAAGAATACAAAGAACTGGATTTAATAAGTGCCATCTAAAATTTCCTCAGAAGTCAGTGTGCCATATGATTGCATTAGCAATAAATTTAATAACATCGGCCCATAAAAATCACCATCGACCCACCGGTATGCCTGATGGCCAGTCCAGCTATGGTCGTGTCATCAGTTAACCCTTCGCGTGCCAGCTGTGGCACGTGTGCTCAGGGTTGCTGACCCCTGATATAGACAGAGGAAACTTTTTTAGCTTCCATTTCCCCCCTGCTTTTCTTAGCAATCATATTTTTTCAACCATCCCCTCTTCATCATCCCCTGAAGACGGCCGTAGTGATAGAGAGCACAGAAACAGCTCTCACTAAAGTCATCAGTGACTCACAGAGACTTTCAGTTTTAGTTCTACTATTTCACTGCTGCCTTCAACACTGTTGATCATGACAATTTCATTCAAAGACTTCGTGACTCAGTTGGTTTAACAGGTCCAGTTCTCAGTTGTTTTTCATCATATCACATCGAATCATATCATATCAAAATCTCTGTTTTAATTAGCAGTTTTAGACCTATATATAAATATTTTCTCAGTGGTTCCTCAAGGGTCTATTTTTTGTTTATTATTCTTTAACCTTTACATGCTTCTTCTTACTACTCTCACAAACAATCATCTAGCCAATCTTATGTTGATGATATACAATTGTGCTAATATTTTTTTTCTTCTGATGATTGAACCTCTGTTCACAAACTAATGAGGTGCGCCGATGACATTAATTTGTTGGATGCCTCAAAACTTTTGGGAATTAAACAGAGACAGAAATATTTGCTGTTGGTCCAAAATGTTAGAGACTGACAAACTGCTCATATATACTACCCCTGTCTCTGAAACAAGTCAACAACCTTGGCATCATTTTGGAGAGTTTTAATAGTTACATCAAAAAAGGTCACCACAATTACTCTCCTTCACTTACAAATATATGGTTAGGTTAGAAAGGTTAGAAAATTCTAGTCTCAAACTGACTATAAGATATTGGTCCATGTATTCATATCAAGCAGGTCTGTTTGCAGGATTATCCAAATCCTGATGTTCATTCAATACGTAGCAGTCAGAGTTCTTGTATGCAAAAATCTGACCATATTCCCCCAGTATTGAAGTCACATTGTTGGCTCCTGTGATCTATGTCCTTTCTTTTGAGTGGTGGTGTGACTACAGCACATTTGAGAGAAACAGAGGTGAATGTTGGATCTACGGACAGGTCGGCCACTGAAGGTATTTATTAGTGGAAAGTGTTATAGCGCTAAGAAAAATAAAGAAAATAAGCAAAAGATGCACATTTTGGAGGAAAAGATAGGTAAATGGAAAGACAATTAGCAGGGAAATTTGATGATAATACATTTAAAGAGATTTGTTGGCTTAAGGGTAACCTTCATGAAATTTATAACAGAAATGCGGAGCATGCAATCTTTCATCTTAAAACAAATTTGTATGCGAATGGTGAGAAGACAGGCAGACTATTAGCCAGACAACTTAAGCAAATAGACAACCAGAATGTTATCACGGCAATTAAAAAGGATGATAAATTAGTTATATCCTCTTTGGAGATCAGCATGATTTTTTAAAATATTTTATCAAGACTTATACACGTCTGATAACAAAGTAAGTATGGACCTGCTGAACACGTTCTTTGATAAAATGACAATACCACAAATTTCACAGGGGGTAGGGACACATGGGAAATTCCCCTAACAGAGACAGATGTAAAGGAAGCTATCCATGCAATGAAAACCAGAAGGACACCGGGAATCTCAGCTCAGCTTCTCAGCAGTTTTATCACAAATTTATAGATTTGCTATGTTAATTTTTAACTTAAGTATAACATGAAGCTTTTGGATATGGACTGCTTCCTGTAAGTTGTATTTAGGCAGTAATATCACTAACTCCAAAAGGTGATTTAACTGATCCAGGTATTTACAGAGTGATAGGTTTAACCAATGTGGATTGCACAATTCTATCCAAAGTATTAGCAGCAAGGCTGGAGGTTGTACTACCAAAAAATATTCATAAAGATCAAGTAGGGTTTGTCAAGAATATAATATAAGGATAATATGAGGAGATTACTACTCCTGCTGTGGCTAAACAGAAATAACACAAATCCTGTGTTGGATATATCTTTAGATGCACAGAAGGCTTTTGATAGGGGCCAGCTTCCCCGCTGACCCCAGCAGGCCTGGGCCCCATCAAGGCTATGGGGCCCAGGCTCATCTGGACCGGGGCCCACAGCAGCCTGGGGCAGCCGGCAGTTGTGATTTGGCGCTATATAAATAAAATTGAATTGAGTTGAAATGGCTTGATTAGGCAAACATTGGGCAGGGAAGACTGATATAGATTGGATTTTAATAGAACAAGAGCTTGCATCTCAGTTCACACCAATCGATATTTTATCACCAAAAGTAAACAAACAGTGTAAGATACAAAATCCTACTTTGAAGTTTTGGAAAACACAATGTGCTCTGAAACACAATTTACTTACCAAAGTACTTACCATCTGGAAGATACGTAGGCTCCAAAGGAACTGCAGTATGGGCCTGTGAAGACATTGTTAGACATAAATACAATAATACATTTTACTCGAAAAAAGTAAAACATTACCTATTATTTAAATGTAATACATTACATCACTTAGTTATTCCCCAGAGGAATCACTGCATAATATGGCCTGAGATGTATTATCACATAATTAGCCTTTAACAGTATACACCTTAGGCCACAGTCAAATAATAAAATTAATTAATAATTGAACCTGATGACTTCCAGTTATACCACAGCAAGTAAATAATATTAGTAGATCTAAAAGGAGACAGGCATGCTAAGTTTCTGAATCTGTCAAGTCAACTAGTAATTATCTGCCTTTGCCAAATTTTAAGAAAGAGCAGGTTGGAAGTTAGTCCGCAGATGATTAAGACAAACCGAAATGAGGTTAACACTCTTTAAGAGTGGGTGTGGCTTTTGTGCCAACACCTCTGCACACAAAAGCACACAGACATCCACAAACATAGGTATTTTACCATTTCCCAGGCAGCAGGGTCATGCTTGAACAGCGAATGTGTAAGCTCCACTGACACTCTCTTCCTGTAGTCGGAACTCTTGTCTTCTGAAATGCGGAACAACACTGCTGCGGCATAGGTAGCTGCAGGGAGATGGCAGCATCAGTTATTTACAAACAGAATTAATTATCAAGTCCTTTCACGAATGAACATATTTTGAGTGTAAGGAAGCTTCTGTGTTACAGAAGTGTATATGCATATAGATCCATGATGGACTGTGTTCCTAAACCTCTGGATGGGGCCTGGGATGTTGAGAGCTCTGCACAATATCTTGACTGCACTCTTTTGGATACAGACCTCCAATCTTGTTCCTTAAATCTGCCGGAGCCACTCTTCAAGTCTACCACTGGGACCACTTTGGACTTTACCTTCCACATCTGCTCCAGATATTCCTTCAGCAGAGGGCACTTTTGGATTTCGTGGTAGTTGGTGTAATGTTTAGTGGAAGTTTAGTGTTTAAATCGATGACTGTTCCAGTCTGCACGCCAGATATCCTTGGGCAAGATGCTAACCCCAGGTTGCTCTCCGATCCATCTATTGGAGCTTTAATGTGTGTGAATGTTAGATAGAAAGCACTTAGGAATGTATAGAAGTTCTGTATGAATAAAGTGCTTTGAGTGCTCAGGTAGAGTAGAACAGCACTACACAAGAACCAGTCCATTTACCAGAACTAGTCCAGCTGTTGTTGGATAGGATTGCCACATCTATCACAACTGTGGTTTTCTGCTCCTTGTCTAGTTCATTGGCCTACAGCTGCTTTTTTGTCTGGAACTTGTAATCCCACAGGACCTTAATCCTGTTCATCTCAGCAACCATTGGTAGTATCTTGGTGTGTTCTTGTCCATATGCTGCACAAGTGTTCCTATATACTACCCCAGACATTTGGTTGTGCTTCTCAGTGTATAAGGTCCCAGCTTGAGTGTTACATCATGCTACCATTAGTTGGATAGCCTCCAGGGCACCTATGCACAGCCTGGGTCCTAACAGGTGTGTTAGACTCCAACTCTGTGCATCTGGTGCTTATGACCTGTTCTTGTGCTGCCATGATCGGAACCTTTTTGCTTTTAGTTCAGGCTTTAATAACCGCTGGTAGGATTTCTTGATGTCTGCTACTTACTCTGTCAATGACCCATAGCATGTAGGTGCTTGGCCGTCCATAACTGCTGCTCTTCCTCACCTTCTGTTTTCAGCTGCCTGAGGCATTTTTGGAGCAGATTGGTGGATTCTAAATGTTTCATCCTGGACTCATCCTGGCTCTGACGTTCACTAATCCTCATGGCTCAAGGTGCTGGACTTTGGGTGGAGACCTCAATGCACCTCCTATGGTCATCTAATTATTCCTGCTGAGTATGTGATGACTAGTAGGGTCTATGTATTCATGGCTTGGATTTTCTTCATAGCATTTATCTGGGTTCTCAAAACCTGTCTCATCTTCTGGAGCCATTTGGCTGTTACTGAGATTTGCACATTGTCATCATAGTTCATATTGGCATGTGGGAGACCCAGGTATTTGTAGTTATCCTGTATGTCTGCTGTTCTTTCCCTTTACAAATCCACCCATTTAGTCTGCATCAACGTTCCTGTCTTTGCATCCATTCAGCAGAACATTCTTGATGTGAGGCAACAGTGCTAACCAGCACCACCATGCTGCCTCATTTACAATTCCACTTTACCTTTTCTTTTCTTTCTTTTCCTTTTTTATTATTATTTTAAGGAGCATAAAATAATCCAGAAGAACAAGGGGCTGAAGGAATATCTGTAGCAGATGTGGAAGGTAAGTCCAAAATAGTCAAAGTGGTGGGAGGGAGCTATAGATATATCTGAGGTATTTTAACGGGCACAATTGGCATGGCCTACTAAATGACTCATAAGCTACATTTCCAGTTTCACCCATTATTAAATGCAGCAAATAGCACTCATGATACACTGACAGGTTTTTCCCACATTCATCGTTTTACTATCAAAAAGCCTTGAGCTTCTTTTTTCTTAACTTACAAAAGAATAAAAAGCCATAGTGGAAATAAAAATTGAACATAACGTCTTTGGTGTCGGATGAATTTTGTTGTTTCAAGCAACAAGTTTTTCTCCTGCTAAATTTTCAGAACCTACCAATTCCCTCGTTGTTTGAGTGCAGCAGCTCCATGAGTGGTGCTGATGCTCCTTCTGCATCTATGAGCTCTGCAGAGTGTTTGTCCAGGGCTAGCTCACACAGTACTCCTGCAGACACTCTTTTCACATTCTCCACATACGAATACAGCAGCTGGACAGACACACACAGACACATAGATACATAAATCCTGACATTTCCCAACACACATTACTTTTTTGGCTATCCTTATTACCAAAAACATTAGTACCTAAATCAGTGCAGATGCTTTGTATAGGTGATTGAGGCTTGTAGTAAAAATCATTTTAGTGCTAAGTTACATTAGAAAAGCTCTATATAAGTAAGAGTCCACTTACACACTGATGCCAGTGTCGTGAGAATCCGAATCTGAATTGTCAGAATTTTTAAAGTTGGCTTTTTTGTGTGACGCACACAGCAGGAAACGTTCGCCGTCAGAGGTGTTTTCTTTACTGAGTATACTTTGTGTGTTTTTGCAAGTCTTACTAAATCACAAAGAAGGCAAGATGCACTTAATTCATGTTTGCCATGCCAGCAAGTTCTGTTTGCCCGACTAGAGTGTTTTTTGACACAAGACAGTGATGTTGTGGTTACTGTTGGATCACAAAACGAAGGTTCTGAGTTTGAATCTACTGGCTAGCTAGTAGCATTCTTTTTTGGGTTGCATGTTTTCCCTGTGTGAGTTTCAGAGGTGAGAAGCAACTAAGTACAAATATTTTGTCACTGTAATGAAGTATAATTTTTAAGTATCTGTACTGTACTTGAGTATTATTTTTTCTGACACATTTGAATGTTTTAAAGGAACAGTCAGTCATTTTTTAGGTTATTTAACAGGAAAATATCCCTTAAATGTGTGCCCTTCAAGGATATCTGTCATGTGGACTGGAGCAGCCATTCCAATTACCAGCCTTCTAATTAAATTGGCCTCTTGGGTGCATGTGTTGGCGTACGTGAGTATATGAGCTGTAAATAGTGAGTATGACTTATAGTATAACTCGAGTGCTATTAAAACTGAGGGGACACAAGCATGAGACCCTGGTCAAGAGTGCTCATCTACACGTCTCCCCCCAAACCCTCCATGTCTAAGGTGCATGTAAAATTGAGAGGCAGATACCAGTGAAGACGTGATTAGGACTGCCTTGGCAGCTCTGCCCATTAACCACTGGGTAACAAACCTGCCCCCAAAGGTCCTTTGTGTATGGTTATGTGTCATGAAATGTAATGACTGTAGTGTAATAAAAAGGAGGGACAGATGGCTGCACATCACAGCCAGGAAGGCCATGTGGATGGCCCTACCAACTGTGGTCTACGCTCCACAGTTACACATGTTCACTTTAATTTTTGGAATGACACTATCATCCTAGAGGTATTCATTGAATGAAAGACGAAGAACTCAGCTATGAGGGCTCTGAGCAGGACTCACATTATCTCTGTTTTATCTAGTAGTTTTAGGTACTTGTATAATCTTTTGCATTTAGTCATTTAATATTCATGAAAGATGAAGTTGAAATACTTTGTCTAGAAACATCAGTCTGTCACAGAAAAACTGATGTTCAAATCTACTAGAACAACTTTAGCTGGACATTTATATTTAGGATGGAAATATATGAAATCCTACTGGCTTTAAACTCCACAGTGTGTATTTAGTGGTATGGGAACCAAATGTTTTTAGCAAGAAAGTCAGCAGTTTCTGTAGGAGCCTGTAATCTTAATGACATGTCTGCCTTGATGTGACTATTGTTGTGATTTGGTAAATGGAGTGGTTCTTATATAGCGCTTTTCTACTCTACTTGAGCACTCAAAGTGCTTTATACAACGAACTCATTCACCCAATCACATCCATTCACACAAGCACCTTTTTAAAACTGTTTAGTGCTTACTGTCTGACATTCACACACATTCACACTCCGATGGATGCATCGGAGAGCAACATGGGGTTAGTGTCTTGCCCAAGGATATTTGGCATGCATGGATCGAACCATCGGACCTGCTCTACCACCTGAGCTACAGCCACCACCATTTGGCAGTTTATAAATAAAATTGAATTGAATATGCATGCATGTGAATGTACCTGTACAAACAGTGGTATGGTCTGCATGCTGGCAATCTCTCCTCTGTTTATAGGGTCTCTGGCCAAAATATGAAGCGCTCCTGTGCAGCCCTCTACTATTTCCTCCATGCGAACGCCATCCTGAAACCAGGAAAAGTGAAGAAAGTCATGCATACAACCATCAAGCAAAGAAACAAAGCAGAGGACCTCTAAATACAGTAGAAGAATTATTATTAGACCTTTTGTTTTATTTTATTTTTTGACACATCATTGTTAGTAGGTGCTTGGAGAAAAGCAACATAAATACTGTGATGCCAAGGATTCCCAGCCAAGTGTCAGAGGGTTCCAACAATGTCACTGCTCATGATCAAATAGTTGATCTCAAACATCAACATGCTGTTGTAGTTTTATTCAGCGTTAGTCTCCCACTGTACAAAAATAAGCAAAACTGCACAATTACTTTTAGAACTCGAACCGTTTGCTTCTCTCTCTGCCCCGTAGTTTTCATCTGAACTTCAGCAACTTAAAGCTGCCCTCGTGCACTCCGCTCTTCTTCAGCTTCCCTTCTGTCTCTTCCACCTGCTCACCAGACTTCCATGGGACTCAGAACCTTTAGCTGTTCTCCCCCAAGATTTTGGATGCACTTCCCCCAGATCCCCGGACTGCAAACTCTCTCTCTACTTTTAAATCACATCTCAAAACCCATCTATTCAAAATTGCATACCCTTCATCATGATTCCGTTTTAGTCAATTTTTTATTACCTTTTTTAGCTTTTATACTTTCGTACTTGTTTTTTATTTTTCATATACCTTATTTTTTTTTATTTTTTCGTACTAATGCGAGGTGACCTTGAGGGTCTTTAAAGGCACCTATAAATAAAATGTATTATTATTATTGTTAATATTATTATAATAAAACAGCTTTTATAACTTTCACTGACAAAAAAGTCACAAATTATAAACCTAATGGAATAAAACAAAGATTAATATGAAAAACAGAAGATGAACCATCTAGTCCTCATATATGTTTAGAATAGCTCTGAACTGGCCTTGCCTTAAACCGTCACCATCAACTGCAGAAGTCTAGGCTCAAAAAAACTGAAATCTAAACTTAGATTATTAAATCAATGTCACAGCTCACCTGTGAGCAATAAACATTAAATAACTTGTTGAGATTCAATGTTTGTGCATCAGTAGTGGGTCCTGCAGTACTAAATGATACCAAAGAGAGCGGCTCACTCCAGGTTCAACATTTCTGCTTTATTTCACATTTTATACTCTGCTCTGTTTGCGCACACAGCGAATGTGTCTTTGTACTTGTACTACTCATGCATGTCTAAATTCCAACCCCGCATCACAGATGAAACCTGTCAATGCATTCCTGTTATCTTCTTTCTACCTACCCTCATTTCCTTACTTATGTGAAGATTGGTGGCTGAATTTCCATGTGTGTGTGTGTGTGTGTGTGCGCTCTCCATACCTGGTATGTGTGCTGTGTAGAGGAGGCATGTCTTTGTGTATCCTGGTGAGCTTTGAGCAGCAGGTTCACCAGTCGTGGAATTGCACCTGCCTCTCTCAGTGATGCCTGATTAGCTGGGCACAGTGCGAGATTCCGGATGAGTCCAACTGTGGCCTGGACACAGAAGAGAGATCAAGACTTGTTTCTGAAGGTTATACATGTAGCAAATCCAAATGGTACATCCTGTTACTGTTTGAGCATTCACTCATCTGCACTGAAGTTTGCTGACCAGAGTGTGGTGCTACATATCTAAGGAAACCACAAGGATGAGAGAAAAAGTTTTCTGCTGCTGCTCATTGATAAAGTTGGGCTGAGGTTAAGCATCCTGACATCAGTGACAGCTCAGTTCTGTTTTGCTACCACTATTAACGCTCTGTAGTTTTCAAGCACTACATGCAGGCTTGCTGATATTTCAGAGGGAGTATTTCCTCCTTCAAAAGTAGATACATGTTATATTTATATGAACGTTCAAAGTTCCCAGTCCACCACACTACTATTAGGTCCAATCATCCCCAGGACCATAGCAATCTTTGCAAACCATATATATATATATATATATATATATATATATATATATATATATATATATGTGTGTGTGTGTGTGTGTGTGTGTGTGTGTGTGTGTCAATTTTTGTGTGGTGGAACTTCAGGTTCAGCCAATATGATGCCAAAAAGTGCACTGCTGGAGTTGTCACTTGAGGGTCATCCCAAAATCTAGTCAATTTTCACAGACACCCATTGTTAGCTATTGTAAAACTGCGGTCAACAATGTAGCAGCAGTTAGATTAAGGCAGATATGTGGACATCCGTTAACAGTGATGTCTACCTGTTACCTGCCCATTTATACTTGCCTGTCTCTAGTCCATTCTCTCACCCTTTAATGAAGCCACTGTGGAGTTGTCAGAGGAAAAAAGCATATCAGGTATCAAGTATTATGACAAATGGTAGAGCAGATGCTGGAGTAGGCAAAGCAGTCAACAGTCCTACTGACACAGGAACTGGGTGAGCACTTCATCAGGCTCCTAAGAGAAAAGTTTCAAAACCTGCAAAGCACGATCATCATGCTGCTGGCCACCTCGCTGGATCCTCGCTTTAAACAAATTGGTTTCTTTAGCCCCAGAATGGCCAGTGAGGCTGTCAAAGGACTAACATCTGAATGTACTACTGTTTTGATGTCCCGGTCAACTCCAGCAGCAGCGTCAGCATCAACATTATTACAGGATGCCGTAGCTGACAGACCTGGTAATTATTTTTACTTTGTTTTGCAGCCAGTCTAGATTACTTATGTGCCTTACACAATCTGTTTATGCTTCTCAGGAAACAAACTTTGGTTATTTAGATGCCACAGTAAAGGAGACCCAGAGAAACCACATCATTGCTGATACCACAGTGGAAGTCCAAAGATAGTTGGCAGAAGCAAACATTCCCAGAATGGAGGACCCACTTCAGTTTGGAAGGGGCAACATAAGATTTATGCCAACTTGTACAAACTTGCTGTGGAGTTCTTATGCCTCATCTGTACTCCTCTGAAAGAAACCCCAGGACAGTTGAACACATTTTGTTCCTGAATAAAAACCGTTTAAAAACAGTTGTTCCCCTGTCATTATTAATTATTTAAATGTTGACAAAATTATTTATTGATAAACATTTGACAGTTAATATTAGGTTCAATTGTATTGTCATGGTATATAGCCTTATTACACCAAACAAAATAGAAATTTTGTTTATATGAATGAATACATGCATTTAAGATAAGTTGATTTCTTTTACTTGGCAGTCTAAAATTTTGCAACATATTTACCTTCATATTTTATCATAGTAGGCAGTAGCTGAAATTTGGAGAATCACAGCATTTTGAATTCGGTCAGTTAGAGCTCTCCACTGCTTATTGGGCAGTACTCAGGATCAGAGAATGCACTTTTTACACAGGGAGCCGATCTAGACTTCCAGTATCCAGACACAGATCACATACCTCACTTCCTAAAAATAAGCCTGAATTGAGTTGGCAATGCTGTCTGACTGAGCATCAGAAGTGCAACCAGCACTTCTTTGCTTGTGTGTATGTGTGTGTTTCTCTGTGTACCGAATAATGTGTGTACCACTATTATTTGGGTATTAAAGCTGTGACATCCAAAAGCCCCACTGCTGCACTGTGAGTGTGCTTGCTACCAGAAATACTCACTATCACGTGAAATGTGGATTGATTGTAGAAAACAGTCCAAATAGTGCTGTGAACAGTTATGCAATATATTACCTTGTTTATTTATTTGTATTCTTATATCCAACTGTTTTATGGAATTCCTGAAAATATTGATCTTTGAGTGTGTGTTCAGGTGCAGTGGTGATTTGAGATCAATTCTAATATCAGCATTCCCACTGGTGGCATAGATGAAAATCTAATAGTAAAATATACTTCACTGTTACTGTTCACTGTTACAACTTACTGTTTTTATCACGTATTAGGACTCCACACTGATTTTCAATTGGTTACAATTTTTTTTTGTTTTCACTTTTTGACTGGCACCTTCTTTAGATACACCTAAAAATGCTCAGTCTGCTGTTGCAGCATTTATAATCAGTGGGCATTTGTGTTGTGTTGCAGTAGAAAGCAATTTTGCAATCCAGTGTGACCTCTTACCAGTGATGGGAATAACGGCGTTAATAACGGCGTTACTTTCTTCAATAACGAGTAATCGAACTAATTACTATTTCTATTGTTACAACGCCGTTACCATTACCAAGAAGAAAATGTGGTGCGGTCGCATTACTATTTTTCAACAAACAGAAGCCGTCTTCCGCTTACCGCATCTTATATCAGTTGTATGGAAGTAGCTGTTTATGTAAGTAATCTGGACACTACAGCTTTAAGCAGCTGCGCGCGCTCGCGTGGACGGCAATCACAGACGATCACTTTCTGGCACAACACCTGGAGCTAAGGGGGCAAAACGATCGCACGAGTGCTGCTGTTTAACTGAGGAAGAATAAAGTAGTCGTGGTAAGCCAATCACACGACCACTTTAAGATGACAAAGCAACAAGGTGCCAGTTTTTAAATTGTGTTGATAGGCCACGTAAAACCAGAGTCATGATAAACAATATATACGCGACATTTTTTCAGCGAGACCTCTCTGCTTATGAGCAAAACAAAACAAAAACAAAACAAAAACCAGCCCGTTTGTGTTGGTGGAAAAATGCAACATGCCGACCAATCAAAAAATGATACGGCAACATGACATTTGGTTGTTTAAGAAGAGGGGGAAGTTTTTGGAGTGTGTTGTCTTGTGTAGTTAGTGTGTGTTGTGTGTCAGAACAATGAGGCGACTGCTGAATGAAAACAGGAGTGATGCTGTCAGGCCCGCAGGTATCAGGCTGTGATGTTCTCGTTTATAGTAGACAGAAATTATTTTTTTGGAGAGGAACAAATAATTTGTGTGGCATCTTATTGAATGCAGAACAGCTGATTGTTATCTAAATAGTTTGAAATGGTTATTTAAAAAATCAAGGTAAAAGGTAAATGGCTGCAAATAACTTTGTTGTTTGCAAAACTTGTGCATATGATATTAAAATCAACAATTTATATTTGCATTTAAAGTTATAAATATGATTCAATAAACATGTTTGTGGCTGTTACAGTAAAAAAAATATTTTTTTGTACTCGGATTTTATGTTTTTTTGTCTGATTTTAGATCAATTGTGTTAATACAGTCTGTCAAAATGAAAACACAACTGTAAATTCAGACACGTGAGGTTGTGCTGAAAAGGATGATGCCAAACAAGGCAAAGTAAATAGTTTTTAAAGGTGAAATGCAGAGGGAAAATCAAAAGTAGTTAAAAATGGCCAATTATACCCTGGACCCCATGGTTAAACTTTTTTTTTTAAAGTAATACAATAGTTACTTTTCAAGTAATTAATTACTTTTAGAATCTTGTAACTCAGTTACTTTTGTGAAGAAGTAACTAGTAACTATAATTAATTACTTTTTCAAAGTAACTTGCGCAGCACTGCCTCTTACATACAAGTGGAACTCAATGTCAGATTGAGAAAGGTAAAGGGATCATATAAAACATGAGAAAATCTGGAATGGTATGAAAAACTATCAGAGGATGCAGGAATGGTGCTCTAGATGGGGACACGGTGTGAGCAAATCTGTTGATGTTTTTGTTTTTTTAACAGATTTGATAACATTGTCACTGCCAGTAATGCCTGGCCTAGTGGCACTTCCCCCAACTATCTGAGATACACAAACCGTCCTCATTTCCCCCACGATGCACAGAAGCATCCTCACTCCCTGACAGCTTCCAGGACCTCGAGACTCCTCCAATATGTTGTGTTATGGTGGACCATAACATCTTATTATTAAGACTTAAGCACACTGTGGGTATGAGAGGCACTGCCCTTGACTTGTTTAAATCATACCTCTCTGACAGGTCCTTTTCGGTTAACTTGGGCACCTTCTTCTCTTCCTCTGTTGCGGTGTACCTCAAGGATCAGTTTTAGGCCCTATTCTTTTCTCATTGTATTTGCTCCCTCTAGGCGCAATCTTTGAAAAATACAATATTGCCTTTCACTGTTACGCAGATGACATACAGATCTATTTTGAACTTACTAATGAGCTTGCTGTGTCTCTGCATTACTTTCGAGAATGCATGCGTGAGGTCAAAGAATGGTTCCTGAGTAATTCCCTTGTCTTAAACGATAAGAAGACTGAGATTGTGGTGTTCGACAGTAAAATCCCTCGTGTCCAACTTCGTGCTGCTTTGGGTCCCTTTGCTAGCTCTTCCTGTGACTATGTCAGTAACTTAGGTGTATTGCTGGATAGCTTGCTCAAACTCGATAAGCAAGTCAGAGAAATGACAAGGCATGCAAGGGTTGCCACCCTTGGCTAAAAAAAACAAAACTATCAGACAATCAGAGACGACTTATGGACCTCAGGTTCAATCCAAAGGCATACAGTAAAAGAAGATCTACACTTGTAAGATTTGTATTTTTGACTTTTAATCAACTTTAAAGTTAACAACCATTAAAGGAAGCTCAAACAGGACTCCTGTTTGAATGGAAGTCATTGGCGAAGGCTGGGGAGCTTATCCAGGAGATGGCCCCTGACGCCTGAGAAACAGCATATGACTGCATTTAAGAAAGGGAGTATTTCTAAAAATAGAATCTCCTGGTATAAAATTGTTTGGGGAAAAAGACAGGAAGAAGATGATGAAGGTTTTGTGAGAAGAACATGATTATGTGCCTACAGAGACACATGCAGGTAGCAACATCAGACTTGTGGAGAGGATTCCCTGCCAGAGGAAGTTGTGGAATGTAAGGACTATAGTCAGGGGTGCACATAAGTGGTCTGCAGGTGCTTCACATGTCTTAAAACATAATTGCCAATAATCATAGTTTGTTCCTCAGTAGGTATGGAAAAATAATTACAGATGTCAATTGGATGGTAGTTTGCTGGGGGCTTTCTCTGCACCCTTACTCAACCATCCTGTTTTCCTAGCTGCTCAGGAATCCTGGGATAACTGTACAGGATCAACAGGACCCCAAGACCATACATCAGGAATTCAATGGGGATGTGGCAAACAACATTAGAGACTAACTGAAGGCCAACAGCACAAATTACTATCAAATGCGGGATTTACCAAGAAGATGCTCTGTCCCCGCTGCTGTTATAGGTCTGAACCCCCACAGCCAAATTAACAACTTGGCTACTGGAGCAATTGTCAGCCACCTCCTCTACATCAAGCTGTATGCCATGAGTGAATCACATCGATTCACTGGTCCATACCACTGGGATCTACAGCAATGACATCAGAATGTCCTTCGGACTGCAGAAGTACAGTTGCATGGTAACTAGGAGAGGGAAAATAGTGGCATCAGTTTAGCTCACTGCATTGACCACATTCCATATGGCTGAGAACCATATAATTATGATATAATTATTAATTAATAAATTCATTTTCTTTTGGATGTGATATTTAAACAACTATTTTTATTGTTCCAGAATTTTCTTATTGGTATCTGCTTCAACAGTAACTTACATTTATTTTTATATCAAGAAAAGTACTTAGCTTAGAAATGGGCTTAGAAATGTCAGTGTGTTTAGCCTGTCAAGGGGATTAATAAAACTAAGAAATAAAGAAACAAAACAAAAAACAAAAAAAATAGATGGCCAAATTTAATGTAATTTGGTAGAGAAGTGGGGCATGGATCAACAAAGCAGTGTAGTTTGGTGTAGGTCTGGTCTTTGTACCAAGAAAAAAACAACTGACATAGGACACGGGTCTTTAAACTCTATGGGTGTTTGAAATGATTTATTTATATATAGAACAAAAAACCTTAAAGATTCTGCAATGAGAATATAAACAGAGTCACAATAGAGCTTTTTTAAACACAAATAGTCACCTTGTGATGAAATGTGTGTGTTTCAGTTTAATGGTAAATGGACTGATTCTTATATAAAGCGCTTTTCTACTCTCCTGGAGTACTCTATACAACATGCCACATCCACATTCACACAAGCACTGTCTTCTATGCTTTTAAGTGCTTTCTAACTACCATTCATACACATTCATATTCAAATGGATGCATCAGAGAGCAACTGGGGGTTAGTATCTTGCCCATAGATTCATTTATTTATTTATTTAGGACAGTGCATGTTAATGAACATAAATGTAAAAAAAAAAAATTACATGAATGTAAACATACCAGATTATAGCCAAGGGCTAATTTCCATCTGTTGTCCTTAAGCATAAAAATAGACATAATAATTCATAAAAATTCATCATTCATTCATAATAAAAACTCCATCACCAAACTTACACATACACACCATTCTGTTCCCAAATAAAACATTAAAACTATACAACTTATACAAGATATTTGGCAGGATATCCTTGGGGATATCTAGGGGTAGCCGGGGATCGAACTACCAACCTTCCAATCAGTAGATGACCTGCTCTACCTGTGGAGTGAAACAATTATGTGAAAAACAATAAGTACAATGTAAGCTCAAAACAGCAGGGAAGTCTAGATTGGAATAATAGTAGTCTTACATAGTACAACACAGCAATGTCTAATGCATGTTGCTATGCTGTGTATACTATTGCTGTTCAGACAAAAAGAAGCAACATGAAGAGGTTGCATTACTGAACTGTGTTATATTCAGGATTCTAAAAGAAGGTGAAGATCTTCCTGCTAAATACAGTGCATGTATATACTTATAATAACTAAACTGAACTGAACAGGTAGTTTTACCAATGTTACCAGTTTACTGAATGATTACTGCAATTATTATGCAGGCAAAAGGCCTCTGCAAATACCAAGTCAATACCAAGTCAAGAACACATATCAATATGTTGTTCTTGTGCACCTCTGTTCACTGATGAATCACCTTGCAGGCTTTTAAATTGTCTTTCTTTTCAATTTTTACTTCAGCAAATAGGACCCTGGTACAATGAGTGCTCTCTCTCCCACTTTTTAAGAATCAATCCTTCCCTTTGTCTTTTCCTCACTAAGAAACAAAGCAAACAGCCTTCTTGCTCGAGCTTTTAGTGTCTCTCTTTCTCTTATCCATCTGTCTGTCTTCCCAGGGACATTATGCACCACTAGGAGTTGTCACAGATGAACTATTTTAGGGAAGTGGGTAATGGGAGGTGTATGTCATGATGTGTGTGTTTGCTTGTGGTGTAGCTACAAAGGTGGTGGTAGTACTATTACCTTATGTCTATCAAAAACTCAACCTGACACTATGTAAAGAGGGGTGTCATTTACATCCTTAACCTTTTTTCTTACCACTCCTGTGCTCCTTCTCTGTTCTTTACCTCTCGCATCTTTTCTTTGCTTTAATCTCTCCCATCAGCTCTCTTTTCTTCTCTTTTATTTTGGCTTAAAATATCTATCTATATCTATATAAAGTGTACACTTACAAACCTGTCAAACCTGCATTTGGTAAATGGCCTGCATTTGTATAGCGCTTTTCTAGTCCCTAAGGACCCCAAAGCACTTTACACTACATTCAGTCATCCACCCATTCACACACACATTCACACACTGGTGATGGCAGCTACGTTGTAGCCACAGCTGCCCTGGGGCACACTGACAGAGGCTAGGCTGCCGGACAGTGGCGCCACCGGGCCCTCTGACCATTTGAAACGTTGGCTACCATAGCAGTACAGTATTACAGTCCATTTTTATGGACTACCAAATTTTCATTCCTATTTCTTATCTAAAGATTGCTACATGTTTCAAAAATGATCAAACCAAAATTTCTAGACAGTGAAGACAGTGAATCTCAGTGAACTGAACTTTGGAAATACCTACTCGGGTAACAGAGTTTTTAAATTTCAGCACCCCTAAGTTGTTATCAAAATGTAAAAGTTATTATTAAAAATCAATAATTCTCCCTCCAAACCACAAAGTGGGAGTGAAATCTTTCCATCAATCCAGATCAAAACTTCTAGACACAAATGTTTAAGTACTTTCAAAATGACTTAGAACCCCAACTTACAACTCATACAATACAAAAATCTCCACAGAATACACGATACAGGACAAAGGATGCTCCTAATGGGTCTTGCAGACACAAAAATATGCACCCACTGCACGGGCAATTCCATTGAGAACGATATGCATGTTATGTGGTCTTGTATGCCTGTCCATATTACATTCTATGACAAATACTTTCTCTCTCTCACACACACACACACACACACACACACACACACACACACACACACACACACACACACACACACACACACACCAAAATTGTATATCTGCTTGTGTAGCGCTCTATAATTTGTCTTTTTGGTGCTGTATATCATTTGAGTGCACTTTATTACAAGGCAGCAGATGGAGACCCAGCATGTCTGTTTACTTCACCCTCGACTTTCCCCCCACCTCCATTCTTTTCTCTCTCTTTTTCCTATTTCTCACTTTCTTCTTATTTTTTGCCAATCTGGCCTTTACCCCATCTGCTATCCACTACACAATAATATAAATAATAAAATACAGTAAATAAATAAAAGTGTACACTACAAAGAATTCAGACCATAATTCTGCTTGCTGGACAGGACAGGTTAAAAAATAATAACAAATAAAAACATTTTATTTTTCAACTCACTTTTGTCTTCCTTCTGCTTCTCTCATTCCAGAGGTGCAGCACCAGTCTACAGGCATCCAGATCTGATCACAAGCTGTTTATAAAGTGGGGTCATGATCAGAGATGGGCAGTAACGCGTTACAGTAACGCGTAATCTGATTACTTTTTTCAAGTAACGAGTAAAGTAAGGGTTTACTATGGCAAAAAAAAATTTGTATGATGGATTATGCAGAAAAAATAGAATTGGTCTGAAAGATCTATCGCTTTATCACCTATTCAGGTTGTAAATCATGTTTTTAAAAAGTAACTAAGTAACTAAGTAATTAATTACTTTTGAAAATAACTAATCAGTAAAGTAACAGGATTACTTTTGGGGGGAAGTAATCAGTAATTAGTTACTGATTACTTTTTTCAAGTAACTTGACCAACACTAGTCATGATAGAAGTCCCACTCTGAGTGACAGTCTCTGATATAGCTGTTTTGTCAGAGTCTCAGTCATTGTATTCTCATCAGTTGCTGCAGGCCTGGAGTATCTGCCCAGGTTGCAGGTGACGACAATTCAGACATAGCAGAGTCCTTTGCTGTGTTGTGATGGACCTTGAAGAGACGCCCTCTTCTGGGACAACTGCTGCCATCAACCATGACCTCCTTTTATATACTTACATATATATTTAATTTCTTTTTTAGATTTTTTACTTTTAGATTTAGATTAATTTATTTATATTGTATTACTCAGATGGCAAATCAATGCACAAAATCACATTCTGATGTGCACTAACTGGTGTGTGTTATAAATGAGAATAAAGTAGCTATTCTATTCGCTTGTGCTGAGCTAACACTTGTGGTTGAGCAGGGAGTAGTCCTATTGCTCAATAAGGCCGTGGATATGTCTCTGCATTTAGTCAGGCCATTGTGTCTCATGAAATGATGAATGATTTCAACTCCTACTGACCTTGGCGCTACTTAGGACATGTCCATCACATTCGGACGGCTCTGATTTCACTTGAACAAAACAAAAGCACTCACTTCCACTGGTACTTGTAGAATGAGCACTCGGTAGCTTTCTTATGATGCTGCTTTGTTGAACGTGTATCCAGCATGGGTTATAACAGCACAACAATGGGTGTGGCAGCTAAGAGAAGAACTGCACATAGATAGCCCTGCCGCAAAGCATGTCATGGTGGCGTAAAGCCGCAACGCCCACCCGCTCGACACAGGCAACCCAGTATATGACATCTCCCCCCCTTTTCATGTTATTTCCAATAACAAACCCCAAATAGAACAGCAACGACACAATGATAACATGTGACACTATAATAGCCTCTGGTCGGTTCTCTTAAGGACCCGAGCACAATTGGCTTACTGTCGGCCTGAAGGGCAGTGTCCACAAAACAGGACTTATTAAACATGGTAAACCTTTAAGGTAATTAACTCAACCAGGTAGCAGCAGTATTGGTTGCAGCTCAAAACACAAGTGCAAAACAGCAACAATACAGCATTCCCACTCCCCGGTCCTTCCTTCTCTCCCATTACCCCAGTGTCTACAGATCCAGCCTGTTGACTGGCTTGCGTACCCGGCCGCACCTCCTGCGTAACTGATCCGGTACGTCGCCGTGAGTGGGTGCAAGCGTTGGGGCCAGACTAGGGGCCAAAGGTGGGGTCTCTGGAGTGGACACACCAGCGCACTGAGAAGGCAGCTCCTCAGTGTCCACAGTGGGTGTTGGAAGGGGCTGTGGCATAGCCCGTGGAGATGGTTCGAGGCGAAGATGGCGGCGGTTCCATCGCAGCACCGCACCTTGGGGTGTGGCAACGAGATAGGATGTCGGAGAGATGCTCTCCTAGGAGATGATGGCCGGCATTGCCCAAGCCTTCTCCTGGTCCAGCTTAGTTAGGACAGCATCCCCTGGATGGAGTGGAGGTAGGGGCTTAGTACCATGGCGGCGGTCGTAGTAGAACGGCTGCTTGGCCTTCTGACTAGCATCCCTTCGTTTAACCTCTCTTTTGTTGGGCCATTTAGGTTGAAGATTCTTCTCCAAGGTAGGCAGGGTTGTCCTGATCTTCCTCCCCATAATAAGTTCCGCTGGGCTGAAGCCTGTAGTGGTATAGGGAGTAGACCTAAAGCACATTAGTACTATCAGTGGGTCATTGTGCCAGAGGATTTTCTTTGCAGTCTGTACTGCCCTCTCCGCGTGACCATTTCCCTGTGGGTGGTGGGGACTAGACATTCTGTGGGCAAAATCCATCTCTCTCGCGAAGGCCTGGAACTCAGAGCTGGAGAACTGAGGGCCATTGTCACTCACCACCTCGTCAGGGATCCCAAACCTAGCAAAGGTCGACTTCAGTTTCTGAACAACTTGGCCACTGGTAGGTGCAGTATTTCCAGAAAACGTGAGTAGTAGTCCGACACAACAAGGTAATTATTCCGCTTGTGTTCACAGAGATCCAGGGCTATCCTTTGCCATGGACGATCCGGCAAAGGTGTGGAGATGAGCGGCTCCCTTGTCTGTGTTGGCCTCTGTGCCAGACATGTGTGGCACTGCAGCACTGCATTCTTTAGCTCAGTGGAGAGCCCCGGCCACCACACAGATGAATTAGCCCTATCCCTGCACTTGGCGAGGCCTTGGTGCCCTTCATGTAGTTTGTGTAGAATGGCTGTTCTCTGCGACTTTGGAATGACGATTCTGCAGCCTCGTATAACCAGGCCGTCAGCCTCTAATAGCTCGTTTTTCACTTTCATGTATGCTTTAATGTTCAATGGCACACTAGCTCCGTATGCAGGCCAACCCCTGCGTATGTACGTAATGACAGTCTGTAGTTCAACATCCGTTGCAGTGGCTGCTTTAATGCTTTCCATTCGGCTTGGGGACGCTGGAATGCCCTGTAACACGGTGGCTATGTAGCAGTCCACTTCACTGTGAGTGCTAGTGTCATCCTCAGCCCGAGTCTGTGGACTCCGTGACAACGTATCGGCGATGACAAGCGTTTTGCCAGGGACATAGATGGCCTCCGGCTTGTACCTCATGAGCCTCATCAGGAGGCGTTGACACCTCAATGGAACATTGTCAAGGTCCCGGCTATTGACCAGGGGCACCAAAGGTCTATGGTCGGTCTCAAGCCTGAAGCGATCTAAGCCACATAGATACTTATCAAACTTCTCACAGGCCCAAACACTTGCCAAACACTCCTTTTCGATTTGTGCGTAGCGTGTTTCAGCCTCCGTGAGGCGTCTAGAGCAGTAGGCAACAGGTTTCCACTCTGCACCATGAAGCTGAAGCAGCACAGCCCCAAGCCCGTAGCTACTGGCATCGGCAGATACGGCTGTGAGTCTGTTGACGTCATAGAAGGCAAGAACAGGTGCTGATGTAAGCGCTCTCTTTATGTTCTCGAAGGCTGCCTGCTGTGGGTGATCCCAGGTCCAACTGTTTTTGCTTTTAAGCAACTCGTACAGTGGCTGGCATACTGTGGCAAGAGCAGGAATATATCTGCCCAGGTAATTAACCATTCCTAGGATCCGTTTAAGCTCTTGCACATTTTCTGGTGACGGCAGCTGAAGAATGGCGTTCACTTTCTTAGGGTCTGGCCTGACCCCAGAATAGTCGATCAGGTGCCCTAGGAAGCAAAGCTGGCTCTGTCTGAAGGAGCACTTCTCTCCTTGAGAGCTTCAATCCGGCTAACTCAATGCGCTGCAGCACCTTCTCAAGTCGGGTGTCGTGTTGTTCCATGGTGGCCCCATAGACCAGGATGTCATCCATAAAGACCTCCACACCTTCTAGCCCCTCTAAGGTCTCCAACATCTTTCGCTGAAAGATCTCTGGTGCACTTGTTATCCCAAAGGGCAGCCTATTTGGCAATACCTGCCAAATGGCGTGATGAATGTCGTTAGTTTGCAACTCTCGTGATGCAATGGGAGCTGCCAAAATCCACTGGCTGCATCCAGCGAGGAGAAGACCGTTGCCCCACTCAACCTGGACATGGTTGCCTCAGGGGTAGGCAAGATATAGCGCTCTCTTTTGACAGACTTATTCAGTTTTGTCAGATCGACGCAGATCCTGGCCCTTGCTGTGTTCTTCTTCAAGACAGGCACCATTGGGGCACACCATTCGGTAGGTTGGGTCACCCTCTCAATGACACCATGGTTCTCCATTCTTTGTAGTTCCTCCTTCACTTTCTGCAGCATGGGGAAAGGCACACGGCGTGCCGTATACACTGCGTATGGCACAGCATCGTCCCTTAACTGAATTTTGACTGGCTCAGTTTTTAGTGTTCCGTGTTCACCGTAAAGTGGTTGGTTCCTGGTGGGTGTGATCGTTGCTTCATCAATTCTTCTCACCAGGTTCATCTGCACTGACAAGGAGCGGCTGAGAAGGTTGCTAACTCTGCGTCCACGAACCACATACACCTTGGATAGGTAGTCTTTGCCTTCATAACTTATTGTGGCCTTTAAGTAGGTCACGAGCAGTTGTCCAAGCATTTCACTACATATCGTACTGTGTATGACTGTGTACGTGACAAATAAAATTTGAATTTGAAGTAGCCGAGACATAACAGCTCTCCTCCTGTACTGAGCCTCCCGCATCTCCCTGCAAGCTGACCTGCGCTGCGACCTCCTCTGACTGTCTGACAATCTGGGTCGTTTGCGCCAACGTGAGGTCCTTCATCAGCTGTAGCCTGCGGGAGAGGTCCTTGTCTTGTATCCCGACCACAATACGATCGCGGATATTTTCCTCTTTACATGCACCAAACTCACAGTGCTCTGAGAGGTCATACAGGGCTCGGATAAAACTCTCCGCCGTTTCACCTGGCCGCTGGACACGCTGGTGAAAACATGCTCTCTCATGTATAATGTTCCTCTGCGGGAAAAAATACTCGTCGAACTTCCTCATTACGACAGCGAAGTCGTCACGTCTTTCATCGGCGGCGAAGGTGAGTGACTTGTAAATGTTCTCTGCTTCATTTCCCATCACATAGATTAGGCAGCTCACCTGTACTTGTCCTTCGTCTTTGTGGAGTTTCGTTGCGATCCTGTAGCGCTCGAAACGCTGTTTCCAGTCGGGCCATTCCGTCGGCTTATCGAAAGGGAAGCTTGACGGGGGATTAAACTTAGCCATTCTGTTGTTTTCTCCCTTATGGCGTTATTCCGGCGATGGTCCGGGTCACTTCTGACATCATGTAGAATGAGCACTCGGTAGCTTTCTTATGATGCTGCTTTATTGAAGGTGTATCCAGCATGGGTTATAACAGCACAACAATGGGTGTGGCAGCTAAGAGAAGAACTGCACATAGACAGCCCTGCCGCAAAGCATGTCATGGTGACGTAAAGCCGCAACGCCCACCCGCTCGACTCAGGCAACCCAGTATATGACAGTACTTTGCTTATGTGTTAAGTCTATGCTGTTTTGGGGAGTTTCATGAAAGACTGCAGTTCCGTGTTGGCTCTGTTGCCATTCTGATTTGCTGGTGGACACAGGAATCTACCACTAGCAACATAGCATGCCACATCACTGTGTGTTCCAGTCTCTGTGAAAGTGTTAGCTACGGGCTATGTGACAGGGTGTCTGCAATGATAAGAGTATTTCCCAGGACATGCTCCAATACTGGACTGAATCCCAGGAGCCTCATGAGAAGATGTTGGTACCATAGTGGCACATTGTCCAAGCTGTGTTTGTTAACGAGAGGTACCAGTGACTCGTAGTCTGTTACACATTTTAAACTGAGCCGGGCCACTAAACTGTCAGACTCTTTGCACACCCACACACCCACCAAACTGAACGTACTGAACGTAGCATGTTCTGCTCATTACTCAGATTTCAGGAGCTGGTCTGCAACCTATTGCTATTCACCTGTTTCCTGCTGCTGATGCGAACCCACAGGCTACGGGAAATCTAAAAGGAGTTGGAGAACTCACCTAGCTGGGGTTTTTTGTTACAATGTGCGCTAGCTTTGGGTTGCTCGTCCTGCTCTTTCCCTAATGATGCCACTAAGCTGTCCAATGCAATCAGGGGGAAAGCGCTGGCGTGGGCTGAGGTTTTTTCATTTATCATTCCATTTCTACCTTCCCATATGAATGAGCTGAGAAAGAAATTTGCTCACCTATATCTGAGGGCAGTTTAGCTAAAAGATTGTTTGATCTATGCCAGGGCATCCGCAGCATAGCTGAGTTCTTAGTTAAGTTTCAAACTGTGGCCGCCACAGCGAGCTGGCCAGATAATGCATTACAAGGAGTATTTCTCCAGGGTTTAAATGATCAGATGAAGGGCCAACTAGCTTTCTACAACAACATTCTTACCCACATTGTCCATTATTCCCTCCAGACTTCATTTATGTATCAATCCTGCTCCATCTTCTTGCATAATGACTTGGAAAAGTAATTTCCTCTGCTTGCCTTTGGGTCTCACAGGTTGAACTTTTCCAGAAGCAATTAAAAGCACAGTGAACTTGTTAACATATACTGATGTACTGATGCTTCAGCTTCTTCCACAAAGGTCCACTGGCCAAAATGTAAAATATGATGGTTTTACCATTACCAGCTGGGACCTGCTCTACCTCCTGTAGCTTAGGAGCAAGCATTTGGCAACAATGGGAAGCAATTTCTGGAAGAACTAGACTCTGGAATGAGGTTAAGGGGAGGGAAACAGTGAAAAAAAAAAACACTGGGGAAGAGAGCCAGAGATGAAAGTTAACTAATGATGAAATGCAGAGTGATGTATAAACTGAGAGTGAAAAGAGGTGAAGAAGAAACGCTCCAGCATCATGGAAAGCCCCCAGCAGCCTAGGCCTATTGCAGCTAATTAATGCATGGCTCAGGGTCACGTGATCCAATCCTTACTATAAGCTTTATCAAACAGGAAAGTTTTAAGCCTAATCTTAAAAGTAGAGGGGGTGACTCCTGAATACAAACTGGGAATATGTTCTGTAAAAGACTATGTTGAAAGCTAAAAGCTGTGCTTGCCATTCTACTTCTTTATACCAGAGGAAACCACAAGCAAGCATGGGCCAAAGCATGTTTGGCCCATATCCAGGAGTAAAGGTAGTTTTTTGTGTTGGGATAAAGGTCATTACTAGGGGTGGAGAAGGACCCTGTGTAAACCTCTCATAAAGATATGTAGTGCAGCTCTCCAGAGGACAATGGTGCAAGGGACTGTTGATACAAAAAGACACGGCACATATAAATCCAAAAAGGAAGGAAGCTGTTGCATTTTCTGCTATGCTGAGGAGACACTGCAATACCCTTGGCTTACCTGCCTCAGGCTGGCTTCCGTTTTAATACAGTGGGGCAAAAAAGTATTTAGTCAGCCACCGATTGTGCAAGTTCCCCCACCTAAGATGATGACAGAGGTCAGTAATTTGCACCAGAGGTACACTTCAACTGTGAGAGACAGAATGTGAAAAAAAATCCATGAATTCACATGGTAGGATTTGTAAAGAATTTATTCGTAAATTAGGGTGGAAAATAAGTATTTGGTCACCTCAAACAAGGAAAATCTCTGGCTCTCACAGACCTGTAACGTCTTCTGTAAGAAGCTTTTCTGTCCCCCACTCGTTACCTGTATGAATGGCACCTGTTTGAACTCATCATCTGTATAAAAGACACCTGCCCACAGCCTCAAACAGTCAGACTCCAAACTCCGCCATGGCCAAGACCAAAGAGCTTTCGAAGGACACCAGGAAAAGTATTGTAGACCTGCACCAGACTGGGAAGAGTGAATCTACAATAGGCAAGCAGCTTGGTGTGAAAAAATCAACTGTGGGAGCAATCATCAGAAAATGGAAGACATACAAGACCACTGATAATCTCCCTCGATCTGGGGCTCCACGCAAGATCTCCTCCCGTGGGGTCAAAATGATCATGAGAACGGTGAGCAAAGATCCCAGAACCACACGGGGGGACCTGGTGAATGACCTGCAGAGAGCTGGGACCAAAGTAACAGAGGTCACCATCAGTAACACACTACAACGGCAGGGAATCAAATCCCGCAGTGCCAGACGTGTTCCGCTGCTGAAGCCAGTGCATGTCCAGGCCCGTCTGAAGTTTGCCAGAGAGCACATGGATGATACAGCAGAGGATTGGGAGACTGTCATGTGGTCAGATGAAACCAAAGTAGAACTTTTGGTATAAACTCAACTCGTCGTGTTTGGAGGAAGAAGAATACTGAGTTGCATCCCAAGAACACCATACCTACTGTGAAGCATGGGGGTGGAAACATCATGCTATGGGGCTGTTTTTCTGCCAAGGGGACAGGACGACTGATCCGTGTTAAGGACAGAATGAATGGGGCCATGTATCGTGAGATTTTGAGCCAAAACCTCCTTCCATCAGTGAGAACTTTGAAGATGAAACGAGGCTGGGTCTTCCAACATGACAATGATCCAAAACACACCGCCCGGGCAACAAAGGAGTGGCTCCGTAAGAAGCATTTGAAAGTCCTGGAGTGGCCTAGCCAGTCTCCAGACCTCAACCCCATAGAAAATCTGTGGCGGGAGTTGAAAGTCCGTGTTGCTCGGCGACAGCCCCAAAACATCACTGCTCTCGAGAAGATCTGCATGGAGGAATGGGCCAAAATACCAGCTACTGTGTGTGCAAACCTGGTAAAGACCTATAGTAAACGTTTGACCTCTGTTATTGCCAACAAAGGTTATGTTACAAAGTATTGAGTTGTATTTTTGTTATTGACCAAATACTTATTTTCCACCCTGATTTACGAATAAATTCTTTACAAATCCTACCATGTGGATTCATGGATTTTTTTTTCACATTCTGTCTCTCACAGTTGAAGTGTACCTCTGGTGCAAATTACTGACCTCTGTCATCATTTTAGGTGGGGGAACTTGCACAATCGGTGGCTGACTAAATACTTTTTTGCCCCACTGTATGTTGAACATCATGAATGCGTTCAACATATGCAGTAACATGAAGTTTTATGAATGGAAAGCTGGACCAATGAAGGGTTGGTTAAGTATCAAAGGTGCTTTTCTCTTTTCCTTTCTGTTCCCGTCCTTTTCTTTCCTTTCTTCCAATTCTTTTGACCCACAGAGGCTAATTTAGTTACCAGCTCCAATGCATGTTATCTCTAATAGTATACATCACTGTCTGTCCTTACCTTTACTACAGGCCAGTAGTGGGGCTGGCCCAGTAGTTTAACAATAGCTGGGACACCATAGTGCAGACGCACGGCATTCTGGGCTAGCTCGGCATCTTGGTGGCGGGAGGTGAGATGCCGCAGGGCGCAGACCGCAGGTTCAGCAACATCCTCCTTCTCGCCAGCACGAAGCACAGCATGGATCAATGCCTCCACTCCACCATACTGAGTCACCAGCGTCTGTAGGAACACATGGGGAACAGAAATCTGGGTTTTTCACCATGAAATACAAATGTGAATCCACACATCAAAACAAAGACAAGTAAACATTAAGTTACATCGCTTTGTTAAACTGACGTTCTTTAGAATTGAAATGTGTACACAGCTGAGGTGTTCATGACCACTGTGACACAATCACACATGAACAAATAAAATCTGTTGGCCGTTTATTTAATCTGATATTTTTAATGACTTTGGTTGGCAATAAGAACTTAAGAATTTCAGGAAATATTCATAGTAGTATGTCTTCATACTACGCCAGCATGCGTAAAAATGGATTTATAAAAGCCCAGAACATCGCACCTAAGCTTGTGTATATTGTACAATATGCACAAGCTTCTGCTCATTTAGAAAATGATATTTGCCAGCAGTGTGTTTTGTGTATTTTAAAACTTGACTGCATGTCTGTGGACTGTGGGAGGAAGCCGGAGTATCCGGAGAGATCAACCCACGCAAACACAGGGAGAACATGCAAACTCCACACAGAAAGACCCTGGTCTAATGTTGGAACTCAGAACCTTCCTACTGTGAGGTAACAGTGCTAATCACCAATCATTGCGCCGCCCCACAATACGGAGAACAACTAATAAACTCTGAGCCTGTGAACAAAGACAGCAGTGTCTTTTTTAAGAAGTTGAGAAATGAAATCTGGAGCTTGTTCTGTATACTGAATTTTAAAACAAATCCTAAAAACTATTTGGAGCCAGTGTAAAGAATATAAAAAAGAAGTAATGTGAGCTTGCTACAACGTGTTAATAGTCTGGCTGCAGCACTTTCTATAGCTTGAAGGCGTGAAAGAAACGATTAGTCCAAGCCGGGCATTACCATTATTTAAATGCAATGACATAAATGCATGGATAATTTTTTCCAGGTTGGCTGATGAGACCATATGTCACAACTTAGAAATGTTCCTAACTGAAAGATGTGAGTCGTATTACACCAAGACTTCGAATGCTGAACTTAGTTGAACAAACAAAAGCAAGAGCCTGAATGTTTCTAAGATATATTTCAGGAGGAGCTACAACCATGGTCTCAATGTTGTTGGTGTTTAAAACAAGATCATTCCTAGAGAGCCAGTTGGTAACTTCTGTTAAACTTCTGTTAAACAAGAGTAGTCTTGTTTAATAAGTGAATTGAATTGGATAGGCTGTCCACACTAGTGTAGACTAGTGTGGACAGCCTATCCAATTCAATTCACTCATTTATACAGCACCAAATCACAACAGTTGCCTCAAGGTGCTTCATATTGTACGATAGACCCTACAACAACACAAAGAAAATAGAGAAAACTCTAACAATCATATAAGCCACTATTAGCAGAGTTGGAAAAGGTACAGATATTCTGTACTGAAGTAAGAATACTCAAGTAAAAGTTACAAAGTAGAGGCTCTGAAATGTACTCAAAGACATTTGGAGACATTTTTGTGCAAAGCTAACTGAACCTTGTGCTATATTAACATTAAATAAAATAAAATTAAATAATATCAGATGGGAACTGAATTCAACAAGATGTCAGCAGATGTTTCACGAGTTCTCCTGGGTGATTTCCATCCTCTATACTGACACTACGCTGTTTATGATGTCTTTTTCCCAGATGGTATAAAGTTGGTATGAAGGTAGAATTAGTCAGTGGATCTAAGGATCATCAAATTCATATGAATCTCTCCTATATTTGATGTAACCTCACTCTGACTCATGAAACCACAGCCACTGTGCACCAGTCACACGTACTTTTATTTACTTAAAGACAGTTTGTGTGTTTGCTGATGTCTGTTGAGCTGATAGAAACATTGCAAAAAAGTCACTCCCTTTATGATCACTCCTCTTTAGTTGGACTTGCTAGATGCCGAAGTACCACATTCTGGTGTTGTGGCAAAAACAAAAAAAAACACCACTTTTAACCCATGACTTTAGCACACACCATCTCTTTTTGTGTGATATCCTCTGGTGATTAATAAACAAACTGAATTGCTCTTCATCTGTTTAGTCCTAAATCGTGTTGATGTTTGGAGGCTCACAGTAACAAAATAATAACTTTCCCCAAATGTGCTAAAGCAAAAGTAACAAGCCTGTTTTGAAAATGTAAGAAGTAGAAAGTGCAGATATTTGTTTAAAAATGTAGGAAGTAAAAGTAAAAAGTAGCCAGGAAAAAACTACTCAAGTAAATTACAGATACAGTTTTCAGGTATCTGTACAGTTAAGTACAAAGTATTTGTACTTTGCTACTTCCCATCTCTGCCTATGAGCTAGCGCTTTGGCAACAGTGGGAAGGGAAAACGCTGCACATTTTTATTTATTGGTTTACACTTGTGTTACTAACCTCTTCTCAAATAACATAATTATTTTCAAAACATTTTTCTTGCTGTTTCTTACCACCCCAGTCTTTTGTTGCCCTGTCCCAACTTTTGAGAGATGTTGTTGCCATCAAATTCAAAATTAGCCAATACTTTTTAAGAAATAGTGAAATGTCCCAGTTTAAACATTTGATATGTTTTCTGTGTTGTGGTTATAATAAAAAATATGAGTTCATGCATTCTGTTTTTATTTACATTTTACACAGGATCGCACCTTTTTGTTGGAACTTGCAGCGTTCTAGAAATCCTTTACTGTTACAACACTTGTAAGTGGTGGAAAGTACTCCTGACAGAAATGGTGACATCATAGATTTTTCTTTTACTCCAGTTCAGCGTTGCGTTAGGGCTAGAGCCTGTCCAGCTTACAATCTGGACAGGCCAACATACTGGATGTGTATGTGAGTGTTTGTGTACCTTAAGACATTAAAATTGTACTTGTTTACATGTTAGTTCCATGTAGTCTTGAAAGTTGTGTGTCTGCCATCTCATCATGGTTACCTTGTTGCGTGAGTTATTGCATGTCAGGTTGGACAGAATGCCGGTGGCACAGGTTAACATGTTCACATCATCTGAGCCCAGCTGAGTGACCAGTATCTGCAGCAGACCATCTAATCCCTCCTACAGAGCAGAACCAATAGAGATAAAGAAAGGATCAATCACAGCAGAGATGTATTGGAACAAAGTTAAAGTACAAAATGTCCTGGGATAAATACATTTCTATACATTTTATGGAGCAGGATGTCTAACCAAACAAGTATCACTAGGTTTTTTTCTAGGCATCAGTTGACAGTCGTGATGTTATTAAAACTTATATAAATATAGTAATCTTCTCCTCCTTCTCATGTCATATTTAGTATATTCTGAAAATCCAAATGGATTATTTTTCTCCTAATTGTTGATCATCATGATTATTGCTCCATGAAGCAGTTGTGAAGGCAATTGTGGAACATCAAAGTACTTTTCCTGTTCCAATCCGCTGAATGAGCTAGTTTGCTAACTGATATTTTGATGGAAATTTATTACATGGTGCTTGAGGATTGTGTGTCAGTGGTGTGAATGTCATAGCTAGCAAGTTAAGAGCAACTGTTGAACTGCACTAACTGAAGTGACTTGCAAATGAAATGATACTTACATACCTTTTCTATTCTGAGCACTCAAAGTGTTGCATATCTAGAAGTTACCGTTAGGATTTTGTAAAAAATGAAAATCATCCACAAGGCCAAGATTGCACCATTTAGGGTTCTGGGTTTTAAGGGGATGTGTTGATGGGATATTTTGTCTATGCGCTTGATATTGCATGAACCAGCTTATATAAAGTCATCAGTATAACTAATGACCAGCGATCATTTGTTTTGGCTTCTTTATCTTTACATACACACGAGTGACTTCATGTCATCACTGTACCTGTTTGGTTGCTGCGTCTGACAGATTACGGAGTGTCCACAGACAGTTCTGGATCAGACGCTGGCTAGACCCTGTAAGATGCTGCCCCAAAGCCTGCATGCCTCCTGAGCACACATGTGAACATATGGTTACAGAACATGTAGCATGTTGCGCTAAGCCCACAGTATATTCAGCAGTAGTTACATACCAGCTTCGACTATAGCTGGTTTGTTGCTGGGGCAGACAGACAGCACTTTAAGGACACGGCTTGTCGTCCAAAGCAGCTTCTCATAGTTGTAGTTTCTCATGATGAAAACCAAACACTCTGGACCCCCATTGGCTAGAATAATCAGCTGACAAGAAACAGGAAGTAGGAAGTGTTGATTAGGTATTAAAGAAAATAAGTAGACCAATAGTCTCCTTTCCAGCTCCAGGGTCCTCTTCTCACCTTGCTTTCCTGGTTTCCGTAGGACAGGAGTTGCAGACAATCTGTAGTAATGGCTAAAAACTTTGGGTTGCTCTTTTTCAATAAGGGAACTATTCTCTGCAGGCCATCAGCAAGACGCACAGCCATCTTTGCTCCCTCTTGATGCAGCAGCAGGTTGTGAAGAGTGGTAATTCCGTAAAATAGGACTGATTCTACTGGTGAACTGCACAATGAAAAATGGAAAAGGATAGAGATCCCATAAAATTAATAGATTTCAAGGCACATTAGACAGTTTATGACCTTAACTGACTTCTATCAGACACAGATAACTCATTCAAAAGAAATCCCTGAGACTTGAGTTCAAGACTTTTTTTCCAGTGTCCATGACTTGATAGCAGCACCACTCCCTTCATGAAGCATCTGCTATTGGTGAATTCTGCAACAGCAAAAACGATGGTAGAATACCACTTTTGGATGAAAATGCAAAATAAGGTAGTGCCCCGAAAAACTCTGTGCGTAAAGGTGCTCAGATGTGTTAATATGGCTGCTGAGTATCAGGCCTTGTTTCTAGAAGCTTCTAGAAATTAACTGATGATGTTCTTTAGGTGCCACACTTGCATGTTCTAACTTTATAGTACATGCATATAAAAACAGCCCTGATGGCTACTTTGATATCTGTTTTTATACTGTTGAATGTAAATATCTAAATCCACCAAGACTTCAGAACCATCAGCAGCACAAAGTATGTGTCACGGAGGACCCAAGAGCAAACAGAGGTGAGGACACAAAACCGGACTTAACAGAAGGCGAGCCTTTATTTAGGGCCGAAAACTTAAGGAACAAGGCAGCAAAGCAACTGAGGGAAAACCTGAACATAGACTGGGAAAACTATGGCTAAACAAAGTACAAACTAGGACTAGTTAAGGCTGGGGAACTATGACAAGGGGTAGGGGAGATAACACAGACGACGCGACACAGACTGTAAGAAACACAGAGACTAAATACACATGAGGGATGATCAGGGGAAGTGGCCACACATGGGAACGCAGCTGACACACATGAACTTAACGACAGGACAGGAGGAGTGAGCTGAATACACAGACAGTGAATGCAGGCCTTCAAAGTAAAACAAGAAACATGAGACATGAACCGGGGAGACGTAGTACAGGGGGAGGTGACATAACTGACAGCATGAACTTGACAGTACAAGACACACAGACATAAACACACGAAGGGCAAGGGAGACGTAATGCAAGGGTAACATAATTACAAAAAGGGCTGGACTACCTTAAAGAACCTAAGCAAACAATAAACATCAAAATAGGTTAAGCATAACACACTGGGTCACACGACCCAGGACCATGACACCACCCCCCCACCAAGGGCTGGCTCCAGACAGCCCAAACCAAAAGAAACAGACCACCGAGCCCGGGCGGGCGGCGGGGGACCAGGACGGAGGGACCAGAACAAGAGAAAAAAAAAAGCCAACAGAAAACACTGGAGCACGTGACAATAGGCCAGACATAGTTCAGGGGGTCGGCCCGGAGGGCGGCAACACACCAGCCCACAGTTTACGAGTTCAGGCGGCCGACCCGGGGGTTGGCAACCCAACAGGCCACGCCATCTCCCATCAGGAGGCCGTCCATGTGAGAGGCAGTGGCAGTGCGGTTCGGGAGGCCGACCCGGAGCCCGCGGGCACAAGAGTTCAAGGGTCATACGGTCGGGGGGCCGACCAGGCGGGCGCCACAGGTGACAGAGCCGGTCAGGAGGCCAGCCGTGTGGGTGGCAACGGCGGCGGCGAAGGGGACGGCGGAGCAGCTCAGGGGGCCGACCGCGCGGAAGGCAGCGGTGGCTCTCCAGTGTCAGGCGCACTGGCCGAGGCCCGGTGGGCACAGGACCAGTCGAGGCAGGACCAGACGACGGCGAAGCAGGAGCTGACGCAGAGGTTGGACCAGGCGACGGCGAAGCAGGAGCTGAAGCTGGACCAGGCGAAGCAGGAGCAGAAGCCGGATCAGGCGAAGCAGAAGCAGAAGCCAAAGCCGGATCAGGCGAAGCAGAAGCAGAAGATGGCTGGATGGGCGGCTCGGGCCCCCCAGCAGACGTGGCATGGTGCTGGACGGGCTCCTCGGGCCCTCCAGCTGACGTGGCATGAGGCTGGTGCGGTTCTCCTGAACCCCCAGCTGACAAGGAAGGTTGCTGGACGGGCTCCTCGGGCCCTCCAGCTGACGTGGCTTGAGGCCGGATGGGCTCCTCGGGCCCTCCAGCCGACGTGGCGTGAGGCCGGATGGGCTCCTCGGGCCCTCCAGCTGACGTGGCATGGGGCTGGTGCGGTTCTCCTGAACCCCCAGCTGACGTGGCAGGAAGCAGCGGAGTCGCTGCGGGGTGCCGGCCTGGAAGCTGAGCAGGTAGCCGGGCTGAAGCCTGTGGCGAAACAGACCGCTGGGACATAACTCCACGCTCTGAGAGGGCAGGTGAAGAACTGTCCTTAGCACCCGCAATCTTCAAACAGGGGTCAAGAAAGTGAACGCTTTTAATGTTCACAGTACCGGCGTTAGACTCTGAGAACACGATGTCTCCTGAGTCAACAGTCTTAGAATCTTTAAACTCAGAGTTCATTGTCTCAGGCTTGATGTGAGAAAACTTGGTCACATGGACGACATTCACATGGCTGCTAGTGGAAATATTGCCTAGGGGTACGTTTCCAGTGTCAAGATCAGTAACACATACAATGTTATTCGTCATGTCACAGAAAACCAAAGTAGACTGCACTTCAATCTCAGCCTTGGGAACATTAGCTTCATGGGGTGTGGCTGAGGGAGCAACACCTGAAACAGAACCTTGTCCTTTTAAGCCATTAACGTGGCTTCTGCTGCCCTTGGCTGCCCTCGCTGTGGAGCTAAACACAGTTTCTTCTGACTCATAACATGACTTCGACAGAGTGTCGCTCAGGGAAAAAGTCAGGTCAGCTAACACAGTTTGCTCATCTCTCACAGCATCCAGAACACAGTCCAGGTTATCCATAGACCCTCTAGCATGAGTCATGACTGTCTCAGGCCGAGCATGTTCAGACACACAATACACCTTCTTGGCTAACGTGCCCATGTACTCACTGTTTATCAGTTCACCACCTGGTCTCAGGTCCTGGACTGAATTATTCCTGGCAGAGGTGGAAACAGGTGCCCTGCCCTCACGGAATGGAGGAGGGTTAATTACTGGGTCTAAGTTCCCATGCCTAGAATTCACAGTGGCGTCCTCACCAACTAGAGTGGGTTCATGGTCACAATTCTCAGACGCATTCAACTGGGAGTCAAAAGGCTCAGTTATATAAGCCACACAGGAAACAGTCTCTGGTTTCTCTAAATCATTAACATGGTATCGAATTTCCTTATCTGCTCCCTCAGAACAGGTAGACACAGCCCTGCCATCCTCGCTACATGACACTGGCAGGGTTTCTGTTGGCGCTTGTACGGCCACATGAAGAGCTTCTACATCAAAATTCCTGGAAACCCCACTTAATGGTTCACGCTCAGTGTTGCTCACATTTCCAGCAACAAGAATGCCCCCAGACTCATCATCAGTGATTGAGTGGTGGTTAACACAGGTCACACATGGAAACGCTAAACATTCATGTTGAGACACTCTACAACCCTTGGGGGGCCTCTCTAGCTGTTTAATTTCAGTCTTGCTGCTCGTAGTATTACTATCAGCTGGTCCATTTACAGTCTCTTTAGTCTTGGCCGGTAAAACAGATGTTTGCACGGACTCTGGCTCTTTGATACGATCGCCTCTCTTATGGCTGAGCCCGCAAGGCAGCAGTTCAGTAGTGGGCATAATCTCGCCCATGGAAAAGACACGTGGAGCAAAAGCACAGTCACTCACCTCCATTTCGGAAGGGGCACGAGATGAAACGAGACCCTCCCCAACCTCCAGCTGCCGAGCGGCGCCACGGTGACGTCGCCGTCGCCTCTTCCCTGAAGGCGACGCGGTGACGGAAGCTCCGGTTGCAGGGGAAGTGAAAGGGGGCAGGCCCTGGCAGCTCCGCGGGCCCCCAAGAGCCAGGCGCATTCCCCGAAAGACTTGCTCATAGTCGGGGGTCAGCCACGGCTTCCACCGGAGCTTCTCCTCCAGCTCCGCGAGAACCACCTGCTCCCGTTCAGCAATGTCCTGGGCAGTGATTTGTGGGGACATCTCCTCAGAGCCGAAAATCACTGCTGACACGGACTCGGAGGCGACTTCGGCCAGCGGTTCCAGCCCAGGCGACTGCTCTGACGACACCCCGGACTCTGGCTGCGCTGACGTGCGGCGGCGACGATGGCGCCGCTTCCTCCTAGCAGCGACTGTTGACACAACATCGATAGCTGTGACGGCTGGCTCCTCATCCTCCGACCACATCCGTGCCAGAAAGGAGGCTGGAGAAGCGAAGTCCGAACGAAACGGCGAGGGTGAGCGGCTCGTGTACGAAGGAATGGATGGTAGCGACCCCAGGTTGCGCCCGAGTCTCAGTGAGCCAACCTTAATCACCCCGGAGCCGCAAGATGGTGGAGGCGGTGATGGGGAAGTTGCGTGACAGCGGAATGGTGGTGACGCAGCCCGTGCGCTGGGCGCCTGCTCCTGAGGATGGGGTTGGAGGATGGTGCGGAGGTAACCAGAAATCAGGGGGGGTAGCGCCTCCCATAGCCAGGGGAACACGGTTACGCTCACCCGCAATGGGTGAAGCAACTCCTCCGTATCCTCCTCCCCGGAACGCTGCATCCACTGACAGCATAGCGCTTCCACTGCCTGAACGACCTCCCTTCTCTGTGTCGCTGGGTCCATACTGGTCGCGTCGTACTGTCACGGACCGCCGGGGCAGACCGTGTGGAGTGAGTGGAGGACCCAAGAGCAAACAGAGGTGAGGACACAAAACCGGACTTAACAGAAGGCAAGCCTTTATTTAGGGCCGAAAACTTAAGGAACAAGGCAGCAAAGCAACTGAGGGAAAACCTGAACATAGACTGGGAAAACTATGGCTAAACAAAGTACAAACTAGGACTAGTTAAGGCTGGGGAACTATGACAAGGGGTAGGGGAGATAACACAGACGACGCGACACAGACTGTAAGAAACACAGAGACTAAATACACATGAGGGATGATCAGGGGAAGTGGCCACACATGGGAACGCAGCTGACACACATGAACTTAACGACAGGACAGGAGGGGTGAAACTGAATACACAGACAGTGAATGCAGGCCTTCAAAGTAAAACAAGAAACATGAGACATGAACCGGGGAGACGTAGTACAGGGGGAGGTGACATAACTGACAGCATGAACTTGACAGTACAAGACACACAGACATAAACACACGAAGGGCAAGGGAGACGTAATGCAAGGGTAACATAATTACAAAAAGGGCTGGACTACCTTAAAGAACCTAAGCAAACAATAAACATCAAAATAGGTTAAGCATAACACACTGGGTCACACGACCCAGGACCATGACAGTATGGCCGCTTTGCTCAAGCAGACGTTTTTGCAGTTGCTAGTCTGAAATTAATTTAATTGGACAAAAAGGGTCCAACAACACGGGGTAATAATGTGGAAAAAAGCTTCGGCAATGAGGCAAAACCAGTTAGTAATAGTTGCAGAATACATTGGTAACAATATGATAACCTGCTAGCAATAAAAAGGTAATATCTGTGCATTAGACTTTTCTTTTCTTTGTTTTTTTGTAAGAAGGCTTTAAATGGTAATAGCCTCATAATAATGAGGTTACATTTGCTGATGTTTTAGCATAATAATAAAGTGATTAAATTAATCCTAACTTAGGTTTCCAGCATTCTGCTTTGCTTAAAATCAATGATGTAAATATTGTGTTTATTGTTCAGGCTTGTTAAATGCAATTATGTATGTTTGGCAGTTTCTGGGTAATAAGCAGGAGTCAGCGCTGCAAAATGCAAAACTGCCTGCTTCTATTCAATAACACATTAATAACATATTAAAGCAAACTTTAAAAGTGTGTAATTATTACTTTATTATTATTATTATTATTATTTCTATTTAATACAATCATTGATCAAAGAAAGGTTCAAGAAATGTGATGATGACCTGGAAACACTCGTGCAAAACACCTAAAAAAATATGTTGTTAATGCTAAAAATGTAATAAACATGTGTAAAAGATGAATCAAAAGTTAGCTTGAAAATAATGCATGCTATTTTATCGTGGATCACAATACTGTCCAAAATATCTAAAATAGTTTTTGAAAAACTTATATAATACATATGAATAGGTCAGATTTGCATGGGAAAGAATGGAGCGAGGGTAATGTTGGTTGAGTTTGTATTAAAAGGCAGAAGTAAAGAGGACATAGAAAGGAAATCTGCATGTTGATAGCATTGATGCACCAAGCAGGGCTCTCTCTGTCAAGCTCTTTTTCATTTTCTCTTCTTTAAATTCAATTTTCTTTCATTTTCTGTACAAATTAAGCTCCCACATCAATTATGAGTGTGAAATATCCTCTTCTGTTAAGCCTGAGTGTATGGAATTATTTAGCAGCCCTTCCTGAAGGTTGGAATAGTTCCCATAATCAGTACTGCTAGCCTGTTAGCAACATCTGCTACAATTGTCTGTTGATAAACTTTGTTAAGCTCCTTGTTCCACTGGGTATGTTGGTAAAGAGGATATGGGCTACAGGGTATCTATATCAAGGAGGCAACATGCAGTAAACACTCACATATAAAAATGTAAAGAAGGTGGAGAAAATCTTAAGCATATAAGTACTCTAAGGACTTTTAAATAAGTACTATCCCTTTAACCCCTGGAAACAATTTTTCGTAAACTTTATATTATTCATGAATGCACTTCATTATTAAAGTGTATATATACTTACTTCTGCCGTTTGTATCTGCAATCTTATTCTTACTACCCAGGGCTTGTGACCCTAAGTAAAACAGGGCACTTCCACACTCAGCTCTCTCTTCATTTCCACAGAGCGATACAGAGGTCCATCACTGCTGATGCCACAACAACTCATTTGTCGGTCTCCCGCTTCACTTGCACCTTGCACGTAAACAAGAACCCGAGATACTTGAATTCCTTCGTTTGGGGCAGCAACTCATTTCTGCCTTGACGTTAGCACTCTACCCTTTTTCGCCTGAGAATCTTGGCATCCGACTTGGAACAATTGTTTCTCATTCCCGCTGTATTACACTCAGCAGCAAAATGCCCCATTGCAAGCTGGAGGTCTCCAACTGATGATGCCAAACCACAGGAATTGGTGGTTCCGCCCCTACTTGGTGTTGGCTCTCTCTGTGGTGTGGTATTATTTCCTGTTCCTGTTCCACTGGCCAAAAGTTTTTTTGTGTAGCTTATCTATTTTTTTCCTTTTATAATAACTCATTTCATGGAATAATCTTCTACACCCTGCTGAATCATAATACTAACTTTGTCTTTAGGGATTTGCTACAAAAACTTAGCTCATAGTGAAATCACTAGCAGCATGTGTTCTTCCCCTGTTCCTCCCATGCTTATTTTAAAGACCTCATAGTGCCATAACACTCCAATAGAGCACTTTGCTCTCAGACTGCTGTTCACTTGTGGTTCCTAGCATATTTACTGTAAATATCGAATGGGAGGCAGAGCCTTCAGCTTCAGAGTCCCTCTTCTGCCGAACCAGCTTCCAGTTTGGATTTGGAAGACAGGGACCCTTTCTTCTTTTATGATTAGGCTTAAAACTATCATTTTTGATAAAGCATATAGTTTAGGAGCAGATCAGTGGACCGTGAATCACCGTTAATTTTGGTGCAATAGGTTTAAGCTGCTGTGAGCTTTCCATGATGCACCGAGTGTTGTTTTTCACTTTGTATTTATACACCACTCTGTATTTAATGCTTAATACTTAATTATAATTAATCTCTGACTCTCCTCAACAGTCAGAGCTTTAATCTGCCTTCTTCCAATTACCCTGAACCGGTAGCGGCAGATGGCTGCCCCTCCCTAAACCTGGTTCAGCTAGAGGTGACTGTTGTTGTGAATGGGTGGAATGGGTCCAACGTATTGCCTAAATGGAGACCAAGCTCTCACTGCGGTTGCACAGTGACTGATCTTCCCATAACCATAGCCACGTTAAGGTGGATAATGTTAAACTGAATATTTAACTTGAGCAGATATTTCTGCTGTCTAGCTAAATGTAATTAAATGAAAACCACTCAAATGAATCTAGCAATTATATTTCAATAGTTTCATAAAAGACACAAACCTCAGTCTTTCAAATGACAGTACAGTACAGGACCTGGCTGTGTGTGGACTTTGTCAGCCTTTCAAACATCTAGACGTCTGATTTCTGCCAGAAAACTTTACTTGTATTTCTACAGAAAGGACGGTCTAGTACAATTAACATTGTTGTCCGAACGTGTGCATGCCTGCTCTACCTTTGTTCTCAAGTCCACATTACTGTTCCAAGTTCACTTACTTCCTGTTTTATTTTGTTAGACCTTTGTCTCTTGTGCTTTTTATTTAATTTTACATCCCAGTTAGGTACAAATGTCCTCTCCTGTTGCCCTCATCAGTTTGTTTATTTATTCCCTCAGTTTGTCTGAGTTCTTTGCTCTGGCCTCCCCCATTCCTCATGCATGTGTGTGTCTGAGCTTTGTTTTTCCTTAGTTTTTTCTTTCCTTGCTCCTGGCTGTCCCATATTTTGTACGGTGTTGGGGTTTAGCATTGATGTTGCCTTTTTCTTAACTATTTTCTGTTTAGAGACAAATAGACTGTTAGATTTGTATTGTTGATTGTCATTTATGCTTAGAAATATTTACTTATATATGCTTAGAGTTTTGTAATTAGTTGTAGATTGGTAGAGGTTTTGATCCTTGATAGTCTGCAAACTTTGTGTGTATTAGACAGCACTTTGGGAGCATGAGAGGTCATACCGTGTCTTATTGTTTTATGGTAGGATTAACGTAGCTACGTCTGTTCTAGTCTAAGTGCTCTTTGTTTAGATGAACTGCAGGACTTCCTCACCGTGTTATCTAGGATGAACCATCTAGGGTGAGGGGGAGGCTACCCTCTTCCTGACCAAGGATGTTTAACCCTTTGATCAGCAACACACACACACACACACGCATACACACAGGCAAGGTACTCTTTGTTTGTATGTAGACGTCGTATGTTAATGAACCTATGCATATTCATGTAACCTCAATAAAAGGGCAGTGTTACAGGAGGACGGACGAGACCAACTGGAGTCAAGCGGTTGTCCGGTTCTCTCCCGTGCACGAGTAACATGAAGAACTTTGCCTATTTGTGTCTTGCTTAGCAGTGTAATTATATTGTCTTAACGTTCCAGCGAATAGGTTTATGCTACAAACCTAACATTAATTGGTCCTTCGAGAGCCGGAGCCCTGGAATCGCATTCACCGAGGGGGGGAGAGGCACGCTGAAAGACTGACGTCAGCCAGGAAGTTCCTGTGGATTCGCGGTCTGTCTTTTCTCCTCGATGAATGACGGTCGGCGGGATTCGGGCTGATATTACACTCTAAGCAACGCCAAGTAAGTTTAAAGAGGCCGACTCTATAACCGTGTCGTTGTGCAGTCTCCGCCACTGTGTGAGGCGTTGAGAAGAGGCCGACTCTATAACCGTGTCGTTGTGCAGTCTCCGCCACTGTGTGAGGCGTTGAGAAGTTCGCTACTTTGTGTAGCGATACCCGGGTTCCTTGCTACTTTGTGGAGCAAGAGGTTCCTCGCTACTTTGTGTGGCTAGAGGTGAGTTCTCCGCCGCTTTGTGGGGCGTTGAGAAGTTCCGCGGGGTCCAGACTGTGCTGGACGATAGGCCTATTTTGTGTTGTTTTTGTTGTCGTTGTCATTGTTGTCATCGTTGTTGTTGTGTGTGAGTGTGTGCGGAGCAGAACATGTGGTCTGTGACACCGACTGTTGTTGTTATCATGGGTTTCTAAGCAACCAAGAGTGAGTCGGAGGGAGACAGACGTTTGTGCTGGACTTTGCTCCTGGCAGCACAAAGTATTTATGTAAAAAAGAGAGAGAGCGACGGCTCCACAGCTGCGCGGGTTCACGCGAGCGCGGTCACGCGGGTTTCACGCGGACCTGAGCCGTGCGGTTAATCGCAGGCTTAAAAATGGAAGAGATTAAAATGTTAGAAGTTTTCAGAAAACACACCAGCCTTGAAGAGCGTGTGGAGAAGGCCAGCCCACATCAGCAGCTATGCTCTGGTGGGTGGCTGTCCCCCCACCCCTTGCTGACACAAAACGTTAACTCTTCAGCCTGTGTGCCAGACCATAGACGTAATTGAGGTGGATAGTTGTTAAAAGTCATCTACATTACGCTTGTGATTGCTTAAATTCAGTACGATGACATGTGAGGTGAAGTGATATAGGTAAATATTTAAACTAATGAAGTGCATAGAGGCACTTGACCTGTGTGGAAGACTTTCGTCTTATTATGAGCCATTGTTGAGATATAGAGCACATCTGTGAAAACAACTAATATGCTCAACCCTGTATGAAACATCTAAAAGTACATGATGGAGAAGCTGAGTTGAATATGAAAGTGTAAGACTTTGCCGCTGTGGGCAGAGCATGCGACTACTGTGTGATGTTGCGTTGCAGTTTTTTTTTTTTTCTTCTGAGCTGATGAGCAGGCTACACATTATCAGATCGAGAGCTGTCTGAGAACTACTCTAAGAGAGGGAAACAGCGCTATGATAACTGTGATAACTGGAGTGTGCAACGTTTCCATGAGCAGTTTTCCTGCATCTTGACTTGTGTGTAGAGTGTTCATAACATCAGCATCATGTTTTTGATTATTTGTTTGTTGGGTTGAAAAATAGTTAAATAAACTGGTGATCATATTTATGGATCATCATGGTATCATCAGCCATGTGATTTATTTTTGCAGATGACAAAGTGAGTGTGAATGTGTCTGACATCACAGTGTTTTTGTGCACTGTGCAAGAGTAATTGCCTTTGATTGTGAGTGACAGCGGTGATTTTGCAGGTCACCAGCTATTGTAAATAAAAAAAATTAAAAAAAAGAGTGAATAAGAGGGAGAATTTATATTGTAGAAAAAAATAATCATAGGAAAAAGGTTTTGTGTTGATCAACCAAAAAAAAAAAAAAACAACTATGATTTCATTTTCTGCTTTTAAGAAAGGACTGTTCACAAAAACACAGAGCGAGAGAGAGAGAGAGATATGTGTTGATTAAGCAGTGATGATAATAATGAAATGTCTTAGTTGTCACTTTCAGGTGAAAAGCAGACCTGAATCAATTTTCCACATGCAGCGGTCGGAAGAAAGTTATAGTTTAACATCATTGGAAACATGCAGGCCAAGTTTCTGGCTGACTTATTTACAGTGCCATGTGTTTCTCAACCTCACAAGCGAGCTCACTCCTCCCTGAAGATAAGGAATGCAGCTCCATGATAAAGAGACAGCAGCAAGTCCTGAGCACAAAAAGTCCCAGCAAAGCAGCAGCAATGTGGATAAACAGCAGCAGAAGAAAGCAAACCCATCTTCCTGTCTGATTGGATGAATTCCACGGAGGGGCGAGCAAGATGGCGGTGGCAGCATGTTGAAATGCTCAAAAAGGACTGAGTGACTCGGGCAAGCCACATGCAGCTAGCATGCTGGCTAGCGACATGAAAGAAATGGACCCTTCATGATGCGTTCAACGTGCCAGCGCTGTGGTGGGAAAGGCTCCATCATAAACACGCCCTGCGCCCTGCGCCGAGGTTCAGGCCAAGAAGAAGAAGACGATGACTTCCAAGCCCAAGAAGGTCAGCCTCAGCGTGGGCGAGCTGATTGTGAAAGCCGTGGCCGCTTCCAAGGAGCGCAACGGCCTGTCCGTGGCCGCCCTCAAGAAGGCTCTGGCTGCCGGAGGCTACGATGTGGACAAGAACAAGGCCCGTGTCAAGACCGCCATCAAGAGTCTGGTGGCGAAGGGCACTCTGGTGCAGACCAAGGGCACCGGGGCCTCCGGATCCTTCAAGATGAACAGGGTTACTGAGACCAAAGCTAAGACGCCCGCCGCGGCCAAAGCCAAGAAACCGGCAGCAGCTGCTAAGAAGTCGCCCAGGAAGGCAGCAGCAGCAGCACTTCAGCCACTAGCACGAAGTCAACCGCATCAGAGGACAATAGTGAGAGTGGCTGTGACTTCACTGTGCATGTGAAGAAAACGTTTGAGGAGAACTGAACAGTTGGAGTTTGACATTTGCCACCTGTGGAGTAAAATGGCAAGAAGAGACAGTGGGACACAGGACAAAGCTGAAGGAGAACTGCCGGCTGTTGGACTGTTGAAGTGGGAGAGGACAACAGAGTGAGAAGACTAGGTGAGAACACATAGGAATTATTTAATGTGGGAAATCAAAATTTGGGTTAGCAAACCTGGGGAAAAGAAAACTGACTGCTTAAGTTGGAAAATTGAGACGGAGTCTGAAACATTGCGAAAATAGAAACATATACAAAATCACACACACACAAGCAGAACATGCATTAACCCTACTAACAATTCCAAACACAAAATGACTCATGAAGACTCATAGCACATTAGTTAAGAAATGATTAAATAATAGCAGAGAAGTGTGTAGGAAAGGCAGCTTTAAGAACATGCTCTGCTGGAGATGCAGCTCCACAGACATGCATTAGACCTGCCTAATAACACAAACACATGTAATGAAAATTAGCTTGTTATCTTTCATCAGTGTTACAATAGTGTCAATTTAGCAGACACTTGTTATCAAATGCTGAATTTATCCTAAAGAAAAAAAATTGACTCTCCAAGTTGCAGGACAACAATTTAACTTTTGTGAGAAAAAAGATCCTGGTTTGACCAACCAGTGATCAGACAATAAATTTAGTTGTTAAAATGGTAAATTGGGAGAAGCTTCCTGCTTGATTGAGGCAGCACATGTAATTTACTGTATGAGGGAAATTGTCTTTTGTGATACTATTTTGAACATGCTTTTCTGTCGTCCTGTCAACTTAGTGGGTTAATAGCTGATATGCAAATTAGTTGATTGGTTTTAGATTAATGAAAGGTGACTGAATTCTAGTATGAGTGAATGAGATGTGTTGGAGTTGTTGTGTGTTGAGTAGAGACTCTAAAACACTGAGTTTCCTGCTTTGATGTGCGAGTGAATCCTGTATTTAGATACACAACTCTGAATACGTCAGAACAGACTGTTTTGTGAAGTGCATGACAGCATGTCACATGTTTTATGATGAAGGGAAAAGGAAAATTGAATAAAATAGATCTGTGGCCTAAATGAGTGAAGAGCACAGACCTGGTAATTAAACTCATAGCTAATAAGACATTAGGATTATGTTGTGTGTTGTGCAGCTGATGGTTGATTTGGAGTGAATCTAGCTGATGATTTTTCTTTTGTTGTGAAGTTGAGCCTGCCGATTAGTATGATGGTATGATAAACCATGCTAATGGTATGATTTACCCTCCTGAGATGAGGAGCTTGTGTCATGACTTAACAAGGCCTTTTTATTTTGATACTTTCACAGTGCACTGAAAGTTTTGTTTGATAATCTCTGTTCTTTAAGCAGATCTGCACGTCGGGAATTAAAAGCGCTACACGTCGTCGAGAAAATTGTGCCAAGTGAGTTCTCCACATTTAAATGGACTCTGGAGAAAGCCACTTATTTGGGACAATTATTAAATGACAGTCCCAGTCCAAAAGGATTCAGCGATGTAATCCAAACTAAAGTTCTTCTTTTTCTTTTTGAAATGACGTCATTTTGCTGAGAGTGGAAACTAAATGCGACGATAGGTTCCACTATCAGCAAAGAAAGAAAGAATGAATGCATGAATGAGTGAGTGAAAGGAAAACAAACTGACTGACTGGTAAAAGCTGACAAAAGCTGACAAGACTTTACTGATGTAACACGACTGTGTGAAGTTGACCCCCGCCTGGCAGGGGTGCAGATGAGTCTGTGTGTGCTTCCCTTTACAGGAGCAGAAAGATGACAGCAACACTCGAGGTTGCGTGATGATTTAACATTTTAAATGCCATTTTCTGTGTCTGTGAATTTACTATGTGTGCGTCATTCACTAGCTTGTGTGCTCACAGAGATATCTGTGACAAAGTATGCATACGCCTGCGCAAGCGCTAACATTTGCATTTTCGTTTTTACAGCATTATGGTTCTTCATGTGTTTGATCATGTGATTTATAGGAATACTGGCTAATGTTTCTCTACTACGAGATTTCTGGGTTTATGTGTGAAGAAAACTGTAGTTACAGGCTATATGTTGATGGAGAAATTAATATAGTTTGAGACATACTGTGATGAGACCAGTGTTACTGTTTCCACAGCGAGTGTTAACTTAATGGTGTTTTATGGCACCTCTAGAATCCGTTGACCTGTGTCTGACCTCCGTCTGACCACAGTCAATGTGTATTGCTAATGTTTGTTTCTTTGAGAATGCTGTGGTAGATTCAGCTGAAGCGGACAAGTGACATGGGTAAAACAAATAAGAGATTACGGTATTTATGGAATAGTTTATTATGGGCTCATTTGCTGGCCACTTTTGAACCCATAATAATAATATATGAGTGGAGTGACTTTGCTTAAGAGAAGTCACTGATTACATTAATGTTAACAGAGTACATGGGATAATCCATGTCTGAGGTGAATTAGGGTAATAGTTGTAGTTACTGATTTGAGAAAACCTGCACATGACACTTGTCTTGCTGATGTTGAATGCTTATTACTCTTATGATACAATTGTTTACAGGTATGAAGTTTGATTTCACTTCCAGATTTTGCTTTCCAGGCCGTGATGGTGTGTATGCAGGCTCCTGGGAGAGCCAGGTGTTAAGCAAACTTAATATGCAACACACGCTAACATCTTTTATTGCAGGGTTACGGAGCTACTCCAGAGGAGATGCCCTGATGTTGCCTGGGACATGATCTAGCTAATCTTTTTCTTTAAGACAGGGATCCAGGTTTGGTGAGTTGACGCATGGGAATGTCCATGCGTCAAGAGGTGGAGTGCAAGGATTAACATTAAACAATGTTTACTATTATTGTTGCAGTGATTTGTGTGATTAGCCGTTTTATTTACAAATATTAAACCTATGCAAGTGGTGCATCCATGTTCAGATGAGGCTTTGATGGCCTATAAGTGAAGTTCACTGAACTAAAGAATGTGGTTTGATGATTGTTGACATGCTCTCCAAATAGAAGTTTTTCTTCTTAGCAAGGAAATACAGGTGCAGCAGTAATCTCCTGAGAAATCTTCAGAGGCCCAGTGAGAAGCGTGAACCATTCCAGGCATAGCCGACAGCCAGGCAGTGGTTGAGGTCAAAGGTCAAGCTGGTTGGGGCCCATCATGAGATCAGACCTTGGAGCCACAGCAAGGACCATGAAACTGCCTGCAAAATAGAGGAGAGGATCGTCCACAAGATGGGAGCTGAGGCCAGGAGAGAGGCTTCAGGAGGATCAGAGATCATCTTCAGCACAGCAGACATCACACAGAGAGCTGTGCTACTGAGCTTCCAGGAGATTTTAAATAAAATGAAAGATTCAATATTGACGCTGAGGAAGACAACTAAGGTGTACGACGTGCTCTGCCTTAAACCTTCAGCAGCGTTGGAACATGAAAACTCGTGGGATGAGGGGAGCGTGCCAAGCTCCATCGACAGCGCAGAAGGAGTTCGGGGATGACATCATGATTCTATGAAAGCACAGGAACCAGAAGCTATGGTGGTGATGACAGCAGTTTCCTATGAACATCACCTAATGCTGTGCCACTATACTGTGCATACGATGACACTCTGAAGGCTGCTGGGATCATAACAGCAGTAAGACAACTGAACCCTGCACCCTTTCCACAGAGGTGTTTCTCTGCAGAGCGTGGACAATTAAGGAGTCATAAATATCCCCCTCACAAGACGAAGGTCTGAAGTCAGGTGATGGGGGCTGGTAAGAGGCCATAAAACTAGAGTGCTGAGAGGTCTGCAGCTTGGAAATAGCTGAGACCCATGTTGACGAACAACAAAACCAACTGGTATGTTTGAATGTCTATTCTACATACATTTGGACTCTGGTCCTATGGACAGTGATGGAAACAACTGGAAGAGACATTCATGACGCCCTGCAGAGCTTAAACCACTCTGCAGAGAGACATGTGATGTGCACACCCGGAGGAAGCACCACCAAGCTGAGATGTTTTTGAAAATGTTACTTTTTTAGTTTCACTATTAAATTAACAATTTCTTTGGTTGCTCGTAAGATGTAGTTTGCCATGAGATGAGCTCAATGAATGGGGTAACTGCTAATACATTTATTAAACTGTGTACCTTTTCAGTAATTTAGGGTGATTTGACATATGCTGAGTATAAAAAGGTTTGCATTGAAACTGTCAGACATGAGGTATTCATACCTGGGAACTTTTTAAGCATAAAGGTCAAAAAGGGGGGAAATGTTAGATTTGTATTGTTGATTGTCATTTATGCTTAGAAATATTTACTTATATATGCTTAGAGTTTTGTAATTAGTTGTAGATTGGTAGAGGTTTTGATCCTTGATAGTCTGCAAACTTTGTGTGTATTAGACAGCACTTTGGGAGCATGAGAGGTCATACCGTGTCTTATTGTTTTATGGTAGGATTAACGTAGCTACGTCTGTTCTAGTCTAAGTGCTCTTTGTTTAGATGAACTGCAGGACTTCCTCACCGTGTTATCTAGGATGAACCATCTAGGGTGAGGGGGAGGCTACCCTCTTCCTGACCAAGGATGTTTAACCCTTTGATCAGCAACACACACATACACACACGCATACACACAGGCAAGGTACTCTTTGTTTGTATGTAGACGTCGTATGTTAATGAACCTATGCATATTCATGTAACCTCAATAAAAGGGCAGTGTTACAGGAGGACGGACGAGACCAACTGGAGTCAAGCGGTTGTCCGGTTCTCTCCCGTGCACGAGTAACATGAAGAACTTTGCCTATTTGTGTCTTGCTTAGCAGTGTAATTATATTGTCTTAACGTTCCAGCGAATAGGTTTATGCTACAAACCTAACATAGACAATCAGTGAAAAGTGTAAAAGAAAGTTGGTGGTTGCATTCTTAGTAAGTGCTGTATTCAAAATGACCAGCAGTTTGTTTGGGGTTTTTTTTACATCTTGGACTGGACATTAATAAGTCAAAGATTCATATTTAGAGCATTTGTAATGGCCTTCCTCTGTGTTTTGCTTTTCAGTATGTAAGTATTTTAAGTTGCCATATGCTTGCCTTATTTATAATTGTACAAATTGTTATTTTTTATTTGTATCAATTATAGTACTAGAAATGTTCATTATTATTTCATCTTTATGTACTTCATTTCATGAACGTCATTCCCAGCCATTTTTTCTGCAAAGCCCTTAAAACATATTTCAAGCACTGAAATGTTCAATACTTTAAAGTCCTGCTTGCAACAGATGTACAAGGTTTAGATTCAAGGTAACGTTGCCAAACCACGTTGACAATGAGCATAATCACTACGTCCAGATAACAGGACACAATTTGCCAGATTCTGCTACCAAGTATAGCAAAGCCTCTGGTGTATAGAAGGCAGTTTGGCATAATGTTTTAGCCTAAGTGCTGACAAGGCAAAATCATTGAACATAATTCTAATAACAACAATCTAAGTATTTGTACCTTAGCATTCGGACCAGTGCTGGTATCCCTCCAGCCTTGAATATGGCCAGCAGTCCCTCCCTCTGGTGCGATAGGCTGTGAAGCACACTGGCTGTGCAACGTGCCGTCTCCATGTCAGTTGTTGTCGTCATGGCACACACCACGGATGCCACCATGGCTGGAGACTGCACCAGCACGCGGAGACTGGCCTCCTTACGGGTTAGCTGGTTGACAATCATGGCCGCCTTGTTCACGACAACCTAGAAAATAAAGAAGCTAGCCATCTAAAAAAACACTGTTTCCTTGGTGTTCAACAAGCTAATCCTTAGTAATTGATTGTGTGAGCTCTGTACCGGATCCTCGTCTCCCAACAACTTGGTGAGTTCTGGCACTGCCCTGGTGGCCAGTTCAGCATCATCTTGGTAGTTTATCAGGTGGACGAGAGCTGTCTTTAGCAGCCGAGAAGGTTCAGCCAGTCGTTGCACATTGCTCTGCTGTGAGGGATCTGACTGGACAGGCATGGCTGCCTCCCCTTCTACCAGAGTCTCTGGAAACATGGCAGCCCTGACCCGCTGAGCCCGGGTAAGAGAGTACTGAGCTTCTAAATCTGTTGGAGGGAGATGGCAACAAGAGTTATGGTACAGTGTGTGTAAACTGCAAATCTCATAAACCCATATGCCATCAGTAGAAGAATTTAAAAAAGCAAATCAAATGCTCAAGCTACAACATTTTATTTCAGGAAAAACATGAGCTCATTTTGAACTTGGTGACAAGAACACATCTCAAAGAAGTTGGCACAGGCACAACAGAAGGCTGGAAAATACTGGCAACCGCCTGTGTTACCCCTTACCCTTCTAGCAGACGTGCCTGTGGTATCAATCAACTTATCGCATTTACAGGATTTTAAAAAAGAGTTTAACGCAGGACCTCCTTGCTCTTCAAAAACTTTTCTATGGTCAGACGAATCAAAAATTGTAATTATTTTATGGAAAAGATCCTCTGGACTAAAGAAGAGAAGGTCCATCAGCAATCAGTTCAAAGTCTGCCTCCATTGTGGTAAGGGGTTGCATTAGTGTATATGCAATTACCAGTTTGTTTGGAAAGGCACCATCGATGCTCAAAGGTATATATAAAATTATTATATTATATATATTATTATATTATTTAAAGGTATATATAAATTTTAGAACACCATATGCTTTCATCAAGACATATTAGAGCAGGACAATGCTAAACCACATACTGGACTAAATGGCAACTGGACTGATTTTTGTATAGTGCTTTTCTACTTTCCTGGAGCACTCGAAGAGCAATTCACCACATTCACCCATGAAAACCCATTCACACAAGCACTTCCTTCTATGCTTTTAAGTGCTCACTAACTACTGGTGACCAAGATGGTGGCGCGTGAACAACGTGAGGCTCAGTGTCTCTCCAGAATCTGCTATTTAGCGGTTTTTTATCTACTTTTCATCAGATTATTCATCCAGAATTGCTGACCTACAGCAGACAAGAGCTTCTGGACATCTGGACTCATAACTCCAACAGTTTTATCGCCGATCTCTGACTCATCCCAGAGATCTCCAGAACACCGGAGGCTGCCCACTCTCCCCGGCCGGGTGGAAGTGCACACAGACGGCACCGAGATCGTAAACAAAGGCGAGGTAGGCGCGGAGGGCTACGGGCTAAGCTAAAGCTAACACCACACCGGCTGCCTTTACCCAGTATTTTCCTCACCAACATCCGTTCTCTGGCAAACAAAATGGATGAGATACGGCTCTCCATCACTAACAACAGACGGATTATGGACTCAAATGTCATGTTTTTCACTGAAACATGGTTGAACAACAGCTGCCCGGACAATGCTATCGAGTTAGCAGGACGCCACACACACCGAGCCGACCGGCTAGCAGATGACTCCGGCAAGACCAGAGGTGGAGGTTTGTGCATTTATATTAACAATGCTTGGTGCATGAACTCCACTACTACCGAGAGTCACTGCTCACCTAATGCGGAGTTTTTAATGGTCAAATGCAGACCTTATTACCTCCCCAGAGAACTCACTTCTATCATACTCACTGCCGTGTATATCCCCCCCGACGCTAATGCTAGGTTGGCCATGAAAGAACTTTCTGCAGCCATTAACAAACACCAGAATAAACACCCCGAGGCTGCTTTTATTGTTGCTGGCGACTTCAACCACACCAACTTAAAGACAGTCCTCTCCAGATTCCACCAACATGTCTCCTGCCACACCAGAGGGGACAAGACTTTAGACCATGTTTATTCCAACCTGGCTGGAGCCTACAAAGCCACACCCCTCCCCCACATTGGACAATCGGACCATCTCTCCCTGTTCCTCACACCTAGGTATAGGGCTTCGGAGCGTGATGTCACGGGGGTGGGCGTGGAAAGGATTTTGGCCCGATCCGCCATTTTGGGGGTCTAGCGCAAGTGAAAAGGGAGCGAAGTCACACACAACACCGGCAAGAGAATAAGGTTGAAAATGGTTTATCTTTTCATTCTTTCCCAACCTGGAAGCAACATGAGGCAGCTCGTGTATTGATGTTACCAAACGAAGGCGTCTAGCCTGGATAGCAGCTGTGAGACGAGCTGATATCCAGTTCTCTTCCATCTCCAGATATCTGTTGGTGCTCCAGACATTTTCATTCTGGTAAGTTCTAAATATGTTCATATCTCTCTTTATAGCCTATTAGTTTTATTTTCGATGCGCTCTGAGGTCATAGCAAATTAGAACAAACATCCTACTGAGTGATTTTGCAGAACTACCTTCTATCTATACAGATGCTAATTATTTGGCATTATTGCAGCAAACCAGCCTATGAAATGGATGAAACATCGTGACTGGGTTCCAGTGCTACACAAGGGACCTTGTTCTGGCTCCTTAAGAGTCACCACTCATGTTATGTAGTGTTATACAAGTTCATGCAATCTTTATTCGTTTCTGGCACACTGTTCATTTTATTTTGACATTCTACCGGAAGTGCTACTTCTCATTACTTCCTGTCTAACGGGAGAAGGACAGTTTGCTACTCCTGTGCCTGCCTATGCTACCTCTTAAGCCAGCACAGTCTTTTTACCATTCATCCATTCATGTATTTCGACAAAGCCATGCTATGCATCCAATCAAATAAATCCACCAGAAAGGAACAACGGTGTGGTTTTTCTACATGGGATGATGGTTGTCTGTCTGCCTAGTTAAGTGCGAGGGCAGAACAGACCTGCTGCAAACATACCACCATGCCAATCAGATTACTTCTTCCATGTGAGGGTGAAGAGGTGACCCTTCTGGATAAGATGGTGAAATATGAAATATGATATATATGATAAGATGGTGAAGGTTTGCTGCCGTTTTGGTGAACAGTGTGATAATAAAACCAGGGAAGAATGAAACCTGCTCCTGTTAAATATTCTTAAGTCTTGTGCTGTTAAAATTGCTGTATTTTTTCAAAAGATACAGTAAATAATGTTAGTAGTGGGTGATGTCATGTAAACACTCATGATTTTGTGTAAACATTTTGTCATTTGTAAACTATAAATGACATGGATTCTACATTGTAACTGATGTGATGTTCTATAAGGTGGTTTCAATAAAAAAAAAAAAAGAGGCAAAAATTAGTTTGTTTCTTTATTCAACTTTTGAACAGTGGGACTCAGTCAGTATATATTCAGTAAATGCAAATTATTTACATGACAGTGCACTACAGGCATAAATCTAGACCCCTAGATAAAACATTATGGGTCATTCCCACAACCCACAGCTTTACTGTGTTCTAGCAAAGTATCCAATAGCAGTGACAACTCCTCCAAAGTAGCAGGTGGGATTTTTCTGTTTTGAGGACCCCATCCTTTTACCTGTCACTACAGATGGTCTGTTTATGTTTTGATCAAGAGCAGAAGAGCAGCGACATGGCTGCAGGTCTCTGCGACTCCGGCCATACAGGTGCAGTGGGCGGCTTCAACCTTCCCTGTGATGCTCACAGTGACCCATGGCTGCAATGCTGGTTCATTCAGTCTTTGAGAGTGCAGGACCTGAAACACACACAGACAAAGTTCATTTAAAGACAAGAACTAATGAGCCAAGGCCGACGTAAATGTGTTTTATCTACTTTATCATAAATGTAACAAAGTGTTTAGAAAGTTAGCACATACATGTAATTTTTCATTTTTTTATGTGTCCATCTATAGAACGCTGCATGTTATATTCTAAATCTGCCTGTTCTCTGTCAGAAACCTGCCTGCAGAAAATGAACCTAAAGGATGTAATGCAAGGATGTCATCACTTTAGAGATGGAGAAAGCATAAAGTGACAATTATGAATCACTTAATATGATAAGGAGATTCTGCAGGTCATTGATCAATATATAAAATTAAAATAAAATGTATTTTTAGTGACACAAGATACAAACATGGAAGCAAGATGTATAATAAGGATTATTTATAATAAACATTAATAAATTAGTGCAATTTCTTTAACCAGAAAGAATAACAATCCTTCAGGACAGTGTCACAACAGTGCACTGAACTCATTATGTTATCCACCTAACAGCCTCCACATGTTCTCACTGTCATTTCCCCTCATGAATGAATTTATGCTGCACTAATCTGAATGTTTGCAGGGAAATCAAACGCATTTCACTCGCAGTACTCAAGCTGACTTACCTTTGCTTGAATGACGACTTGTACGCGCTGACTCCACAGACAAGGTACGAGAATATGTCAGGCTACGTCAATAGCGGTCTTCAGGGTTTCTACTCCACGGCCTTATTTCATACGGGTCCACATTTCCAATGCACGCTATTTTCTGCAAGTACCGCTGCTTCGCCTCTGAATGAAATCGGTCTCTATACAGTTCATTCTCTTTTGAGCTGCTTTTAAGCATCTTTCTTGTAGTCGTCGTTCCAACACAGTGTGTTTGGTTTGATTCGTAGACCCCAAAAATGGCGCTGCGCTCCCATAATGCATTGCGGTGTGACGTCAACTCCAAAGCCCTATTCACCACTCATCCAACGTGTGAAACCTGCTGTGAGGACAATTAAAGTGTGGCCAGAGGGGACAGACGCAGTGCTCCAGGACAGATTTAAAAACACAGACTGGAATATGTTCACCCACACAGACCTGGACCAGTACGCCTCATCTGTACTGGAGTACATCTCCGAAACCACAGACAGTGTCACCACCCAGAAACGGATCCATGTACCCCAACCAGAAGCCTTGGATGAACCGGGATGTTCGTCTCCTCCTGAAGGCCCGCAACATTGCCTTTAGGTCAGGAGATGCACACGCCTACAGTACAGCCAAAGCTAAGCTAAAGAAGGGCATCAAAAAAGCCAAACACATTACAAAAAGAAGGTAGAAGAACACTTCTCCAACTCCAACCCCCGACGCATGTGGCAAGGACTCCAGACCATCACAGACTACAGGACCACCAAACCCTCCCCCGCATCCTCTGATGTCTCCTTCCTCAACGAGCTCAACAACTTTTATGCTCGTTTTGAGCGAGGGAACCCCACAACCACAACCAAAGCAGACGTGACGCCACACCACCAACCTCTGACTCTCTCCCCCACCGATGTAGGAGCGGTGCTGAGCAGGATCAATGTCCACAAGGCTGCAGGTCCTGATGGCATCCCCGGGCGTGTTCTCAGAGCGTGTTCTGGGGAGCTTGCAGGAGTGCTGACAGACATATTCAGTCTGTCCTTGGCCCACGCTGTGGTACCGGCCTGCTTCAAATCCACCTCCATCGTCCCGATACCCAAAAACTCCAACCCATCTTGCCTCAATGACTACCGCCCAGTAGCACTCACCCCCATCATCACTAAGTGCTTAGAGCAGCTGGTCCTAGCACACTTCAAATCCTGTCTCCCCCCCACCCTGGACCCCCACCAATTCGCATACCGCCAGAACAGGAGCACAGAGGATGCAGTCTCCATCGCACTGCACTCTGTCCTCTCACACCTGGACAACAACAACACCTACGCCAGAATGCTGTTTATAGACTTCAGTTCAGCATTCAATACAATCCACCCCTCACAACTCATCAGGAAACTGACAGACCTGGGCATCAGTTCCCTCATCTGCAAATGGTTACTGGACTTCCTGACCAACCGCCCCCAACATGTCCGGCTGGATAACCGCTGCTCATCTACAATCACAATGAACACCGGTGTACCACAAGGCTGTGTGATGAGCCCTTTCCTCTACTCCCTCTTCACCCACGACTGCAGACCTGCTGATGGTTCCAACACCATCATTAAGTTTGCAGATGACACCACGGTGATTGGCCTCCTCAGTGACAACGATGAGGCCGCCTACAGGGAGGAGGTGGATCGTCTGGCTGAGTGGTGCGACACAAACAACCTGCTGCTTAACACCGAGAAGACCAAGGAGCTCATCGTGGACTACAGGAGGAATGCTGACCCACATCCACCCATCCACATTAAGGGGACGGCTGTGGAGCGTGTGAGCAGCTTCAAGTTCCTGGGAGTCCACATCTCCGAGGATCTCACCTGGACGACCAACTGCTCCAAGCTGGTCAAGAAGGCTCACCAGCGCCTCTTCTTCTTGAGGACTCTGAGGAAGAACCACCTGTCCTCAGACATCCTGGTGAACTTCTATCGCTGCACCATCGAGAGCATCCTGACCAACTGTATAACAGTCTGGTACGGGAACTGCTCTGCCTCGGACCGGAAGGCGTTGCAGAGGGTCGTGAAAACTGCCCAGCGCATCGCCAGAGCACCACTTCCTGCCATAAAAGACATCTACAGGAAGCGGTGTCTGAAAAGAGCTGGGAAAATCATCAAAGACCCCAGTCACCCATCACATGGACTCTTCACCCTCCTGCCCTCTGGGAGGCGCTACAGGAGCCTCCGGACTAAGACCTCCAGGTACCGGAACAGCTTCTTCCCCACAGCTGTCAGACTCCTGAACTCTGCCTCCTGACATCTGACCCACGTTAAACTCATGGACTGGAGATACAAAAACCCACAACCACCTACACACACACACACACACACACACACACACTGGACAACTGTACCCTCATACACACAATAATAACATGGACTGAACCACCACTCACAACCACCAGCACTTTATACAGCCTCTGTAGAAACTATCCACACCCTCATTTATCTTAACACTGGGATTGCCAGGCTTCTACCGTTCTACCTTTAAAAGCCGGAGAGCAGTCAAATGCTGGAAGTGGAAGCTAAATTGGCTAGTCATTCATATGTAGATTAGGTCGTTACCTAGGAATTCTGGAGGGAGGGGAGTGGGGGTGAGTGATTGAGGGGGTGGGGGAGTGGAGTGTTTCAGTTTGCCATCTTAGGGAGAAATCAACACATGTCCTTTGTATGTCCTTTGTTGCTGACATTTATTGATGAAAACAGTACAAAAAACCAACCATTTGTACACATATTTACAAATAATGATAAAAAGTGAGTGAGTACATTTCATTTCATTCATTCATTTATTTATTCATTTTCAGGCACAACAAATACCTATATTGAACATAAAATACACAAAACAAAAAACAAAACTTGCCTGAAAAAGGAGTGGGACGAAGAAAACTTATTAAATCCCACCCCTATACTCACTCATCAACAAAAAAAAACAATAAACTTCCCGCAGCTACGCCCATCATTGCATACAGACCCATCAACAGCCCCGGGCAGATACAAGCATCTAAGCGGCAGCTCGCAACCAACAATTAGAGCCTTCATAACTGAATACAGAATATATAAATTATAAATTGCATTACCACAGGTAACAGGCAGTAATAACTACAAGTAACAGACACACATACATATACATACATATATATCTACACACACAAGTACATATATGTACATACATACGCACACTTTTTTTTTATTTTTTTATTTTGGAATCCATAGCAGCAATGGTAAGAGAACAGACATTACAGAGCACACTAAAAGCATCATTGAGTATACTGTGACCAGACCAACTGTTTGTAGAGGAATTTAAATCTATGAATATTTTTGCATTGTTTCAATTGTAAACTCAGACTGTTCCAGATTCTCACACCACATACAGACACACAAAAACCTTTACGGGTTGTTCGAGTTCTGGGTAATTTGAATTCTCCAAAGCCTCTCACATTATAAACCTTTTCTCGAATTTCAAATCTAGTTTGTAAATTTGCCGGTAAAAGTTTAGTAAAAGCTTTATACAAAATTATGGATGTATTGTAATTAACCAGATCCTGGAATTTAAGTAACTTTGCCTGAAGAAAGAGTTTGTGAGTATGATCTAGATAACCAGCCTTGTGAATAATACGCAGTGCTCGTTTCTGTACTGTGACTAATGGATTAGTTGTATTTTTATATGTATTTCCCCACACTTCCACACAATATGTAAGATATGGAAGAACCAGGGTACAGTACAGAGTACGAAGTGCATCTTTATCAAGGAATTGTTTCACTTTGTTCAAAACTGCGAGGCTTCTGGAAATTTTGGTTTTTATGTGTCTGACGTGGGGTTTCCATGAAATTTTGTTATCAATTACGACTCCCAAAAATTTGTTTTCACTCACATTATCAATTGGTACACCTTCAATGATAATTGGTAATTCTATATTATATTTTAAATTACCAAAAAACATTGCTTTAGTTTTATTTATATTTAATGATAATTTATTTATGTCCATCCCTTTTTTTATTAATTTTATCTCCCTGTTTACGGTCATTACAAGATCAGTATAATCATCGCTACTGAAAAATATGTTGGTGTCATCTGCGAACAGTATGAGTTTAAGTACTTGAGAAACATCAAAAATATCATTTATGTATACATTGAAAAGTTTTGGTCCCAACACTGACCCTTGGGGAACACCACATGTAATACCAAGTTTCTCTGAATGGTAATGCCCTATGCTAACATATTGTTCCCGACCTGTTAGGTAACTTTTTAACCAGTTACCAGCTTTCCCTCGAATACCATATCTTTCCAATTTATCCAGTAAAATTGAGTGATTGATTGTGTCGAAGGCCTTTTTGAGGTCAACAAAAATACCAACTGCATATTTATTTTTATCCAGTGTATCAGTAATTTCTTCTACTGCCTCAATTATCGCCATTGAAGTGGTTCTTTGCGTTCTGAAACCATACTGACCAACATTTATTATTTGATGTTTTTCAAGGAATTTTTCTAATCTTGAATTAAAAAGTTTTTCTAGAATTTTTGAGAATTGAGGCAGTAGAGAAATAGGCCTATAATTGGTAAAACTGTGTTTGTCATTACTTTTATATAGTGGTATTACTTTCGCAATTTTCATTTTTTTTGGAAAACAACCGGACTGAAATGATAAATTACAGATATATGTTAAGGGACTAGCAATATTCAGAATAACCTGTTTAACTACAGACATATTTATGTCATGATAATCCATTGAAGACTTACTTTTACATTTTAATGTGATATTTATTACTTCTTGCTCATTTGTAGCTGAGAGGAACAGTGAAAAGGGATTTGATTTTATATTACTGATATTTTCATTTTTATGACACGGGATGTCTGCTGCTAGTTCAGGGCCAACATTTATGAAGAATTTATTGAACCCATCGACAATATTACTCATGTTGTGATTTTCACCATTTGCATCAGTAAAATATTCAGGATATGATGTTCCAGAAGATCCTTGTTTAATTAAGTTGTTTAACACATCCCAAGTTCCTTTTATATTGTTTTTATTTTCATATAATCTTCTTCTATAATAAAGTTGTTTGCTCGTTCTTATAATATCAGTCAATTTATTTCTATATGCTTTATTTTATTTCAACATTTTCAGCAATCACTCACAATCCTGGCACTGCCACGGTATCTGTCGTCTGCATTTACCACATGTGTACCTGTAGCAGTGAACACATCGCACAGTGGCCTGATTTTTTTTGCATCTGTGTTTGACCTGACACGTGGCCCTTTTTCCAGGGCTCGGTGTGGAGGGTTGTGTCCGAAGCAACTGATCTTTTCTTGCCTTCTTCGCAGCTACATGAGAGCGAGCCAACTCCCTTGCAAGCTCCACCAGGAAGTCCACCCGTCTTTCCTTCGTCCCGGTGCATGCTTGATACAGCACATGTGCATTCAGTGCTGCCATGTCAATCATGTTATAAAACACGGCGACTGGCCAGCGCCGTGTTCCTTTGCGGACAGTGTACTCCCGAACCATCTGGTCCATCGCATCCACGCCACACTTTGTTTTGTTGTAAAGGGTGACAGTGTTTGGCTTCCTTTTGGTAGTGTTATCAGTCTGAACCACGCTGTGCATGCTGCTAAGAATATAGACTGTCTTCTTCCGTTTGGCCGCATACGCCGTCAGCGTGGCAGCAGAGGTTGAAAACACCTAAGAAATAAGATAAATTGTTATTTCCATAGCCCTTTTACACACAATGAAACACATAAACATAGAACCACAAAAGACCTGCAACATACCTGAGTGGTGAATTCATTGCGATCTGTCTGTCTAGTGGATTGAGGAATTTCCCTGCGAATCTTGTTGACTGTGCCGAGGATGGTGGTTTTCCGTCCAAGAAGTTTTTGCGCAAGTGAAAGCGATGTGAAGAAATTGTCCGTGGTAACATTTCTGCCCTTGTCTAGGAATGGTTCCATCAGCCTCATTACTACATTTTCAGAAAGTCTCTCCCCAGTGGGACGATTGGGGTCCTTGCCAAGATATGGGAAGACATTGCAAATGTACTTGGATTTTAGGTCGCAGGCCACCCAAAACTTGATCCCAAACTTGTCCGGTTTACTTGCAATATACTGCAGGAAACAGCACCGAGTCTTTGATGGGAAAAGCTGTTCATCAACGGTGATATGTAGACCAGGGTTGTAGCACGTGATGCAGTTGGTGACAAATGATCCCCACACACTGGAAATTGCAGCGAACTTATCAGTCTTTGCTCGATCACTGCGGGTGGACTTGTCATCAAAGCGTAGGTGTTGCATGATGTCTTGGAAGCGGTTTCGTGCCATAGTTCCAATTATCTGTGGGTTTCCCAGGTTTGCTGACCAGCAGTCATTTACCGATGGAACCCTGTAAACCCCCCGCAAGATGACAATTGCAATAAATGCCATTAGTTCAGGGAGGTCCATGAACCAATGAACATGCTCTGTTTGCTGTGCATGTTGAATAGTCCATTCTTGAATGCTATGAAGCATGTCAAGAGTGATGAAACACAGGAAGCTCTGAAGGCGACTCGAGATACTTCTCCTGGCCTTAGCCGTTGGCTCTCCATCTGCAGCGTACGGTTCTATTGGGGTGAAAGGGAGACGGGTCCCCACATGTTCTTCACGCCACACTGTGCCATCTTTCGCTGTCTCAGTCCCCAAACAAGCTCTCTTTTTCGGTGGAGAAGCAGTCTCCTCATCTGCAGTGTGAACAAATTCAAATTGTGAGCAATGGGAAGGTCAAACAAACTTACTAACTACATCCACTTACTTGTTTGAAATGAAAAAGGAAATAACATGAAATGAAACTAACCGGAAGACTGATCAGACAGCTCTGAGTCCGAATCCGGCTGAACTTCTAGGTCTTCTCCATCCGAGTCACAAGGGTCGACTTCCGTCAGGATCATTTCCAACGCCTGCTGAGTGGTGAGTCTTCTCTGCATTTTCTTTCCTTGGAGAGGAGGTCCGTACACCACAGAATTCTTCAGGGCAATGAAGGGTTAGGCTAAGTGCAGTGAGATTGTGTCATATATATACCCAGTACAAAAAACACCCAGTGCTCTGATTGGTGCACAATCATAGAGATGATTGTGCACCAATCATAGAGCACTGGGTGTGCCCCGTCACAGTACCCCGCTTAGCGGGGCACACCCAGTGCCCAGCGGGGCACACCGAAAAAGAGAGCTTGTTTGGGGACTGAGACAGCGAAAGATGGCACAGTGTGGCGTGAAGAACATGTGCACTACTGTATAGCTCTGTGTAAATAATCATTCTGTACATACGATAATTTTTAACCCTACAACTGTTTACAACTTGCATAGTTCCCATTTCTGTATAGCTGTATATCTCAGATTCTGTAAAGTTTTTTATTTCATATTCTGTATAGTTTTTCATATTTATATCCTGTTCATAGCCTGTACATAGCTTGTACTCACTACAGCCTGTACATACTTATAGTTATAGAATATTCACAACATACTTCATACCGTGTACATTATAACATACCATAATAGACCCATTTCTGTAATATACTTACATATCTATATTATTGTTAATATATATTTGTAATATATCTATATCTAATGGTAGATATAGCTAATGGATGCAAACTGCATTTCGTTGCCTTGTACCTGTGACATGTGCAATGACAATAAAGTTGAATTCTAACTAACATTCATATTCTGATGGATGCATCAGAGAGCAACTTGGGGGTTAGTATCTTGCCCAAGGATACTTGACATGCAACCTGCGGGAGCCAGGAATCAAACCACTAACCTTCCGATCAAAAAGATGACCTGCTCTACCTCCCGAGCCACACTATAGCTGTTACACCATGGCTTCATAGTAAAAGAGTCCATGTGCTGAACCTAACAACCTGCAATCCAGACCTTTCACCATCTATAAACATTTGGAATGAATTAAAATAATAAAACAAGGGGATGGCATTCCTCTCCTAAAAGTCTGTTAATAAAGAAGAAGAAAGAAGGCATACTAAAGAGTGTTAACGAAGCCTCTGAAGGTCTCTATTGTCCTCTGTATAAAATATGGGTTCATGAGCTTTGGAGTTCATCTGAGTGTATTAGCATATCTATCTTACACTGCATCCCAATCTTATTTCTGGATTTGTGACTCTATAATCAAACAAGAAAAATGCCACAAAAAATTTATCAAATTGTTATATTTATAAATATAAGGTGGAAAATGTGACTGTATGACCCACTCTAACATAATAATTTTTACCAAAATGTCTAAGATTTTTTTAGGACTGAGTTCAATAACCTTAGTAGGAAATTACAGATTTCCAGGCCTTTATATATTTAGGACCTTCCTGTAGTTTAATTAATTAATTTGTGTCATCTGCCTGAATCGATAAATAACGCTGGGTGTCATCTGCATAGCACTGAAAATGTACGGAGTGTTTCTAATGATAATGTCTTAGGAAAGCATACAGTGGGGCAAAAAAGTATTTAGTCAGCCACCGATTGTGCAAGTTCCCCCACTTAAAATGATGACAGAGGTCAGTAATTTGCACCAGAGATACACTTCAACTGTGAGAGACAGAATGTGAAAAAAAAATCCATGAATTCACATGGTAGGATTTGTAAAGAATTTATTCGTAAATCAGGGTGGAAAATAAGTATTTGGTCACCTCAAACAAGGAAAATCTCTGGCTCTCACAGACCTGTAACGTCTTCTGTAAGAAGCTTTTCTGTCCCCCACTCGTTACCTGTATGGATGGCACCTGTTTGAACTCATCATCTGTATAAAAGACACCTGTCCACAGCCTCAAACAGTCAGACTCCAAACTCCGCCATGGCCAAGACCAAAGAGCTTTCGAAGGACACCAGGAAAAGTATTGTAGACCTGCACCAGACTGGGAAGAGTGAATCTACAATAGGCAAGCAGCTTGGTGTGAAAAAATCAACTGTGGGAGCAATCATCAGAAAATGGAAGACATACAAGACCACTGATAATCTCCCTCGATCTGGGGCTCCACGCAAGATCTCATGGGGTCAAAATGATCATGAGAACGGTGAGCAAAGATCCCAGAACCACACGGGGGGACCTGGTGAATGACCTGCAGAGAGCTGGGACCAAAGTAACAAAGGTCACCATCAGTAACACACTACAACGGCAGGGAATCAAATCCCGCAGTGCCAGACGTGTTCCGCTGCTGAAGCCAGTGCATGTCCAGGCCCGTCTGAAGTTTGCCAGAGAGCACATGGATGATACAGCAGAGGATTGGGAGAATGTCATGTGGTCAGATGAAACCAAAGTAGAACTTTTTGGTATAAACTCAACTCGTCGTGTTTGGAGGAAGAAGAATACTGAGTTGCATCCCAAGAACACCATACCTACTGTGAAGCATGGGGGTGGAAACATCATGCTATGGGGCTGTTTTTCTGCCAAGGGGACAGGACGACTGATCCGTGTTAAGGACAGAATGAATGGGGCCATGTATCGTGAGATTTTGAGCCAAAACCTCCTTCCATCAGTGAGAACTTTGAAGATGAAACGAGGCTGGGTCTTCCAACATGACAATGATCCAAAACACACCGCCCGGGCAACAAAGGAGTGGCTCCGTAAGAAGCATTTGAAAGTCCTGGAGTGGCCTAGCCAGTCTCCAGACCTCAACCCCATAGAAAATCTGTGGCGGGAGTTGAAAGTCCGTGTTGCTCGGCGACAGCCCCAAAACATCACTGCTCTCGAGAAGATCTGCATGGAGGAATGGGCCAAAATACCAGCTACTGTGTGTGCAAACCTGGTAAAGACCTATAGTAAACGTTTGACCTCTGTTATTGCCAACAAAGGTTATGTTACAAAGTATTGAGTTATATTTTTGTTATTGACCAAATACTTATTTTCCACCCTGACTTACGAATAAATTCTTTACAAATCCTATCATGTGGATTCATGGATTTTTTTTTCACATTCTGTCTCTCACAGTTGAAGTGTACCTCTGGTGCAAATTACTGACCTCTGTCATCATTTTAGGTGGGGGAACTTGCACAATCGGTGGCTGACTAAATACTTTTTTGCCCCACTGTATATAATGTACAAAGTACTTTCATTTACATGCACCAACAGGAATATTTTAGATGAATATGATCCAAACCACTGCAGTGCAGTTCTGTTGATGCCCATGGTGTAATCTGATCTATGTGGTCAAATTTTTCACTCACTGGTATTGAATACTGTTTAACAGAACAAGCACAGAGATGAGTGCACTGTCAGAGGCCATAAGAGTCAATAAAGTAAAGTCAATTCAATTAAAGTCAATTCAGAAAGATCAATCAGAGAGAAATAATTTAAGTAAATATCAGCAGCTATTAGAGTTGTTGTACTTAATCTGTGGCACAGATGTAAAAACAAAACAAAAACAAAACTCTAATAGTTACAATTTTTTCTGTCAAGAAATTCACAAAGTCATGTTAAAGGAATACTTAACAGAGCTCTGACTCTTTTGCAGCCTGGTGGTACTGTTGAGAAGAAACCCGGGGTTGTTCCTGTTTTCCTCAATCAGTGACAAGTAATAAAATGCTCCTGCTTTATGGACAGCCTTTGGTTAATAGGGTAACAAAGTATTTTCCAAGTCAAATGAAGACCCTCTAAATAAGAAGCTATTTCCTCTCCAGGTCACGTGTCATGTACTTTAAGATGTGCGTTTGAGAATTATACTATGAGGTCAAGTACTTGACTGAAGTGATTCGAGGATTTATTTTTCAGAGGAGCTACATAATAATTCAACACTATTAACAGGATAATCAGCTGTGGGAGTAGAGTTTAGCTCCAGTTAAGATGTATAAAGGTGTCAAAGGTGAGAATTCTGACAGTCAGTGTGACTGGTATTGATTCATTTAAACTAACATTTTGTGTTAGGCAGAATAATATGTTGATTGAGCCTAATATAATTTACAAACAGGGACTTAGAGAACAAGCCAATGTGTAAAAATCCACATTTAATTTAACCTTAGTGTATGCCACTGATATTGGCAACATTGTCTAGAAACCTTTGAATCTAAAACTGTACTTGGGAATTAATTTCCCTTGTCATGTAACTTGTTTTCTCCTGGCTTACATTTGTTTCTTGTTTTTAACAAATAGTTATGCAATTAGTGTATCTTTGCCAGTTATAGAAAAGTAGTTTTCCCTACTTTTGCTAGTTTTTAAACAGTCATATTCGATATAGTAGGATTTGTCGTGGTGGCAATCCCGAAAAAAGCTTCTCACATTGTTAATCTTATAAAAAGAAAAGCCAATTTGTGATCTTTTTGAATCTTAACCATATTATTCTGTGTTTAAAAACTGATCAAAATAAAAATAGCAAAACTGACAGTAAAAAAAGAAAATGATGGTCCAACACACAAACACACAAATCAGCTCAATTGTGCCTCCACCACCTGACTTACTGTGCACAGGTTAGAAAGAAAATATGTGATTAAGGATGCAGATCCCACTAAAGTAGTCAGCTATTCTGCGCAGAGATTACTGTGTACAGCCTGCACTTTTTCAACTGTCAAACAAACACTTGTTGCTGTTCCACTGCTCACCATCCGGATGATTTAAGAACTGAACCCCTAAAATGCAATTTGATACCTTCATTTCCAGAAGATCATGCAGTCATTAGGATTATAAGTACGCATGCGTTTATTTAAACTCTTTACGGCAGAATAAATGCTGCGATTAACTAAGTAGAATAGAAGCATCTGCTGCTGAAGCTGGAGACCAATTTTTAAAATGCCCTAAATGGGTGGTAGATGATATTAATTATGGAGCCTCAGGTTGCATCATCATTAAAGGTACTTTGTAGTCAAGGAAAAGGAATAATTGCTAGATAGATTACTTAATAATCATAAAACAGATGACACAGCCATCTCAGCTTTGGAAGGTAATACGCAAGAAATCCTTAGTATATGCAACACTGTAATGGTTTTGAAAGTTGTACCCAACAAATTAACTCACTAACTCCATAGAAACCTTAATCATTTCCCTGCAACATGAGTACTTAAACACAATTCATACTTACTTAATACTTACTTACTCAACACTTTGTTACATTTGAGAACATTTTCCTGATGAGCTAGTCATCTTAATCAACACACATATATATATATAGGTTATTGGCACAGTGCATGGTAGCATAGTGTTCTGCCTACCTAGTAATCAGTCACTACTTTGAAAATTACAACTTTACGAGCATACATGGACTGGGAACCCATCCCAGCTACCATAGGGCAGAGGCAGGATACATCCTGTCTGTTGCAGTGCAAACACAGAGAGACAGACAACCATTTGCACTTACATTCACACCTATGAGCAATTTAGAATTACCAAATAACCTAGCCCTCCTAACTGCATGTCTTTGGACTGTGACCTGGAGAGACAGACTTGGGAATAGCATGCACACGACACACAGAACTCCCCCAGCCAAATAGTGGAGTCAAACTCAGAATAAGCTTTAAGAACAACCCGATAATAATGAATTACAGTAGTTCAGCCTAGTAATAAAGTAATAAAAACATTAACTAGTTTGTCAGCATCACTCTGAGACATGATATTTTTAATTTTAGATATACTGTGTAATTGCAAGAAAGCAGTCCCACATATTTGTTTAATATCCAAACTGAAGGATATTTCCTGGTCAAAAATTATTCCAAGATTCTTTACAGTGTTACTGCAAGCAATGCCATTCATTGTAAGTACCTCAAGCAGGTTAAGGCAGGGGCAGCCATCTGCCGTGACCGGTTGGGAGGATGACAGGATAAAGACACGCTGTGGAAGCGAGCCAAAGATGAATAAGAACTAATAATTTACACACACAGTGAGTGAAAAGGAATGACTGAAGAAGAAACACCCAGTGCATCATGGGAATCCCCTAGCAGCCTACACCTATTGCAGCATAACTAAGGGAGGATTCAGGGTCACCAGCCCTAACTATATGCTTTAGCAAAGAGGAAAGTTTGAAGCCTAATCTTAAAATGTTTTTTAAGATTAGGAACCAGCTTCTGTGGAACCAGCTTCCAGTGTCTCCTGAATCCAAACTGGAAGCTGGTTCCACAGAAGAGGGGCCTGAAAACTGAAGGCTCTGCCTCCCATTCTACTTTTAAATACTCTAGGAACAACAAGTAGGCCTGCAGAGCGAGAGCGAAGTGCTCTAATAGGGTGATATGGTACTACAAGGTCATTAAGATAAGATGGGGCCTGATTATTTAAGACCTTGTATGTGAGGACCAACCCATCACTAGTCAGCGATCATGCTCCTGTATCTTTAAAACTAATACACAAGAATAATACTACACCAAGTAAAAACTGGAGATTTAATTGATTGATTGATTGATTGATTGATCATACTTTATTCATCCCGAGGGAAATTGGGTTAAGGCTGCCAGCCGTGCCAGCGCCATCTTACCCTTCCGACCATAGATACATTACACAAACATCACATGGGGAAGACAGGTAAGAGGTATAACAATGGAAAATACACAACATGAGGAAAGAAGAGGAGAAAAAAGAACTCCCCCCAGACTGAGCTCCGACAGGGAGATCAGTTTGAGAACAGAAAAAAACACCTCAGCGCATACAAAAAGCACATGACTATCAATACACCATACAAGACAACCCATATGGAAAAGATATATATAAATCTTATAAAGTTTTTATCTGTCTTGTATGAAACTTGTATGAAAAGCATACAAGAGTGAAAACACATATAAGATCCCTTGAAAAATTATATAATGAAACTAGAATTAAATGAGATAATTGATAAAAAAAACAAAATTCTTAGTACAAAGACTACGCCTACAAAATTATGAACATGGTAATAAATCCGGTCAATTTCTAGCAAACCAGCTAAAAATAAAGAAAGAAAAAACAACTATATGTGCTGTTCAAGATTCATCTGGGAACACATTATATGAACCGATACAAATAAACAACATTTTCAGGGATTTCTATAAAACGTTGTATTCACCACAAATAAACCCATCTAAAAAGGAAATTGATCAGTTTTTGGACAACATAACTCTTCCAAAATTATTGGACACTCAAGCAATGGCACTGGATTTGCCACTGACACCAGGTGAACTCCAGGAAGCCCTGATAAGTATGCCCAATAATAAGGCTCCAGGTCCAGACGGCTTTCCTGCAGAATTCTACAAAGAATTCTGGTCGATTCTAGCACCAGTTTTCTACAGAACGTTGTTGGAAATTAAAGAAAAGGGCAGACTTCCATCAAATATGAATTCTGCAAACATTAATCTCCTGCTAAAACCAGGCAAAGACCCTGTATATCCCTCAAGCTATCGTCCAATATCCCTTATAAATGTAGACTGCAAAGCTCTCTCAAAGAGACTGGAGAAAATAACCCCCCTCTTAATTCATCCTGACCAAACTGGTTTCATAAAAGGTAGGCACTCATCAACAAATACACGTAGATTACTTAATTTAATAGACTACTCATACAGTAAAAACCTAGAAACTACAATATTCTCTTTAGACGCAGAAAAAGCATTTGACAGAGTTAACTGGAAATTTCTATTTGCAACTTTAAACAAATTTGGTTTTGGATCCTCTTTCATAAACTGGTTAAAAATATTATATAATTCCCTAACAGCTTGTGTCAGAACAAATGACCAGACATCCTCCAGCTTCTGTCTCTTGAGGGGCACCAGGCAGGGATGCCCACTCTCCCCTTCACTGTTTGCAATTTTTATTGAACCACTAGCAGCAGCAATTAGACAGAATTCAGTAATTAAGGGCATAAAATGCAAGAACGTGGAACATAAAATCAGCCTTTATGCGGATGATGTGTTACTCTTTCTCCAAAATTCACAAACCAATATCTCTGGGGTGATTGAATTGATAAACTCTTTTGCAAGAATATCAGATTACTCAATTAACTGGTCAAAATCTACAGTCCTACCGGTTAATTGTTCCCTCCATAATTCCTCTTCTACACCACTGCAATCGGGAAATATAAAATATTTAGGTATTAATGTTTCTCCCAAGCTTGCAGATCTAACTAAATTAAACCATATCCCACTTTTAAAGAAGGTAGAAGATGATCTGGCTAGATGGAAATGTCTACCCATATCACTCATGGGAAGGGTTGCCGCTATAAAAATGATGGTCTTACCAAAAATAAATTATTTATTCTCAATGATCCCAACTAAACCGCCACAAGATTGGTTCAGATCTCTAGATTCATGTATGTCCAAATTCCTTTGGAAAAATAAACCCCCACGTATAAGCTTAAAAACACTACAAAAGACCAAGGATAAAGGAGGACTAGAACTGCCTAACTTTCAGCACTACTTCTTAGCCAACAGGCTTCAGTTTATCTCAGGATGGCTAAAACACACCCTCTTAGATGAACCTTGGCTAGATGTAGAACAAGCACTTTGCAATAATCTAGAGATCTCAGACCTACCATTTATCAGCTCAAACATCCAACGACATGAATGCTTTAAAAGCATCAACATCAGCTCTTCTCTGACAGCATGGTGGGAGTTTCTAAAATTGACGGCGTCTTCATTAATCCCATGCAAACGTACACCTATCTGGAACAACCCTGACATATTACAAAACAATAATATGATAAACTTTTCAGATTGGAGTGATAAAGGAATCAAATATTTAGAACATATACTAGAAGGAACAGAATTTATTTCATTTGACGGACTAGTTACACAATATGGGATCAACAAGAAAAGATTTTTAGAATATCAACAAATTAAATCCATAGTAAAAAAGAAATTTAACCTCAGTCAAGTTGAATTACAAACACCACCAAGTGTGGGTCAATTTCTTACTCTTAAAACCCCCAAATTACTATCCAAAATATACAGAATGCTTTCTAAAACAGATGAATCAATATCACTTCCTATTGCAAAATGGGAAGCGAATTTATCAGTTAACTTAGACCAAAACTTCTGGTCTCAGATTTGCTTAAAAACCTTTCATCTAATTAGAAATCCCAGTCTTCAATTAATTCAATACAAAATATTACATAGAGCGCACTATACAGGTCATCGGATGTTCAAGATGGGCTTTAGGTCTACCAACAACTGCTCACACTGCCAAACCAATTCACCGGACAATTATATCCACGCTCTTTGGTTCTGTCCACCAGTTCAGAAGTTTTGGCGCGAGATATGGTAAATGGTAAATGGCCTGCATTTGTATAGCGCTTTTCTAGTCCCTAAGGACCCCAAAGTGCTTCACACTACATTCAGTCATTCACCCATTCACACACACATTCACACACTGGTGATGGCAGCTACATTGTAGCCACAGCTGCCCTGGGGCGCACTGACAGATATGTCAAGATATGTGAAGACTTATCAAAGTGTCTGAAATGTAACATTCCAACTTCCCCCTTAGTGTGTTTGTTGGGCAGCTTAGATAATGTCACTACAGAAAAGAATATCGCCCACATGGTTTTCACTGCCCTATGCATAGCCAAGAAAACAGTCCTCATGAACTGGAAAAATAAAAACAATCTTAATTCTAACCAATATAGAAATTATCTATTAGATGACATTAGTCTTGATACAGCCTCTGCCACCACATCAGATCATCCATCACCTAGTGGGGGTGGGGGGTCATAGTTTGGTCCCACCTTTGCTGTTGTGATTGGTGTGGGGGTAGGGACAGGCTTGGGGCGTTGGGGGATTCCCCGGAGGCATCTTCCTTGGAGGACTCAACCCGGGGTAGCGGTCATGGCCTGTTAAGGGCTCTGTTGGCTCTTAGGTGACGGTTTCCTCGTGGCTGCGTGCAGTGGGGCTAGGGGAGGGTCTGTGCTGATGGACGTGGGTTACTGACCTGGTAGCCTTGCTGCCCCTGGGTGGATCGGGGGGGGGGGGGGGGGGGGGGGGGGGGGCGTGGGGTTCTGGGGGTGCACCGTCTCTGGGCTGGGGCCCTGGCTGAGCCTTGGGGGCTTGGGTCTTGGTTGGTGTGTCGCCGGGGTCGTGGGCAGGTGGGTGTATGGAGGCCCAGCCCTGGCGCAGGGTGCCGCCAGTGCATCGAGCCACCTGGGGGGCTCTTCAACTGGTGGGGGAGGCTGTTACATCTTGCAGGAGGTCTCCTCTCTCCAGGAACTCACTCTGCAGGTGGGGGAGATATAAGAGAGGTGGAGAAAGAACTCAGCCTGGGTGTCTATTGTCTTGTGTTGTCTGGGAGATGAGTGGATGACGGGGTGGGTGCAGTTTTCTCTGTGGTGGGGTCTGGTGGGCTGTCCCGGAATCTGTGGGGCCCGGCGGGGCTGCTGAACTGGGCCCCGGTCTGGATGGGCCTGGGCCCCCTTTCCCTGGTGGGTTGCAGGATATGGGGGTGCCTACTGGGGTCAGCGGGGGAGCTGGCCCCAGGGAGGGGCCACTTGCCCCTGCCTTCCTTCCCTCCCCATTACATTGAGGGCTATCAGGAGGGGCTATGTGCTTACCTGCTGCTCTCTGGCAGGTAGCTCCATGCCCTCCTGGGTTTTAAATGCACCTTAGAACACACATGCATCAACACTACAATGAGCGGGTGGAGGGAGGTTTGGAGTCTTCACACACCCCCATTCTCTGTTGCCTGTTGGGGTGGGGGGCTGGGAGGAGGAGTTGGCTGTCCGACTGCGGTCTGGAATGTGGGGCCTCCCTGCTGCTGTGGAGTCGGGGCGGTCTGCCTCTCCCCACTGCAGGGAAAAGGGTAACACCACCTGGGTCTGGGTGCAGTTCCCCCCTCCATGGGCAAGGGTACCTAGACCCGGTTCGTAGAGTACGCTTGGGGAGTGTGATCGTGTGTACAGTGTCTCTCTATGTCTGTCTCCACGTTGGGTGAGTGTGGAGTAAGTGCATATGAGAGCATGAGGGTGGGAATGGATGTTTGTATCTGTGTGTGCCTGTATGTCTGTGTCTGTATGTCAGGTCGAGTATCAGACGCCACCTCTTTAGGGACATCTCAGGCCCTCCAAGGTATGGAGGCCTATCCACCCCCACCACTCCCCCTGCCGGTGGCAGACACCCACCCTGCATTGGTGGTTCTTTGTGTCTGGGGATGGGCGTCCAGGTACCCACCGGCTCACTCCTGGTGGCTGCTTGTCGGGGCCTGGAGCCTGGGGTTCACTTGGGCCAATTCGGGGGTGGGGTGCCCTCGGCCTCTCGGCCTGGGGCTCGGTCACTCTGGCACAGTTGGCTGCCGGCGGAGCTCACGGGCGCGTCACTGCAACCCCCCCCCCCCCCCGGCTTCTGCTCCGCGGCTGCTGAGTGAGCCCTCATCTGGGACTCTCCTCAGCTCTTTCTGGGACAGTGGCGCGGCTGCCCCTCTGTTGGTCTTCCTTGGTCTCTTGTGTTCTGGGGGCCTCTGGATGTCTGGAGTCTTGATCTCCTCCATACCTGCTTCATGCCCTGGAGGACGGGGCTGTGGCCCCCCCACACTCCCTAGCAGATCATTACATGAAGGAACCTTTTAAAAACAAGCGCGTCCATGCTCACAGGTGTACACACGGGTGATCACACCCACAAACTACACCCTTTTTGGCTCCTACCTCAAAGCACACTGTGTTCTGTCGATCTTACGTGCTGCACAATAATGTTTAATATTTAGTATTGACTGTTATATTCACATAGATCATCGCAATGATGTTGTTTATTGTATTGCTCTCTTTTTTTGCTTGTTTTCTCTTTTTTCTTTCTCAACAGGTGATCCAGGTGATTGATAGATGTATTTTTTGTCTGTTTGTTTTGTTGGTTTTTGTTTTTTGCCCTTTATCATTGTTTTTTCTTCCCCTCGTTCTTTCTACCTTTTCTTTTCTGCAGTCAAGTCTGTCCCATGTTTAGCTGGTGAAAATAAAATAAAATAGACAATAAAAGAAAAGGTGAATCAATTGGACCAATACGGCAAGGCTGGGATGGTCCGTTTGGTAAAGTAAATCTGTTGGGCATCTTTCTTCGCCTTTTGGCAATAATTCTGATGGCAAAAGAACCAAATGGGACAGGCGAAGAAAAACAAACAAACAACCCCCCCCCCCCCCCCCCCCCCAACAAAATATCATCATTACCTTTCCCTTAAAGAGATATTTTGAACTTCTAGTGTTCTCCTTTATAAATGCTAACATTTTTGAAAAAGCAATGTAGAATTGAAAATCCTGTGTTATAACTGTGTTCCACTTTTAACACAAATACTTTGTCAGCTTCACACACAGAAGCACAGAGAACATGCTAGTGAGGTCAGTCAGCAAGTTGGCCCAAGGAAAGAATACTTGTGCATGATATACATTTACGTAGACTTAAGTAATAGAAGTTTGTCAAAAAGTTAATCTCTTTTGATTAGGCAGACCATTCCAAAGGTTAGGTGCCATAAAGCAGTAAAGACACCCGTCTGATCTAGTGAGCCAGTTGTTGTCCAAGGATATCAAGTTTTGTGTAAATTCAAATGAATGATTTACATCTGTTAACAGGTATCTGCAAGAATTCAGCTGGGATGAAACAAAGACATATACATTATTGTAAAACAATAATTTCATCCTTGAATTACAGAAACAGGAGGATGTGAGCTTTTGAATCATGAGATGTAGTTAGTGAGTCTCCTGAATCCCAAATGACTGTATGTTGGTGGAGGTGTGTTTGAAACATGCAGAGGGCAGGATGGGCTGGTTTACATGTGCCATGAACATGCCATGTTCAGTGTTCAAGAAAAGGAAAGGGGGAAAAACACTCAATTGAATTAGTGTGATTTTAAAACCCAAATGAAAGCACACCAAATGACTTTAACAACAAAGATTTGGGTGGCATGCTGAAAGAAAGCAGAGATGAACTAGTGTATAAGTTCAATTACCTGTAGTGTTATTTTAAACATTTTCTAGATTATGTGAAAAGTGGTCAAAGGAAACAGGCAGTGCTCCTGAATGAAGCGACAGAGGACAACCACAATCCAAAGTAACTGCAAGTATTTATTTCTGATTTTCATGGAATTTGCTGGGGCTGCAAAGTAGCCTAAAACGAATTAAATTATTAGATATGTACTTTAAACTTTCATGCATGCAGTGGAGAAATAAAAGTACATTTACAACCTGCAGCTAAGTTTTCTATTTAGCTAGCTTGTGTCTACATTTGACATTTTACTTCACATGTCATATGTGAATAGAATTTTCAAAGCACCACAATGTCAAACTGAGCTTGAAATGGCCAGCTGTCTACAAACAGCACAGGTGTGATGATGCGTGAATTTTTAAAAAAATGTAGCAGACTTTTATTTCTTCCCCTGACTGTCAGATGACTGAAGCAGAGCAAAACAGAGCGAAATGAAGATAAAACACAAAGTTTCTTCATACTTACCATGATGCATTATCTTGCACCATGAAGATTTATTTCATATTGAAGACAGATGAATCACAGGAAATGGAAAACAAGCTGTTATCTGCAGCTGCTTACAATAACCTGTGCATGTCAGTGTGCTGCTATTTCACCATTTTCATTATCATTAAAGCTGCAGTAATTGTTTTTTTTGTTTGTTTGTTTACTTGTGATCTGTCCAGTGGTATTTGATACTGAATCATGTGAATCAAATCCTGCATTCAATTCCATTTATGAAAAAGAAGATGAACCAATATATTATATGATGTTACCAGACACAAAAAAGAGCCACAAAATGCAGATCAATAAAGACCGAAAGCTGCTGTTATTAAAGGAAGCAAACAGAAAGCACAAACAAAAAAGAAAATCAAATGATTTTGATCAGAAAGTGTTACCTGTTGGGCTATCTACTCCACTGAATGCTGAGTCTCCACCTCCCCCCACTGTGGCCTTAACAGGTACAGAGCCAGTGCCGGTTGTAGTACTGTTTGTGTACTTCTTGTTGCCACTATACTCAGTGCTGCTCTCGTCGTCCTGCACTGTGGTAGCTCCCGATTGGATGCCAGAGTCTGTGGCATAGTAAGTCTGCTGCCACTCTGCCACCTTCACCACGCTGTCTGCCTCACTCACTGCAGAAAACAACACACATCTACTGCAACCAGTAATATCTACTGCAACTATTGTAAAGTGGTACATTGGTTGCACACCTGCAGCTAATGAAAGTCTGGACCTAGCGGTTAACCTCAGTGCAAGCCTTTCCTTATAGTAATTTCTCACAGACTTAACACAATAAAACAAAAAATGTTTTATAGAGTTTTTTGTTTTTGTTGTCATTGTTTATGATGCACACAGGTCTGACTTTCAAGGGTTTTTAGAAGCTGGTATAGCTAATGTTACCTACTTTACTCCAACATTTTTCTCATGCCATTACCAGCACATGCAACTTTTTGTACCACAATCCGCATTTTTACTCAACAAGGAAGTTTGCTTTTAGGACTTTCTGAAAAGTTGAAAAAGTAAACAGTTTTAAGAATGCAAAGTATACAACCAGACGAATCGGTAGTTAAATGGCTTAAACAATCGTCTAGCAAAACTTTCCTCTGTATAACTGGTTAGTATGTTTTTCAAACATTGCTTCAGAAAAAAAAAGTCTTGTTTCTGACAGAATAACCCAGTCGCTGCATTCTTCCATTTCTATTGGGCACAGCTTGAGCTTGTGGGCTGCTGGCCATAGAGCCTGGGTGAGGTCAAGCTGCACTAAGACTCTTCAGTGAGTAGCCTCACACAGCTCACTGAATGGTCTAACTGCATGTAGTGCTGCTAATTCTACCATTTTTGGAATAGTACTATTACTAAACTACTACCAATTCTTCAAATCTTTCTGTGACAAGTACAACCTTTTATTGGTAGCATTACCTTTAACCCTCTCAAGCTCAAATTAAACTTTTTGTTGCTAATGCACAACCAAGTCCTGCAGTGGTACTTCTGAGTAAAAAAAACTCATAAAATATGTATGTGGGGTAATCAGGTTGTTAGTTTTTAACTGTTGCAAATCGGCAACGCCTGCCTTGAGAGGGTTAAAGATGGTACTGGTGTTATTGCTAGAGTATATACTACTTCTAATGCAATTACCACATCTCATTATAACTTCTACGTTTCCTGCTAGGATTAAACACTGAACTTCATACTAAATGCTACCACTCAGTACTACCACTAGTGTTCCTTCTACTACTGCTACTTATTCAGCAACTAATGCCAGTGCTGCTACTTCCTCTGCTGTTGAAAATACTGCTATTTGCACTAAACTACTAAAATGATTCTGGTATTGCTACCACTACAGCTACCATTAATGCTTGTTTTGTAAGTACTGTAACTGTGATTTTTGCTGCTGGTAGTCCTAATAATTCCACGTTTTTTACTAAAGAAGTGGCATTCCTTTATAGATAAATGAATGACAAAAGCAGCAATATACTGCTTGTACTATTACAAGACTACTACTACTAATCACTGCTACTATGAATATACCTACCTGTACCTGTATACCAGCTAGTCCTAATAATAAGTGCAGTGCTCATATTGCTACTTGTAGTGCACCTATTTTTTACTATATCAACTACTACGACTAGTGCTGCTTCTGTTAATTATCCCTGTTGCTTGTATCAGATACTACTCCTATTTCAACTCATGTTGCTACTGCTTTTACTTTTTTCTTCTAATGATGCAGATACTTCTTCCAAGAACCACCTGTTTTCCTCCCACAGCTATTACTACCGCAATGAACTTAGGCCAGAGCTGGGTGCTATGGTGACAGAATACTTACTTTGCATGGACATCATCTCCATCCACTGGTACTGCTGCTTTCACTGACCTCTCACCTGCAGGAGAATACAGGAATCATTAGGTCTGAAAAAAGATTCAAGATTAATCCTCTAGTCCGACTAGCCTGGGAAATCGCAAGTGACCCCTTGTACCCCACCCACTACCAGCCCTCTGGTCAGCGCCTCACATCAATCAGGTCCTACACTTCAGTCTCACAAACAGCTTATTCCCCTGGGCCATTCGGACAGTAAACAAACATCCACCAACCTCCCCACATCCCACCCATTCACACCCAACCAACTTATCGAGCCACAGTCTGAGTCCAAGCACTTTGCAACTTCTTCTCTATTGTGTGCCTTTCTATTGTTGTTGCATATATTTCTCTTGTTTTGTATATATTCCGCGTGATTCTATGTATTTCTCCTCTTTGCCATTCATTCCTGTTGTGTCCTATTTATAGTTTATTCTGGCAGAGTTGGTGTGAGGAACCTACAATTTTGTTGTGCATGTACAGTAACAATGATCATATGGGTTACAGCATAACTCTGAAGATGATGATGGCCCAGATTTATAAGGGGCATATCCAGTCTCAGAGGCATCTTCACACAGACTGCACCTGGGGTCTTTCCTGGTGTGATAGACCCCAACCTCGATGGATCTTGTGCTCAGAGCTTGCTCCTGTGCTACCATGATTAGTGCCTCTGTGCTGTCTTTCGGTTCAGCTGCGTACAGCCACTGGTAGGATTTCTGGGTATCAGCCACGTCCTCTATCTGCCGGTGGTACATATCATGTAGTGGCCTGTCCTTGCATGATGGTTCCTCCTCTTGCTCCACCTTCTTCAGTCTCTACTTCATTAGATAATCACTAAGCACTTTCGGTCGACTGTGGCCATATTTCTGATGTACCCATGGATGTTTGTTGTCCCATCCTGGACAGTGGTTCTGACACTCACTAGTCCTTGGCCTCGTACCTTTCACTTAGTGTACAGTTTCAGGGTCCTCGATTTGGGGTTGATCCCTCTATGCATGGTGATGACCTTCCTTGGCTTGATGCCAATGGCTTCAATCTCCTCCTTATCCCAGTTTATTATCCCAGCAGCATACATGATTGTGTTCAAGTGGATTCTAAGCAAATGGGAACCAATGTACTTGTATTATGTATGTACCAATGTATTTGTAGGTAATTGCAGCCATCCTCAGTGTCTGCAATGTTGCATTCTGCTAGCGCGATCCCCTCAGTTCTGACAGTCTTCCCTCTCTTTGTTACCACCCAACTACATTTCTACTACTACAGCTTGATGTCATCCAAGTAGAGGAGGTGGCTGATAATTGTGTCATTCCGTAATCTGTATCCATAGTCAGTCATGTCAGTGATCTCACTGTGGGGGGTTTCAGGCCTATGCAGACCAGCAGTGGGGACAGGGTAACTCCTTAGTAGATCCCGCACTTAAAAGTGACTTGTGCAATTGGCTTGAAGTTGGCCTCTATTGTTGTTCACTAATTCCCCATTGAGTTCCTAATGAGTTCCTTGTATGGTTCTAGGCATTCCAGGATCCATGTGTGGGGCATTGAGTCATAGGCTGTCTTGTAGTCAATTGTAGGGATTATGCATAATGCTGCATTTACATTTTTAGTAGACCTTCAGATGGTACTTGATGCAGTCTTGGTAATTGGCCACAGAGGGTCCAGGTTTCCATCTTCACCATGATCCTATCTTTCAAGTCAGCCGCTACTAGTTGCTTCACCATCAGTCTGGGTGTTGGGTATCAAACATTCCATAGGTCCACAACTTTCCTTTCATGTAACCCCTTCTGCTGGGATATTTGCACTATACCAATCCATTAGCGCCTTGTTTTCATCTCTTGCCCACTTATGCCTGCTTGTTCCGGTAACTGACTTCTCATCAGTGTGTCCTCAACACCAGATGCGGACCTTCTTAAGCCGAGCAACATCCGAGCTTATATGACCTCCTGTCTGAGGTAGGCTTGGTTGGCATTGGGGGGGGGGGACTAGCCTTAGGACCTTTACTGGATACAGATGCCCTAGTCGAGAGTCAATCTCCCGACGATACGGTCTCAGAGACTCCAGCAGTAACACACACACACACACACACACACACACACACACACACACACACACACACACACACACATACATACATACATACATACATACATACATACATACATACATACATACATACATACATACATACATACACACACACACACACACACACACACACACACACACACACACACACACACACACACACACACACACATGACCAATCAAAAGTTTGGACACACCTTCACATTTAATGTTTTTTCTTTATTTTCATAAATTCTCACTGAAGGCATCAAAACTATGAATGAACAGTATGCAGTAAAAGAAAAAAGTGTGAAATAAAAATGTTATTAATGTTTCACAATGTTAGCTCAAAATACGGAGAGTGTCCTCAGTGGCCAGAAGAGAGAAGGATGCCACACCGAGGATGTGGACAAGTGGGTGAAGAGTTTGTCTCACAAACAGCTTACCAAAACAGAGAAAAACATCCTTGCAAAAGGATAGAATTTTGCTGTGACACTGAGGCAAATCCCTCTAGTGGAACTGATCACAGCCACCGAAACTGCAATTCGATACAACAACATTGCAGACGTGGAAGCAGAGCAACTATGGATGAAAGTTTCAGCCTGTCTCAGCAATGCAAAGCCCCCAGCGTCCAACATCAGCATGGAGAAGAGGAAGGCAATCCCATCAGTTAGTCATGACAACAACATCATTATCCTTCCAGCAGGCAAGGGTAGGTGCTCTGTGTCGCTAAACCAAAAAGGCTATGATGAAAAAATTTTGTCACTGCTCAGTGACAAAAATACTTATGAGCCCCTGAAACGAGACCCAGGAAGTGGTTACAGGAAGACGGTGATAGACTGTCTGAAGCAGTTAGAACAAGACAAGGCTATTGACCGTACCTCATACCACAGGCTATACCCAGCGGAATCTATACCAAGTCTGTATGGTTTACCAAAGAACATAAACAGAGTGCACCTTTAAGACCAATTGTCTGTATGATCAACTCACCGCATCCAGAACACCTTGGATTGTGTTGAGAAGGTGAGCGATGTCATTATGGAGGCAGATGAAACCATGGTCTTGTACGATGTTACATCTGTCTTCACTCATGTTCCAGTCACTGAAGTGTTGGAGGTAGTTTGTAAGAGATTACAGGATGACCCCAACCTCAGCAACAAGACCACTATCAGCACCGACCAAGTGTGTTTGAACTGTGTCTTAATTCCACCTATTTCACATACAAGGGTCAGTCCTACAGGGAGAAACATGGGAGTGGGTTCCCCAGTTTCACCCATTGTGGCCAATTTGTACATGGAAGAAGTGGAAAAGAGGGCTTTGTTATCCTATCCTGGAACACCACCTAGTCATTGGTTCAGATATGTGTATGACACCTGCGTGAAAATTTAATCTCAGGACCTACCACAATTCACGGGTCACATTAACTCGGTGGACCAACACATCAAATTCACAAGGGAGGATATGAAAAGTGGCAGGTTAGCCTTCTTAGACTGTGAGATTTCCATCAGTAATGGGGGACATTTAAAAGCTGACGTGTACCGTAAACCTACGCATACAGATCAGTATTTAAGGTTTGACTCTCATCATCCACTGGATGGTGGTTTGATCCCCCTCTGCTCCGGTCTGCAGGCTAAATATCTTTGGTCAAGATATTAAACCTACAACTTGCTCTAACCTTTTTCAGTGCTGTGAGTGAATGTTAGTTAGATCTGTACATAGAAAGAGACTACAAATCTATTTAATTCAACAAATGAACAGCCTTAAAGTAAATTAAAAAATCCACACAAAGGGAGGTGTTTGGAAAAAAATACGGAACTTTTACATTATTCCTACATGAAGGGTAGGAATAATAGAGTGGCTACATCTGAGTGACGTCTTGACAGCTTAAATGGCACAATGTTCTGTTTCAGTAATGGCCATTTAACGTGTGGGTGTGTGCAACAGTAGATGTGTTCTCTGCATGTGGCTGTGGCACAGTACATGAGTTTTATGCATGTGAATGTGTGAGGAGAAATGTTTCCTGTTAAAACAAATGTGGGTTTTTTGATGTGCTGAAAAGCTTTTTGAGAAAAGACGGAATGAAAAAAAAAATCATCACACACTCTCTCTCCATTTTACTGTACTCTTCAAATGAGACTGGACACTAGACACCTTTTTCAGCACCACATGGCAGTTTGGATTAAAATGAGACCCCTAAAACATTTAACATTCATTTAAAATTTTGGGGGTCCCATCAAATTGAACCTTCTTGTACATAAATGCATGTACAATATGTCCTAAAATACACAAAAAATATCTAAATTATTAAAAAATTCATAATGTGTTAAACATTGTTTAAACCATAACTAATCCTTCTTTGTATGCAACAGGTGAAAATAAATATTGATCATATTACTTATTTTCTAAGTAATATTTGTAAAGGTGCTATTGACATGAAAGTCTCACCAGATGTCAGTAACGACCAATCCTATACACACATACAAAGAAATCGTACCATAGATGTCAAAAGATTAAGTTATTTGTAATCACGAGATATGACACAGGTAAAACGTATTGAACAAATGAAGTAGAGAGGTCCAAGAGGCACAGAGAGTCAAGACACAAGTTGAAATCTATCAGCATTTAGAAAGCAACCCTGCCACTTAGTGCAAATTAATATTAGCTAGTTCAGTCCCAGCTGATGGTCTACAAAATGTGTCTCAAGTCCTGGGGAAGATACCAGAGGGAGAGCACCTGGTGGCTAGGCCTTCGTCCATGGGGACTGGCCAGATCATCACGAAGAAGAGACATGGACCCACCCTCCTGTAGGCCTTACCACCCACAGGAGTCCCCATAGGGTCGGCTGCAGTGTGTGCCAGGCGGCGGCCAGGGCCAGAGACCCTTGTGGACCAATGCCTAGCTATCATGGCTTGCAATTGAGACACAGAATGTCACCTCTGTGATGGGGAAGAAGCCTTAGCATAGTGCGTGAGGTTGAGCAGTATTGATTAGATATAGCTGGGCTCACCTCAACGCATGGCCTGAGCTCTGGAACCAGTCTCCTGTAAAGGGGCTGGTCTCTGGCCCAGTCTGGTGTGGCCCTCGGTGTGAGGTGGTGGGCTGGGGTAGGTATCTTAGTTTCTCCTTGGTCACTTCCTGTATTTTAAAGTTTTTCCCAGTGGACAAGAGGATTTGTTCCCTGTGCCTGACCATGACTGTCATCTACAATTATGTGTTTAATGAACTTTCATAGTGCACAGCCCTCTTCGAGTCCCTAGGTGGGGTGCTCGAGGGTGTTCCCCCTGGAGACTCTGTCATCCTTCTGGGAGACTTCAATGCTCATGTGGGTAATGACAGTGATACTTGGAGGGGTGAGATTAGGAAGAATGGCTTGCCTGATCTGTGGGGTGTTCTGTTACTGTGAAAACCACTGTTGGTCCATAACAGACAACATGTTTGAACATAAGGTTATTTACAAGTGCACCAGGACACTCTAGGCTGCAGGTTGATTATTGATTTTGTAATCGTATCATCGGATCTGCAGCAATTTGTTCTGGACACTCAGGTGAGGAGAGGGATGAGCTATCAACTGATCACCACCTGGTGGTGAGTTGGATCAGGAGGTGAGGGAGAATGCTGGATAAACCTGGCACAACTAAATGTATTGTGAGGACACTCTGGGAATGCCTAACAGAGGCCTCCAACCTTTGCCAGAACTTTGACAGCATTCTGAGGGAGACTGGGGACATTAAGTCCGAATGGAGCATATTCAGCACTTCCATTGTGGAAACTGCTGCAATGAGCTGCTGCAATGAGCTGCCTGTCTTGATGGTAACCCCTGAACCAGACGTTGGACACTTGAGGTGAACAGAGCAATCAGGCTGAAGAAGGAATCCTATCGGGTTTGGTTAACCCTGTGGGACTTCGGAGACAGGCAATGGAGGCCAAGCAGAATGTGTCCTGTACTCACAGCTTCATGTTGAGTTTGGTCTTTAATTTGTTTTTTACATTACATGTTCATTTTGTAATACATTTTCAGTGCCTATTTGTATTTTTACTGCAGTTATGTTATGTCTAATTCTATGTATTCAAGTTAAACACTACTTTGAGACATTGTTCACAGCTAAAGAATGTTGAATAAAGAATTTGGTGGTGAAAAGTGTTTTTTGTGCTAATTTAATAGCAGCTAACAAGGACCAGTCAATTTTGATTGGGAACACTAAAGTAAGGGGGGTGGGGGTGCACAAAACCGGAGGGCTAGGCTGTAGTACTGTAATTCACTATTTTTTGGCTGTCCTAAAACTCTGCGAAAAGCCTTCAGTTGATTGTAGTTGATTGAAACTAGAATGAGAGGCCGGGCCTTCAGCTTTCAGATCCTTCTTCTGTGGAATCAGGTTTCAGGAGACAGACACCCTTTCTACTTTTAAGATCATGCCTAAAACTTTTGACAAAGCATATAGTTCGGGCTGCATCAGCTGACCTTAGTTGTGCAGCAATAGGCCTAGGCTGCTGGTTATGGAGGACCAGAAGAGTCACACGCATCAACATAAAGCCTTTTGTGCTCAATAATGAATTGTGAAATAAAATCTGCATTAATAAATTAATTTACAAGTTCATTTTGTAATTCTTTTACAAAACATATAGAAACATTTAAAAAAACAATTGATTACTCATCCAAGTGACTTTTTCAGTACTCTCCAGTGTCATGGATGAGTGATGAAATGTTACGATGCCTCTGATAACCACTGTGTCAAGTGTCTGGGATTGGATCTTAAAACTGGATTTTTAGGTGGCAGACAAATGGTGGCACAAGCCAATCCTTGAACAGATGGGGTAAAAGCTTTTCAGGAAGTTTTTAGGACAGCCCAAAAATAATGAATTACAGTGGTTCAGTCTAGAAGAAATAAATAGGTCTATCATGATGCGTCTGCCAGGACCTGACCAAAGCTGTTCTCTGTTTTCGTAAACTGGTACCAAGAATTACTTAATAAAGGTCAGTGAAGTCAGAACACAGAATCAAGCCATTCCAAAGACATGTAACTCTCTTTGTAACTCTGTGCTGTGAAGTTCTTTCTCTACTTTTAAGATTAGGCTTAAAACCTTTTGCTAAAGCATATAGTTAGGGCTGGTGACCCTGAATCCTCTCTTAGTTAGGCTGCGATAGGTGTAGGCTACTGGGGATTCCCACGATACACTGAGTAGTACTTCTTTAGTCACTTTTCTCACTCACCATATGTTTATACACCTCTCTGCATTGAATCATTACTTATTATTATTCTCTGGCTCGCTTCCACAGCATGTTTTTTGTTCCCAACACCCATCCCCTTTGGACTGTGTCTGCTTCTAAACCACCACAAAACACACCAAAAATCTGCAAAAAAACCCAACTGAAACATTACCAATAAAAAAAAATCACAAAGAAAGAACAATACAGCATCCACATCTGCACCAAAGAGTAACACAATGAAATGTGGATTATTAAACATTAGGTCTCTCTCTTCTAAGACCCTGTAAATCCATGAATAATAACTGATCAACAAAAAAATTTACCGTGCTATACAAAAACTTGGTTACAACAGGATGATTATGTTAGTTTAAATGAATCAACCCCCCTGAGTTACACTAACTGTCAGCATTTAATCTATTAAATGCTGACAGTTAGCATTTAATCTATTATTAGACTCAACTGTCTAAATATGACAAGACAAATAATCAAAGAACCTACGCACCACTTTAATCACACTCTAGCTCTTGTTCCGACGAATGGCATAAAATGGAGCAGAACAGTAATTCTTGAAAACCCTCTTTTTTCTGATCATTTCTTAATAGCATTTAACTTTACAATAATGGATTAGACGGGGGGGGGGGGGGGGGGGGGGTCGAGTTACAGTTGTTGTCTTACTGAAAGTGTTGTACAGTGCAAAAAGGAAAATGCATAGACAAACAGAAAACCTCGTACACCATTTGTTCAAAAGTTTTTAAATTTAAACTTAAATTAATCCGTGTTTAGTAAACAACAACATTGGTACATTTAATGTTAAATATCCTTTAATTTTCAAAACTATACTGAAAAACAATGACAGCATCCATCCTCATCATAAAATTACTTAACAGCTAATACATGGAGGTGGAGCATTTTTCTTTTTTCTTTAAATATGCATGTATTAAAGTGACTTTAAAGTGTTTTCTTCAAACAGGACACCTGAAAAACACAAAACTGTAACAATATTTGCACATTTAAGATTATCCAGAGTACATTTAAGCTGCAATCATTGCCTTTTGATTGTTGTGCCTCAGTCAAATGCTTAAGATGTGGCTTTCATTCTGGTCTGTTCACCCATGATACAATATCCTTTAATATCCAAATATCCTGTATATGCATACAGTCAGTTTTACTTCATTGATGAATCTGAGTGAACATTTGTCATAAATTAACACTGTAGGGTCTTTACCTTACAATATAAAGTGACTTGAGACCAGACTTGTTGACTCTCAGTGGTGCTAAAACTGAACAGCTCTAAAGGGTGTTCCTGAAAGTTGGGTTTACTAGAACAAAACAGGTGGATGACCACAGACCTCTCAGCACAAGGATGACAGAACTTTTCCCCCATATAATAAATAAAAAAAACACAGAACACAACATTGAAATAGATTAAGACAGATTACGATACCAAATGATACCAGATAAAAGTGCATTTACTGGATCTGTTCATCTCCTCTTGCTTTTCAAAGACAATGAATGAAGATGATGACAATGGGATGTACCTGCCACTGCAGGACAAGAGCCTGTGGTAGCTGTAGGACAGGGTGGTACAGAGGAGGAGCTAAACGTGTATGTACAAGACGCTCTGCTTCACTTCTTGTGCTCCAGTTAATGATATTATTCTCACCCCTTGTCATGTGCTTACAGGAATACTGCTGTTAGATGCCAAATGAAATAGAAATGATAAAGTTTGTTTACTTTTGCGGTTATTCTGTGTTTTCATGTGGGCTGTTACATTTTTCACATCACTGAAATGCTAACAGTTGTCCGGCTGTGGGATAAATCTCCTGTAGTGTAAATCACTTTACAGAATTATGGACACACCACATTTTTGTGTGGTGACATCACACGACAAAGACACAGCGTTTATTACTGGGCAACAAAAGTTTGGTGAAAAATGTCATTTAGTAATGACTGCTTAAATACAACAAACCGTGATGCACACACATTATAGGCTTGAAATACTTTATTAAATGCAGCAACATTTGAAAATATGTACAAATTAGTGATTATTATTATTTGCAACAGCTAAGTTTTTGGTAAGACTCTCCTGGAACAGAGGGGTACAAACCTATATAAAGTATAAATTTGTTTTTTTAATCTCCAATGTGGAAAGTTTAGGGGTGAGGTGAAACTTGAGTGGCCATCCATTGCTCGTGTGAGGCTGCAAAGCACACTGAGGAATGCCTGGTTGAAGACTGTGGCCTGTGCCATTTCCTCCCTTCGCAGGGCGACTTCCTGCTCCTGTGCCTCATTGAGCGGCAGCTGGATGTGGTGTTCCCACTGATCTTGGTTTAACACATCTCCATCTGCCTGCATCTCCATGGGAACACTTGTGAGGTCAGGTTTGGACTTCTTTCTCTATAGTATGAAACCTATCATCGTGTCCTACCAGCGATGAGCAGTTTCTGTGTCATGCCAAAAGGTGTAGCTGTCGACGCCGTCAACCAGAACTGAATCACAGACAAGGGAGGTCAAGACTAATGGTGGTGGACGAAAAACCCTCACATGTAGAAAGCATTTCTGAAACATAAGACATGCATAGCATAAGGACACACACGACATGACATTACAACATAAATGAAAAAATGAACCCGTATTAATACTAGTAGTGTTCATCAGATGTTGCTCATATGGCTTTACAATGACCCCTCAGAAGAGGAAGTTAATGCACAGCTAGCACAAAACAATATGCAGAGCATGGAGTTTTTATTGCAGCAAGTAGACAATGGCGTTATTAAAAAATGTCCAGGCTTGTTCAAAGTGAACTCAACACGCGACAAGTACTATTATGTTTGAACACACGAAGCACTCACCGTCCTTCACCATAGTTTCTAAAAATGCCGTGTCCAAGTCGGGGCCACTCTGCCTCCTGATGCTCGCCAGTCAGTGCCCGTAGATTGTGTCCATTTGACTATACCACTTCCAATCTATTCGATTTGCCCCACTTCAGCCGTTGTGGTACCCAACTGGTGGCATGCAGTCTGATGACTTCACATTTTAATACCTGCTTGGAACTGCGCCAGAGTAAAATAATAGTATGACCTAATAGAAAACCCTGAAAGCCGTGGCAAACCATGCCGAGTCGATCCAAGTAGGTACTAATGGAAAAGGGGCTGAAGAGGAAGAGACAGAGCCCTTACTCAGATGGTGAGTGCAGGGAAAGTGAAAGAAAATGTGTTTCTAGCATTCAAAACAGCAGCGCTTTCCTTTAATCACTATTAAAATAATTACTGGGAAAAGCTAGCGGCAGTCCTTCATCAAAGCACCTGATCAACAAACCTTGTAGTTGCTCCATACTCTGCTGTTTGTTTTACCAGCAAAAAGTCTGCAGCAAGTCTCCAGAACTTGCATTAAAATATGCAGATGAACTCTTAACTTCGTCTGATACTATGTTTAACTTATACAGCTTAGTAATGGCTGACAGCAGTCATCCTATTTTATAAGTGAACAGGGGTGAGTCTAAAGGGGGGCCTGGCGTCTCAATTAAATTACATTGATATTTAAAAATATAAAAATTACAACTTTTTTCACAAGCCAATAAAAATGTATATGGGCCAGTAAAACTCTGAGCCACAGACCTGAGAGGATTTAAGGTTGGACAGTGAATTATTGTTAATATAGTTAACGTCTACACCAGGGGTCGGCAACCCTAGGCACGCGTGCCACAGTTGGTACGCGAAGGGTTAACTGATGGCACGACCATAGCTGGACTGGCCATTGGGCATACCATGGGCCATCTGATCTCAGGAATTCGCATGATTAAGGTGGGTCCAGGTTTCACAATGAGCTCACCCAAAACTCTGGCTGATTGGGACCCACACCCAGTTTCACACCTTGGCTCAGGCGATTAGAGGATCATCAGGGGGTCCTTTGTCCCTCTTTGGGGGGATACTCCCACTAGGTTTATATCTGGGACTCTCCACCATTTGACCTTAGAACTGAAGAAGCTTCTCGGATGAGAGGTGAAACGTCTTCAAGCAACTTACAGAAGTCCAAACGTTTTTCTTTACAAGCTCCTTTGACTTTGTTGTGCTGACTTTTTACAGTCAGTTACAATAACTCGTACTGCGTGCTAGCTAGCATGACGGAGTTTCTATATAGCTGGGTGGGTGCTATGATGTTACTGATAGTGAACTTTATTTAATTCACAAGGTTAGTAGAGTTTCCAACCGTCCTGTAAAAAGACGGAATCGTCTCGTATTCAGAGAAAATATTACGCGTTTCGTGTTGAGGTGAAAAGGAACACAGTTTGTCCCGGACTTTAGCTACAATGAAAAAGACACAAAGCTGGAGTTATTCTGTGTCTTTGCTGCACAGCTGCCTCTTCTTCTCTCATTCTCTCCCCCTCCCTCTCCTGTTGCTACTTCAATCATGAAACTGATCAATGATCAGCTGATCGTCTCTCTTGTTTATTTATCGCCCACTTTGCGCCAGAAAGAGGAAACCAGTGGATGTCGCGCTAAACAACAGCAGCACGTTTGATCAGCTGTTGTTAGAATTTATTTAATATTAATTTCTAGTATCAGCTGATGTTTGCTGGAGCCACAGCTGTAAAGCTGCTGGTCATGATGTCAGTTTGGATATGTGGTGAGAGGGAAACATCAGAATCAGAATCAGAATCAGAATACTTTATTGATCCCTGGGGGAAATTATTTTTTGTTACAGTGCTCCATTTTAAACCAACATTAAGACAAGACAGACAATACGCTAACTAAGAATAGTACAATATATACATATATATACATGCATACATACATAAGTCACTTATAAATAAATAGTTGGAAAAGAAACATGTGTAGTTGTAGCAGCAAACAGTGTGTTAAGTGGATGCGTTGTACAGGGAGATGGCCACAGGCAGGAATGATTTCCTGTGTCGTTCAGTGGTGCATCATGGGTAATCTCAGTCTCTCACTGAACGAGCTCCTGTGACTGACCAGCATGTCGTGGAGTGGGTGGGAGGTGTTATCCAACATTGTCTTTATCTTGGACAGCATCCGCCTCTCCGACACCACCTTGAGGGAGTCCAGCTCCATCCCCACAACATTGCTGGCCTTACGGATCAGTTTATTAAGTCTGTTGGCATCTGCGACCCTCAGCCTGCTCCCCCAGCATGCAACAGCATAGAGGATCGCACTGGCCACAACAGACTCATAGAAAATCCTCAGCATTTTCTGGCAGATGTTGAAGGACCTCAGTCGCCTCAAAAAATAGAGACGACTCTGGCCCTTCCTGTAAAGTGCTGTGGTGTTTTTAGCCCAGTCCAGTTTATTGTCAATGTGTACTCCAAGGTATTTATAGTCCTCCACAATGTCAACACTGACCCCCTGGATTGAAACAGGGGTCAAGTGTTTCCTGGTCTTCCTGAAGTCCACGATCAGTTCCTTGGTCTTTGCCACGTTGAGCTGCAGATGATTCTGCTCACACCACGTGACAAAGGAGTCGACCACAGCCCGGTACTCTGTCTCATCATCCCTGCTGATGCATCCAACCACCGCAGAGTCATCAGAAAACTTCTGAAGATGGCATGTCTCTGTGCAGTGGCTGAAGTCTGTGGTGTAGAGGGTGAAGAGGAAGGGGGAGAGGACAGTCCCCTGTGGTGCCCCTGTGTTGCTGATCACCTTGTCAGACACACACTGTGGGAGACGTACATATTGTGGTCTTCCTGTCAGGTAATCAACAATCCAGGACACCAGAGAAGCATCCACCTGCATCGCTGCTAACTTATCACCCAGGAGGGTCGGCCTGATGGTGTTGAAAGCACTGGAAAAGTCAAAAAACATGACCCTCACAGTGCTCGCCGGCTGGTCCAGATGGGTGTAGACACGATTGAGCAGGTAGATGATGGCGTCCTCTGTTCCGAGACGAGGCTGATAAGCGAACTGAAGGGGATCCAGATGTGGTCTTACTATGGGTCGCAGCTGGTCCAGGATGAGCCTTTCCAGGGTCTTCATGATGTGGGAGGTCAGTGCCACGGGCCTGTAATCCTGGGGGCCACTGGGACGTGGCGTCTTTGGTACAGGGACGAGGCATGATGTCTTCCACATCACCGGGACCCTCTGCAGACTCAGACTCAGCATAAACAGTTTATGAAAGACTCCACACAGCTGGGGGGCACAGGTCTTGAGGACAAGGGGACTCACTCCGTCTGGTCCAGCAGACTTGCCTGAGTGAAGTCTCCTCATTTGCATCTCAACCTGGTATTGAGTGAAGGTGATGGGTGGGGGAGGGGTGTCAGGAATCTCACAGGAGGCAACATGTGAAGAGAGAGGCTGGCACAGTGGTGTGGCTCTGGATTCCAGGCTGACTGCAGGTGAGGTTGTGGGGGTGGGAGCAGACACTGTGGTGTCGAATCTATTGAAAAACAGATTCAACTCGTCGGCTCTATTCTCACCTCCCTCAGCTCCCCTGCTGTTGGTTGGCCTGAATCCAGTGATGGTCTTCATGCCCCTCCACATCTCTCTCATGCTGTTCTGCTGGAGTTTCCACTCCAGCTTCCTCCTGTAATTGTCCTTAGCCTCTCTGATCTTGTCCTTTAGTAACACCTGGATCTTCCTCACCTCCTCTTTGTTGCCCCCTCTGAAAGCCCTCTTCTTGTTGTTGAGGAGGGCTTTGATGTCCTTAGTCACCCACGGCTTGTTATTTGGGTAACAATGAACAGTCTGAGCTGGAACAATGGAGTCGGTGCAGAAAGTTATGTAGTCTGTGATACACTCAGTAAGCCCATTGATGTCCTCGGCGTGAGGCTCACAGAGTGTTTCCCAGTCGGTCACCTCGAAACAGCCCTGTAGTTCTGCTAAGGCCTCCTCTGACCACCTCCTGACAGTCCTGGTGGTCACATGAAGATGAAACATGAAACATGAAGATGAAACAGGAGATGTCCTTACTGAATCATCAGAGCTGAACAGGTGATGGAGAAACAGGTTTACCTTTTAGGTGACATGGATGAGTTAAAGTTATGAACTGTTTCTGAGAGACAAATAACACCAGGATCCTTTTTTATGTAGCTGACAGCTGGTAACTGTGCAGGGGCGGGTCTAGCAAAGTGTTGCCAGAGCTCATGTATTGGTCCAACATGTCTTTCTCAGTAACAGACTTTCAGTAGATATAATTTCTGAGAAAGGCCCAGAGCTCTTTGGAAAGCTTTCTATGGGGCACTACGAGCAAAGATTAATATAAACTCTTTCCATTTCCATTTCACCACAATCCAGTGATTAAATGGAAAGGTAGTCCTATGTTGTATCCTCCTTCCATGAATAGAATATACTCATATGAACTTTTCAGCTACCTTTTGCGGTTTCTCTCAGATATAAAACTCCATTGTTTCTCTCTCAAGAAAGAAGCAGCTGTCTCCTCAGTCAAACAACATTGTAACACGAAAGCTACTGTGTGTGTCCAACATACACAGTCTGACACAGCAGTTTCAGTTTACACAGGTTTTTTATTTTGCTTTGCACACTTCACTTCCCAGCTTCAAAGACGTGGCCCTCGGCTTTATGGCAAAGTTGCTCTAACTATGGCTGTCACCAGAACACTGCCACTTCTTGGCTGTCAATCACAGCTTCTTGCATCCCCACATCCCCAATCATTCCCATGCCTTTCAGACTAGTACTGAGGTGCTAGTCTGAATTCCCTAAAGAACCAGTAATTCATGCAGCTCCTTTAATGTGCAAGTATTGAATAAGGTGTTCTGGTCAATATCTTTTACGCATGCTAACTCGGGAGATGATCTGAAACAGTGCCTGTGCCAGACTTCCTGCAAAATTGCTGCACAGGGGTACCACCAACAAATAATATCAGACCTCATGTGGCTGACCGTTAGGTTAAAATAAGCTGCCTGTGAGATGCCTTTTCAGCACAAATGACTCAGTTTCTCTCTCCAGTGTGTCATACTAGCCTGTGCCTAATTATCACAAAGGACTGTTCTGCCTCAGCACACACCATGTGACCCTTAATGTTTATTTCTTAAACCAACGTTGAGTGTAGAGTGTCACCAAAGGACTGCTCCAATGGAAAATATTCCTTGGATTTAATCACAGGAAGTGGCAGGGTCTCCTGAAAATGCCCTGTGGATTTCTCCTCCCTGGTAGCAGTGTTGGACAGCCTCAGCACAGATACCACAAGTCGTTCCCAGTCATAAGCGCTGCCCCACCAGCTTATTAAACTCAGCCCAATCCATCCCAAGAAATAAGGGGTGACCAAGAAAGGAGCTAACCACTGCCCCAACTCTATACATTTTAACCTAACACCACTGGATATTTGTGAAAGTCACTAAGTACACACCTAATTCCCACCCAACAACAACCCAGGCTGAAGCAGGGTTTGGTAGAGTCCACCATAGCCTATTGTGTACCACACCCTGGCACCTCACCAGAACTTTGTACGTCCTTCCAGTCTGGGCCGGCCACAAGGATCCCACCTCTATGAGCTGACACTCCCTGCAGAAGAGTTCGGGCTGCGTGCACTTCCAGCTCTCCTGCGCTGATGTTTGCACAAATTCACGTGAGTCAGGAGCAACACCTGTTCCCACTGAGATCTGAGGAGAAAAACAGTGGGGAGAGTGTTAGTGTGAGGCATCTATGCCAGATTGTGGGGGTCGGATGTTTCTTCCTCTGTGCCAGGCCACCATGCTGCTAAGTGGTCCTCTGGAAAGGTCATGGCCCTCTCCAACACACCAAATCCACTCCAGTCACCAGGAGCCTCATCATCTGCTCAAGGACCACTAGCTCCAGTATAGGCAATGACTCAAAAACCTCGTTCCCTGTCTCCAGATGACAGTTACAGAAGCAGCAGCAGTGGTTCTGCAGTGGTTCTGTGGGTCATCCACCTCGCCCATCCTGTGAGATGTGGTGGACATGGTTGGAGAGAGCGGTGGCGGGTGAGCTAAGTATCAGGGTCTACTTTACAATATAAAGTGCCTTGAGGCAACTGCAGTTGAGATTTGGTGCTGTATGCATAAAATTGAACTGAATTTTCAAAGCTCTCCAGAGATGGTTAATTGGGATAAAGTCTTGGCTCTGGCTGGACCTGTCAAAGACATTCACAGAGTGGTCCCAAAGCTATTCCGTTGTTATTTTGGCTCTGAGGTTATGGTTATTGTTTTATTAGACAATGAATAATGTATGTCTTGCCATGCATATTCATCTTTATTTATAGTACCTTATCACCCTATTAGAGTACTTAGCTCTCACACTGCAGGCTTACTTAGAATAGAATAGAATAGAATAGAATAGAATAATCCTTTAATTGTCCCACAAGGGGAAATTTGGTTGTATCAGCAGCAAAAAAGAAAAAAAAACAAAAACAAAAAAACCCCACACATAAAACAGAACAGAAACACAATTTTTACATATTTACATCATGGACAATAGTTACCAAAGCAGAGTACTGTACAGTTATTAAAATTAGAATACAGATAAGCGGCAAATCCAGATTGCATTGTGCGAGGGAGCTTGTTGTTCCTAGAGTATTTAAAAGTAGAATGGGAGGCAGAGCCTTCAGTTTTCAGGCCCCTCTTCTGTGGAACCAGCTTCCAGTTTGGATTCAGGAGACAGACACTATCTCTACTTTCAAGATTAGGCTTCAAACTTTCCTTTTTGCTAAAGCATATAGTTAGGGCTGGACCAGGTGACCCTGAATCCTCCCTTAGTTATGCTGCAATAGACATAGGCTGCCGGGGGATTCCCATGATGCATTGAGTTTTTCCTTTCCAGTCACCTTTCTCACTCACTATGTATTAACAGACCTCTCTGCATTGAATCATATCTGTTATTAACCTCTGTCTCTCTTCCACAGCATGTCTTTATCCTGTCTTCCTTCTCTCACCCCAACCAATCACAGCAGTTGGCCCCGCCCCTCCCTGAGCCTGGTTCTGCTGGAGGTTTCTTCCTGTTAAAAGGGAGTTTTTCCTTCCCACTGTTGCCAAAGTGCTTGTTCATAGGGGGTCATATGATTGTTGGGTTTTTCTCTGTATCTATGAAGCGCCTTGAGGCGTCTTTTGTTGTGATTTGGCGCTATATAAATAAAATTGAATTGAATTGATTGTTTTCTGGAATCACCTTGAAGCAGTTAAAAGTCTTTTTCCATGGCCCCACCGAACTCATCCCACATCAAAGTTTTTTTTGAGCCACTGTCCGAGTTGCATTCCGCTTGGCCTCCCATGTACCTCTAACTCTAACTCCAAAATCCTATAGGCCCAATCCTATACCCAATGAGGGTTTCTACAGACAAAAACATAGATGTGCCATGGGCTTCCCAATGTGAAAGTGGAAACTAAAGCTCTTGGCTCTTTCAAAGAGAGAACTTATTCACTGGTACAGATATGTTAATAACACCTGGGCCAAATCAAAACCAAAGAAATATAAGCTTTCACTGTTCACATCAACTCAGTGGATAGAAACAAAGTTCACCAGGGAAAATACAAAGGATAATAGTTTGCCGTTTCTGGACTGTGCTGTGCACATTGAGGAAAATGGAAACCTCAACAGTGAAGTTTACTGGAAGCCCACATACACAGACCAATACCATCTCTTTGCTTCCAACCACCCTCTGGAACGTGGAGTAATCAGGAATCTGCAACACTGGGTAGAAATGTTCCTTCTAATCCAGAAGGGAAGGAAAAGGAACAAACACATAAAGAAAGCTCTTAAAGCATATTTATCCCAATTAGGCTTCCATCAAATTAGCAAAGATGTCATCCCTTATGGGGCAAGTTTTTTCAGAGAAACTCGGGCAAATATTCTCCAAGCATGACATCCCAGTGCACTCCAAGCCTAGCTACACACTGAGACAAAACTGGTTTATCCCAAAACTCCAAAAAACAAACTAAACAACGTAGTAGAAGAGCCACCTCGACGGGACAAGACTCAGATGCACAAGGTCACTCTTTTGAGGACACCATTGTTCTCATTTTAGATAGCATGAAAGAAGAGTGACAGAAGCCTACTTCTGTCTACTGTGAACGATCATTCTTGAATAGAAGGGGCGGTTTATGACACCAACTGTCTGCCACCTACAATCTAGTTTTGAGATCTTTCCCCAGGCGCCTGAACGCCCACTCACAGCTTGTGTCAGTTGATCTCAATAGATCACATGATAGAGAGAGGCAAGTCTCACAATGGCTTCACCGGAAAGCTTTGCTGATAATGACAACAACCTTTTTCACACCTTGTATGTCAAGGGCCGTCTTAAGGGACAAATCCCATTGCTGCTCCCACTAAATATCTGGGAATCTCCAGTATTTGGTTATTGTTATTTATATTGTCCTCTGTGTCCACGCTTCGTGTTATTGTTTGTTCTAGTACAGTGTGATCACTGTTTTTGTCCTTGTCACATGACTAAATAGTGTCTCTGTATGTTTTTACTAACTTGTGTGTAACACCAACCTGCCAGAGTGTCTGCAGGTGGAAATTAGTCCAAGACTATAATCTGGGATATTTACATTTGTTAAAATGTTCATTAGCATGTATTGCCCCTCTTTCTAAATAAAATAAAGTAAATAAATTGAACAGAAGAAGCTTCTCGGATGAGAGGTGAAACATCTTCAAGTAACTTGAAGTCCAGTTGCCTTTCTTTTCAAGGTCCTAGGATCATTGAGGTGTTGGTTTTTGTTTATCTCTAAATTTTGTTTTTCAGTTGACTTTTAGCTAATACAAAATCAAATACTGTGGAAACTAAGTCTGGCTTTTTACCAGGGAAAACATATCATTAGCTTCTGAAACAATGTCAAGGGCTAACAATATAAACTGAATCTAAAACACACATTGATTTTATGTGTGATTTTCAGCACCAGGAGTGCTGGTGGAGAATGTAGGGAAGACAAGAATCAAAGATGGCGGGTATAATTAACAATGAGTAGAAAGAAAAAGGAGAGTAAACAACCAGAGCAGTGAGAAGTAAGAGCATGAGGAGATAACAAGAGGGATAAGAGTGAACATGTGATTGTAAAAGGGAAAGACAAGCTTTCTAGTTTTCCTCCATGTCAGTCAAAGAACCACACACACACAGAGACCGAGTGACAGAGAGAGAAGCTTAGTATTTGACATGATCACCATAAATGGGTGACAACGTCGCACTTAACAGTATATCTCTATCTCTCATTTCCTTTCCCTTCACTCGGCATCTACAAACACCTAATCATGCTGCCTGCTCTATCATTTCTCTCATTATCACTTTCTCTCTTCTTCCTCAGACTTTGTCTATATAGACCACTTCCTCATGCCCTGTCTCACCCTCTCAAACTGTTTGTACACCTTTTACTTGGTTTAGATCAGGGTTGGCTTACGCTCACACCATAAATGAACTGCTCTGGAGATCATTTGGAACCATGCCATGACCACCTCCTCCAGAAGGTCTATGTGCAGATGTGAAAACAATAATCACACATGGATGGTGACCAAAACAAACACAACAATGGGTAAAACAAAACAAAGTATGATTTAAACAGACCAAACATGGCAGGTGTCAAAATACTCTCAAACTTAATCTGAACAAGGCTGAAACTCCATGATAATATACCCCCACCAACCTCCCAAAAAGTACCAATTTCTTTTAATTTAAAGACGCAAAGAAGTAAAATGTTCAGTTTGAATGCTTATAAAAAATCCAAACACATATGGCTTTTAAAAAATAAAGACCAATTCCAAAAATGTATTATTCGTAGATTAAACTACTGTACTTGGGGATCTTATTGTTTCATCCTACATAGTGGTTATGACACTCAGTAGTCCTCTGCTTCCTCCTTCCAGTTACCATACAGTCCGAGGCTGCTGGACTTGGGGTGAAACCCTCCATGCATGGTAAGGAGCTTTCTTGTCTTCGTGTCAGTGGCTTCCATCCTGTCACGGCCGAGGCTGACTAAAAAAAAACAAACTGAAATGCATGACGCAGAGAACGTTTAAGTGACAACGTTTATGATTCACAAAAAGTGTAAGCGAACAAAACTAGAAAACTGAGTCGTGTCTTTAACTTGTGCTAAGAACAAACACCAAAACTAAGGGGCGCTTATGCGACCTGAGCTATGTAAACAATCAGTGATTTTTCAACTGTGGAAACTGCAGTTCTGTGGTTTGGGCCAAAGGGAGAGTCAGACTGGATGGCTGGGTCCTGGGAAGGGGTCAGAGTCACTGAAACTAGAGTACATTTATTTAGGTATGGTTCCGGAGGAATACTGGCAGCTATTTGTTCTGAATAGTCCTTTGCACTGCCTACTTGCCGCGGGTGGATCAGTAGCATGCAGGGGAGAGTGGTCCAGGTGAGTGGTAAGTAATCCGAAATTCCTGACATTGAGGCAGGGAGGCAGGCAGGTGCGTGGAGTGAGTAAAACTGTGAGACTGTTGGGAGGTCCAGCGTCCGGATGGGGGTTCTATGGCAGAGATTTGCTTCTGGTAATCTGGTGTGTAGCTATGAAAGAGAGATACAAGGTGAGACAAGGTAGTTTGCTAAGATGTGTACAAAACACAGAGCTGGCCTGCAGCAACTGTGGTTAGCTGAGAATCTAGCGAAGAGAGGTTGAGCGCGCTGGCCTTATAAATCCACGGCTTAATTACCCACAGGTGCCAGCAATGAGCAGGAGCATGGTGCTTCCTCCCAGAGGTGGAACTGCCCCCCCCAATGGATGCCTCCTGGCGGCCGACCAGAATCCGCCCCGCGGCTTACCTGAAAAAGTCAGAGATCATCACAGGGTCAAGTATCAACGATCGAGGTACCCAAGAACATTCCTCCGGCCTGTAACCCTCCCAGTCCACCAAAAACTGCTGCCCTCTACCCCGCCACCGCACATCCAGGATACGCCAGACGGTGAAGGCTGGGTGTCTGTCGATGAGCAAGGTGGGAGGCGGGGGGTCAGGAGGCGGGCAAAGGAGGCTAGACAGTACCGGTTTCACCTGGGAGACATGAAAAACAGGGTGAATCTGTAAGGCTGGAGGTAAACAGAGCTTGACAGCTGTGGGGCTATCCACTGTCTAGGGACCAATGAATTGAGGGGACATTTTTCCAGGAGGACGCTCTGAGAGGGATGTCCTTAGCAGTCAGCCACACCTTCTGTCCTGGTGAGTATGTTGGTGCTGGTGACCGTCGCCAGTTGGCATAGCGACGTTGATGGGCTACTGTACATAATAGTGCCTCCCATTTACGAGTCCAGACCCGACAGCAGCACTGCTGGGGACAGCGAGATCAGCCTCCTGCTCAGGAAACAGTGGTGGTTGATATCCCAATGAGGCTTCAAATGGTGACAACCTGGTAGCGGATGTTGTTAACGTGTTGTGTGCATATTCCACCCATGGTAGATAAGTGGCCAAAGTTGACAGGTTATGCAGTGGAGTGTGGCCTTGAGCTCCCAATTCAAACATCCTGTCTGGCCATTAGTCTGCAGGTGGTACCCAGAGCTCAGGCAAGGCTTGGCCCCTAAAGCGGTGTAAAAAGATCTCCAGACTTGGGACAAGAATTGTGGACCTCTGTCTGAAACTATTTCTACTGGAATGCCATGAAGCCTGAAAACATGTTCAATTAGTAGCCTAGACGTTTCTGCTGCTGTGGGCAGTTTCTCTAAAGCTATAAAGTGTGCTGCCTTAGAAAACCGATCTATGACTGTGAGTATGGTAGTCTTTCCTGCCGAAACCGGGAGTCCTGTTACAAAATCCAGGGCAATGTGGGACAAGGGTGATGAAGCGTGGCCAATGTTCCCTCTAATGTGCCGACACCGGTGTTTTAGCTAGCAAAGCGGCGTGTTTGGTTTTCTTCCTGAATACTGTCGTTGTTTATATTTACTGCAGGAAGAAACGGTAAAAACGGCGTTTTATAAGGAAAACGCTCGAAAGCCTGTGAGCAAAAACAAAACCAAAGAAAACCCCACCCTTTCCTATTGGTGGAAAAATGTACCATGTCGACCAATCAAAAAATGATATGGCAACATGGCATTTAGTTGTTTAGGAAGGGGGAAGTTTTAGGAGTGACGGCGGAGATTGAGATGTGAGAGATTTGTGACATTTAGCATAAATCTTGTGTAGTTAGTGTGTAGTTAGTGTGTAGTGTAGTCAATAGTTTTGTTGTGTGTGTCAGAACAATGAGGCAATGAGAAAGTTGTGTTTTCAAAATTGGCGTTCCAAGTTATTTTTACTTCCAATAGACTTAACATACTGCACAGGTCATGAACAAGACTTATTTAAATTTTCATTGTAAGTGGGCTAAAGCAGTTAATTAAAAGTAAACAAATAAATGTAAATGCTGTAATTTGATTATTTTAATAAACCATGTGACTTGGATGGATTAGATGCTGGCGTGACCACAGTGCACACGTCTACTGTTGCTCACAGTGGTCCAAGGGATGCTCAGGGAGTTTGTGTGTTTGCTCAGACACATGAAAAATTAGAGGGAACATGGGCTGTAGCAGCCCTGCAGGATGTTCATTATGTGATTTATTCCTGGCACATACTGAGCACGCAGCCACATACTCCCTAATGTCCTTATCTAGCATGTCCCATCAAAAATGTCTTTTAATTAGAGTAAACCATCCTATCTCTGCTGGGTGGCACACGAACTTAGAAGCATGCACCCACTCCAGCATCTTGGAGCGAGCGGCTGCAGGAACAAAACGCCAGTCGGGCAGCCCCAGTTCTGTCTGGAGAGCCTGGTTAATGGCGTGACAGTGACAGCTCCAACCTTGCAGCTGGCTGGAAGTATGGGGGAAGATTCTGATTGTGCTGTTTCAGAGTCAAACTGCCAAGAAAGGGCATCCGGTTTTACATTTCTGGAGCCTGGGCAATAAGAAATAGAAAAGTTAAAAAGGGGGGAAAAACAGTGACCATCAAGCTTGGCATGCATTCAGTCTCTTAGCACTGCATAAGTACTGTACATTAAGTTCTTGTGGTACGTCCACACTAGGAACGGTTTCTCAGCGCCCTTCAAATGATCGCCACTCCTCCAATGCAAACTTAAGGGCAAGCAGTTCCCGGTCCCTACATCATAATTCATTTCCGCTGGCAAAAGCCGATGCAAAAAAAGGTGCCCGACCGGTATGCTTACAAAAGGGACAGTACTGCCCCAACCCCACAACAGAAGCATCCATCTCGACAATAAAAGTCTGGGTCAGTCAGAATGAGGATGGGCGCTGTTGCAAATAGATGTTTCAGTCTAGTGAACGTGCTATCTGCTTCATTGGACCAGATGAATGGAAGTTTAGTGGAAGTGAGGTGTGTAAGTGGAGCTGCTACCTGACTAGTTTCTTATGAATCGGCGTTGGAAATTGGCGAATCCCAAAAACCTCTCGAGTAGGGCTGCTCGATTATGGCAAAAATGATAATCACGATTATTTTCACTGAAATTGAGATCACGATTATTTGACGATATTTCAAGGTTCAAGGTTCTTTATTTGTCACATGCATAGTTATACAAGTATAACACACAGTGAAATGTAGCCTGACACGCTCCTCGACATGTGCAAAAATTGGGGGGGGGGGGGGGGTGTAGAGGAAGAACATTACATATAGTATATACACTGGGTGAATGTGCAGTAGTAGCAGCAAGCAGGTGAATTCTGTACATTAATATGAATAGACATCTGACTATTTTACAGGATAGACAATATAAACATATTTAAAATTAAAGGAATTGAAATGTACATTGTGCCTTGGTTTAGTGTCTGGAAGAGTCCTGTCTCAGTCAATTATAGATGATGTGAGAGGGCGGGTGTGTGTGTTTAGGGCCCGGATGGCTTGGGGATAGAAGCTCCTCTTGAGTCTCTCTGTCCTTGCCCGGAAGATGCGGAACCTTCTACCAGATTGCAGAAGTTGGAACAGTTTGTTGCCAGGATGGGACGGGTCCTTCAGTATCTGCGCTGCTCTAGTCCGGCATCTCCTGGTGTAGGTGTCCTGAAGCGGGGGGAGAGCAATCCTGCAGCAGCGTTCTGCTGTACGGATCACTCTCTGGAGAGCTTTTTGGTCCTTCACACAGCTGTTCCCAAACCACGATGTCATGTTCTGTGTGAGGATGCTCTCCACAGCGCCTGTATAGAAAATCCTGAGGATCTTTGGAGAGACCCTGAACTTCCTCAGTTGTCGTAGGTGATACAGGCGCTGCCTAGCCTTTTTGGTCTGGACCTGAATGTGGGCAGCCCATGTCAGGTCTGAGGAGATGTGGACACCAAGATACTTGAAGGACTGCACCCTCTCCACTGGAGCTCCATTGATGATAATGGGCTTGTAGTCTCTGTGCTGACCCCTTCTGAAGTCCACCACCAGCTCCTTGGTCTTGCTGACGTTCAGCTGGAGGTGGTTGTCCTGGCACCACGATGCCAGATTCTTCACTTCATCCATGTAGGCCGCCTCATCGTTGTTGGAGATGGCACCCAACACCACTGTGTCGTCAGCAAACTTCACAATGGTGTTGGAGCCATGGGTGGCCACACAGTCTGAAGTGTAGAGGGAGTAGAGCAGTGGCGAGAGGACACATCCCTGAGGTGCTCCTGTGTTGATGGTGATGCTGTTGGAGAAGCACCCTTTATTTAACCCTTTAAGACCTACCATAGAACCAAGTCCACCAGAGCTTATATATATATATATATATATTTTTTTTTTTACATGCTGTAGTGCCATTTTGGGAGCATTTCAAGTTGCTATACATCAATACAACTGTTATAGCCCATATTTTAATAATATGTATGCATTAAGTCCATAGTAATTACATAAATTGCAAAAAAGTGCAATAAACTACAAAAAAAATTGAAAATCGCTTTTGTTTTGTTTACATATATTTCTACTTGGAGAAATTTAAGAGGTTTATCCCTCAAAACTTTAAATACAATAAAGTTGCAAAAAATAGTTTCCCACCACAGGAAATTTATTTTGAGTGTCTTCATAGTTTTATTTCGGAGATACAGCAATTTTTATATACTGCAGGAAAAACAAAAAACAATCCTATGATGCAAATTTGCAAAGAAAACAGCAGGTGCATCATTTCACTGTGGGAAGTGTTACGAACAGCTGATCGGATCGGTAAAGCGTGTTTCTGGAATATTATGTTTTTGTTCCTGCAAGCGCTTTTTATGCAATTTTTGCAAAGCTATATGTGGAACGAAACCGTGACCGAGGACAAGCTGATGGCATCAGATGTAAGTACAACTCCTCCGGTTTCATATGCAAAACAAATTATTGCGCTAGCTTACACGGTTCAGGTTCTACAGGGATTTAAAAATAGTTACGCAAAACGGAGCGTGCTGCTCTGACCGGCTTTAAAGGGTTAACAATGACTTTAAAAAAAATAATATAACATAGTGTGCAACACCACTGAAGTTTTTTTACCTCTCTTTTCAACCAACAGCAGTCACTCTCCTCTCCAAATAACTTCTGCTTAGCTTTCCGAGCTTCCCTCGGGTCCTCTTAATCAGCGGTCTCCACCCTTTTTTGCGCCACGGACGGTTTATGCCCGACAATATTTTCACGGACCGGCCTTTAAGGTGTCGCGGATAAATGAGGGAGGGGCTAATAATCGGCTCAGTCATTTTTAATGATTGTTGAAAGCCCAGATCGTAATCGTGATTAAAATTCGATTAATTGAGCAGCCCTACTCTCGAGTCGTTTCTGAGTGGAGGGTACAGGCCAGTCTGTGACCGCTTTCACTGTAGCCGTTAGTTTGTTCTCCATGAGGCATTGAAGGACAGCTCGGACATGTGAACAATGCTCTTCCAGAGTCTTAGAAATAATGACAATGTCATCTAGATAGACAAATACAAACCGGTCGAGGAAATCCTGCAGAACGTTGTTTATTAGGGCTTGTAACACGGCTGGTGTGTTTGCCAAACCAAAAGGCATGAGAAGATGCTCGAAATGACCAAGGGGGGTGTTGAAAGCTGTCTTCCACTCGTCTCCCTGACGGATTCGCACTAAGTGACAAGCGTTGCGGAGATCTAACTTAGTGAATATTGTAGCGCCCTGTAGTGATTCAAAAGCGGAGCTAATGAGTGGCAAGGGATACTTGTTCTTGGTAGTAATGTAATTTAAGCCTCTGAAATCAATGAACCGCCGGCAAGAGCCATCCTTCTTGTCTACAAAGAAAAAAAACAGCTCACACAGGAGATGACGACGGACGTATGATACCAGCTGCTAGTGACTCCTTAATGTACTTTTCCATCGCGGCACACTCTGACTTAGATGTTATATAACCGGCTCGTTGGCAAGGGCGCACCAGGGAGCAAATCGGGCAGGAACCAGGGACAGCGGGAAAACTAGCTTGGACTCAAATGCAGGACGCAGAGCAGCACAGAGAACATTTAAGTGACAACATTTATTTTTCTAGTGATATGGATCAGTGAATCAATGTCTTGTTGACTCTTTACATACAACGTGATGTCCATGTAGAGGAGGTGCCTGACATTTGCTCTTTTCCATAGCTGGTATCCAGTCTTGTTAATGATCAGGTTGAGGGGGTTCAGGCCTATGCTGAACAGCAGTGGGGACAGAGCATCATCATGGCAAATCCCGCACTTGACGGTGATTTGTGCAATTGCCTTGAAATTGGCCTTTAGTGTTGTCTTCCCCTTTCCCACTGAATTGAAGGCCTTTAGGGTCCTGTTGGTCTTGAACAGTTTTAGGCATTCCAGAATCCATGTGTGAGGCATTGAGTCACACAATGCCTGTCTTTAGTCAATTAGGCAGTGCATGGGTTGGTGTGGTCTTATAGCCTCGAGCTATATATGTACCGTATTTTCACGACCATAAGGCGCACTGTACTAAAAGGCGCAGTCTCAGTTATGTGTGCCATTACTGTATTTAACACACACATAAGGCGCACTGGATCATAGGGCGCATACAAGTACCGTATGCGTATTTAAAAATAAAGCAGGAGCAAACCTGAGTTCAGTACCTTACTCACATTTCTATTACCGGTAATCGTCATCATCAACAACACACAAGCATACAAGTGTGCGTATTTAAAAATAAAGCAGGAGCAAAACAAAGTTTGGTACTCACACTTTTATCATCAATCAAACCCATCGAAGTCCTCATCCTCTGTGTCTGAATTGAACAGCTGCGCTAAATCTCCATCAAACATGCCAGGTTCACTTTCTTCACTGTCAGAGTCACTTTCCGTGCCGTGCGGCTCCTCGGAAACGATGCCGGCTTTTGCGAAAGCTCAAACAACAGTGCCAGCAGACATGTTAGCCCAAGCATCTACAATCCATTGGCAAATTGTGGCGTAACTCGCCCGGCGCTGCCTTCCACTCTTAGTGAAACTGCGTGGAAAAAACCACCTGGTCTCCTTACATACACCTCCCTCAGCCACTCTTTCATCATTTCCTCATCCATCCAGCCCTTTTCATTTGCCTTAATGATGATTTCTGCTGGAAACTTCTCTTTAGGCAAAGTCTTTCGCTTAAAAATCACCATAGGCGGCAGTTTCTGTCCATTAGCATGGCAGCCAAGCACAACAGTAAAAGAAGACTTTTCATACCCCGTTGTGCGTATCGCTACCGTGCTGGTCCCCTTCTTCTCCACAGTGTGACTCACCGGGATGTCAAAAGTGAGCGGGACCTCGTCCATGTTAGTGATGTGGCTGGCCTGGATGTTTTTGTCGCCGATGTGTTTGCTGTAGTAGGAGCGGAAGATGGCCAGCTTTTCCTTATAATCCGCTGGAAGTTGCTGCGCTACCAAGACGGACCTCCTTGGAAATGTTCAATGTTCATCTCTTCAGCTAGTGAAACTGCTTTTAGCCGAATGGTGACCGTCGAAACGCTTCTCCAGCTCGTTCTTTGCTCGATGATCCACCGCTCAAGTCTTTCCTCCAACTCGGGCCACCTCGCCTTATTTCCGCGGAAACTCAGCTGCGTTTTCTTGACCTGCTGGAGCTTGTTTTCTAGCTTCCTCCATTTGCGAACCATCGATTCGTTAATCTTAAATTCTCTCGCCGCTGCTCGATTTCCATGTTCCTCCGCGTAGCTGATGGCCTTCAGTTTAAACTGTGCTTCATAAGCGTGTCTCTGCCATTTTCATGGTTGTTAAAACAACGATGTCCTGCATAATGCACATACCTGTTCTTTTATACAGGTATGTGCGATTGTCCCGGTATATACGATCAACGCCCACACTTCACCCTTTAACGTTCTCATGGTGTTCTCTACTACGTTCTCCTTACAACACATAGGGCGCACCGCGCTATAGGGCGCGCCGCACTTTTTGAAGAAAATCTAAGACATTTAAGTGCGCCTTATGGTCGTGAAAATACGGTATATATTTATATAGCTCGAGGCTATAAGATAAATACCAGTAACTGGTGATTGTCCTATTCCTTTCTGGCCCCACCTGTTCACCTCAGCCTCAATGATCACTGTTGCAGAACAGGTGAAGCAATATTGAAATGTATTATCTTTATTTTGCAGAGCATTTTTTCTTCTTTTCTTTGCTAAATGAACTTTGTTTGTTTGTTTGTTTGTTTGTTTATTGTGATCATGTAAGCAATACATAAACTGTTGCAGGTATGATGTTTGATTTTTTTCAATGAGGAGCACACTTATTACTGCTCACTGCAGGCATGTCATGTGCCTGCCTGCTTCAAGTCCTCCACCATAATCCCTGTCCCCAAGAAACCTAGGATCACTGGACTAAATGACTACAGACCCGTGGCTCTGACATCTGTGGTCATGAAGTCATTTGAGCGCCTAGTTCTCTCCCATCTCAAGACCCTCACGGCCCCCCTCCTGGACCCCCTGCAGTTTGCATATAGAGCCAACAGGTCTGTAGACGACGCCATCAACATGGCCCTACACTTCATCCTGCAGCATCTGGACTCCCCAGGAACCTACGCCAGGATCCTGTTTGTGGACTTCAGCTCTGCCTTCAACACCATCCTTCCAGACCATCTCCGAGACAAGCTTTCCCAGATGAATGTGCCTGATCCCATCTGCCGGTGGATCACTGACTTCCTGACGGACAGGAAGCAGCACGTGAGGCTGGGAAAGAATGTCTCGGACTCTCGGACCATCAGCACCGGCTCCCCTCAGGGCTGTGTTCTTTCTCCTCTGCTCTTCTCCCTGTACACCAACTGCTGCACCTCCACCCACCAGTCTGTCAAGCTAATCAAGTTTGCAGATGACACCACCGTCATTGGGCTCATCTCGGACGGGGATGAGTCTGCCTACAGGAGGGAGGTTGAACGTCTGGTGTCTTGGTGCAGCCACAACAACCTGGTGCTGAATGCCCAGAAGACAGTGGAGATTATTGTGGACTTCAGGAAGCACACAGCCCCACTCCCCCCCATCATCCTGACTGACACCCCCATCACCTCTGTGGACTCATTCCGCTTCCTGGGTACCACCATCACCCAGGACCTGAAGTGGGAGCCCACCATCACCTCCGTCATCAAGAAAGCCCAGCAGAGGATGTACTTCCTGAGGCAGCTGAAGAAATTCAACCTGCCAACACGGACGATGATGCAGTTCTACACCGCAATCATCGAGTCCATCCTCACCTCCTCCATCACCGTGTGGTACGCTGGAGCCACTATCAGGGACAAACAGAGACTGCAGCGTGTTGTGCGCTCTGCTGAGAAGGTGATTGGCTGCAGACTCCCATCTCTGCAGGACCTGTACACCTCCAGGACACTGCGGCGTGCAGCTCGGATCTCAGCTGACCCTTCTCACCCTGGACACAGTCTGTTTGACCTGCTCCCCTCAGGCAGGAGGCTCCGGTCCATTCACACCAGAACCTCTCGCCACAAGAACAGTTTCTTCCCCTCTGCTGTTGGACACATGAACAATAACCACATGACTGTCCCCGCCACTAACACATGACCCTACGCTGTGTCACTGCATCATTTCATGTTTGGCACTGATCACCACCTGCACTCATGTATATATCTTTCTACGTAGCACTCATAATTCTTATTCTCATGTATATATCTCATGTATATCTCATGCACATATCTTTCTTTCTACATAGCACTTTAATTCTTATTGTCTGCACTGAAGCACCGCAGCAATTTCCTAATGTTGTAAACCTCAACATCTGGCAATAAACCCATTCTGATTCTGATTCTGATTCTGATTAACCAACTGAAAAAAAACATTCACCAACATTATAGCCATGTGATGGATGTGGTCACTGCTGAGCTTAAGCACTGCCAGGCTTTGTCATGATTACTTCTTTACACATGACTTCACATCCTAACACTCCCATTGCACCACACTATCCTGCCTGCTGGCTACCTCTCTCCTTTCTGCTGCTCTCTCCTTTCTTCCTGTCCCTTTTCATTTTTAGCTCTCCTCTCCTCTTCAGTCTAATTTATTTCCCTCTTCTTTTTTGTGCTCCTTTTCTGTCACCATGACTTCTTTTACAAACCCTGATAAGATGCGCGCACACACACACACACACACACACACACACACACACACACACTGTTCCTCTTGAATATACACATTGTTTACTGTGTGCTTGTGTGTGCACATGCTATCCTGTCAGACTGGCCTAGTCTTTATTTGATGTATCTGTGCCCACCCACTGGCCATGCACAGTCCCCCTTTCTATTTGTGTCTCTCTCTCCCCATCTCTGTGTGTGCGCGTGTGTGTATCACGCTTGACTGTAAAAATGAAAAGGCTAAGCTTCAAGAAAGAAAAGATAAGAGCCAGGCTGAAAAACGACAAGGAGTAGAGAAAGAAGACCGGGAGGGAGGAAATGGGGATAGAGAGAAATGCATACTAGAATGGAAGGAAAAGATAATGCAGTTTGTTTCTGTGTAAGGTAATGTCTGCTACTAACAGGTTATTATCATGCAGACTGGTGTAGTTGTTTCTCTCCCTCACACACAAACACACACACACTGAGGCTCACAGAGCATGCAACATGAAGAGTGGATTCTAAATGCAAATATGCAAAATTTTAATCACACTTTCCTTCTTCCCTCTTTCTTATCTGCTTACACCAAACAGAAAGGACCACCAGCATCTTCCGAGGTTTGCCATAGCAACAAGCAGCAGCAGGACTTCGACATCATTTTCTTGATGGGAAACTGACATAAAACTTAGACAGCCAGCAGAATCCCAGGTTCATCCACTGTCAACCCTCTGCTCACGTGCCTTTAAACATGACACAGTGAGCTTGTCAGCATGGATTGGTCTTTACCGCCCTGGATATCAGGTCAGATTATTAGATAGATGCATGTGAATGGATTAATGCTGCCTGGTCTTATGATGCTGGAGAGTTTTCCAAATGAGGCAGCAGAGTATTGAAGAGTGACATAAGTAATTTAGCATAGGTACATGTTCTACTCTCCTGGCAGTTAGAACAAGCAGTGCTCCAACTGTTTGGTATTTACCTACCTTGCTTTGCTTTTCTGTGTGGTATTTTGATGCCAAGTGCAAAGCAGAGCACAGAGTGAGCAGTGCACAGGTGGAAGGAATTAAACAAACAGCTGGGAGGTTCATGCAAATGTAGAAATTCCTAGACTTTCCACCCATAACAGACTGAATAGTCTGAGACATTTCTGGTTCTGGACAGTTTAATCTCATTGGACATTATCAACAGTAGTGAAAAACCTACCTACTGTGTTTATCTTTAATCAATTATGCACAGCTGACACCAGGTAGGGACACACCCTAGTCTGATTGGCTATTAGAGATTTCACATTGTATTCCTGTGAAATTGTCAACTACTAACCTGAAGCTAGAGCCAGTCACCCTGCATAATTCATACTGTGTATTCAAACATAAGCTCTGCTGCTGGTGAGAGAAAGAGAGCAAAATAAAAAGAGAGTGAGTTTATTTCTCATTTCCAGCATGGAGAAAAGCAGCAGTTAAGCCTCATTTTCTTGCAAGGATGAATGATTTAGCCTACAATAACTTTCAGACAGATCTCAGCGAAACAGATAAAACAGTATTAAGTCGTAACATTTTCCTGGATTACAGTTCTACTAAGACTTTCAGGCAGAGTAGGTCAGAAGGTCAGAGGGTTGGTTGTTCAATCCCTGGCTGCTCCCTGGCAAGATTCTGAACCCCAAACCTAGTCACACTCCCGTGGGTGCATTGGAGTGTGAAAGCTAGAAAGGAAGAACTTTACTAAAACATAGAACAGGGGTCCCCAATCCCAGTCCACGAGGGCCGGTGTCCCTGCAGGTTTTAGATCTCACCCTGGGTCAACACACCTGAATCACGTGATTGAGAAGGTAATTTATCCATTTAAATCTGCTGTGATGGATCAAGGACACATCTAAAACCTGCAGGGACACCGGCCCTCGTGGACTGGGATTGGGGACCCCTAACATAGAATAACATTGTCCCATGAATAGAGAATCACAGAAAATTCACCTGTCTTTGGAGCTAAAAGAGGGCACGCAAACACATAAGAATCAGTGGACAGACGAGGATGTCCTCTATTGAGCACATCATGACTTAGTAGGGTAGCTGAAATAAGTCAAAAGACAGAGACCAAAGACAAATATCACTTACAGAAGACATAAATGAATAGGCTGGGTCTCATGGATATAAGTGTATGATATATGACATATTCCACCACAAAACTAGAACAAGGCTAATTTTCTTGTTCTGCACGTAAAGCATGTAAAGAGGTGGACCCTGCCTAGTTGTTTCTAGATGTACAGGTCTTTGTTTTGGTGTTAGGCCAAAAACCAGTAATTGTCAAGGAAAACATCATTTACTTTAATTGTGATTACATAAATGTTTTATGGATTACAATTTGGTATCCATACGTATTTCACACAGATGGGTTTTGCGAGGCCCACAGCTGTTTACTCAGTAAAAATGTGAAACATTTTGAGTTAATCTTACAATGACCTTTAATTCCTTAATCCTGCTGAACATTGCAAATATATTTATATGATATACACTGTGTACATGGTAAAAAGTTTTAAATATATGGTACCGAATGTATTAGTTTTACAGTACACTAAAGCACAAAATTTAATATTTTAATAAAGAAAGATCTATATACACTGGTAAATTTACTAGAACAATAATAATACAGGGAGTGCAGAATTATTAGGCAAATGAGTATTTTGTCCACATCATCCTCTTCATGCATGTTGTCTTACTCCAAGCTGTATAGGCTCGAAAGCCTACTACCAATTAAGCATATTAGGTGATGTGCATCTCTGTAATGAGAAGGGGTGTGGTCTAATGACATCAACACCCTATATCCGGTGTGCATAATTATTAGGCAACGTCCTTTCCTTTGGCAAAATGGGTCAAAAGAAGGACTTGACGGGCTCAGAAAAGTCAAAAATAGTGAGATATCTTGCAGAGGGATGCAGCAGTCTCAAAATTGCAAAGCTTCTGAAGCGTGATCATCGAACAATCAAGCGTTTCATTCAAAATAGTCAACAGGGTCGCAAGAAGCGTGTGGAAAAACCAAGGAGCAAAATAACTGCCCATGAACTGAGAAAAGTCAAGCGTTCAGCTGCCAAGATGCCACTTGCCACCAGTTTGGCCATATTTCAGAGCTGCAACATCACTGGAGTGCCCAAAAGCACAAGGTGTGCAATACTCAGAGACATGGCCAAGGTAAGAAAGGCTGAAAGACGACCACCACTGAACAAGACACAAGCTGAAACGTCAAGACTGGGCCAAGAAATATCTCAAGACTGGTTTTTCTAAGGTTTTATGGACTGATGAAATGAGAGTGAGTCTTGATGGGCCAGATGGATGGGCCCGTGGCTGGATTGGTAAAGGGCAGAGAGCTCCAGTCCCACTCAGACGCCAGCAAGGTGGAGGTGGAGTACTGGTTTGGGCTGGTACCGTCAAAGATGAGCTTGTGGGGCCTTTTCGGGTTGAGGATGGAGTCAAGCTCAACTCCCAGTCCTACTGCCAGTTTCTGGAAGACACCTTCTTCAAGCAGTGGTACAGGAAGAAGTCTGCATCCTTCAAGAAAAACATGATTTTCATGCAGGACAATGCTCCATCACACGCGTCCAAGTACTCCACAGCGTGGCTGGCAAGAAAGGGTATAAAAGAAGAAAAACTAATGACATGGCCTCCTTGTTCACCTGATCTGAACCCCATTGAGAACCTGTGGTCCATCATCAAATGTGAGATTTACAAGGAGGGAAAACAGTACACCTCTCTGAACAGTGTCTGGGAGGCTGTGGTTGCTGCTGCACGCAATGTTGATGGTGAACAGATCAAAACACTGACAGAATCCATGGATGGCAGGCTTTTGAGTGTCCTCGCAAAGAAAGGTGGCTATATTGGTCGCTGATTTGTTTTTGTTTTTGAATGTCTGAAATGTATATTTGTGAATGTGGAGATGTTATATTGGTTTCACTGGTAAAAATAAATAATTGAAATGGGCATATATTTGTTTTTGTTAAGTTGCCTAATAATTATGCACAGTAATAGTCACCTGCACACACAGATATCCCCCTAAAATAGCTAAAACTAAAAACAAACTACAAACTACTTCCAAAAACATTCAGCTTTGATATTAATGAGTTTTTTGGGTTCATTGAGAACATGGTTGTTGTTCAATAATAACATTATTCCTCAAAAATACAACTTGCCTAATAATTCTGCACTCCCTGTACAATATTATAAATTTGTTTCATCCAACCGTTGTTTTCCACTTATTCAATTCAGGGGACTTGAGCCAGCGACTATAGGGTGAGAGGTGGGGTACACCCTGGATAGGTTGCCAGCCTGTCGCAGGGCTAAATCATGCAAGCTCCACACCAGATGGTAGAGTTCAACTCAGGACCATCTTCCTGTGAGGCAACAATGGGAACCACCATACCGTTGTACCACACGTAAATTTGTCAGATGTCATATTTTAAACAACATTAATATGATAAAATGGAAAATATATTAAAATTACAGAAATATATTTAAATAATCATAAATCACGAGGTGTTAATACCCAACAGGCTGCTTTGTAGTGATGTGTCGGTCGCAAACGAAATGGCTCTTAGAGCCGGATCTTTGAAGTGAACGACGCGAGCCGGGTGGGTTTTTTTTTTTTTCCTTTCTCTCACCCTTTTTCCGCTTCACTCCACAGCGAGCCTTGTGCTTTGTGCTGGGCAGAGGGGGGAGGGGCGGTAGTTACACTCAGTAGCACAGGAAGAGAGCGGGAGGGAGAGAGAGAGCAGGGACAACAAGGTCACATTAGAAAGGTATAGTAATCATCCACAACTATTTTCAGTTGCAGATGATACGGGATTCAGAAAGTTTATTCATGCAGGTCCATATGACAGAGAATGTGCATCTTCTTTTTGTTTTCATATTTTAATTTAATTTATTTGTGTTGTGGTTTGCAGTGTTTTGTGTTGTTTCACTTTAAATTTGTTTAAAAGGAAAAAGCTAAAAATTTTAATATTTAAAAGTTGAACTGTAAATTGTTGGTTCTTGTATTATATGATTTATTTATTCTATTTTATGTGGAGAGAATAAATAAAAGTATATTTATGGTGGCCCCCAGAGACAAAACACATACAAATTCCAAGGCACAACGGAAGTGCTCCAGGATGCTAGGGGGCAGTGTTGAGCTTTTGTTACCTCGTGTCTACACAAGCCAGGAAGTACCAACGACCAGATTTGGTGTGTGGTAGTAACAGGTAAATGAACATTTTTTTTAATCATTTGAATATATATTACTGTTGGTGTATAAATACACAAACAATACACACATGCTTTCAATTTTGTAATTTAAGTGATCTAGGTAGCTCTGTTTTGGAAGTTCAGTTAATGCTAGCAATGTGATTGTACGTGCTTTGGAGTTTGTACGTGCTTTGTCTCTAGGGGCCACCGTATATATTTATATATAAACAAGAGCCGGTTCTCTAAAAAAAGCCGGAATTCCCATCACTACTGCTTGAGGGGTCAAATTTACCAAAACAGATACTGCGTATGTGTGCATGCATTAATATTTTTGTGAGCCTATGTGTTTTGCAAATCTTTGATGTTGCCTTCTCAACTGACCCCAATACTCAACTGAGCCCCGAGGTGCAGTCTCATAGGCACACAATCCCACAGTCTGTTCACAGATGGAAGTAAATAATTGCAATTTGGCATCTTACTAAAAAAAAATACATTTGAAACTTTATGAATAACAACAATAATTCTATTTTAACATTAAAAATATCATGTTGACTAAAGAGCTTGCACACTGGTGGTGGTACTGGTGGATTAACCAATAAAGAAAAAGAAATGATTTTGTTGTTAATTTAGGTCAGCTGCAACATACACCTTCACTGGGTGGTGGTCTAATACATTTGAGTTATCTCAGTCATTTCATGTTAAATCAGCCAATTTTAGGTCAACCATCTGCACACATGGATGTTATTGCAGTGCAATTTTTATATTAATTATATTGCTCAAGATATTCAGACTGTGTTCTATATTAAAATACAAATTAACATTTTGTTAAATGTGTAATTTGTTCAATTCTTGAGAATTCATCTTCAGGTAAGCTTCATCTTGCCTTCAAATGTTTGTTGAAATGTTTCTATTCTTATGAAGTATTTCGTCTTGTAAAAGTAGCTTATATAATAGTTTTCAGTCACACAGAATACAGACATTGAGGCTAAAGGCATGATGGAGCCAGAAAATGCCCAGTTGGATATCAGTGTTCAAGCTCTGGTGGTCCTCAATGGTATGGCTAGCACTGCAGAGGCATATGGTCTGCTGTCTGGCCCTAAGCTTTCCACCAGAGCTCAAATACATGTTTGAAGTCCTGCAAAAAATATTTTGGAATCTTGATGAAAACCAATTATCATCCACGGCACATACTCTCAAAAACAAGCTTCTGCTATAAGTTGAACAAGACTGACGGGTACCAGCACAGGTTCAAACTGAGGTAACTAATTCAGATGGCTTGGAAAAATATGTTTAGTCTTGTAAAGAGTTTTGTACAAAAGTCTTGAACCATCCATTTCTTTGTTTTTATGAGGGAAATAGAAAATAGGTGCAATGTTTTATTAAAGTGTAAAGTGTGTAAGCATACATGGAAATGCAGTATTTCCCATGTATGTAGGCAAAATCAGAGTTTGTACATTCCTAATAATATTGAAAGTCAGTATTTGTTATGGCACTTGTATTCTTCAACACAGCCTGAACTTTCTGAGGTGGCGTTCTGTAATTTCTTTAAGTATCTTCAGGAATTATTCTCCAGGCTTCCTGAAGGACATTCTATGCTCTTCTGTGGATATTTCTGCCTTTTATTTCTTCTCTGTCAAGATGATCCCACACTGCTTAATACTGAGTTCCAGGCTCTGGAGAGGCCAGTCTATTAGGAGCTGGTGCGTACATGTGGCGTTCTTGGGTTTTTTCCTTTTTTGGCACAGGTAGGCGGGCCGGTGCTTTGCGGGAGCATTGCGCCCAATCACAACAACAGTCGCCTCAAGGCGCTTTATAATGTACATTAGATCCTACAATAATACATACAGAGAAAAACCCAACAATCATGTGATCCCCTATGATCAAGCACTTTGGCGACAGTGGGAAGGAAAAACTCCCTTTTAACAGGAAGAAACCTCCAGGCTCAGGGAGGGGCGGGGCCATCTGCTGCCACCAGTCTAAACCATGACAGAGCCTTCACGGTCTTTAAGTGCATTTTCACACCAATAGTTTTACTCTGGTCTGAAACTGTTAATTATTTTATAAACTTGTAGCTTTTCTCCATGATTTGGATTCTTTTTCATGCAGAAATGATTAGTCTGCTTATTGGCTAGATGTGTCTGTGACAGGAAAAAGTAAATACAGTAAAAAGGTGCTGTGTTCTATGGGAGAACGTGGAAAACGTACACTCATGGTAACTTTACATGGCTAGTTGCTAACCTGTTCTGACATTTGCACATCTATGGTACCTTGCCACATCCCTGAATGGAAAGCATACATGGCTATGGGAGGGGTTTAGCTTAAACTTGCAACATAAAACTGATAGCTGGGTTGGATTGAGATTGAATCATATTCACACCATGAATGAACCTCATTAGAGGTCCTTGGTAGAGATGGCACGATACCACTTTTTTATGTCCGATACCGATACCGATATCATAAATTTGGATATCTGCCGATACCGATATGAATCCGATATAGTGTTTTTTAATCAACAAAACTGTTTTTTAAATATCTTGCTGCATTTTGTATAAGTTCATACTCAAGTTTAAAACAACAACTACACTAAAGCTATTCTGTTATACCTGTATGCAAAAAAAAATATTTCATAGTTCAGCAATACTGATCAATCTAATAAACTTAAACCTACACCATCCTCCCTATTCTGGTATTTTAAAGAGTACTTAGCATAAATATTAAGCAACCTAACTAATAGGGTTCCAACTCCCAGCAACAACAAAAATAAATAAATAAAAAATAGGGAACCACCCCTCACGCTCCACCTCATGATGCTTAATCGACGTAATCAACCTTAATTTGATGCAGTGTGAAAAAAAATGCACAGAAATCAATTATTTTTCAAGAAATATTAAATAGATTCAACATCTTTCTTCAACAAAATTGCAGACTGCACAGATGGTACCTTCCCAAAGGAAAAAGTACTATAGCTTACTAGGGTATATATATTAGACTTAATAGTCACTATATACAGTAATTGACTTCTATTCATTTTACATCAAATTAAAACTTTGGGTGTCAGATAATTATTTTTTAAAAGCTCGACATTTTAAATGAGAATAAGAAAGAAAAGTATGTCTTTGTGCCCCCTTTTCCCTGTTAATGCCCTATCGGCCCCCCTGGCTAAACTTTGCTAGATCCGCCCCTGCACAGTTACGTCAGCTACGTAGAAAAAGATCCTCGAGTAGAAAGTAATATTAAATACATTCTAACAACAGCTGATCAAGCTTAAACGTGCTGCTGTTGTTCAGCCGCTGGTTTCCTCTTTCTGGTGCAAAGTGGGCCAAAAGCAAACTAGAGACACGGACTCGCGACAGAAAAGCCGATCAGCTGATCGTTAAGCAGTTTCACCATTGAAGTAGCAGCAGGAGAGGCAGTCGCTTGTTAAGCTTAATGCAGGAATGCTTTACAAACATTCAGAGATGGACTTACACACTTGCTTTACTTCTCTCGGGGATAACTTTGTCGGAGATGAAATGCCGGGTTGCTAGCGAAGCTCCAAATGCTATCCAGACCACCGACAGGTCGCGCATGCCACAGCCGCTCTATCACGTGATGCATACTGCTCCGACGTGCTAACGTTCTGAGGTGAGTTACGGCGTGTTGCAAGTTTTGTGAGGTGCTTTCGTGATATTTAATGGATCGGATTACATTTTTTATTTTTCTCCGATATCCGATCCAGTAATTTAGGTCAGTATCGGACCGATACCGATACGTAATATCGGATCGGTCCATCTCTAGTCCTTGGTGCTTTTTTTTGTTTGTTTTTTTGTTTGTTTTTGGGTTGGCACCCAAGTATGACTATTGTGGTGACATCACATGAACCGCACCAAGGGGGGGGAAACAAACCAGACCAGATTTTTAAACAGATTAAACTTTGCAGGATATTATCCTATTTCTTAAGCTTAGCATTAGCATGCTATCTGTGCAGTTTCTTGCAAGGAGCAAAGTTATGTTAGCAGCATAATGCAGTTGCACTTTAGCATCATCATCATCATCATCGTTTATTTGTATAGCACTTTAAAAACACACCAGGCAGACCAAAGTGCTGAACAACACAGATAAAATAAAAACTAGCAAAATTAAAATGACAATAAAATTCTTACAAATATGATCAAATTAACAAGAAAGGTATCAGTTTCCTACAGAGTTAAACAAAATTACACTCTTGTCCTTTTGTGCAATCAAGATAAAAATAGTTTCCATATCCACACTGTACACTGCCTTAGTATAAACAGGTTAATTCTTCTAACAAAAAACAAAAACTCGATATTAGACAGAATTATCTACACCGACTCTGATGACCCAGACAAATACAAAAGAGAAAAGAAATATGAAACATAGGTGTGTTGACTGCACAGGTGTAATATATGAGAACATTCAAGAATTATGTTTTGAATTCAACAGAAAATGTCACCATATAATGCAATGAGAGTTAAATGGCCTGGCCTGCATTTGTATAGCGCTTTACTCAGTCCCTAAGGCCCCCAAAGCGCTTTACACTACATTCAGTCATTCACCCATTCACACACACTCTCACACACTGGTGTGATGGCAGCTACATTGTAGCCACAGCTGCCCTGGGGCGCACTGACAGAGGTGATATAATGCAATGAGAGCTAGTGCCATACCATTCGTTATATCGGTATAATTTTTATGTGACACCACCAGTGTTGGGACTAACGCACTATTAAGTAATGCTTTACAGCAACTACATTATTATTGTGGTAACGAGCACGGTAACTAGTTATTATGCCAAAACCAGGAACGCGTTACTCGTTACTGGGATTTAGATAGGCTCATTGCTCGTTACTTTGTGTGGTGGCTGTCGCGGAGCTTCCTCAGATTCAGTAACATTAGCAGGTGGTGGAGGCCAGCAGGTGGATGAAGGAAAAGGGAGGCAGGAGGAGAGACCCGAGGCGGGCGCTGGTCCGAGTGTCAGGTGAACTGAACTTCAGGTAAGAAGTTATGACCTGCAGTCTATCTGGGTCAGATATGAACCAAGTTTAGGTGGAGTTTATTTTCGTTGTGATGACTTTTTCGTGCTGCGCACTAGCTAGCATGACGGGGTTTCTATACAGCTGGGTGGTGCTATGTTACTGATGTTGAACTTTATTTTGTTCAAAAGGTTAATTAATAGTCCTGTAAAAAATGGAATCGTCTCGTATTCAGAGAAAATATTACTCGTTTCTTATTGAGGTGAAAAGGAACAGTTTGTCCCGGACTTCAGCTAGAATGGAAAAGACACAAAGCTGGAGTTATTCTGTCTTTGCTGCACAGCTGCCTCTTCTTCTCTCATTCTCTCCCCTCCCTTTTCCTGTTTCTACTTCAGTCGTGAAACTGATCAATGATCAGCTGATCGGCTCTCTTGTTTGTTTATCGCTCACTTTGCGCCAGAAAGAGGAAACCAGCGGATGTCGCGCTAAACAACAGCAGCACGTTTAAGCTTGATCAGCTGTTGTTAGAATGTATTTAATATTAATTTCTAGTATCAGCTGATGTTTGCTGGAGCCACAGCTGTAAAGCTGCTGGTCATGATGTCGGTTTGGAGATGTGGTGAGAGGGAAACATGAAGATGAAACCAGGAGATGTCCTTACTGAATCATCAGAGCTGAACAGGTGATGGAGAAACAGGTTTACCTTTTAGGTGACATGGATGAGTTGAAGTTATGAACTGTTTCTGAGAGACAAATAACACCAGGATCCTTTTCTAAGTAGCTGACAGCTGGTAACTGTGCAGGGGCGGGTCTAGCAAAGTGTTGCCAGGGGGCAGGTAGGGCATTAACAGGGAAAGGGGGGCACAAAGAAATACTTTTCTTTCTTATTCTCATTTACAATGTCTCGCTTTTAAAAAATAATTATCTGAATCTTACAACAAAAAGCGCACATGACGTAGGCTAGAATCATGGCGGCGAACAACGACGGTCCTGGCGTGGGATTTCTCTCGTGGAAATATGCACATTATTTTTTCTTTTCTATTGGTAGGTGGCACAGTGCACTTGTGGCAAGTAAGCAAGCTAGAAGACTGGCAGTTGCTGGGTATCCAGTTAGCAACACATTAACAGAATTCTGAGTAAAACCAAAAGTTACTTTCCCTAGAACCTTCACAGACATATTCCCTTGTAACTAGTTACTCTGAAAGTAACGAGTAACTTGAAGTAATGGAGTTACTTTTGATAGAAGTAACTAGTAATGTAACTAAGTTACTAATTTAAAGTAACTTACCCAACACTGGACACCACGTAATCAAAAATTATATAATAATAATAATAATAATAATGGATTGGATTTATATAGCGCTTTTCAAGTCACCCAAAGCGCTTTACAATTCCACTATTCATTCACTCTCACATTCACACACTGGTGGAGGCAGCTACAGCCACAGCTGCCTTGGGGCAGACTGACAGAAGCAAGGCTGCCATATCGCGCCATCGGCCCCTCTGGCCAATATATCAGCGATATAGCAACACTATGAATATTCCTTAGTGCATATAACAGCAAGACAAGCCCAAATGAGTCCACGCTAAAGGTGGAAACCAACAAAACCACTTGAGGCATAAACACACAGGTTACGAAGGCATGCAAGAAACAGATACAAGCCGCTGTCGATGTGAAATTCAAAAGTAAACGATGTAAATACCAAATAGTGGACACAGTACACAGAAATGACTGATTTGGATAAAAGTAGTGTATCGTGCAGGCTCCCACAGAGTCACAAGTTTATTTTAGTTATTGATAAAAGTAAACCGCTAAGTTATGCTAAACTTAATAGGAATATGTTCTTAATCAGGTACCTGCTGTCACTATGAAAATACCTGCCCTCCATCATTAAACAGGAACTGTGGATAATGAAATGAAAAATTAAAGAACCCAATGTGAAAAATAAATAAATAAATAAAATCTACTGAAGATTAAGCAGTCCATTCACTTTGCAACTTTACACACGTGCAATACATAGAAAAAAAATAATTTTATTAATGGAATTTCCCCTTGTAATTTGAACAGTCTGCTGGATGACTTAAAAGGTACAGTGTGTAAAATCCCACCAATATATTACAGTATAGTGATGCGCGAATCATGAACGAATCACTTTACTGACTCGTGAATCATGATTCACAAGCCCAACTGACTCACTGACTCATCCCTGTTGCTGTTAGCAAACTCATTTCATTAGTAGAAATATATCTAGCTTATAATTAAAATTGTGAGGGAAAAAACAACAGACAGTTTCTTAACAAAAACATTTCTGCTCTGAAATGGAAGAAAAAACCCTGAGTAGAAGCTCACATCAAGACAACAGCTCCTCAGTTCACAGTAGCATCGCTCTGCTAACATGCTAACACCACATTTAAGTTACTCACCCCCTCCCTCCTGGCTCACAGCTTCTTCTTCTTGGTTGACAACCAATGTTAAGGCGCATTACCGCCCCCTGGCTCACAGCTCAGTGGACATTTAGATGAGAAAATATATATTTAACACATTTGAGGAAAATACTAATAAAATTAAATAAAAATAAATAATATAAATGTTCCCTTTATAAAATTTTTTTTGCTCTTTTTGCTCTATAAAATAGTTGTTTTCTTTTTCAATCACTCATCTTAGCAGTAGGATTTACATGAAAAGAGAAACAAATTAAGTTTGAGTGAAAATGTACATTTTTTGCACTCTCTGGTCGACTGACTCAGTGAATCAAATGACTCAAAAAAAAACAATTCACTTTGGTGAGTGACTTATTAACACTCGATTCAGTAAAAAGAATCAAATTTACCATCACTATTACAATAAATTACAGCTTGCAGTCAAGTGAATTCTGTTTTCTTATCCCTCCTAATTTAATGCTAGCTTTTTAAATCCCCATCAGTATTCTCGTTGGAACATTCTGGGTCAACTGACTACTTTTCAACAAACTTACAACAACCTGATAACAGCAGTTCTGAATAATAATTTGTTTATTACGCACACTGAAGGACATATCCAAGAATGACTCCAGGATTCCCCACAGTGTTACTGGAGGAGAGGTAATCCCATCCAGAGTATTTATGAGTGCAATAACCGCAGTTTTATCTGAATCAGGAGGTTAGGGTTAGGGCTGGAGGTGACTGGAGGTCATCCAGCTGTGTGTGTCATGTCGGGTATTACCTGCATACTAATGCAAATGTATGCTATGGTTTCTAACAATATGTATAATGTATAAGGAAACATGTCAAGTGTAAATAGAACTGTCCTAAGGACAGAGCTCCATATTAGCTTGAGTGTGTTAAGAAGCCACCAGTTTATTTATAGTGCTTTTCTATTCTAATTTCTATGCTTTATATAACATGTCTCCTTCATCCACCCACATAGCCATTCATACAAGACCCTTTTTAAGGTCTAAGTGCTTTTTCTCTAACATTCACGCTGTGATGTAATCAACTCAGGGTGCAGCATCTTATCCAAAATTACTTTGGTATGCAGACAGGAGCAGCCAGGGATTGAACCAACAGCTTTTCAATTAGTAGAGGCGTTTTAAGTAAAAGTGTTTTAATTCCTCCCACCTTTCAGGCCTGTGGTACATGGGATATTATTAAAGACAGGTTGCATATATTTAAGACTGAAACATTAATTAATGGAAGGACTTCTTTGAGCAGTCTTGTAGGAATGGTGTTTAAATCCAAAATACTTGGTTTGGGTTAAAGTTTACCCTTTCACTTCCCTTTCTAGTTATTAAAAGTAATCACACATGTAATTAAATATAATAAATAATAATAAATAGAACAAAGGAAAATTCAGCTCAACAGAGCTTCGTCACCAAAGAAAGTTGGGGTTCTTCTAGTTTTCTTCTAATCTAGTCGAGTCATCTTCTGCCTTCTTTGAGCTTCTATTTTGCTTGCTTTAAATTTTTATTTATATAACACCAAATAACATCAACAGCTGCCTCAAGGATACTAGAAATTTGTCTCAAGCTGATCTCTGTGTGTTTCTGTCATTCGTGAAACAGGCTTCACCCAACTGACTTAGAACTGCATTCATCTTCTAAGTCAGTTGGGTGAAGCATCTTCATCTTCACCACCGCAGCATCTTGAATCTGGGGAGCCTGTCTTAAATCCAATCTCTTCACAACAGACTTTAAGAAAACAGAACATAAAGTCTGTTTTCAGCAGCACAAAAACCTGCCTCCTATTAACCTCAGAAAGCCTTTCAAGAAGACAAGAGTAAAGGTACATTATCCCTTGGTTTAGATTGCATATAGAACTTTCTTATTAGACTTTGTCTGTACTTAAGATTATTTGCATATTTTTGCATTTAAGAAAATACTTTCTTTAAAAAAAATCAACATGGGACGTACGCACAATCAAAGGATCTAGTCAGGGTTTTTTTTGGAGAGATGCCCTCAGTTAAACTTTAAATCATTCCCATTTTAAAAATGGAAACCAATGAGCAGCTCATTCTGAAAGATGCGTGTTTTTTTTCTTTTGAATATTTATGCTCATTACTAAGACCAAAGTATTTCTTATCTGATGAAATAGATTGCTCAATTACTAAAATAATCGGTAGCTGCAGCCCTAACAAAACAGTCACCCTGACTAAACGAGTTATCCTCTCACTCCTTTGAAATGGATTTAAACTCCTATGGTAAGCATTTCTGACAATTTCCTTTCCTACTGTCGAATATTGGCTCCAGTGTGGTCAGTGGAGTCTATCCAAACTGTTTCTCCTTGTACCGACTGGGACTTGTTTCGTCTCTCTGCTCCATGATGCAGACCACGACCGTGGCCCAGTTGTAGCATGGTGTGGACAGTCCTTTCTTGACATTAAAGTGTTTAAAACAAAGGGAATGGTTGTTGATTTTCATAAACACTGATTTTCATCCCTGCCCCGTTTGTATTCATGGTCAAGAAATTGAGGTGGTAGAGAAATACAAATATCTGGGCACCACTGCTGATGAAAAGTTGAAATTTAAATTGAATACAGACACCATATGTGCAAAGACTCACCAGCGTATGTATTTGTATCAGAAACTAAGTGATTTTAATGTGAATAACATTTTATGAAAATGGTTTGTTCTTGTTTTATTGAGTCTGTCTTAACTTTTTCTTTAATCTGCTGGTTTGGGTCTCTTAGCTCGAAAAATAAGAAGAAGCTGGAGCACATTGTTAAATTGTGTAGTAGAGTGGCAGTATAAAGCTAAATGATCTTGCCATCCTGTATGGAGGGTTGGATTATGGAGATATTCCATATATGAATGCTTCTGCTCAATGTCTTCGAACGGTTGATTGCATATCGTGCTTCTCTGAGGTTCATCACTTTCAAAATTTCACACTCACCACTGTGAGTTATACTCTCAGGTAGGATGGCCTGCTCTGGCCAGTCGGAGGAAATCTCATTTACAGTTTTATATAAGGCAATACTGGGATTGCTGCCTTCCTATATATGTTCACTGCTTGCAATGAAACATGTTGGTCATTATTATCTTCGTCCGCGAGGTTACTTGTTGCGTTCTGTTCCATTTGCCTGAACTGAACTTGTGGAAATTGTAATCTGGACCAGGATGAGACTGAACATTTCCAGATAAAAGAAGAAAAAGAACAATGGAGCATTTTTGTAATAGTACAGGAATATAAACCAGTCATATGGAATAATCAATCAATTAAATCAGATCTCCACTGATGATCAAGTTTGAAGAGCTTTTCTAGACTGTTTTTACATCTCACCTGGACAGAGAGCTGTCAATAAAATCAGTAAAAGAAAAAGCTACATGATAGACACGTGACAGGAAGAAAACAATGGTGAAATCCACACTAGTGCAGATAGAAAGCTGATTCAGGCCAGCTTTTTGGTCCTTTCCAGTCACATGATGATGATGATGATGATGAAGATGATGATGCAGTGTGACATCACACATTAACCAGGAAATCAGGTTAGAGGAAGAATGCTGTGAATAAATTTACCAAAATCAAACCAGCCTGGGTCCAAAATAGGATGGTCACATTTTTGGGGGCTTAATATATTCAGCCGGATTTCTAGTACTGAGGGCTGTACCATCCAAAGTAGGCTAAATGCTGTCTCTCCTAACAACACCGGGTTTTACAGAGACTGTTTCCCCCCATGGTTTGCTGGACATCATTCACACAGCCATGCACATAGTGCAGCTAAACAAATCATGACCAATTGGGGAGTGGAACACAGAAAACTACAGAAATCCTGCACTGTGTTACTGTTGGGCAAATATATGGATCTGCCTCTAATCTGTAGAAAATTCTGTTAGGTCAAAAAAGTAAGAGGCAAATGATTAGGCCAAATACAAATGCATACATAAATGTTCATATATTTGTCACAGAGGGAATTTTAAAAAAATATGTACAGAAGTGATTCATTTTCTGCATAAGTGGGACAAAATATCCTAACATCTTTCTTGGATTATGCTGCCAATCTATAAGATGAACTGGATCGATGTGCCACTGGAACTGGACTAAGCCTGAGATAGAAACTCGGACTGTTTCTGAATTATGTAATACAATAAAGAAAGACATGAATAACTTTCAATATTATAAATATGGGTCTGTTACAAGGTGAGGCATGTGTGTTCCATATGTCACACACAGCTATACACCCATAACATTAGTGTTGAGCATGAAGAGCGGGGTAACTCCATCAAGTTACCTACACTGAGCGCACAGACGCTTGGCTGCTACACCTGCTTTTCAAATAATATGGAGTCAATAAAAAAGAGGGCAGTGTAAATATGCAGGAAAGAGGTTTAAACATCACAGGTGGCGATGGCATCTGTCTGTGTTAGCTGCTGGACGTGCATTTCACAGCCTCACCTGCAACATCTGTTGAGACTCTTCTACAGACTTCAGAAGCACACCAGCCATGTGTGTCTCCACAAATAGAAGCATAAATGCAAGCCAAGACAGGGAGAATGGTAGCAGAGTGTGGGATTTGCCCTGTAAAAATGTACCTGAAAGACCTAAAATATCAGCATAGCTCATTGTACTGAACAAAGGGGGCAGACAAGGCAGAAGGAAAGTATGTCTGTATGTATGTGGGAGAAAGAGTGGGGGAAAGAGAGAGTGGGAGAAATGTCATCCAGAGAGACTGCACCGAGACACTAAGCGACATAGAAAGCCACACCACATCGACTTGAGCCAACAAACTGCATTGCTTTCAAACACTTATGCACACATATAGCAATAATATAAATGCTAATTATAGTCTAGGAGACGGCACACATCCCAAAATCCATATACTATTCAATTTAAAAATGCAGGCAAATATGAAACCCGCACTAAATCAGTTAATGTGAGATTGCATGATTTCAATGAACAGTCGTCAGCACAGAAACATGGGAGATCTACAACCCCCCAAATCCCAGACAAAATCTGTTTATTCTGACCGCCATAATGCATGTCGATAACAATTAGGTCAGCATTCTTGTTTTATTTAACGTCACGTGCCATATCCCCTGTGCGTAAAATGATAGCCCTTTGATCTGTTTAGGGTGCGTAATAAGACGGCTTCGCCGGATCTGGTTACCTCTTATCTGACCAGCGGTGTGGAGCGGATCCCTGTCGCAGCACTGACAATTTCAAATCCTCTTCGTCGCTCTTTAAATCCACAGACAGGTGTAGCTTCGCTCCTGTGTTACCTCTGCCTCGCTTTGTCTCCCGATGAAGGCGATTTGCAGCACGCAGCCAGCTATGCACAGCGAGGGGAGCGAACCGGCAGAGGCTCGGCTGCTACGGCGTCATAGAAGAGGAGTCAGTGAAGAGGTCTCACTCCGACAGCGAAGAATGGCGTCGTTTTCACACCTTCCAGTCACATAAAGCAGCAGTGCTATGCGATGCGACTCACCTCCACATACTATCTAAACATGCGTTTGAATTTCCCTTTTGTCAGAATGATTAAAACACATCGCGTAACTTCACAAAACCTTTGCTTCGGAAACAAGGTTTGGTTGGGTTTGGTTGGTGCACTGTTGCTAGCTTTAAATCAAGGTCACAATTTAGATTTTAAAGCAATTAAAAGCTGGCTCATGGCACAAGCAGCCATTCATTTTACTTCAGTCTTTCTGGTCCTATTTATGTCCCTACATTTAATTTCACCTCCTCTGTCTCTTCCTCACTCTTTTCTTTTTATCTGAAAATCTGAAATGACATAAATGTAACAGAGAAATGAACAATACTAAATCAGGCTGTATCTTCACACAGTTTTTATGTTATACTGCTGTGAGTCTGGAGTTTTGGTCATACTGAAGCTACAAAACTCTTGTCGTTTTTGAGATATTAGTATCAGAACCATTAGCAGGAATTTAAAAAAAAGGAAAAATCTCAAGTGTAATGAAAATTGATAAGAACTAGGTCACCTCTAATTAATGAATGTGTTGCTCTAGGTTTTTTTTTACAGTATGCATGTATTCTTTATGGTGGCACAGTGTGTGAGTCAGGGGTTATAGTGAGGATGAAGTCGCTTAAATGCAGCAAATGACATTTTCTGTTGGAAGTTGAAAAAGCAGAAGGAGTCAGAGCTGAAATCTGCGTCTGTTTAATTTTCTCCTTGAAAGCAGAGATATTTTAATCAATTTATAGCAGTGTGCTGCTCTCTCTCTCTCTGCTGATATGAATTAACTTAGAACTTTTATTATCAGTATGCAGTTGCTTACACAGCGAAATTGGGTAGCAAGACCACAAAGGTACAAAAGTACAGACAACAATATAGAAGGAAGTACAACAACATAAGCACAGTATATACAGGGTGTATGAGTTACAGAAACATTAATGGAGCTCACCTAGCAGTCGCTGTCTTTCTCATTTTCTCTCATATATACGAAAGTTATCATTCGAATAAGATATTTCTATATTATTTATTTATCCTTATAGTATTTGATTACCTCTGATTCCAGTCTGTGTGAATAGTCTAAATTGGTTTCACAATCCACAGTCAAAAATAATAATGAGAGAGAAAGTTTTCTGTCACACATGTGTGTCTAATAAATGGAAGCAGTCGTATCTGTTACTTTCCCCTGAAAGGGTCCAGGTCTGAAAAAGGAGACAGAGGCAAAATGGTTAAATTAAAGAGTTTTATTACAGTTTCTACTAACAACTCAACTAAAAGAGACGGACAAGCTGCTATCACCATTTAAAGAAACAAAACCAAAACCCAAACGTTGGTCAATAAACTGAAAAGTACGTCGAAAAGAGATTAGTGACCAAACACACTCCTCTCCACCGAGCAGGAGCAAATAATCACAAGATACAGCTGTGTCCACGTTAGGTGAGTGCTGAGTATTTGCATGGGGGTGGGAATGGATGTTTGTGTCTGTGTGTGCCTGTATGTCTGTGTCTATATGTCAGGTTGGGTATCAGACGCCACCTCTCTGGGGACACCTCAGGCCTTCCAAGGTTTGGAGGCCTATCTCCCCCCACCACTTCCCCTGCCGGTGGCAGACGCCCTCAGACATCGGTGCGTTGGTGGTTCTTGGTGTCCGGGGCTGGGTGCTCAGGTATGCACCAGCTCACTGCTGGTGGCTGCTTGTCAGGACCTGGCACTTGTGGCTCGGTCGAGCCTCTTCGGGGGTGGGTGCCCTCGGCTTCTGGGCCTGGGGGGCTTGGTTCAATCTGGCACAGCTGGATGTTGGCAGAGCTCACGGGCACTGCAACCCCCTCTGGCTTCTGCTTCCCCCACACCCTCTAGCAGATCATTACATGAAGGAACCTTTTAAATACAAGCGCGTCCATGCTCACAGGTGTACACACGGGTGATCACACCCACAAACTACACCCTTTTTGGCTCCTACCTCAAAGCACACTGTGCGCTGTCGATATTACGTGCTGCACAATAATGTTTAATATTTAGTATTTACTGTTACATTCCCATAGATCATCGTGATGTTGTTGTTTATTCTATTGCTCTCTTTTTCTGCTTGTTTTCTCTTTTTTCTTTCTCAACAGGTGATCCAGGTGATTGATAGATGTATTTTTTGTCTGTTTGTGTTGTTGGTTTTTGTTTTGTGCCCTTTATCACCGTTCCTCTTCCCCGCTCTTTTTCTTTCCCTACCTTTCTTTCCCCCAATCATGTCTGTCCCGTGTGTAGCAAGTGAAAATAAAATAAAATAAACAATAAAAACAAAGGTCAATCAAATGGACCAATATGGCAAAGCTGGGATGGTCCATTTGGTAAAGTAAATCTGTTGGGCATCTTTCTTTGCTTTTAGACAATAATTCTGATGCAAAAGAGCCAAACGGGACAGGCCAATAAAAAAAAAAGCATTCATTGTTGATGGTTGGGGTTAGGGGCTGGGGACAGCATTATGTCAATGGGATGTGCCCACGAGGATAGCAAACCTGACGTGTGTGTGAGAGAGAGAGTCTGGTATGTTTATGTGGTAAATTGCAGCACTAAAGGCAAAGCAGACATGATACAAACAGAAAGAGAAGAGAAGAGATATGAAAAGTGAGAAGAGAACTAAAGCAACCAGAGTGACCAAATAACAAGAAAAAAAGAAAATGTAAGAAACATGCTACGCGGATTAGAGTACACATGTCTATTAGTGGGACAGAAGAGTGAAAAAAATAGAATCAGAATAAAGGCATTTGTGCAGATAGAGGTCACCTGACTCACTGCAGCCATGGCGTGATGTTTTGGTTGCAATGAAGCTTCCTGTTGACCTACAGCTTATCAACCACAATGACAGCTCGGAAATTTCTTTCAATGAACTTCTGTCAGAACGGGAACACGACCTTGCATCGCACCAGGATATCCTTGGGAAGCTGAAGTCCGTTCCTCTCGGTTCATGGCCGCAGCTTGTCAACAACTATTTTTGTTTAAAGTGTTCAAATTTGGCCACGATCGGTCTGGGACTCCATGCAGCTGGATGCTTGCTTCCCAGATGGTGAGTGTTAGGTGGGTTTGGGTGATTTCTCTCACTATTGTCATCTTCTTCTGCCTTCTCTGACATACCTGAGAACACCAAGCTGTCCCTCATGCTGTTGGCCTGGAGCTCGATGACAGTACCTCTATCTAAATTCTGTACATTAATAAATCATGGTCATTTCTTTCTAATGATCTCCTTTTATTGAATACTTTGTATTAATTCATTTAGTTTAGTCAGTTACTGTTCTTACTGTGTTGGAGCAACTGTGACCACATCGTTTAGTATTCTGATTCTGAAAAAAGAAAACTACACGTCGGCTGTTAACAAATGAATGCCATGTTAATTTAAAAATAGGTCATCCACTCTGAAAGTTCTCAAACACAGTTCAAATCAAACGTTGTCAGTTTGGACTGTTGTCAGACGTGCACGTAGGTGCAAATGACACTATCACCATCACTGGTGATTTAAACCATACCGGTCTTGACTGCTGTGCCAACTTTCCAGCAGTGGACTGCAAAACCGTCCATATACTTTTGAACTTTCAGTTTGGAAACATGCAGGATGCGTACAGAGACACTGACCTTAATGACTTCACATCATGTGTCATAAAGTTGCTGGAGAGACTGGTTCTTAGTCCGCAGGTGAAACATGCTCTCGACCCTGTTTAGTTTGTTTGCCAGCTTCTTAGAGGGGTTGATGCTGTTATCTATACGTCACTTTCACCTGGTATTGGTGGCACTGTGATAATCATGTTTTTTAATTTTTTCACTGCCTTTAATACCATCCACCCACTTCTGCTAAAAGGCGACTTAAAGCAAAGTCATACGAGCTTTCAGAACTAGAGGATGAACGCTATACTTGTCCTGATTTCTGTTGTGATGTGTTGTGCTTGTACTGCTGGTTCAGGGTGAGGAGGACCAGTGCAAAGGAGACAGTAATTAGATTTAAATGTTGGTGATAGAGTCTGAGCCAAGGACATAGGGTCAAACAGTCCAGCTGAAAATCAGACTGGTCTTTGATGTGAGGGGCCCAAACACTTACATCACCACTAACTGATAGACTGAAGACTGCTTACAAACCAGTCGTCAGAACATTAACTCGACTCAAAAAACAGGAAAGGTCATGTGATGAAGTGGAAAGAAAGAGCCTTTTATTAGCTGTGTAGAGATATTAAGGCAATTTGAGCTCAAAGAAAAGGAAGAAAACATAGTATAGTGTCATAATATATATATATACTATAGTGTCAACAGTGTCATAAAATATTGGTTCATATACTAAAAGAAGTAGCAAATGTTTATTTGCCTTTCATCTGATAACATATATGAATTTCCATATTATATGGGAAGAAGTAAGCAAAACTTGTCAGCTTTTGGAAGAAATGAACTGGAATGCTGACCATGAGAAAGGCATGTCAGCATAACTAATGCTGCGGCTGAATGGGAGCAAATTCCCGCAGCAAACATCTGCTAGAATGCCAGAAGAGTAAACACTGTGCTATAAACACTATTTGTCCAAGCAGTGCACAGGCTGTTGAAGAGAGGTGTTAGATGCATCGCGGTAAATCATTGCCATATCAATGTAAACACCAGGAGCAGCACTTGTTGTTGGAGTAGCTGCAGTCAGAAATTGCAATCTGCATGACTCCCACTAGACCAAAATGACACAATCATTGTGCAAAAGAGACAGCTTGACTGTCTTTAAAAATAAACACATTTTCATTCAGTTGGCCTAGCTACAGGAGAGTCTGCATATTATACTGCATCCAAACATACTGAGGCCTGAGCAGCATGCAGCAGAATGAACATGTAGCTGCTTTTGTTGTTTACTTTCTACAGTGTGTATTTTTTAGTTTAGTTTTTTTGAAATACAGCATGAATATTATATTTAACTTGAAGTTTTCTTACAAGGAGTCTGGCTTAGCTCATAAAACCCTAGTATTCTCTGAATGGGTGCTGATTGGTCAGTAAAAGATTTTTGACCGAACACAAATTTACAAAAAGTTCAAGGTTTTTATTTTGACATGTTTATTGGCAAGGACCATCGAGACTAGGGAGGACAGCATGAAGAGGAAACGACTGGCACAGAATCAAACTTAGGCCTGTGCGGTCTTTTTGCCATATTGGTGACTCTGTGACGAGTGAAGATGTAGTGGCACCGCTGTTCTGCTCTGTTGTGGACTAACTTGCAAGAAAATTGGAGTTATAAAAAAATGACCACCCCCACCCCACCCCTGCAGCACCAGGCAAAAAATAGGTATTCAGTAATTAGTAACTAATTATGATTTTCAAGTAACTTCACCAACACTGGTCATAACAACCAACAACTACATTTGCCCGGGTTATTGCTTTAAAAAAATTCTTATACAAAAAAGAAACATCTGCAAATCCAGGTGGTAACAGTTGCACATATGTGAGGTCAGATACAAGTATCGATATGGCCCATAGGCATCAAAGGCACCAGGGAGAATTGCAGAGTGCATTCTGTGTCCCTAAACTACACTAGCATGACAAAGAAAAAAGATTGATAAACTTCACAGAGCCTATTAAAGCCATATCATTATGAATCTATGACACTGAAGTTATTAGAAGGAGAAGAAAAAATGTGAACGTTGGTCCACATGGCCATGGCCATATAAGGTGCTCTCCAACTGTACTGTATGTTCAGCTGCTCTCCATGGATCATCGGGTCATCCTGTTTTCTTGTTACTACAGCAAAGAGGTCAGCACATTAAGGAGGACACGTATGCATTTGTGTATTTATCTCCAGGAAAACAGTGTAGTCATTATTCATTTCATCTCATTTTCATAACATCTAAAAATATCAAAGTTCATTTAGCGAGCACTGGTCTGTGGCTGGAGTTCAAGGCACAAACAGTTTTCACTGTTTGATCTGCACTTTATGAAGCTCCCTCTTCTTTATGAAACATAGGTAGCAGTAAAAAGAAAATGAATAGCTTAGTCTTCCTTTGCTAAGCACCTTAGCAAACGTGAGGAGCTGATGTTTGAAACGCAAACACATTAAATTGCTTACATTAAATTTCCATTAACTTTGTGATTCCCATGTAGATATTGACGGTTAACCATGTTACACACTTTTAATGAAGCAGTGTTTTTATTGTTAATATATTTTAAAATATTTTTTCAATCAAGGTGCAAACTTTCACATCCGTAGTGGGACGTGCCCACTGCAAACTGATCTGAGGTCCAAACTTTTATTGGCTGTTTTTCATTACTTTTGATTCGACCTTTTCATGTTTCACATTTAAACTGTTTACCTTGCCTTGCTTGATTCCTTCTTTTCAGCACACCTCACAATTTACAGTTCACAAAAATCATAAAATCCAAGGAGGAAAAGGTTGTTTTACTGTAAAAACCACAAACATGTTTAACAAATGATTTTTATAACTTGACATGCAAAAACAAATTGTGAATTCAAAAACTTGTTTCCAAACCTTGCGGTCAGCAAAGATATATGCACCTGTTTACCTAAAACTGCAGCCAAAGCCTCAGGTGTTTTTTTGTACAACCATTTAAATCAACTACTAAAACTAAAATGAGTGAACAATCAGTTGTTACAATAAGATGCCACAAAAATGATTTGTGTCACTCCAAAAAATAGTTTCTGTTCACCACAAGACAGAGGGGCACATCACAGGGATACGTTCTTCCCTTATCCCATCAGATTATGCTCAGCTGTGTTCCCCAGGTGTTTCCTCTCCGCCCTGGTTCACTGTTGTGTATATCTGTGTCTCCCTCCGCCCAGTGTCACGATCTCTGTGTGTTCCTCCTGTTTGTATTCCTGAATTTCTGCCAGTTAAATCAAGGTCAAGTTTAGATCAAGGTCAAGTAGGTTTACTATTAATGCACATTTCCAACAGCTCAAAGTGCTTTACAAAGTAAAATGCAGCTAAAACAAGTAAAATGCACAACAATGATGCAATAAAATATAAAAGACAATAAACACATGAAGTACTGTCTCACACCCAGCTTTGACCCCCACCAGCTTGCCTATAAGGGAAACAGGTCCACCGAGGGTGCAATTTCCACTGCCCTCCACTCTGCTCTGGAGAATCCTGGGACTCTGCATTGATTTCAGCTGGGCTTTTGATACCATCATCCCAAACATTCTTATACCCAAGCTGGTAAATTTGCCCCACACACAATCAGTCAAGGTTGGCAACCGGAGATCATCCTCCCTGTCACTCAGCACTGACTCCCCACAGGGGTGTGTGCTGACTCCTCTCCTATACACCGACTACACCAATGACTGCACCCCCTCGCATCCCTGCGACATCATCATCAAATTTGCAGATGACACCACTGTGATGGGGCCATCACCAATGATAACGACACAGCCTACAGAGATGAGGTCCAGCTTCTGACAGAATGGTGTAACTACAATCACCTCACCCTAAACACCAGGAAAACCAAGGAAGTGGTCATGGACTTCCACAAAACAAGAACTGATCCCCCTCACCTCTCCATAAACGGTGACTATGTGGAGAGGGTGTCCTCCTTTAATTCCTCGGCACCCACATTTTCAAGGACCTCTCTTGGTCCACAAACACATCAGCCCTAGTGAAGACTGACCTACTAGTGTCAATCAAGAGTGTTCTGGTGCCCACCATCGCTGTGTGGTACGCTGGTTGCACAACAGCCAATAAGAAGAGACTCCAGAGGGTCATCAGAACAGAGAAGATGGTCAGCTGTCCACTCTCCTCCGTGGACTCTATTGTCAGCTCCAGATGTCTCTCCAGAACCAGAGCAATTATAAAAGGCGTCTTCCAGTGTGCTGTCAGAACCATAGATGCACAGTAAGAGTGTGAGCAGACCTCTCCCTTACAATCATTCTGTTGCTGCTATTTATTACGTTGCTGCCATTCCCTGTGCAATATTTCTGCAGATGTTCAATTTCCATCCCTATCTTCCTTCTTTATTATTTATTATATTTTTTACAATGCCCTTGTAGACAGCCCAAACATCATGTATATAGCCTATATAGTGTTCTTATATTATTTTTCCTTTTTTGTATGTTGTTTTCTCTACTTTTGAACTTTTGTGGTCTTGCTACCTGATTTCACTGTGCAAGCAACTGTGCAATGACAATAAAAATTCTGACTTCTAAAAAAAGTTCTAAGAAGGAATAATAGAGTCAGGCAATAAAAATTCAATTCAATTCAATTCAATTTTATTTATATAGCGCCAAATCACAACATAAGTCGCCTCAAGGCGCTTCATAGATACAGAGAAAAACCCAACAATCATATGACCCCCTATGAGCAGCACTTTGGCGACAGTGGGAAGGAAAAACTTCCTTTTTAACAGGAAGAAACCTCCAACAGAACCAGGCTCAGGGAGGGGCGGGGCCATCTGCTGCGACCGGTTGGGGTGAGAGAAGGAAGATAGGATAAAGACATGCTGTGGAAGAGAGACAGAGGTTAATAACAGATATGATTCAGTGCAGAGAGGTCTGTTAACACATAGTGACTGAAGAAGAAACACCCAATGCATCATGGGAAACCCCGGTAGCCTACGTCTATTGCAGCATAACTAAGGGAGGATTCAGGGTCACCTGGTCCAGCCCTAACTATATGCTTTAGCAAAAAGGAAAGTTTGAAGCCTAATCTTGAAAGTAGAGATAGTGTCTGTCTCCTGAATCCAAACTGGAAGCTGGTTCCACAGAAGAGGGGCCTGAAAACTGAAGGCTCTGCCTCCCATTCTACTTTTAAATACTCTAGGAACAACAAGTAGGCCTGCAGAGCGAGAGCGAAGTGCTCTAATAGGGTGATATGGTACTACAAGGTCATTAAGATAAGATGGGGCCTGATTATTTAAGACCTTGTATGTGAGGAGCAGGATTTTGAATCCTGGATTTAACAGGAAGCCAAAACAGGAGAAATCTGCTCTCTCTTTCTAGTCCCTGTCAGGACTCTTGCTGCAGCATTTTGGATTAGCTGAAGGCTTTTCAGGGAGTTTTTTGGACATCCTGATAATAATGAATTACAGTCGTCCAGCCTGGAAGTAATAAATGCATGAACTAGTTTTTCAGCGTCACTCTGAGACAGGATATTTCTAACTTTAGAGATGTTGCGCAAATGGAAGAAAGCAGTCTTACATATTTGTTTAATATGTGCGTTGAAGGACATGTCCTGGTAAAAAATGACTCCAAAGTTCCTCACAGTGTTACTGGAGGCCAAGGTAATGCCATCCAGAGTAAGAATCTGCTTAGATACCATATTTCTAAGCTTTTCAGGGCCGAGTACAATAACCTCAGTTTGATCTGAATGAAGAAGCAGAAAGTTAGCGGCCATCCAGGTCTTTATGTCTTTAAGACATTCCTGCAGTTTAACTCATTGGTGTGTGTTATCTGGCTTCATGGACAGATAGAGCTGGGTGTCATCTGCATAGCAGTGTAAATGTATGCTATGTCTTCTAATGATGCTGCCTAAGGGAAGCATGTATAATGTAAACAGAATTGGTCCTAGCACTGAACCCTGTGGAACTCCATAATTAACCTCAGTGTGTGAAGAGGACTCTCCATTTACATGCACAAACTGGAGTCTATTAGATAGATATGATACAAACCACTGCAGCACAGTACCTGTAATACCTACAGCATGTTCTAATCGCTCTAATAGGATGTTATGGTCAACAGTATCGAACGCTGCACTGAGGTCTAGCAGGACAAGCACAGAGATGAGTCCACTGTCAGAGGCCATAAGAAGATCATTTGTAACCTTCACTAAAGCTGTTTCTGTGCTGTGATGAGCTCTGAAACCTGACTGAAACTCTTCAAATAAACCTCTGCAGATGATCTGTTAGCTGTTTGACAACTACTCTTTCAAGGATGTGTGATATAAAGGAAGGTTGGAGATTGGCCTATAATTAGCTAAGACTGCTGGGTCTAGAGATGCTTTTTGAGTAAAGGTTTAACTACAGCCAGCTTGAAGGCCTGTGGTACATAGCTGATTATTAGAGATAGGTTGATCATATTTAAGATCGAAGCATTAATTAATGGCAGGACTTCTTTGAGCAGTTTTGTAGGAATGGGGTCTAAAAGACACGTTGATGGTTTGGAGGAAGTAATTATTGAAGTTAACTCAGAAAGATCAATTAGAGAAAAAGAGTCTAACTTAACATCAGTGGTACTAAAAGTAGCTGTAGATAATATTACATTTGTGGGATGATTACCGGTAATTTTTTCTCTAATGATTAAAATTTTATTTGTGAAGAAGTTTATGAAGTCAAAAACAACTAAAGAAACAAATTGGATCCTGTAAGGAACAGGAAGCCAGTGTAACGAGACCAACACTGGGGTTACATGCACCTTCCATTTTGTACCAGTCAGCAGATGAGCAGCTGCACTTTGGACCAACTGGACATGGTAAATAAAAGACTGATTGTTTCCTGGAACCTGTAAGGGAGTGTGGCATTTTGAGTGCGGTGTGTGCGAGGAGGAAAGTTTCCCATGAGAAGCAAGCAGATCGACAGTGAGTGTGTGGAGCTGTGTGCAAGAGTAAAAGCTCTGTTCTCCCGACACCAGTGGATCCCTGGACACCCTCTCCCCCAATTGTATACAGTGCACTCGGTGTTGTGTCAGTAAAGAAATGTTTCTTGTGATTCTGCGCTTGAGTCCATCCTGTTCCGCTGTGACAGAATAGTCCAGCCAAAATCATGGACTCAGCTGACTCATCCCCCTCTTTCCTCATCCCTGTCACTCTGGAAGTGTTGTTACAATGCCACGAACAAATGCTCGTTCAGCTCAGTGGAGACGTTGCGGCCCTAACTCAGGCGGCTGCACAGCAAACCCCGCTAGCAGAAGGACCACCTTCCAGCACAACCCCTCAAGCATCACCAGCAGCTACAGTAAGTGCACCATCACCTACTTTCATTCCTGTGCCGTTTCACAAACATCTACCTAGACCAGAGGCTTTCTCAGGGGAGCTGGGGAAATGAGCTGGATCCCTGATGCAGTGCTAGCTTCAGTTCTGGCAATGGAGCATGCATTCTCGAGTGAGGGAGTTATAATTGCTTGTTTTATTCAGTTGCTGAGGGACCATGCTCTGACATGGGCTCAGGCTGTGGTGCGCTCAAATCCTGTAATTTCATATGCTGCCTTTTTTTATCTAAGTTCGGAGCTGTGTTTGATAAGGGGTCCAGTGCTGAAGCAGCTGGTCACCGCCTACTTAACCTCAAGTAAGGTAAGCACAGCATTTCCAGTTTTTCCATTGAGATTTGGACCTTGGCGGAGGAAACAGAGTGGGGACAAGAAATGTTAAAGAGTGCCTTGTTTAATAATGTTAATAAAGAACTAAAGGATGAACTAATTATGTGTGAACTGCCTACTTCCCTAGATGCTATTATGACACTTTGGATCCAGGTGGATAATTGGCTGCAGGCGCACCGAAGATGCGAATTTGCTCTCTCCGAGAGCCAATGGTGCCAATGGAGACCTCACCCCGACCTCGGGCAACACGTGAGTACAGTGAAGGTGGGAAGGGGAGCAACCTATGCAGCTCGGGCGTTCACCATTCTCCCCGGTGGAGCGCCAACGCAACTCCCTCTGCCGATCACGATCTGCAGAGGGTGTTTAGAAAGGACCAGGCATGTTTGCTTCTTCCTCATCGGCCCTATGATTAAGCCATAGATCACCTCCCGGGAGTGCCGAGTCCCTCAGGCCGCCTGTATAGCCTCCCTCAACCCAGGAGAGAAGCAATGGGAAAATACATTACTGAGAAATTAGCTGCAGGCATCATCCGACCGTCATCTTCCCCAGTGGCAGCAGGGTTCTTCTTTGTGGAGAAAAAAAATAAAACACTCCGACCAAGCATTGATTACCGTGGGCTTAATAAAATCACCATCAGGAACAAATATCCTCCACCTCTCCTCGCTTCTACGTTTGAGCTGCTCCAGGGGGCGACAATCTTCAGTAAACTCGACCTCCGTAATGCTTACCATGAGTGGAAGACAGCGTTTAACTCCCATTTAGGTCACTTTGAGTATCCGTTTACAAGGTAACCTAAAACCCGACCTGGTGAAGGTTCTAGCAGTGCTGGACTGGCCCAAACCTCCCAATTGCCAGCAACTCCAGCGCTTCCTCAGATTTGCTCATTTTTACCGTTGAGTTATCAGAATCAGAATCGTGTTTATTGGCCAAGTATATGTGCAGACACACACATTTGGTTCCGGTAGATGGTGGCTCTCAAGCACAGCAATATAAATCACACACACACACACACACACACACAAAGCTGTGTAAACCAACTATAAATAACGAATCTAAACTTATATACATAAAATACAGAAATGAATGAGGTGGAATGAATACTACAGAATGTACATAAGGTGCAGCTGCAGTCTGGCAGTGGGAGCAGTGTGACAGGTCAACTGTTTAGGAGGGAGATGGTGAGGGGAAAGAAACTGTTCCTATGTCGGGTGGTCCTGGTCTGCAGGCTTCAGAGATTTCAGTAGAATTGCTCTGCCTCTCACAAAACTAATTTCACCTAAAGTCATTCCAGTGGAACCAGCCAGCTCAGGTGGTTTTTTCCAGTCTAAAGGAGCGGTTTGCCACAGCTCCCATCCTCCGACAACCTAATCTCAGTCAACAGTTTGTGGTAGAGGTGGATGTGTCAGAATGAGGAGGAGAATCAGGTCCTGTCTCGGCGGTTTGAAGGTGAACTCCACCCAAGTGCCTTTTTCTCACAGCGTCTCTCCCCTACAGAGTGAAATTGTGATGTCAGGGATTGAGAAATGCTAGCCATAAAACTCACCCTAGAGGAATGGAGGCACTGGCTGGAGGGCACTGAGCATCTGTTTATTGTCTGGAGGGACCACAAAAACCTGGAATACATCCGGCTGGCGAAATCCCTCAACTCACGCCTGAAATAAACTTCTCAACCGACTGCTGTCTGGATTACTGCAGCTACTTCCCACGCCTGGCCGGCCTGGCCCACATCACCCTGGATTTCATCATGGCGCTGCCACCCTCTGCAGGTAACACAACTGTACTAACCATTGTCGATCGTCTTTCCAAGGCTGCACGCTTTATTGCCCTCTCAAAGCTTCCGACCGCCTTGGCAACAGCCCGCCTGCTCACCACACATGTGTTCAGACTCCTTGGTATCCCAGAGGATATTGTCTTTGACAGGGGACCTCAGTTCACCTCACGTGTGTGGAAAGAGTTTTGTACCACCCTGGGCGCAAAGGTTTGTCTCTCATCTGGTTTTCACGGCCTGGCGTGCGACTCGTGTCGGCCTGCTATGGACAAAAGAGCGAAATGAGGCTGTCCACTTGCTTTGTGTCCGTTTGAGTGGAGTCCAGAAAACTCTCTACGGAACAAAAGACTATAGAACTTGACTTCAAGCTGAGGTGGCAATTCAGCCATTTGATTCCTGTCACAGCAGCTCATGATGAATGAACATGGTGCAATAAAAGTAGAAGTAGACTTTTCCAAACACTTACATTTACTTCAATTTTCTTGAGTAAGTTTAGGGGTTGTCCCATCAGCTTGCAGTCAAGTTCTATACTCTTGCTAATGAGCTACTAATTATATTCAGGTGTGCTGCAGCAGGGACACATGGAAAAGTTTCAGGACACCCACTCTCGAGGACTGGAGTTTGAAACCCCTGCCCTAGATCACGAGTTACCCCACTAGTGGACCTGTCTGTCCTGAAGGGGTCCTCGGAGCTGCCGAATCCCACTACTGCTTTTGCCCCGCCTGATCCTCCAGTGATGAAAGTGGATGTTTCACGCCAGCTCATTGGGCAGCTCGGACACAGCCTTCCCCTGCATCCATTCCAGTTCCCCAGGTCAGGGTGGCTAGGACCAGCCAGTCCCTGTCTCTGCTCCCAGGGTTGCCAGGGTGCAGTTTTCTTCTGTGCCCATATCGTTCTTCAAGTGGAGGTGGCTGGTGTCCGGTGGGTCCCTGCACCAGTTCCCAGGGTAAGAGCAGCTGAGACCCAGTCATCTCCTGCACCAGTACCTGTTCCTTGGGTGGCAGCAGCTGGGGTCCTGCACCTTTCCTATGGTGAGGGTATACAGTGGCTTGCAAAAGTATTTTGCCCCCTTGAACTTTCCCACATTTTGTCTTGAATTTAATTGTAATTCCAGGTGAAAGACCAACACAAAGTGGTGCACACGTGAGAAGTGGAATGAAAATCAGACATGACTCCAAACATTTTTTACAAATAAATAACTGCAAAGTGGGGTGTGCGTAATTATTCAGCCCCCTTTGGTCTGAGTGCAGTCAGTTGCACATAGACGTTGCCTGATGAGTGCTAATGACTAAACAGAGTGCACCTGTGTGTGATCTAATGTCAGTACAAATACAGCTGCTCTGTGACGGCCTCAGAGGTTGTCTGAGAGAATATTGGGAGCAACAACACCATGAAGTCCAAACTAGTGATGGGCAGATGAAGCTTCATGAAGCACTGAAGCTTTTCCTCCAATTGGTTCACCCCAGCACAAAGCTTCTTGAAGCTTCATTTGCTCTAGCAGGACACCTACTGGACGTAAAAATATTAGTTGGCATGAATTTGAAGAGTGTGGCCTTTTGCACACAGCCTGTAAATGTCAACAACAAAAGGAGTGTGTAAAACATGTATATTGTAGTGATGCAGTATACTGTGTATATTTATACTGGCAGTATGGAAAATGATCATTTGGAAATGCTTAAAATGGAAATGATCATTTACTGTGAGGTGAGGTGTGGTTGGGGTGTGGACAGTGGTTGTGCTTTTGTAACGTTGAAGTATGGACAGCTACACACTGAGGCGTCAGTCCTGCCTGTTCACATTTTATTCTGTAAAAACTAAATTTTCACTGCTTTTATGACCTTTTAGTGGGGAGAACATAGCTAGGATTTAATGATTTAACAAATCTTTTAAATCCTTTGTCCTCCACAATGCTAAATGGCTCAATCACCATGGTAACCAGGTCTTCATCTATTTGAGATTGTTCTCCTGAGGAAAGACAATAAAGACAAAGCACAAATATAAATATCACACACGTAACTTTCTCTCCTCACTCTCATAAACCTCCAAACTCTCACTAACCGCAACTCTCCATCAAACACCCACATTTTGAATGAAGTCTGAGGGGTTTATATCGCTGTCATATCTCGCAGCAAAGTTCGAACCACTTCATGAACCAGTCACGTGGTACAGCCGGGCAGCGAGGCTTCGGACGTCATCATTTTCAGCTCCTCCCATAAATGAAGCAAGCCTCGATACGTGCATCGCGGAAACGCCCCCTCCATTACTCGACACAAGCTTCGAAGCCTCGATACAGAACGTCCCATCACTAGTCCAACGACCACACCAGACAGGTCAGGGATAAAGTTATTGAGAAATTTAAAGCAGGCTTAGGCTACACAAAGATTTCCCAAGCCTTGAACATCCCACGGAGCACTGTTCAAGCGATCATTCAGAAATGGAAGGAGTATGGCACAACTGCAAACCTACCAAGACAAGGCCGTCCACATAAACTCACAGGCCGAACAAGGAGAGCGCTGATCAGAAATGCAGCCAAGAGGCCCACGGTGACTCTGAACGAGCTGCAGAGATCTACAGCTCAGGTGGGGGAATCTGTCCATAGGACAACTATTAGTCGTGCACTGCACAAAGTTGGCCTTTATGGAAGAGTGGCAAGAAGAAAGCCATTGTTAACAGAAAACCAGAAGAAGTCCCGTTTGCAGTTTGCCACAAGCCATGTGGGGGACACAGCAAACATGTGGAGGAAGCTGCTCTGGTCAGATGAGACCAACATGGACCCTCTAGCCTGTTCCTGGGCTAGATTTCCGTGTTTCATCACCCGAGGGTTCCCGCCGCCAACCAAGACGACCGAGGTGTACTGTTGCCTCTGGCAGTCAGCCTTGAAGTGCTGCTAGCCCCGCGGCCCACCTCCTGAACTGCTCAATCTCACCACTGGCCCTGCAGCCAGCCTCCTTAACTGCTTCGTGTGCACTGCTAGCCTCGTGGCTAGTCTCCTGAACGGCTAGATTTTTTTGGACTTGTATTTCATATTTGCCAACATTAAAGCTGCTTTTTGAGTTCAATTCAGCCTTTGAGTCTTGCATATTGGGTCCTAACCTGCTTGACTCACACAGCAAAGCAAGATACCACCGGGTGACCCAGACATTGGTATTCTTCATACGATGCAACCACTGCAGCTGGGCGCATTCCAGACAGAGGTTAAAGAATGGCCCAGGAGGTAATAACAAAATAAGTCAACGACCCACCGGCTTGCCAGGCACTTCTTCCCCTTCTTGCTGTTCCAGGCTTCCTGCTCTGGCAACCTTTAGCTGATGTCAGCCACAGGCCTTGACACCCTGCTTAAACTCAGGTCAGCTCTGTCGTACCATTCTACTCACCTAGACTGACATCACCTCCCCTTAAAACTCATCTCTCTCCCCCTGCAGTCAGTTTAGTTATATTCACCATCTCCTGGACTTAGCAGCCATTACCACACTAACCCCTTTCTCCTCTCCCCTCAGTGTGATCACTAGACATTAGCTGCCATGCTCCAGTCCCCCACCTCTGGTTCAATTTATGAGCCAATATTTATTTACACAATAGTGATAAAAAACAAGTAAAAAACACGTTAAAAGGCACGGTGGCATAATGGTTAGCACTGTTTCCTCACAGCAAGGTCCTTAGTTCAATTCCATCATCAGGCCGGGGGCTTTTTGTGTTTCTGGAGTTTGTATGTTTGTACCCGTGTTTGCATGGGTGTCTCCTACTTCCTTCCACAGTCCAAAGACATGTAATTGGAAACTCTAAATTGCCAATAGGTTTGAATGCAGGAGTGAATATGACCGCAAATAGTTGTCTATGTCTATGAGTTCGCCCTGTGACAGACTGGTGACCTATCCAAGGTGTACCCTGCCTCTCGCCCTAAGACAGCTGGGATAGGCTCCAGCCCCCCGCGACCCTGAAAAAGGATAAGCGAGTGGATAGATGGAACACTAAAAGTAAGGCTTACATTTTTTAAGAGTAGTGCAAATTGCATTTATAAATAATAATTACACTATAAATCTAATGAAAACGGTTTTATGTAATACAGAAATATATGTAGAGTCATATGTAGAGTTATTATACTGCTTTACAGAGAACAGTAGGAAGAATTTTCTGAAACATTCTTAATGCCAGCAGGGTTGAATGAGTCTGAAAGAGATCTGCTGCCTCGGTAGTTTGGAGTGGAGTGGGTATGATGAGTCGTCCATGATGGAGAGTAGCTTGTTCAGTGACCTCCTGTCCCTCACTCAGTCAAATGTCTCCAAATTCTGGTGGTTAAAGAATCTGAGCTTGGGTCTGCCGTGTCACAGACTCACTTTTGGTCCAGTCTGTCATTTGGATTGGCCTAGTTGGATTCAGGGTCACCTGATCCAGCCCAACTATAAGCTTTGTCTTTTCTTTCAAAAGAAAAGTATTAAGCATAGTTTAAAAAGTAGGCAGGGTGTCTATCTCCCAAATCCAAGCTGGAGCTGGTTCTGCAGAAATGGGGCCTGGAAGCTGAAGGCTCTGGCTATCATACAACTTTTAAATATCCTAGGAACCACAAGTAAGCCAACAGTCTGAGAGTGAAGTGCTCTATTTGGGTCATATGGTACTACAAGGTTGTTAAGGTAAGATGGGGCCTGATTATTCAAGACCTTGTATGTGAGGAGAAGGATTTTAAATGTGATTCTGGATTTAACAAGGAGAGCTGTTAAGCTGGCTGGCTGACAATGACGAGAAGCCAGTATAGGAGAATTTTACAACTACCAATTCAAGAATTTTCTAGATAAAGGGAAGGTTTAAGATTGGCGTACAATTATCTAAGACAACTGGGTCAAGCCATGGCTTTTTAAGTAATGGCTTAATTACTGCCACCTTTAAAGCCTGTAGTATAGACCTGGCTTTCTTTGTTACTGGAACTAAATATCCAGCAGCAGACTAAGAGTGAAAAGATGCTGCAGAAAGCCAGAAAGGTGGGCAGGGCAGGACTTCTGGACCCTGTAACAGATGTGATGAGGGCCTGCAGCGTGGCCTTGCTGTAGTATGTCCAGCTGCTGTTAACAACTTGCCAATTTTTGTGTGCATGTTTTTTTTTTTTTGTTTTGTTTTTTGTTTTTTTTTTGTTTTTTGTTGTTGTTTTGCAACTTAGAGTTGGCTTTTCATTTTGAACAAATTCATTTGAATAGAGCCACTATAATTTTCACCTGATAAATAGCGGCTAGAATGTGATGAATTTATTATTCATTTTAGCTAATGTGTTTTTCATTAGAATTTGCTATTTGCTTGTAAATTTAAGTAGAACTGCAACAGCATTTACAATTTATAAGAGCTAGCTTTTTTGTTACCTTGTACCCAATGTTTTCTGGTAACATTAAAGTGTTTTTTAGTTTGCTGTTTTAACACAAAGATATGTCTAAATTGCCTCAAATTCTTCCAGATTAACTGTTAAATGTCTAGCTATGTTTAGTTGCAGCTGTTAGATCATATTTGGACATATCAATATCTTCGGATGATTTGCATTTCTGTTGTGTGGTTAATGTGTAGACCTGATACATCTACCCATGTAATTTCTTCCAGCCTACATTTAAAAAGAATTATCTTTTGTATAAACATCCCATGGGCATTACTGATGTATCTTGGAGCTTCTTCTGATGCAGCAGGCACATTTACCTCAGCTGACATGACTGCTGCTGAGGATCATCCAAATCCTCAGAGTCATCTACTCCCTCCCCAAACTTTACTGAGGCACCACAGGCTTCTACATCCTCCTCTGACATGACTGTATTTGCAGAGGTCTGTTCTGAGTCTGTGCGTGCGTGTACGTGCGTGCGCGTGCCTCATTACTCCTCCTAATGTCATTTATAAATATCAATTCATTTCAGTTTAATTTAATTATACAGCTCCAAATGACAACAACAAGGTGCTTTATATTGTACAGTAGACCCTACAATAATACATACAGAGAAAAACCCAACAATCATATGACCCCCCTATGAGCAGCACTTTGGCGACAGTGGGAAGGAAAAACTCCCTTTTAACAGGAAGAAACCTCCGACAGAACCAGGCTCAGGGAGGGGCGGGGCCATCTGCTGCGATTGGTTGGGGTGAGAGAAGGAAGACAGGATAAAGACATGCTGTGCATACGTAAATAAGCACTTGCCAATGCCTTACTAATACCTTAACAAAGCTTCTTAATAGTGCTTAATTGTGTGATATTATTATAAAGTAATATCTTGCTTGCTCTTTGCTTAGGCTGCTGCCCCCGCGACCCGGCCCCGGACAAAGCGGATGAAGATGGATGGATGGATGGATATTATAAAGTACTAACCACTGAACAAACATGGTCTGGTGTTATTTAGATGAGTCAGTGGTCAAAGGCTTTGGCACTCTGATCTGAGTGAAACTGGCACATTTGTCATGTGATTTCGCCTCTCTTTCATGGCCAGAAATACTACATGTATTTGGATATGTACACCTAGCCTTAACATGTGAGTTATAAAAATGTGCAAATAAAATCATTTGTGATAACGACTGTGACCTTCATATCAAGTCTGAGAAAAACATTTTGGATAGCACTAAACTAGTTTAGGATGTTTATTAGTACGCTGAAGTTCCAAGCCTCTGAGCCATTGTATAACTACTATGTGTCAAATATGCAAGCACTTTATAGTTAATTATCTTGCAGCCTATAAACATTTCTGTGTTCAGCTCTATTGGTCCTGTCAACATACTTTTAAATATTTATGATAGCCACCCAGACAACAAGAGAAGGGTGTTCTCGGGTCAGCTGCTGTCACAGATAAATTTAAAAGGCAGAGCTCTGCCAAGAGGAGTTGCACAACCAACAAGGACTTGTTAGACATTCCTGTCCTAGCCTAGTCTATTGAATTTTAATAGTGAAATAAAAGGCAGTGATGGCATATGATTAAGGTAACAGGTTTTTGTCATACTCCAAGAGCAGGCAGAACTCAAACGCAGACTCAGAATGCAGTTTGGTAAATCTATTTATAATGATATGACAAAAATATTTACAGAAACAGAAACGGGAAAACATGCACAGTCTCTACATACAGTATCCAAGCCGATGCTCTGCCAGATTCGACTCCATCTTTAAACTTGATTGCGAAACAGACTTCTCTTTTCAACTCACACACAAATCTTCCTGGAGGAAAACAGGGCAGGCTCTGCGACTGGTTTAACACTAAAGCGTCAATTAAAGAAATGCCCTCAGTATTTGAAGGGAGCTGACTGATCATCAGATAAGAAGCAGGTGAGTTGATTACCACAGGTGTTCATTCTCTTTGCTGTAGAGTAAAATTTCATGTTCCTGTTCCAACACTATGTGGTGTTTTTGTGTAGCTTATCTGCATAGCAATTAATTAATTGAAAACCTATAGATAACTTCTTATTTCATAGTATAATCGTTGTGTGCCTCATCTACTCACTGACTATTCACTCACTACTTATAGTCACAGTACTCACTCACTGGATCATCGGGCTTCGTTAGCTTAGCTCGTAGCCGACTCGCTAGCAGCATGGCATCTTGCTCATTGTGTCAAATGTTTATTTACTCCTTCGCCTCCTTTAGCAGTAATGATACTTATAATAAATATAGCCTATTTGAAGCTCTTGAAGCTCTGGGGTGGACAAGGCTGATGCTTAGCCTCGTCCACCCCAGCTGTGAAACTCAGAAACCAGTCTTACTTGTTATCATCTATCGTCCACCTGGGCCTTACACAGAGTTTCTGTCTGATTTCTCAGACTTTATATCTGATTTAGTTCTGAGCTCAGATAAAATTATTGTGGGTGATTTTAACATCCATGTAGATGCTAAAAATGACAGCCTCACCATGGCATTTAATCTGTTATTAGACTCAACTGGTTTCTCTCAAAATGTAAAAGAACCCACCCACCACTTTAATCACACTCTAATGGTAAATGGCCTGTATTTGTATAGCGCTTTTACTATATATACATATAGTAAATATATATATATATATATATATATTTACTATATGTATATATATATATATATATATATCCATCCATCCATCCATCCATTCGCTTCCGCTTATCCTTTTTTTCAGGGTCGCGGGGGGTGCTGGAGCCTCTCCCAGCTGTCATAGGGCGAGAGGCGGGGTACACCCTGGACAGGTCGCCAGTCTGTCGCAGGGCCAACACACAGGGACAGACAACCATTCGCACTCACATTCACTCGCACATTCACACAATGGCAATTTGGATTTTCCAATTAACCTATCCCCTCAAGCTGCATGTCTTTGGATGGTGGGAGGAAGCCGGAGTACCCGGAGGGAACCCACGCAAACACGGGGAGAACATGCAAACTCCACACAGAAAGACCCCGGCCTGATGTTGGAATTGAACTCAGGACCTTCTTGCTGTGCGGCAACAGTGCTAACCACCGTGCCGCCCGGTGTATGTATGTATGTATGTATATATATATATATATATATATATATATATATATATATATATATATATATATATATATATATATATATATATATATATATATATATATATATATATATATATATATATATATATATATATATATATATATATATATATACACACACAAATATACATGCTAGAATGAAGGAATGTTTTAAATAGAAGTTTTCATGTTCTGTGACATATTGTTATATCGAGAGTTTTCGTTTTTAAACTGAATATTGCTAAATGTATTAAATTAGGTTAAAAAAACAGTTTTCAGGTTTTCCGTCTGGTTTACAGTATTTTTTAGCTACATTTGATGAGTTGGTGTAGTATTTCTGCTTAGTTCATTCAGATATAATTGAAACTATAGATTTACTTATTACTCCTGTTTTCTTCTAAACATTTTTGGGTGAACACAATAGTTCTACATGTAAAAATGTTACACTAATCACATTAAGTAATATGCAGTACTTTTTTATGGGGTAGTAAAATAATGAGTTTGGCTAATCTCACTTAAGTTTTAGCTAATTCAGTATTTGGTTTCTATTATTTGGCAGCTGAATTAGATTGTTGACTTAAATGTGTTTAAAAAAAAGTGGGCAGTGGTCTTCTTATGTTTACTGTCATAAAATATACCAATACAAACACATTTTGCATATTTCTTAAAAAAACAAAACAAAATTATAAACACAGCATTACTGTAGCAAACATGATTGCTCATATCTTACACATTCAATGTGTGCAATTACATATTTAGCAGCTTATGTACAATGTTCATCATTAAACTGAGAACAAAACCTGCAAACAAAACCTTTTTTTATGTAAAATGGTGAAATCTTTAAATACTCAGACATCGTGCATAAAATAGTCTTGTTTGTAGGAGGATTTGAACAGTAGGTCGATGAAACCGTTTCATTGCAGCTCAAAGAAATAAGGAAAGAGGGGCTGGAGGTAATCAGATCCGTGCATAGGGGGCTGGGAAAACTGAAGAGGGTCGTTTCTCCTCTTCTAGATTGTGTGAACAGTCCTTCCTACCCAGAGCGCATTCCTCTGCTCTCGCTCCAAGCGCGCATGATGGTAGAGGGAAAGATGAACCCTTTGGCAAAATGGGCGCTGGTCCTTTTAGGGCTTCTCTCCCTTATTCTGAACATCGTCCTCATCGGCATCCACTCCAGCAGGGCACCCAAATGTTCCCGTGAACGCATCCACCCGCTGCGAGGCAGACACGACGACCGCACCCTTGTGTTCGCTGACCTCACCCGGGAGGAGTATATGAAGGTCCAGCAGTATTTACTCAAACAAAAAGACCTGGCTATATCCACCAGCCAGATCACAAAGCCATCTGAAAACTTTCTCTTCTTAATAGAACTGTCGCTCCCAAAGAAAGCAGAGGTGCTGGCTTACCTGGACGAGAAAGGCACCAAACCGGTGAGAGAGGCGACGGCAGTGGTTTTCCACGGCGCAAAAGGCTATATCAAGGAATATGTAGTGGGACCTCTCGACAACCCAACATACCACAGAGATGTGACTAAAGAGAGGTATCAGGTGGATGTCCCCATTAATGCGCGTCCGGTCACCATTGGGGAGTACGTCTTGGTTTTTCGTTTTTTTGAAACCGAGATCTTCTCCAAGTTAGAGAAACTCCTTCGAGAAAGCTTTGGGGTAGACAAGAAAAAGACGCTGAACGCGTTCGAGCAGATGCCTCGCGGAGTTCGGTCCGGGGACAGAAAAACCTGGGTGTCTTTCTTCAGGGATATGAGTGGCATGTACATCCATCCGGTGGGCTTCGAAATTCTGCTTAACCACGAAAGCCTAAACATGTCACAGTGGAGAATAGAGAAATTGTTTTATAACGGCAAATATTTTGACTCTGTAGAAGAACTTCAACGCGCATATGATAATGGGTCAGTTAAGAAAATCGTTTATAAAGAGTCGCCTGACTATGGCTCTCTCAAGCCCAGGAGCAAGCCTCTGCAGATCGGCCCGCAGCAGTTTTACTCAGAGGGGGCGCGATACAACGTCAGCAACAACCATGTCCTGTACCTGGACTGGAGCTTCGCTTTCGGACTGAGCTCTCTCACCGGCATGAAGGTGTTTGATGTACGTTTCAAGGGTGAAAGGATCGCGTATGAACTGAGCGTACAGGAGGCTATGTCGGTGTACGGTTCAGTGACTCCAGGGATGATTATTACCAAGTTCCTAGATTCAAGTATCGGCATTGGGCGCTTTGCCCACGAGCTCGTCCGTGGAGTAGATTGTCCTTATCAGGCGACCTACGTGGACACATACCGCTACATTGATGCCCCACTCCCGGTCAGGTTTAGAAATTCTATCTGCATCTTTGAGCACAACATGGGTCAGCCCCTGCGCAGGCACTTCGCCGACTTTTTCCACAACAACTTTGGAGGAATGGCAAACAGCGCTTTAGTGTTCAGGACCATCACGGCTATCGGGAACTATGACTACATGTGGGATTTCATCTTTTACCAGAGCGGATCAGTGGAGGTCAAAGTTCACGCAACCGGCTACATCTCCTCTTCCTACCTGCTTCCCGGGAGTAAAACACACGGACACCAGGTGGCTGAAAATGTCCTGGGCAACATTCACACGCACTTCATTAATTTTAAAGTGGACCTGGATGTACTTGGTGAGTGACGTACACATTTAAATGTGATTTATTTATTTATTTTTTGACAAAACCGATGTAAATGTAAAGCTTTGCAAAATTAAGCAAACAAGTCTGTTGTCAAAGGCCAAATTATTTGGATATAAGTCCCCCTTTTCCACTCCACACGGTCCTCTTTACTTTCTCTGCTGGTCAGAGTAAATGTTAGCCCCTTAAATATGAGAAATAATAGTACAAGTCCTTTTTAATAAAAGCTATATGTTATATGTTTAGCTGATGTCACATTCCAGATGTGGAGGACGATTCCCCAAAATTACAAAAACAAAACAGCAACTTCGTATTAGAATTTTCTGTATTTTAGAAAAACAAATAAACCAAATCAAATCATATATAGTGCAGTGTATAGTATTATAGCCTTTAGTTTACAGCCTCCTAATAAATATGTCACACTTGATAAAAGTAAATATAAATCCATACAGGCAATAAGCTGTTTGCACAAGTGTGCCAAGCAGGAACACACACACAGACACAAATCCTACTATACATTCCACAGCACTTACACATTGCCCACAGAGTCCACAGTGAAAACAGATCTCCTCTGGTGTTTCTTACTGCAACCAAAGGCAATTTGTGTTTTACTGCTTATGTTCAGCATTACAGCTGCTTATGGAGCCACGATGCTTTTATGCACAATGTAAGCTTCTAGGCATCCTTACCTAAAGAAATCAGTTCCAGTCCTGTGTAATTCTTTTTAATCTCATCTATGTATTCATCAGCCACTCATCTCGCTGAGTGTAAATAACATAAAGACCACCTTCCACACATTCACTGAAGCATAGAAATGCAGAAAAGAAAACAACATTTTGCCACATTTCCTCTGCAGGTGTGAAGAATGTATTCCAGACCAAAGATATGGAGTACATGAATGTGTCACTGCCATGGATGCCTGATCATTACGCCATGATCCCTAAGCTGGTGGAGAAGCAGCTCAAAACAGAAAAGGTCTTCTTCATTTTTATTCAGTTGCATTTTTCATAACCTGCAGAGAATAGAAACAGCAGCGCACACGGGTGAGGAAATGTAGCAGCAGTGTGATGCAGCTGGCAACAAGGTGCTGGGTTAGAATCTCATTTCCTTTCCATGGTTTCCTCTGGGTTTCCAACGCCATTCTTCTTACATTAAACGGTCATCCTTATTGGCAGTTGGTGGACTGTATTTGATTGGCTAAATATGGTTTTAGACTACAGCACTTAGAATTCAAAGACATTTTTTCAGAGTGCATGAAATGCTGATGCCTAGCTTCCTTACCAACAGTTCTCAAAGATGCATTGCCAGAAATAGTGGATATTGAGTATGAAAGCATGCTTGTAGACCGCACACTGAGAGAAACCCATGTCACACTTTTATAGTACAAATGAAATACATTTCCACGCTCTTAAAACTAGAAGATTTAATGTTTTGTTTTCTCATTTAAAGAGAAAAGAGAGGGAAAGACAACACCAGTAATGAAAGAAAATGTTATGGTGGACGTGTAACCACACTTAAATATCATCCTGCTACAGTTTCCCATCACCTGCACAGACTCTGTGTTATACTGCTATTAACAACACAAGCTCTTGTTCTGCTCGGTGAAGTTGAAGTTGAGCCAACCCCAGTGAGTCTCCACTGGAGAATCACTGGATGAATGATGGGACCACTGGAACAACCTGATTCCAGACTTATGCACAAAATAAACAGGTGAAAAAAAGGTACTTAGTAGTTCTTAGTGTAAAACGAGCAGGGTTGATCCAGAAAGGTGAAAGAACACAAAAGGATACACAGGTGTGATTGAGACTCATTCAGGGTTGGACAGACAGTTACAAAGACAGCAGACACTAATAATAATAATAATAATAATAATAATGATAATAATGATAATAATAATAATAATGATAATAATAATAATAATAATAATAATGATGATAATAATAATAATGATAATAATAATAATAATAATAATAATAATAATGATAATAATAATAATAATAATAATAATAATAATGATAATAATAATAATAATAATAATAATAATAATAATAATAATAATAATAATAATGATAATAATAATAATAATAATAATAATGATGATAATAATAATAATGATAATAATAATAATAATAATAATAATAATAATGATAATAATAATAATAATAATAATAATAATGATAATAATAATAATAATCCACCATAGAGTCAACAATGTTTCAGGAAGACTCAAATCCAGAATCCAGAACCGTCTTCCTTTTGTGCCATCCACATGAGACGCATACAGAGCAAACTTGTCAGAATGTAGTGAATGTTTAACTTAAATAGATAAGGTTTGCACATATAGGGATAGAAATGGGCTGTGACTGCACTCTCATGTGAATGTACTATGGCAATGAGCATGTTTTCTCCATATTTTTCAACCCTTTAAGTTCTGCCAAGTGCATGAGCTAGGTGGCATCTTTCTTTGTGAAGAAGCTTTAGTCTTAACCAGCTTAAGCCTGTTGCCTTTAAGTCTTAGACTGTGGAACTGGATTCATTCATTTCCACTGACTTTGTTTAATACTGTAAGGTTGTGTCATTTTTCAGGCCAGTTCTCTAAAGGAACCGGTGTATCAGTAGGTATCAGCACAAGTGTCAGTAACCAGGCTAGAGCAGAGTGTTTCCTTTAGTCTCTTTTTTATGGTTTTCTAGAAAACCATGTTATGCTGGGCTCACACTGTGCGATTTTTGGCCCATTTTGAGCCGATTTTTGAGTCGTGCGACCGTTTTGGCGATCGGCCCGATTTTGGCCTTCATCGTGCGTCGTGCATCGTGTAGTATACGTGGGGTAACGAGAAGCGATTGACACCTCACGACGAGCTCCCGATCATCAATCGCTTGGTCGTGAGGATTTCAAACCGGTTTGAAGTCCTCGCGACCGTCGTGAGGGTGTCACCGCAGTTTGTCACACTGCTCACGCGCAAACACAAATGTCAGCGAAAAAGACGGCGCAGCACGGCTGTGCAGCGTGTGATCTGGACACAAGCGATGGAGGCACAACTTGTAGAACTTTGGAAAGCTCATCCGAGCCTTTTCGATGTGGCCTCACAAAATTATCACGACCACAACAACCGTGAAAATAGTTGGATCTACATGCTGCTCAATCACAGCTGATCATGTTTTTCATTAGCAATTTAGCAAAGTTGATGGTGGTGGTGTGTCTGTGTGAGTGAAAGACGGAGAGGATGAGCGAGCGACAGATTTTCTGTTATAACCTTCATTTTATGGACGCACAGTGTGACTCAGGTCGCATCAGAGCATCGGGCCGTATAGTGTGAGACCTGCATCGTGACCTATGAACTTCTCACCCCTGCGAGTCAATCGTGCAGTTTGAGCAGGAGCTGAATCGCGCGACTGAAAAAATCGCACAGTGTAAGCCCAGCATAATCAGGTCAATAAATAAAAGTGACCATAAGCTTTAAGATCTTTGTACTGGATCAGTCAGAAGACGCCAGACTTAACCACTAATCATGCAGCAGATTACCAGGAGTCACTTGCTTTCACTTAAAAATAGACTAATGACCGTGACACCTTTGCAGGAAGCTGCCTTGCGTTATGACACCAAGACACCACGCTACCTGCACATTGCCAGCAACAAGACCAACAGGTGGGGCCATCAGCGCTCATACAGGCTGCAGGTGTATAGCTTTGCTGGGGACCACCTTCCAGAGAGCGAGACAGAGGAGAAGGCGATGTCCTGGGCCAGGTAGGACTGAATGATAGCAAAATTAAAAAACAACAAATCGAAACACGCACATTAAATTTGACTCATTGTAAATGTCTACTTTATCTTAAAGAAATAAAGCTAGTGAAACAGGTCATTTGAGTAATGGAACAGGTGGGCTTGGACAGGTGTGTAGTATTGATTTTATTTTTTTATATATACCCAAGTTAATGTGTCATGACCCAGTGCTTTGGCCTTTGAACTTGAGTTTTTCTGTTTTGCACGTTTGAATCCAAGTCTGCGGTTTTTTGTTTGCTCAGTGTTAGCACTACATTCTCGCATCTATTGCATATTATTGCTACTCTGGGGTAAGTATATCTACTGCATGACATCATGTTTTGTAAGGATGCCATGTGTCTGTATCATCTCTCTTCTGTTAGACCCTCTTACCCAAAGAAACATCAGCCAAATCATGTTTAATACCATCTGTTTCATTGGCTGGGCTGTGCTGGGCGCATGCTGGCTCCTCTGGGGACTCTCCCTAATTACCTCATGTGTATTTTGAGCCATCAGTTTTTCATACTGTTTGTTTTCCCGAGTATTAATCGCCACATGTGGATCACTGGAGTTTCTTATTTTGCTGTTTGGAATTTTCACCAGATAGTTTTTTGTTACTTTGCCTGCAAGTCATATTTTGGGTCCAGATTTGCCACTAAACATGACATAATGTCACTTTGAACATGCAGCTAATATCGGGGTTTTCTAAGATGGAGTCCACGCATGTTTGCCTGCAGGTATAAGGTTGCTGTTACCAAGCATAAGGATGTAGAGCAGACCAGCAGCAATCTGTACAATCAGAACAACATCTGGACTCCAGCTGTTGACTTCAGCAAGTACATTGAAGACAATGAAAGCATAGAAGACGAGGTATGTCTGATAAACTAAACACCAACACAATATAACGGCACTCGATTATTTACTTAATCGTGATTTGTCTGCAGGACCTTGTTGCCTGGGTGACCACCGGATTCCTGCACATCCCTCATGCCGAGGATATCCCCAACACCGTAACGGTGGGCAATGGGGGTGGGGTCCTGCTGAGGCCCCACAACTACTTTGATGAGGATCCATCCATCCACTCTGCGGATTCGGTGTACTTTGAGCCAGGCAGCGAGGACAGCTGTGAGCACAACAGGATGGCTTGCCTCACTCGTGACACCTGCAGCCCCAACCTGGAGCCATTCAGCTACCATGGCTTTGATGGAGTCATGAATTTTAATGACTGGAACTGATTTTTATTTAATTTATTTTAATTTTTTTAATTTAATTTAAATTTTTTTGCATTATGTTGTGGAGCTTCTGAGGCCTGACAAACTCACACGTGCTTGGCCTTAAGTAATAATCATGAAGGCCATTAAAGTGTATAAGAAAGCTGCTTCTAAAGGTAAAAGTGCACCAGGCAGCATTTTATATAATATTCATAATTTTTCTCTAAAGACACATTTAGTCACTTTTTTTTACACATCTACCAGGAGTTAGACCTGACCACCCAGTTTATGTCATGTTTTTCAAATGTATTGAAAAGAGTTTTGCACAACCTTCATTCATTACAGCTTGCATTTGGTTGCAGCTTGCATCATGCAAAACGGTGATGAAACATAAGAGACTATCCTGTTAGGCTGTAATAGGCCTTTGCATGTACAGTAGATCACGTGTCCTATACAGTAAGACCAGTGTCTATACTCTATATCTAATTACGAGTATAATAACAAAGTTGACTCTAACACGATGAATCTCCCAATGCCAGATGTCTTATTCTAAGCTGGTCTACAAATTACAGCTTGCTGGCTAACTAGCTATTATTGCAATAAGGCAAATGTTAGTTATACAGTTTTGTTTTGTTACATGGTAACATGATTTACTAATGGTTAAATATGCTACCATTTGACATTATATGTCAGTATTACGAGTTACATCAGCTGGTCAAATAATTTCTCAAGCTAGACGACTAGCATTTACATACATGACTTTTCTACTGATAATGTTTGCAAGCAAGAGCCACCGAAATGGAACTGTGAATATGTATGGTTATAAAATGTTACATTTATTTGCCTGCACAGTTTCTGATTTGTTTCACCTACTTTCAGTTATGATTTTATATGAATTAAAGGATTTGCTTTCATTGTTTATTTTATTTTTTTACCGCTTGCATGTCTTTGATATAGTTACAGTTATCACTGAATACTAAAAAATAATTATAATCACTAGACCCAAAAACCCAAATGCAGAAACCTTGGAGGTAGAGCAAAATCCAGATATTCAAAAATCATTGCAGGCAGGATTCAGGGTAGTCAGTATAAACAACACAGTCAAGAGGTAAAGTTTATATAAGACTCTGAAAGATCACACATGATAAACCCAAATAGGAACAAATAGAGTTATGACAACAGCCCAACTTATACGGTATCTTTAAAAAACACAATTTCCACAGCAGAAAACACTCACTGATTGTGACGTTCAAAGAGAAATGTTTGGTGTTAATATTCATGTAGTTTGTGGATGGAAATCTCTGGAAGAAAATGAATAGGACTTGGTTTCGACAAGGTGAGCTAGTATTTAATAAAAATAAATCAAACTGAATGATGATCTTTATTTCCTCCTTTTATTCATATTTAAAGTTTTATGATAACATTATATACTGAAAATGAAATAAAATAAATTATTAAGAAAAACAACAAAAAACTGTTTGCATAAATAAATCAAAGTGGATTTGAATTTTTAGTAAAAAGTTTAACCTAAATATGAATATGAAAATTAAACCTAAACTTTTCATAACTCAGTTTCTTTAAAGAGTTGTGGTAAACTATGACATCAAACCAAAACAAAGAAAAACGGGAATATTGCAGTAATAAGTCAAAATGCTCCCAAATATGATTCTCTGGTTTTCTTCCTGATGATGGACTGCAACACAAGCTGTGATGTAAACACTGTAAGCTGCACTGCTGTGGCTCCGAGGTGGGACTACTAAACATTTGACTAAAGTTGGATTCAATCTGGATGTTTTTCAACAGAAGCATTCAGAGGAATGTTTTTGTTGTTGTTTTTACTAAAATACTCTTTGTTTTGTTTTATCTGTAACCATTCTTATCAACTCTATCGCACACTCATACACACGCACAAAGATAAGACCATATCCTATTCCAGTAGGGAGGAAATGGAAAGCACATGTGAAAGTCAGAGTAAGTCGGTCTACACTGCAGAATTTATGGGAACTGCTCTAAAGGTTCATGTGCAGGTCAGTGACCGTATGAGCATGAACCCTGGTGAAGCTGAACATATGTTTTTCTGCTCCAGATGCACAAGGAAATGTTTATGTTTAAGTGCTCACTTTTTTGGCTCTCTTGGCTCTAGGACAGGAAAAAAAGGCAGGGGGGAGAAAATAGGAGGAAATATGTTAAAAGGGGGGCTTACTTGAGTAAGGCAGTGACAGGATGTGAAGATCCTGAGGGAGAGCAGAGCAAAACAAAACTATAACTATGTAAGAGTAAAGGCTCTTGACTCTGAGGACCTTCCCATCAAGCAGATAACAGTCAGGTAACCAGTTAACTAAGCACTTTGTCTTTCACACAGTTAAAAGTGTGGGGGGGAAAGTCTTTGACTTTGGCACCGATGCACAAATAATTGAATAGAATTCAATTATATCTTGAAAACTGGGCGGAAACAACTTCCTGTTAAACTAGGTTCAGGGAGGGGCAACTTGTTCCAGGAAACAACACGAGCGCAACAGTTTTAACCCTTAATCTGCATTTATGTCTGACTAACTGGGGTCAGTGTCTTGTCCAGGGATATTAGGTATGGGATCATGGAACCACCAACCTTCTGATTAGTAGATGACATGACATAGAAGATGACTCTTCCTCCTGAGCTACTGCAACACCACAGGGCACATGTTCAGGACCCACAAATATCACATTTGACCTATATAGAGATTATCTTTGTTCATCGAGATCATTCTATTCACGATCACCATCCTTTCCTAAACACCACCAAGTATTATCCCTAAACTGACACAAAGAGTGCATAAAAGTATACAAACACATCAGATTTGAATGGGGAAAAAAATCATGCTGGATATATGTACTGATATGTATGTGTTAGGAACAAAAGGATGCCACACTGTTTGATGGAAATAAAAATGATCAGTTTACCAAGGGGTAAGAAAAGACAGTTGGAGAGCTTTTCCTTTTCGTGCCCGTTTCTGTGGAACAACCTCCCTCAAGATACAGTGGGGCAAAAAAGTATTTAGTCAGCCACCGATTGTGCAAGTTCCCCCACCTAAAATGATGACAGAGGTCAGTAATTTGCACCAGAGGTACACTTCAACTGTGAGAGACAGAATGTGAAAAATAAATCCATGAATCCACATGGTAGGATTTGTAAAGAATTTATTCGTAAATCAGGGTGGAAAATAAGTATTTGGTCAATAACAAAAATACAACTCAATACTTTGTAACATAACCTTTGTTGGCAATAACAGAGGTCAAACGTTTACTATAGGTCTTTACCAGGTTTGCACACACAGTAGCTGGTATTTTGACCCATTCCTCCATGCAGATCTTCTCGAGAGCAGTGATGTTTTGGGGCTGTCGCCGAGCAACACGGACTATCAACTCCCGCCACAGATTTTCTATGGGGTTGAGGTCTGGAGACTGGCTAGGCCACTCCAGGACTTTCAAATGCTTCTTACGGAGCCACTCCTTTGTTGCCCGGGCGGTGTGTTTTGGATCATTGTCATGTTGGAAGACCCAGCCTCGTTTCATCTTCAAAGTTCTCACTGATGGAAGGAGGTTTTGGCTCAAAATCTCACGATACATGGCCCCATTCATTCTGTCCTTAACACGGATCAGTCGTCCTGTCCCCTTGGCAGAAAAACAGCCCCATAGCATGATGTTTCCACCCCCATGCTTCACAGTAGGTATGGTGTTCTTGGGATGCAACTCAGTATTCTTCTTCCTCCAAACACGACGAGTTGAGTTTATACCAAAAAGTTCTACTTTGGTTTCATCTGACCACATGACATTCTCCCAATCCTCTGCTGTATCATCCATGTGCTCTCTGGCAAACTTCAGACGGGCCTGGACATGCACTGGCTTCAGCAGCGGAACACGTCTGGCACTGCGGGATTTGATTCCCTGCCGTTGTAGTGTGTTACTGATGGTGACCTTTGTTACTTTGGTCCCAGCTCTCTGCAGGTCATTCACCAGGTCCCCCCGTGTGGTTCTGGGATCTTTGCTCACCGTTCTCATGATCATTTTGACCCCATGAGATCTTGCGTGGAGCCCCAGATCGAGGGAGATTATCAGTGGTCTTGTATGTCTTCCATTTTCTGATGATTGCTCCCACAGTTGATTTTTTCACACCAAGCTGCTTGCCTATTGTAGATTCACTCTTCCCAGTCTGGTGCAGGTCTACAATACTTTTCCTGGTGTCCTTCGAAAGCTCTTTGGTCTTGGCCATGGCGGAGTTTGGAGTCTGACTGTTTGAGGCTGTGGACAGGTGTCTTTTATACAGATGATGAGTTCAAACAGGTGCCATTCATACAGGTAACGAGTGGGGGACAGAAAAGCTTCTTACAGAAGACGTTACAGGTCTGTGAGAGCCAGAGATTTTCCTTGTTTGAGGTGACCAAATACTTATTTTCCACCCTAATTTACGTATAAATTCTTTACAAATCCTACCATGTGGATTCATGGATTTTTTTTTTCACATTCTGTCTCTCACAGTTGAAGTGTACCTCTGGTGCAAATTACTGACCTCTGTCATCATTTTAAGTGGGGGAACTTGCACAATCGGTGGCTGACTAAATACTTTTTTGCCCCACTGTATTCGGCAGGCTGCTCTGTGGAGGTTTTTACAGCTAAGCTGAAGACACATTTGTTCATCCTACATGTCTTAATTCTGTGGCTTTTAGTTTTTACATTTGTATTGTTTTTAACTTGTATTGTGTCTTTTACCTGTATTGCTATGTATCGCTTTTATTTTATTTATCTCTTTAGTTGTACAGCACTTTGTTTGAAAGCGCTTTATAAATAAAGTTATTATTATTATTATTATTATTATTATTATTATTAAATTCAGACACCCTGATACTCAAATTGAAAACAATAGACGCAGGATGGTCCATTTTTCTCAAATTTCTTTGCAGCAACTGAAAATGGTACCCAGTAGTTTGTATGGCGCTGTGTGCCATTGTTGTCTAACAACACTGAGACACGTTCCTATGAAGATAACAGATTGCCTTTAAAAAGAAAATAAAATTGAATTGGAATCAGACATACATACATGACATACATGACACCGGTCAGTCAGAAGTGCCAGCTTGATGCCAGATCTGGGCCAGACCTGTTTTCTATGAGCCAGGGCCACATAAACCAAACCCCAATTAAGCCAGATGTGGCATGCCATCACATAGACAGTGCCATCTATGCCAGGCCTGGCCCATATCTGGATGACATACCACTTACAATGCTGGAAGTCAGCCAGCATTGCTGGCTTGACACCAGATCCGGGCCAGACCTGCTTGCTATGTGGGGAGCTATGAACATGCCCTTGAATAGCTAGAATAGCTATCTCACAGTGCAGGACAAAGGGTCTGCACTTGACTGTCTTCCACCTGTAGTTTTAGCTCATCCATTTTGTTCACAAGAGACTTGTTTATTTTAGTAGGTGCTGGAGCCTGGAGGAGGTGGATTGGTCCAAGGCAGAGAAAGTGCTGGGTAGGCCAGAGCTGAGCAGAGTGGACAGCTCCAATTAAATGTACAGTCACAAAAGAAAAAGAAAAAGTACAAAAGAGAAAACACGTTCATCTGGTGTGTGTGCTGAGGTGATGTGGTAGAAAGGCTGGCCAAAGTACTACAGTGGACCAACCTGCAGACCCTCAGCCAGCGCAGGGGTTGGCTCAGATGATGGTCGACATGGTGACCATGCAGGAGCAGCAGGTGGTGCACTGCCTCTGCCTCGGCCCTCTGCTTCACTTCATCAGGCCATTTAAACGTGGTCGCTTTGTATTAGCTCTTGTTTATAAGATTGGGGAAACCTGCAGTCAGCTGAGACTGAAGAAGTCACTTGGATGAGTGACGAAATATTTCTCCCACAAAACGCTACGTCCAGATGAACAGAATCAACTTTTTGGAGATTTGCTTTCCTGGATGATTGAGCATCAAGACATTAGCTCTTGTGGATAATGCAACGTGATATCTGCGATAAAGCAGGCACTGTTTCGGGTCATCTCCTGAGTCAGCATCCGAAAATAGATACTGACTGACCAGGGCACATCATGTCTCGCACACTGAAAGAGCTGTATGAATTACTGGGTGGGAGGATAAACACAATTGGGATCGCGGGTTATACCCTCTGTTGTTTGAAGTGCAGAACGTGCACCAGGCCTCCACGGGGGGAAGGTCCCAGTCCGGTTAAAATAAAGATTCAGTACGTCCTGGACCTTAGAGCAAAGCTGCACATTTTGGGGAGGTTATTGCAAGAGAATTTGCTCGAGGCCCAATAACATCAACAGCGCCTGTTCAGTAGAGGGGCTACACTCAGGCAATTTTCGTTGGGAGATAGAGTGCTTGTGTTTCTCCATTCTTCTAGTTCCAATTTACTCAACAAGTGGCAAGTGGGGGATATTGACTATGAAGTGATCAGGTCAGACAGGGTAGGAGTCGCACAAGTATATCATCTCAACCTCCTTAAAGCATGGAAAGAGGCTGAAACCACATTTCTGGTGAGCCTGGTGAAGGAAATAGATGAGTTGGGGCTGGAGGTGTTAAATTCCACCATTCCTGCCTCCCTCCATTGTGTTGACCATGTCACACAGGTCCAGAGAGCGGATGTTGCCACGTTGTAACAGGATTTTGTTCAGACAAAATTGGCCAAAATGAGTTTAGAAGTATAATGAGAGACTGGCCTGGCTGAAGGGATCTCGGCACATAACAATGCTCGCAGAGACACCCGTCCACAGGACGAGCTCTCCAGGAGAAGCCAGCTTGGAACCACTAGATGATCAGTGTCATGCATCCAGTGGAGCAGCACCCTGATATTGGCTGACCAATAATAGAACAGAAGGTTAGGCAGAGCCAGTCCACCTTGTGGGCGTGGCCTTTGCAGGATGCGTGGGTTCTTCTTGTTCCAAATGAATGATGATATTAGCTTGTCTAGAGAGCTGAAGAAATGTTTGGTCAGATACTGTATAGGCAAGGCAAGTTTATTTGTATAGCACAATTCAACAACAAGGTGATTCAAAGTGCTTTACAGAGACATTAGAAACAAGAACAAATAAAAAGCATGATTTAAAATTGATTAAAACAAGCAAATAAACTAAATAACTAATTAACAAACAAACAAACAAACAACAGTATATAAAATCAAAACAGATAAAATCAGAACAGTAGATAAAATCAGTAGTTAAATGTAAGTTTTGAAATTTAAGCTTAAAAGTGTGGATTTGGTGCTTTATTCAAATGCAGCTGAGAACAGGTGAGTCTTCAACCTGGATTTAAATAAACTGAGTGTTTCAGCTGATCTGAGGCTTTCTGGGAGTTTGTTCCAGATATAAGGAGCATAAAAGCTGAATGCAGCTTCTCCGTGTCTGGTTCTGACTCTGGGAACTCCCGCAGAGAGAGAGGGATAACAAGTTCCAGCAGTGGATGTCCCTTTTCAGACTCTCCAACATTGGCAGGTAGTTTACTTTATAAGATCTTTGTAACAGTCGGAGATCCAGATTCTGAGGCATTTAAACTTTTTATTGTTTATTTTGAATGGTATTAGATTAGATGGGATATCTTTTGCAGCTCCATTGATTGGGATGAATTCACTTTTCTGAGGATTTATTTTGTAGCCACATTGAACCAAATCTTTGCAGCGTGCTTAGTAGTTTTGAGGCGAGGGTGGGGTCAGTTATGAAAAGCAATAGATCGTCTGCGTAAAGTGAAACTTTGTATTCTTGGCCTCCTCTGATGACTCCTGTGATACTGGTATCTTGTCGTATGGCTGAGGCTAAGGGCTCTATAGCAATGACAAACAATAGTGGAGACAGGGGGCAGCCCTGCCTAGTGCCCCTATGGAGTTTAAAATAAGAAGAGATCGTATTATTAGTACGCACAGCTGCCACTGGTGCATTGTAGAGAGTTTTAACCCATGATATGGGTTAAAGCCAAAGCCAAATTTGCTCAAAGTATGAAAAAGGTAGTCCCACTCCACCCGGTCGAAGGCCTTCTCAGCATCAAGTGACAGTAGGGCTTCAGGTGTATCAGTTGAAGGGGGGTCATGGATTATACTTAACACGCGTCTAATATTGAACAAAGAGTATCTGATCTTGATAAGCCAGTTTGGTCCGTGGAATTGATTGTTGGTAAAACGACCTTGGTAAAATGAGTTTTTTGTTTTTTTGTCACACCTTCTCTCTCTTGTTTGTTTGTTTGTTTGCTTGTTTGCTTGTTTGCTTGTTTGTTTGTTTTCTTCCCTGGCAAGTGGGAGGGTGGGGTTTCAGTTTATAAGAAGTATGCTCTACTGCTTGTATAATTTCTTAATAATTTCTTGTCTGTGATTGTACAAAAACTTCTTTCAATAAAAAGACTGATTAAAAAAGAAAATTGGCTGAAATGCGCGTAATAGAAGAGTCGCACAGCACGTGGTGTAGCCCCATAATTCTGGTGGTAAAGAGGGATGGGTCTATACGGTTCTGTGTCAACTACAGCAAGGTGAATGAGATGTCACAGTTTGATGCTTAGCCCTTGCCTCAACACCGTTGGGCTCCTGGACAGGTTGGGTGCAGCTCGCTTTTTCACATCTTGGATTTAACAAAGGGCTACTGGCAGATTTCCTTGGCTGGAGTCTAAGAAAAAAACGTCCTTCTCTAGTTCATATGGTTTGTACCGATTTGTCACACTTCCATTTGTCTTGTTCGGAGCCTCGGCCACTTTCCAGCACCTTACAAACCAGGTGCTGATGCTCCATAGGCCGGGGCACAGATGATTGTGGCAGATTTTCTCTCCTGCTAGCAAGGGTTAGGGGTAAGCTAGGCGGTAGGCTATGTCAGGTGATGGAGGCATATGGTGTCGTTCTACATATCCCATAATGGTAAATGGCCTGCATTTGTATAGCGCTTTTCTAGCCCATTGGACTCCAAAGCGCTTTACACTACATTCAGTCATTCACCCATTCACACACTGGTGATGGCAGCTACATTGTAGCCACAGCTGCCCTGGGGCGCACTGACAGAGGCGAGGCTGCCGGACACTGGCGCCACCGGGCCCTCTGACCACCACCAGTAGGCAAACACGGGGTTAGTATCTTGCCCAAGGATATTTGGCATGCAGCCAGGAGGCAGCCTGGGATCGAACCACCGACCTTCTGATAAGTGGCTGACCTGCTCTGCCACCTGAGCTACAGCCACCCATAATGATGAAGTGAAAGATATTTATGTCAAATAATAATAAAAAACAAAACAAAACCATATTCATGCAACCCTTTCCGCTTGGGTTACTTGCATAGTAGCATTCCAAGTCAATGAGAGCTTGGGAGGTAAATGTGATTAACAGATGGGACAATTTAACTGAGCAGATCAGGTGGGGAGAAACATTTTAAGTTGCACCCATCAGAATCCCTAACGGTATTAATGGGCTACACCTTTTTCCCTGTGAGGGCCACGTGTCAACAAAATGACCTTTCTGGCCACAGGCAAAACTCTCACCAGCCCAACATCTTCTTCCCTGACCTGACGGGCTGAGACGGGCCCGTCCAGGCTGCACTGGCTCCTCCTCATTTGCCTGCGCGCTCTCATGCTTCTCCACTCCCAGAGAGGAGACTTTGCCCAAAAACACCCAGACTTTCCTGCATGTAGCCGTCTAACCTGATGCACATATTCATTAATTCATCTAATGTTTTTGGTAAGTCCGTTATTGCCAACTTTAATTCATTTGTTTGGCTACTCTGCCACACACCTTGTTGGTGGAGTGCTACATGAATGGCTGTCATTCTGGAAGATTTTCCTCTTTCAACAGAAAAGTCACTGGGACTTTGTTAGAGTGACCATGGCGTTCTTGATCACCTCCCTGAATAAGGACCTTCTTACCCTGATCACTCAGGGTAAGAAGGTCCTTAACCCTCTAAGAAGAGTCCTGGTGGTTCCAACCTTCTTCCATTTACAGATGATGGAGGCCACTCATTAGGACTTTCAGTGATACCAAAATCATTCTTTACCCTTTCCCAGATCTGTGCCATGATCTAATCCCGCCTTATAGCTGTATTGTCAGCTATTAGAACTTATATAGACAAATGTGTGGCTTTCCAAAGCGTCCAATCCAATCCAACTTTATTTATAAGCACTTTAAAATAACCAGCACAGGATCAAAGTGCTGTACAGTAAATCAGTTAAGAATAATAGAATAGAACAAAGAAGAAAAAACAAAACACATAATACATGAAATTTAAACAACCCTATTTTTAAAAGAAAACAACATAGAATCAACTAATAAAAATACATAAAAACTAAAAAACAGCATCTCACAAGGTGTCAGAGACCAGGGTGAAGAGACGAGTTTTCAGAAGTGATTTAAAAACAGGCAGAGGAGAGGCCTGTCTGATCTCTAAAGGCAGATCGTGCCACAGTTTGGGAGCTGCTACAGCAAAAGCACGATCTCCTCTAAGTTTACGCTCAGGCCTGGGAATGACAATGACAGCAGGCTGAGCAAGTGAAGTGCTGCGAATACTTTCCACATGCACTGTAGCTGTGTTTGTCAGCATGAAGGATCGTTCTCTCCGTGCAAGCGCTGCAATAGGCGAATGTCCTGTCTCTTCCTCTATTCCTCCTGTCGCCTCACGACACCTTTAACCAGCTCAGTATGTCTATTGTGTATTATTGTAGGGTCTTTATCTTACAATACAAAACTGCCTTGGATGACTGTTGTGATTTGGTGCTATTTAAATAAAACTTAATTGAACTGAATGTCCCTGATGTAAATGATTTCAAATAGTGCCCACAAAATTGTGAAGGACAGAAAAAGCATTTTGAATAAAATCCAGAAACTCAAAAACTTTCAGTTAAGAGAACTCCTGAAAGAAGACGTTTAAACCTTACACAGCACTCGGACTCAGCAGACCATAAAATAGGAGTGAAATGATTCCTACTCTGTTCCCCACAACATGATTTACACACCCAGTCTCACGGAGGCATTGTGCTCCAGCATCCAAACATCTGGGACTTGTCAGAGCGCTCAGTACTAAACTAGGGGAGTTGGTTTTTTTTTACATATTCACATAAATATGTCCTCACGATGAACACAGAGCTGTGAGAATCCAGTACAACGGCAGATCATGGCAGGCCATAAACGTGGTGCTTTGTGCAGAAAACAGGAAGAGTTTCTGGAATCGGTTTAAATTAAAGGGAAGTTTAATGACCACTACAGTCGAGATTGTTCATTAATTGTAACTTTATGTTTGCTGGCATGGCTCTGTGTTCTCACTGCCTGTGTCCATACACCAAAAGCTGGAGAACAGCAGCACAATCCTGTGACAAAGAGGTGGTACTTAAGTCAAACGGACTGTTGGTGTTTTACAAATGCACAGGAACTAAAACAGCTTAAATGATCTGTTCTATATTAGACACCAAATAGATGCCTAGAAGGATATCAGCTGATACAATGTTGCCTGCTCTGGTGTTATAGTGCCCATACCCTGAGCTGGACTTCATAGCCTAGCTGAACAAGTCTTTTTGGCTTTTGGCTGTAGCTCAAGAGGTCTACTAGGAAGGTTGGTGCTGCTCCTGTCTTGATCCTGAATATCCGTGTGGAAGATACTAACCCTGTGTTACTCTCTGATGCACCCATTGGCATGTGAATGGGTGTGATGAGATTAGCGAGATTGTTTGTTCATTCGAGGCTCAATGTTGAAATCAGGGGGTTGTCTTCTTATGGGAGTGTTGGCAGTTGGATCTCTGACTGCACCTTGGGCAACAACTGAACCCAAAGAGGAGGAAATGTTTGGGAACATTTACATAGCAACACTTTACTGATTATTGTCTAACTTTAAATGTTATTGATAGTTGTAAATCATTTTCTCTGTGAAAACAAATACCAATAAATGTTCACAGTAGTGGTGGAAGGACCACTGCTTAAGATTCCTGTGAAATGCCAAAGGAGCCGTTATCTCCAACTCAGAGGATTTAAAAGAATTTTCTTCCTGCTCCTTCGAAGCAGGGAAACATTAGGACCAGGACTGAAACTTTGCTCGTGCTGAATACATAGACAATTTTAGAGAATATAGTTTGTTCTGGACCCCCTGAGGTTATTACTCCAGCATCAACACAGCCGACCCAGCCTCCTCCTGGAGCTCAGTTTCAGTGCAATATGTTGCAAAAGAGCCCATCAATAGGATGTTCCAACCGCCTCCTTTTGAACTTTAAACATGGTGTGGCATTCAAAGAGTTTAGTAGTCTCATCTGACCAGACTATACTCTCCCAGTATTTCACAGACTTGTCTAAAAATTGTTCAGCAAACTTTAAATGCGCTTGTGTGGTGAGCATGCATACAGGCCATGGCAGCTGATTGCATTACTTATTGTTTCCTTTCATTCTTAGTCTCTCTGTAGCTCTCCACAAGTGGTCCCTTGCTCTTGGACAGCTCTTATGATAAATCTTTTTTACTCCTCAGCTTGAAAACTTGGAGGGAGCTTCTTGATGTTCTTTTCACTTCTGTAATGTGGCTCCGTCGGTGCTCAGTGGAACCTTCAGTAGTTTAAAAATGCTTCTGTAACCAGTGCCGTCACAATGTTTGGTAAGAATAAGGTTGTGACAGTCTTGAGAGAGTTTTTTTATGGGATGTTTATTCTGCGACTCCTTGGTAATAAGACACCTCTTATGTCTATATATAGATATTTCTATATATAGACCTGTATTTGCTCCTTTGTGTAAGGAGGAGCAGGATGAGTTTGTCCAGATCCACACAGCACGAATGTCTCTGACCAAACAACCAGAAACAGACTTCATCAGGGTGGTCTCAGGGCCTCACGTCCTCCACAGTGGACCCGGTGCTCACTGTCCAGCACCACTGAGCCCAACTGTGCTTTTCACATGAGCACATGTGGCAGACATGAAAGGGTTTGGAGAAGCTATGCATAGTGTTATGATAGCTTGCAAAGTTTTTTTAAACACCTGTAACTACCATAACCATTTGTTCAGCTGAAAGAATTTCAACACTTCCAAGAGACTCATCATAACTCTTGAAACACAAAATATTTGAGCTTTCAGGAATAGTTCAAATATTTTGTGTTTCAAGAGTTATGATGAGTTAATGCTTTAGAGCCTGAATCGTGGAGTGTTTATTGAATTGCTTTGACAAAATGTTTTTCAAAATTAATTAAATATAAATTTTCAGATATGGGTTTAAGTATGATCATATTTTACATAAAATTTTGCTGTACCATTTTTGTTTATTTATTTTAGATGTTATTCCTTAAAAATCCATCCATCCATTCGCTTCTGCTTATCCTGGCTGGAGCCTATCACAGTTGTCACAGGGCAAGAGGCAGAGTACACCCTGTCGCAGGGCCAACACACAGAGACAGGCTGTTTCCTGATTCAGGGTCTGCAGCCTTAAAGGCCGCATTTTAAGGCCGATTACGTCACAGCGACGCGACGAAGGCTGTCCCAATTCAAAGGCTGCTCGAAATGCGGCCCTCAAATGCGTCCTTCATTTCCCTGAATTTTAAGGATGGGTCGGTGTAGACTTCGTGGCCCAACATATCCCAGACTTCATAGCACGGCAGTGGGTGTGGGCTGAAGCGGAGCGGCCGAAGAGCAAATATTTAAAAAGTAAGTACTGAATATGACGTCACTTATTTATGTGCGAATGTTTAATAATGAAGAACATTAAAACATGACTGTTGGCCACATGTCGGCAGAGTTATGTGACATTAGTGACGTTTGTACTAACTTGGTTTTAAAGCCTTTACTTTCAAATATACGGCGTTCAATAGTCGACCTTAATCCTACAGAGATGTGATGATTTTGTGGATAATTAAAGTCAGTCATGTATCCACAAACACAACAAGCTGAAAGTCAGTGATGCTGCTCGGTTTGCAGTCCTGAACGTCACGGCACAAGCAGGATCCACTGCACTGTTAATGTGAGCTGTGTTGGTAGCCACACTAGTCTTCGTCTTTGTGGTACCAGCTATTTTAGCTAACTTGTTACATAGTTGAAAATAAAACCTCTTCTAGTTGAAATTCTGGTGTTACTCTCCATATTTATGTTGCAGCTTTTGAGCCGTTTCGCATGTCACTTAGGTGTGGAGGTAAGTGACGGAAGTGACGGGAAAAGGTAAGCGACCCATGTTGTAGGTGACGTCAGACGCCGGAGATTTGGCGGAAAAAAAGCGGATGGTAGCGTAAAATTTAATAAAGTTTCTTTAAGCTTCAGTATTACCAAATAAACTAACCAATTGTCATATAACTAACAACATCTGTGCTATCATCTCTAACACCCTGGAGGACAACGAGGAGAGTTTAGACGCTCTCCAAGATTACATCGACCGGTGCTTCCAAGATTTAGTAATGAAGAAGGCCCAGAGCGCATCCTCCCCAGCCAAAGCTGAGACGCCGTCATCTAAAAGATATCGCCCGGCAGACTCCCCCAGCACAACATCGCCTGCAGGCAAAGATATCGTCGACATCCTGGAGTCAATCGATAAGTGATTGTCCAGTTTTGATGCGAGGCTGTCCCTGGTGGAGATCCTACACCGGGAATTTAAATCTCTGAGAGAATCCCTGGAGTTCAGCCAGCGGCAGGTGGAAACACTTGCTGCGGAAAATGCCACGCTACGGGACTCGGTCAAATCTCTAACCGAAAATTTGACCCAATTAAACATAGAAAATAAAATAATAAAAGAGATCGTTATAGATTTACAAGCCCGTAGCATGAGAGATAATCTGGTGTTTTCTGGTATTCCAGAGTCTGCCGGATAGGACCCGGAAACGACCGTGAGAAGCTTCATTAAAATCCACCTGAAGCTGCCGGAGGACACGGTGAAAAACATAGGGTTCGAAAGAGTGCATCGCATCGGGGATCCGAAGACAGGAAGCGGGAGACCACGTCCTATTGTAGCCAAATTCAGCCACTTCAAGCAGAAGGAGCAGGTGAAGAGTCGTGGCAGAGAGCTGAAAGGAAGGGATTTTAGCGTGAACGACCAGTTCCCCAGAGAGATCCTGGAACGACGCAGGGTCCTCTTCCCAGTCCGACGTAGTTTTATCCAGAAAGGCTCCCGGGCTGTCATCGCCGTGGACCGGCTCTACGTGGACGGACAGCTCTACCGCGACCCTGGCATCACTCCATGGCTGTATTGTCCGCACACCAGATAAGAATCCGCTACACTATCCTCTTCACTCACACTCTCTTGTTTTAACTTTTGCTTAACTATGTAATTTCAGTTTGCTAATTTAGTATAACGTCACTGTCACTCTCCGCCAACGCTTTAATTGGAATGTTTCCGTTTTTATTTCTTTTTCCCGTCTCTCTCGTGTCGTGCACCTTGCTCTTTGGTTTATTTGCTTCTCTTTTCTATCACTATGTCGATCACCTGTTTCCCTGTCCATCCACAAACAACACGGTCTATTTCTACATGCTCACTCTGCACAATCACGCACACACATGCGTTTAAAGGCAACACATTGACAACAGCCACACAGCGCACACAGATATAGGACAGCCACACACATTTGCTCATATTAGTTATTATGCACACTCATAGTCAGACCTATGGAGCTTCTTGCCGCGCATTTTCTTCTCTTTACTTACAAAAAAAAATGTTGTGTTTCCATTTTCCTCACCCGTCTAAGCGAGACACACAGCGTACATCATTAGCCACAAACACACAACTATGGGCATGCTAAGATTTGTCACATGGAATGTGCATGGAGCTGGCTCTACGGAAAAAAGGTTAAAAATACTTAACCAACTTAAAACATTACAGGCAGACGTTGTTTTATTACAAGAAACCCACATGCCTGTCACAGGTTTGAACAAACTTAACACCTGAGTTTCCTCATGTGTTCTCAGCCTGTTATAATTCTAGACAAAGAGGAGTAGCAATTCTAATACATAAAAATATTAATTTCACAGTACTCGATGCAGTTATAGATCCAGAGGGCAGATTCCTAATCGTCAAACTATCTATACTTAACCAAAAGCTAGGTATTGTAGGTATTGTAAGTATATATATATATATATATATACATATATATATATATATATATACATACAGCAAGCCCCATGATGGACAAAATCCAACAGATGAAGAGAGCAAGCAGAGTCATTCAAATAAATCATGTCACTGTAATCCAGGGCGGGTAAAAGAAAAAAAGTGGCAGCAACAAGCTTTTTCCTGTGAAACATGATCTGTTCCTGGAAGAGAAGCCCAACTTCAGCCTCAGTGTCTTTATTAGATGTTCAATGTGTGGCTTATAGGAAGGACTGTCATCAACCACAATACCGAGGTATGTGTACGAGGCCACAACCTCTGACTTGGATTCTTGAGATCAAATATATTTTCCTTTGGGTTTGTTTTCTTCCCATTTGTGGCTTTAATGTAGTGTTACATCCTGTTTGTTTGCTCCCATCTGTATACATGTCCAGATTCACTGTTGTTTCTATTCGTACATTGCTGTGTGATCACTGTTCCCTCTGCTGACTGATGTGACCTTTTGTATCTCACACTGATACTTGTCATATTTGTATCTGCGCCTAAAAGATAAAAAGTTTTCCATGCTAAAACACAGCTCCACCTCCTGCGGTTCTCCCTCTGAACCACTAGATGTCTCTGTTATCTAAATGAAGACGTGCAGCACAGCAACCATAGCAGCGCTCAGATCACAGGTGTCCTGTTCTTATGTCTAAAAGCATGAAACAGGTGAGACAGGTGGGATCAATATTAATGTTGTGGAAATATATGAAAAAGCAACAGAAGAGTGAAAACATTTCGTGTTTCTAGAAAGATCTTTCAGCTCACAGCTGCTCACAGACTGTATTTACAAGTGACAAACTGCAACTCTACAGTACATCTACAGTATATATCAAATATGTTCTGTATTCAAATCTATTGAGTGATGTTTGAAAGTCTTTCCAGGTGAGTTTGATCCAGGAGGGTCTGAAGTCAGAGTGAGACAGAGACTGTGCAGAGACTGTAGAAGGACAGAGCAGCAGCAGAGCAGTCCAGATACACTGATGATCCTCTGTCAGATCCAGAGGGACACACAGGGCTGATGCTGGACTCTACATTGTGTCTGACAGTGGAGCTGTTCTCAGAGCAGTTCACTCTGCAGCACTGACAGTCATCTGCACTTCATTCCTCTGTCAGTCACTGCTGGATGAAGCTCTCCTCTCCACCTCCCAGTAACATGGCCCAGTCAGAGCGTCTCTACACACAAGCTGCTGCTGCTTCAACCTCTCTGGATCATCAGGACACAGCTGCTCCTCTCTCAGCACACACACCGTCCTGTTTACCATCATCGCCTCCACCTGCAGAGAGAAGGAAGAGCAGAGGAGATAAACGAGTGTTTCCAGAGACTCTTCATCAGCTGTCAGTCAGTGATGCAGCACATCCAGTATAAAGAGCAGCAGGGACGTCAGTGCTGGGACTGTACTAGGACTCATTGTTGCTTCACTTTCTCTAATCTTTGGATTTTTATTGAAGTTGATGAAAATGTTTTTGACTCCTAGTTTTAGTTTGGACTTTCATTCATTAGAAGAACCTTGGTGTGTCCACTCTGAGCTCTGTAGGAACCCCAACAATCCAGATGGACAGTTCCAGCTGTTAACTGGAGGAATTCCATCCAAACATCTGCTCTCACTAAACTCTTCCTCACCTACAGACTGTGTTCTTCACTGCCTTAAATTCGGAAATTAATGCAGTCATTCGTCTGCGTGCTGCTTTGTTCAGAGAGCTGATTGGCTGTTGACAGTGTTTGATCAGAGCGTGTCAGCCGTTACCATGGTGACCATAAAGGTGAGAAACAGGAAGTGTTTGTGTCCAATCCTGAAGCCTGTCACCGTTCTCCTCTCACAGCTTCACTGAGAAGCTGCAGCTTTACAGGAAACACTGGATCTTTGTTTCATACTGACTGTGTTTAGTACAATACTGCTGACAGCACCACCCACTCACTCCATCACTCTACTGACCACAGAGTCTCCAGTCTGTAGTCTGGACTCTGCTGAAGATCAGACAGCTGCTTCACATCTGGATCCTTCAGGTTGTTTCCCCACAGGTTCAGCTGTCTCAGATGGGAGGGGTTGGACTTCAGTGCTGCTGCCAGATAATCACAGCTGATCTTTGACAAACCACAGCTCCTCAATCTGTATAAAGAATGAAAGATGTAAGTTTATTAGACAAAGAGCTTGAAATCATTCAGTGTTTCATCATCTGTTCAGAGCTGAAGAAGGTTCAGAATGTAGAAGTTTAGAAAATGGAAACTCCAAACAGCTGAAGCCAACAGGAAGCAGCTTCAAACAGGAAACTGTGCAGAGTTTCAGACTATATGTCCTGATGCAGCCAGTTGGATTTTGGAGATTTGAATCTCTGTTCTGTGACTAAGTCCTTGAATCATTTCTTCCAGTTGGTCCAACAAGACAGACTAAGTATTGGACATGTGTTGTGGCTCCATCAGGGGAGCTTCTAAATGTGATGTGATGGCCCCTCTGGGTCTGTCAGGTCACAGGACTGAAGAGAGCTCAAACTGGGCACACAGTTGTTCCAGTCTGGACCAAAGACTCTATACTGGGACTGAGGGACTGCTTTGACTGCACCCACTGGGACTTTTTAAAGGCTCATGTTCTCACTTAGATCATCGATTTCTACTTACATTTCTTTCTGGGAAAAATGGGGATTACTTTGGAAACAGGAAGTATTTTCCCCAATAAGCAGCCCTGGATTAGTAAATCACTCCAACATGTTCTCAGGCAGAAGAAGCTGTCTTGTTATGAGGGAGAGAAGAAAAAGATTGAGGCACAGAAACTTGTTGAAAGAGAGATAAAGCAGCTAAAATCAGGTGTAAAAGTAAAGCAGAGGACGAGCTGAATAAAGGACACTCAAGGCTGGCTTGGAAAGGAATGAAGTCCATGGTGGGGATGCAGAACAAGGAGCAAAGATGAATGTGATGCTGAATCAGCAGAAGACTTGGACTCATTTGATTCCAGCTTTGATATCATTGATTTCAATGAAGAGCTTTGTGATTGTAGCAAAGGGCTGGTAGCTCTGAGAGTCCCACTGATGAGGTGTTTGTGTGGAAATCTCTTAGTGGGACCAAAGAGAGAAAAAGCCCTGGTCCTGATGCTGTGGGAGGGAAATGATTGAAGTGTGCTGTGAGGAACATTTTCCAGTCCTCCTTGGAACAACAGGAAGTTCCCAGCATATGGAAACAAAGGTTAAGTGTCCTATGGCACTCAGTGATGATGGTGCTGTGGCCCCACCACCTCCACCTCTTTGTAAAGGAACTAACTGTAATCTGAAGCTTCAAATGGAACTAAGACTTCCTCCACTAGGTGGCAGTGTCTGATGAGAAAGTGTTAGTGGAGCTGGCCTGGAGTCAGAAACAGGAAGATGCAGGATTTGGGCTGAAATGGGGAAAAGTGGTTCGCACTAGTGCCTTAAAGCAAGAAGGTTGTAGGTTGAAGCTTGTTGGCCTTTCTGTGGAGGTTGGATGTTCTCCCACAGTCCAATGAAATGCTGCTTAGGTTCATTGGTGCTTCTAAATTGGCTGTAGGTGTGGATGTGAGAGAGTGCTTCTCTCTCTGTTGGCCCTGTGATGGACTGCTCACCTGTGCAGGTGGACCACGCCTCTTGCCCTATGACAGCTAGGGCACAGGCTGCAGCCCTGTGAGCCTAAGCTGAATAAACAGTTAGCAAAAATGATCCATAGATGGCCTGAAATCCCCCAGTTAGCAGTTTGGTAGATAGCTATGACATGCTGATCCCATCCAGCAGCTGTATTCTACCTGTAAACTGATCCCTGCTGAGCCAAAGCACTTTTTCATATACAAATTACAACCTTTAATAGAAACCTATTGGTCAGCATCTTATTAGCCTGCTGTTAGCTTCATTCCACAGAAAACTGAGAGAAACTAACAGAGTTGATAAAGAATAAAGAGAAATGTGCTGATTTAAAGCCTTTGACGTGCTTCAGATGATCTCTGTCCACTTCTGTCCACTCATTCATTCATGTAAGCTTTCTAATGCAGCTTTGATCTTCACAGTCTGCTTGATGAAACTCATTCTAACCCTGAATGTCAGAGTGTTCCTCCTTCTCTTTCCCATCATTCATGCTGGCAGTGGAGGAGATTTGGATGTTGGACGGTGTTTGGATGATGTGTGTATGTTTGTGTTGGACTGCTGTCTGTAAAGCAAACGCACATTTTGATTTTGGATTTCAGTGTCACACAGACTTTAAGGTGGAACGAAGAGTTTGAGAGTTTCACAGTGAATTATCCAGTGGAGGATTTTTCTTCTTCTTTGCAGGTTTGAAATGTGAACATTGTTCTGCTGCAGTCAATGGACTAAACCAGAGAAGAAGAAAACAGACTTTACCATGAAGATCCTCAGTGTGGATCAGTATAATATCAGCCTGATGTCTGCAGTTTAGAGTCAGCACAACAATCATATTCATCTCAGCACAACTAAAACATGCTGACTGACCTCAGAGTTTCAAATCGACAACGTGGACTCTTCAGGAAACCACACAGATGCTTCACTCCTGGATCCTTCAGGTTGTAGTTGTAGCTCAGGTCCAGCTGTCTCAGATGGGAGGGGTTGGACTTCAGTGCTGCTGCCAGATAATCACAGCTGATCTCTGACAAACCACAGCTGACCAATCTGTATAAAGAATGAAAGATGTAAGTTTATTAGACAAAGAGCTTGAAATCATTCAGTGTTTCATCATCTGTTCAGAGCTGAAGAAGGTTCAGAATGTAGAAGTTTAGAAAATGGAAACTCCAAACAGCTGAAGCCAACAGGAAGCAGCTTCAAACAAACACAACAAGAGAAAAAACTCTGAATGTTTCACATTAAAGTCGTACATTTCTCATAAAAACAGGACAAAGACTTGAAAAAGTCGTGTTTTTCCTTCCAGGAACCACATGGCTTCACTTTTAAAGGTGAAGTGTGACAGAAACGGACATATTTGAAGTCCAACACCTTTTTCCAGTCACATTATTAAAATGATGACAGATTACAAACTCTCAGCTGTGTCTGTAATCAAACCTCTGTAACTTTGCTTCACTTCAGCAGCATCAGCTCATGTTCACATGTTGATTCATGGTTTGCTTCAGTTTTTCATCGACTGCAGAAGATTTTGAAGGTTATCTGCTATAAAAAGCCAGAACAGGAAAACCTGCTTCATGTGTTTCTGTTTGATCCTCAGTGACTTTGACACAAAGGCCTCTGCTGTGATGATCACACCTCTGATCAAGTCTCACAGTGTCAGCTTTGTTTTTATACATATGGATATGTGCTGATAAATGATCAGAGTTAGAATATTTCCCACTGTCTGCTGTGTGCCGTGACCTTTGACCTGCTAAAGACAGTCAGCTGTGGATGATTCATTGTTGTGTCTGATACTTAGAACTGTGAGGAAGAAGCTACACAGTTAATCAGGGTCCCCTCTCTCTGAATCAGGAAAGGTGGGCAGGCCGCGTGTGGGCCACGGGCCATACGTTGAGTATCACTGTTTGAAATGTGAACATTGTTCTGCTGCAGTCAATGGACTAAACCAGAGAAGAAGAAAACAGACTTTACCATGAAGATCCTCAGTGTGGATCAGTATAATATCAGCCTGATGTCTGCAGTTTAGAGTCAGCACAACAATCATATTCATCTCAGCACAACTAAAACATGCTGACTGACCTCAGAGTTTCAAATCGACAACGTGGACTCTCCAGGAAACCACACAGATGCTTCACTCCTTGATCCTGCAGGTTGTTGTTGGAGCTCAGGTCCAGCTCTCTCAGATGGGAGGGGTTGGACTTCAGTGCTGCTGCCAGATAATCACAGCTGATCTCTGACAAACCACAGCTGACCAATCTGTATAAAGAATGAAAGATGTAAGTTTATTAGACAAAGAGCTTGAAATCATTCAGTGTTTCATCATCTGTTCAGAGCTGAAGAAGGTTCAGAATGTAGAAGTTTAGAAAATGGAAACTCCAAACAGCTGAAGCCAACAGGAAGCAGCTTCAAACAAACACAACAAGAGAAAAAACTCTGAATGTTTCACATTAAAGTCGTACATTTCTCATAAAAACAGGACAAAGACTTGAAAAAGTCGTGTTTTTCCTTCCAGGAACCACATGGCTTCACTTTTAAAGGTGAAGTGTGACAGAAACGGACATATTTGAAGTCCGACACCTTTTTCCAGTCACATTATTAAAGCAGACAAACTACAAGCTCATTTTCATTCCAACAAGTCATCTTCTGACCTGGACTAACAACACTGGTCTCTATGTGCAGCTGGCTGTGAGACCAGTGCTCAGGGAGCGTCTACAAAGTGCAACACTGAAAGAACATCACACACTCATTTGCTTCCAGCACTTTCACACAAACATCTACTGTCATCATTGTCACCAAACTCTGTGGATCCTTTATTGCAAATTCAAATGGGATCAAATGGTCAGACAAAAGAGGGTTATGAGGAAATATGATGAAATGTTGTGTATTAGCAGCAAGTTATTGAATCATTTTCCTCAGAAACCAAACAAAATGATTGACAAACATGTTTTTACAAACTCAGTGTTGGACTTGGATCAGCAGGATAAGCTGATGTTTAAAGGCATTTGAGTCTCGCTGTATGAGAGTCCAGTTCTTACTCAATATTTATGGATGATGTTCTTTCAGTGTTGCACTTTGTAGACGCTCCCTGAGCCTCACAGCCAGCTGCACATGGACCAGCTGACATTACCCAGCATTAGAGGCGGCTGTAAAAAATTCATGTTCCCATTTAAATGGTTTTAATTTGAATAAAACGATGTTGATTCATTCAATCCTGAATCGATGTTTAATATTAATGTATTTTGCCAGAATCTCAGCTTAAAGCTCCCAAAAGTATTTCAACAACAAGCAAACAGCTAAAACAGTAAATGAGAGCAGCTAAACACACAAAGATGGAAACACAGAGCGTGGATCGTTCACTCGACGGCACGTACACGGACACGCCGTCGGGGCTGACAGTGGACAGCTCACAGATCCTGAAGCTGCAGGTTTCATCTGTCTCCAACCAAAACTGAGTGAAGCAGCAGCAGAAGAAGATCCAAACTCTGCTTTACGTTTGATGAACATCGTCATGAATTCTCTCTGACTTTGACCTTTACTTCCTGCACAGCTCTCTCTCTCTCAGTGTACTTCAAGAACAGTTTACCTTCAGAAATCTGTTTCCTGCATGATTCACTGCTTATTACGCACCAGTCTGCTGTTGTGTTCACTGCTGTCAGCCTCCGAAAACAAAGCCTCATTTCTGCTGTTCAATACTGAAGAAATTTAAACCTTTTAAAATGATGACAGATTACAAACTCTCAGCTGTGTCTGTAATCAAACCTCTGTAACTTTGCTTCACTTCAGCAGCATCAGCTCATGTTCACATGTTGCTTCATGGTTTGCTTCAGTTTTTCATCGACTGCAGAAGATTTTGAAGGTTATCTGCTATAAAAAGCCAGAACAGGAAAACCTGCTTCATGTGTTTCTGTTTGATCCTCAGTGACTTTGACACAAAGGCCTCTGCTGTGATGATCACACCTCTGATCAGGTCTCACAGTGTCAGCTTTGTTTTTATACATATGGATATGTGCTGAGAAATGATCAGAGTTAGAATATTTCCCACTGTCTGCTGTGTGCCGTGACCTTTGACCTGCTAAAGACAGTCAGCTGTGGATGATTCATTGTTGTGTCTGATACTTAGAACTGTGAGGAAGAAGCTACACAGTTAATCAGGGTCCCCTCTCTCTGAATCAGGAAAGGTGGGCAGGCCGCGTGTGGGCCACGGGCCATACGTTGAGTCTCACTGTTTGAAATGTGAACATTGTTCTGCTGCAGTCAATGGACTAAACCAGAGAAGAAGAAAACAGACTTTACCATGAAGATCCTCAGTGTGGATCAGTATAATATCAGCCTGATGTCTGCAGTTTAGAGTCAGCACAACAATCATATTCATCTCAGCACAACTAAAACATGCTGACTGACCTCAGAGTTTCAAATCGACAACGTGGACTCTCCAGGAAACCACACAGATGCTTCACTCCTGGATCCTTCAGGTTGTAGTTGTCGCTCAGGTGCAGCTCTCTCAGATGGGAGGGGTTGGACTTCAGTGCTGCTGCCAGATAATCACAGCTGATCTTTGACAAACCACAGTCCTTCAATCTGTATAAAGAATGAAAGATGTAAGTTTATTAGACAAAGTGCTTGAAAGCATTCAGTGTTTCATCATCTGTTCAGAGCTGAAGAAGGTTCAGAATGTAGAAGTTTAGAAAATGGAAACTCCAAACAGCTGAAGCCAACAGGAAGCAGCTTCAAACAAACACAACAAGAGAAAAAACTCTGAATGTTTCACATTAAGGTCGTACATTTCTCATAAAAACAGGACAAAGACTTGAAGAAGTCGTGTTTTTCCTTCCAGGAACCACATGGCTTCACTTTTAAAGGTGAAGTGTGACAGAAACGGACATATTTGAAGTCCAACACCTTTTTCCAGTCACATTATTAAAGCAGACAAACTACAAGCTCATTTTCATTCCAACAAGTCATCTTCTGACCTGGACTAACAACACTGGTCTCTATGTGCAGCTGGCTGTGAGACCAGTGCTCAGGGAGCGTCTACAAAGTGCAACACTGAAAGAACATCACACACTCATTTGCTTCCAGCACTTTCACACAAACATCTACTGTCATCATTGTCACCAAACTCTGTGGATCCTTTATTGCAAATTCAAATGGGATCAAATGGTCAGACAAAAGAGGCTTATGAGGAAATATGATGAAATGTTGTGTATTAGCAGCAAGTTATTGAATCTTTTTCCTCAGAAACCAAACAAAATGATTGAAAAACATGTTTTTACAAACTCAGTGTTGGACTTGGATCAGCAGGATAAGCTGATGTTTAAAGGCATTTGAGTCTCGCTGTATGAGAGTCCAGTTATTACTCAATATTTATGGATGATGTTCTTTCAGTGTTGCACTTTGTAGACGCTCCCTGAGCCTCACAGCCAGCTGCACATGGACCAGCTGACATTACCCAGCATTAGAGGCGGCTGTAAAAAATTCATGTTCCCATTTAAATGGTTTTAATTTGAATAAAACGATGTTGATTCATTCAATCCTGAATCGATGTTTAATATTAATGTATTTTGCCAGAATCTCAGCTTAAAGCTCCCAAAAGTATTTCAACAACAAGCAAACAGATAAAACAGTAAATGAGAGCAGCTAAACACACAAAGATGGAAACACAGAGCGTGGATCGTTCACTCGACGGCACGTACACGGACACGCCGTCGGGGCTGAAAGTGGACAGCTCACAGATCCTGAAGCTGCAGGTTTCATCTGTCTCCAACCAAAACTGAGTGAAGCAGCAGCAGAAGAAGATCCAAACTCTGCTTCACGTTTGATGAACATCGTCATGAATTCTCTCTGACTTTGACCTTTACTTCCTGCACAGCTCTCTCTCTCTCTCAGTGTGCTTCAAGAACAGTTTACCTTCAAAAATCTGTTTCCTGCATGATTCACTGCTTATTACGCACCAGTCTGCTGTTGTGTTCACTGCTGTCAGCCTCCGAAAACAAAGCCTCATTTCTGCTGTTCAATACTGAAGAAATTTAAACCTTTTAAAATGATGACAGATTACAAACTCTCAGCTGTGTCTGTAATCAAACCTCTGTAACTTTGCTTCACTTCAGCAGCATCAGCTCATGTTCACATGTTGATTCATGGTTTGCTTCAGTTTTTCATCGACTGCAGAAGATTTTGAAGGTTATCTGCTATAAAAAGCCAGAACAGGAAAACCTGCTTCATGTGTTTCTGTTTGATCCTCAGTGACTTTGACACAAAGGCCTCTGCTGTGATGATCACACCTCTGATCAGGTCTCACAGTGTCAGCTTTGTTTTTATACATATGGATATGTGCTGAGAAATGATCAGAGTTAGAATATTTCCCACTGTCTGCTGTGTGCCGTGACCTTTGACCTGCTAAAGACAGTCAGCTGTGGATGATTCATTGTTGTGTCTGATACTTAGAACTGTGAGGAAGAAGCTACACAGTTAATCAGGGTCCCCTCTCTCTGAATCAGGGAAGGTGGGCAGGCCGCGTGTGGGCCACGGGCCATACGTTGAGTCTCACTGTTTGAAATGTGAACATTGTTCTGCTGCAGTCAATGGACTAAACCAGAGAAGAAGAAAACAGACTTTACCATGAAGATCCTCAGTGTGGATCAGTATAATATCAGCCTGATGTCTGCAGTTTAGAGTCAGCACAACAATCATATTCATCTCAGCACAACTAAAACATGCTGACTGACCTCAGAGTTTCAAATCGACAACGTGGACTCTCCAGGAAACCACACAGATGCTTCACTCCTGGATCCTGCAGGTTGTAGTTGGAGCTCAGGTCCAGCTCTCTCAGATGGGAGGGGTTGGACTTCAGTGCTGCTACCAGATAATAACAGCTGATCTCTGACAAACCACAGCTCCACAATCTGTATAAAGAATGAAAGATGTAAGTTTATTAGACAAAGAGCTTGAAAGCATTCAGTGTTTCATCATCTGTTCAGAGCTGAAGAAGGTTCAGAATGTAGAAGTTTAGAAAATGGAAACTCCAAACAGCTGAAGCCAACAGGAAGCAGCTTCAAACAAACACAACAAGAGAAAAAACTCTGAATGTTTCACATTAAAGTCGTACATTTCTCATAAAAACAGGACAAAGACTTGAAAAAGTCGTGTTTTTCCTTCCAGGAACCACATGGCTTCACTTTTAAAGGTGAAGTGTGACAGAAACGGACATATTTGAAGTCCAACACCTTTTTCCAGTCACATTATTAAAGCAGACAAACTACAAGCTCATTTTCATTCCAACAAGTCATCTTCTGACCTGGACTAACAACACTGGTCTCTATGTGCAGCTGGCTGTGAGACCAGTGCTCAGGGAGCGTCTACAAAGTGCAACACTGAAAGAACATCACACACTCATTTGCTTCCATCATCCAACCTGAAGAGGAAACTGACGGCTCCCCTTCAAAGTAAAAGCTGCTCCTTTTGGACACAGTATCAAAGAAAGTCTACAGTATAACACAGAAAAGACAGAGCAAAGTTTTGGTTGGTTTTAAATTGTGCAGAAATGAAACAACACTAAGCTCAATTATGTGACAGACATTTCATCCCATGTCAGTTTGGCCTCATCCTGGGCCGGATTATCCAGCACACACTCTGACCACAGGCCCAGGGGCCACGCACAGCTGGGCTCCATCCAAGAGACAGCAAACAAACCAACACAATAATAAAAAGCACCATGTGATCTTCTTACATCTTCAAGACAAACATAGTAAAAACATGAGCATATTTGTTTCCTGATAAAATGATGTGACAGGTAGAACAGAGTAAAGTGGTGGTGTTACAGCCTTTCTCCCCTCTGCTGCCGAGGCTGTTAGTCTCTCCCAAACTCAGCTACAGGACTTCCAAATGAATGAAAGCAGCAGAAGTGGCTTTACAAATGAAAGAGGAAGAGGAGAAGAAGAGGAGAGGGAGGCCACCCTGACCATCACTCCAGCTGAAAACATCACACTTCCATTAAAGTTGGTGAGGAAATGTTGAGCAGGATGAGCTGCTGGCTAATCTGGAGGCTGTAGCAGCAGCTCACAGTCACAGTGGGTTTCCACTCATGAAAAAGCTCTGGCTGCTTCATTTCTCATCTCATATCAGAGACTTTAAAGCTTCACTGAAGCTGTACTGTGATGCTTCCATATTCCAGTGAGGCCTCCATAATGATTTCAGCTGTTCTGTACACACACTGTGTGCCCTGTATGGCTCAAAGTCTCTGCAGCCTGTTTTTATCTGCTATCATCAGATCGTCATCATCCTCATTCACATCCCTCACACACTCTACAGCCTCATCAGCACTGACTGATGGAGCACAACATGAACCTGTGGAGGCTGAAACACTGTCCTGTCAAACATCTCCCCGTCACCACTCCACTTCTGTCAGCCTTTAAATGAACCCTGCTCAAGCCTGTCACTTCTGTTTGGAGCCAAAAGAAAAAACTGTTGTTCAGTCGTTTGGAAAGACTCAACATTTCTGAAAGCACTCAAACTTCTTCACATTTGTCTTCAGACACATCCTGAACATTTAGGAACTAAAGAAAGTTCCAGGAGGGTGGCACGGATGCCCCTCCGGTGGTCCTCCTTGGGCTCTCGCACTCTGGGGCCTCTGGATGTCTGGGGCCTGGATCTCCTCCATGCCTGCTTCATGCCCTGGGGGGCGGGGCTATGGCTCTCTACATCCTCTAGCAGACCATTACATGAAGAAACCTTTTGAATACAAGCGTGCTGATCCACACAGGTGTGCACACGGGTGGTCACTGTTCATAGACATAAACTACACCTCTATTGGTGCTATTTCCAAGCACATTGTGCGCTGTCGGTCCTGCTTGCTGCACAACAACATTCAATATTTAGTATTTACTGCTGTTTACACTAGATTAACGTGATGGTGTTGTGTTTAGTATGTTGCTGTTTTTTTTGCTTGTTTTCTCTTCTTTTTCTCTCAACAGGTGATCCAGGAGATTCCCCCCCCCCCCCCCCCCCCCCACTCCTTTCTCACTGTCCCTCCCCCCTTCTGTTTTTCTTTTCCTTCCTCTTTCTTTCTCCCTTTCCTGTCCCTCACTCATGTCTGTCCCGTCTGTAACAACTGAAAATAAAATAAAATAAATAATAAAAACAAAGGTCGATCAAATGGACCAATACGGCAATGCCACGATGATCCATTTGGCAAAGTAAATCCATTGTGTCTCCTTGTTGGTCTTCAGACAACAATTCTGACGGATAAAGAACCAAATGGGACAGGCAAAAAAAAAAAAAAAAAAGGAACTAAAGAAAGTTTCAAACATCAATCAAAGACCTGAAATATAGAAAAACTACAACATCTGCAGACAGTGAACTCACCTCAGAGTCTCCAGTCGACAGTTTGGACTCTGCAGTCCAGCACACAGAAGCTTCACTCCTGAATACTGCAGCTTGTTCTCGCTCATGTCCAGCTCTGTCAGATGGGAGGGGTTGGACTTCAGAGCTGAGGCCACAACTTCACAGTGAGTCTCTGAGAGTCCACACTGAGTCAGTCTGTGATGATAGAAAATATAAAATGTGTTATTATAAAAGCAGAAAATCTGCATTATAAACACAGACTGAATGTATATGAAGACAAAACAGAGTGAGGTCATAATCTGATGAACATCTGCTCTTCACATCTGTGCTTCAGCTCCTCTTACTGTGTTTGACATGACACAACGACTGAGTCTCTCTCAGACCTGCAGACTTTTAATGAGAATCTTTGTTTGGCTTTAATCTGTAGATGAAGGAGGAAGATGGTGTCACATTTAGGCTTCCATAATGTCCACAGTCTGTCACTGAGATCTGATCCAGAGTCAGAGTGAAGACACACATTTGGATTGTTTCCTGTTTTGACTCCAGAACATTTGAATGAGCTCAGCTCAGTGAAGAGTTCCAGCTGGAAAGATGATCTCTGTTTGCTACCTGCTGTCAGGTACGACTGTTCACGTCCACACGCAGGAAAAACCTGCTGACTGTTACCAAACGGAGCAGAAATCTCATCACTGGACAATAATGATGAACTCACAGCTGCTGATATCAGAGCTGATTTCAGGGGAACTAAACACAGAAATGATTGGCTCATTTTAGCTTTCTGAGCCATTATCTGCTGGTGTGTCGCTAGTTGGCAGAAAATGATTTGTATTCCTGTTCAGGGCTTCAGTGTTTATGAGTCCAGATCCAGGTGACAGCAAGTCAAAATGATGTTACCTGTCTGTGTCCAGCAGCAGCCTGTATTCACTTTGAATATTGTTATAACCTGACATGGATCAGTTTGTCTTTGATTGGTTTGTAAATGTCACTGTTTCCATTGGACCTGAGTGACGGTACAAAGACAGAGAGGGAGAGAAAGGAGAGAGAGGATGGAGACAGCAAAGAGAGAGCAACACAAACAGGTGAGAGTGGACAGGTGACCAAGGTCAGCAACCAATCAGAGAGCTTCTGTTTGACCCACAGTCACTGATGATGACTGCACATAACCATCAGTGTGTTACTCTGATATCAAATATGGATCCTGCTCTTATAATAACGATCATCAGATGATGTTATTGTGTTATTTTGTAGCTGAATACGATGTTTGTGTGATTATCAGTGAAAGAAGCAGTGAGGAGGATGGAGAGAGAGAGAGGACAGAGGCTGAAGTTAGAAACACTAAAAGGATTTTTCATGGATTTCATGGATGATTTGAGTGATTTCCAGCAGGACACTTAAACATGTCAGTGGACGTCCTAAAGAACATATTCACTGATATGAAACGTGTCACTGAACAGGATCAATATCAGTGGAAACATGGTGGAAACAGCTGTGACTGCATGGATGTGACACACTTCAAATCTGTTCTCCACTCTTGGATTTGGGACCCATGGAGCTGCTGCTGAGTCTGTACAATAAAGGAATGGTGTGGAAGGTTGTAGCGTACGGACACAAACACTTTGTGGTTACAATCTGATTTTATTTTCAAAATTAAACTTCTAACCTACACTGATCAATGATGTTAATGATCACATCTGGACTCACCCAGCCTTTCTGCAGTTCCTCACAGCTGGAATCAGTTTCAGTCGTCCCCCTGTTGATGTGTTGTACTTCTGCAGGTCCAACTCATCCAGAACCTCCTCTGACATCTGCAGCATGAAGGCCAGAGCTGAGCACTGGATCTCAGAGAGTCTCTCTGATCTGTTCTCTGACTTCAGGAACTCTTGGATCTCCTGATGTACTGAGAGGTCGTTCATCTCCATCAGACAGTGGAAGATGTTGATGCTTCTGTCAGGAGAGATTTTATCACTGTTCATCTCCTTCAGGTTGTTGACGACTCTCTGGATGGTTTCTGGACTGATCTCTGTCTGACCCAGCAGACCTGCTAAGAGTCTCTGGTTGGACTCCAGACAGAGGCCATGAAGGAAGCGGACAAACAGGTCCAGGTGGCCATTTTTACTCTGGAGGGATTTCTCCATGACTCTCATAAGCAAATCATCAGAAAATGAAATGTAATAGTAAGGATCATCTGGATTATTTTCCAGGAAGTTCTTCAGCACCTCTGTCTTCCTATTGGTGTGACAGTGGAACATGTAGACAGCAGCCAGAAACTCCTGAATGCTCAGATGAACAAAGCAGTAGACTGGTTTCTGGAAGATCACACACTCTCTTTTGAAGATCTCTGTACAAACTCCTGAGTACACCGAGGCCTCTGTCACATCCAGACCACACTGCTCCAGGTCTTCTTGGTAGAACATGATGTTTCCTTTCTCCAGATGTTCAAACGCCAGCCTCCCCAGCTTCAGAAGAACTTCCCTGTCAGCCTCCGTCAGCTCCTGTGGACTCGTCTCACGTCTCTCATGGTACTTGTTCTTCTTCCTCTTTGTCTGAACCAGCAGGAAGTGTGAGTACATGTCAGTCAGGGTCTTGGGCAGCTCTCCTCTCTGCTCTGTAGTCAACATGTGCTCCAGAACTGTAGCAGTGATCCAGCAGAAGACTGGGATGCTACACATGATGTGGAGGCTCCTGGATGTCTTCATGTGGGAGATGATTCTGCTGGACAGCTCTTCATCACTGAATCTCCTCCTGAAGTACTCCTCCTTCTGGGCGTCAGTGAAGCCTCGTACTTCTGTTAGCCTGTCAACACATGTAGGAGGGATCTGACTGGCTGCTGCAGGTCGGGAAGTTATCCAGACGAGAGCCGAGGGAAGCAGATTCCCCTGGATGAGGTTTGTCAGCAGCTGGCTGACTGATGACTTCTGTGTGACATCAGACAGCAGCTTCCTGTTGGTGAAATCCAATGAAAGTCTGCTTTCATCCAGGCCGTCAAAGATGAACAAAAGCTGAGAGACAGCCAGCTTCTCTGCTGAGACCTTCTGTAATGTTGGATGGAAAACATGGAGCAGCTCCAGAAGACTGTACTGCTCATCTCTGATCAGGTTCAGCTCCCTGAATGAAAGCAGAACCACCACACTGACATGTTGGTTCTCCAAGCCCTCTGCCCAGTCCAGAGTGAACTTCTGCACTGAGAAGGTTTTTCCAACACCAGCCACGTCGTTGGTCAGAACCACTCTGATGGGTCTCTGTTGGTCAGGTAAGGCTTTAAAGATGTCCTGGCACCTGATTGGAGCGTCATGGAGGGCGTCCATCTTGGAAGCAGTCTCCAGCTGCCTCACCTCATGTTGGGTATGAACCTCTGAACGCTGTCCCTCTGTGATGTAGAGCTCAGTGTAGATGGTGTTGAGGAGGGTTCTACTTCCTGTTTCATCACTTCCTTCAGTCACACGTTCACATCTCCTCCTCAGACTGATCTTATGTTCATCTAAAACCTCCTGCACACCAACATCTGCTGAAAGAAAGAAAAACAGAAAGAAAACTCTTCAATGTCTGAACAACACAAGAAGTCCAGTTTTCAGAAATGAGTCCATCAGCAGACAGATGTTCAGTCTTACTTTGTACACAGCTGCTCTGACTGGCTGTCTGCAGTCCAGCTCTGCTTCTGGATCTTTCTCCACACTGTGGACAGGAGGAGTCTCCTGATGAAGCAGACTGGTCCCAGTATGAGGGGATGCACTGTCTGCAGAACCAGTGTCCACAGCTGGTAGAGACTGGATCCTTCAGGACGTCCTGACACAAAGCACAGCAGGACAGCTGCTCCTCCTCACAGACACCACTCCTTTTCCTCGTCCTCCCTCTGTGAACACATTTCTTTATCACTAAAAACATTGACTGTTAGTGACAAACATCCAGATTTGATGACACTGTGCAGAAGCTGTGATGGTGACACAGAAAAGTCAAAGTGGAGATACTTCTGTCCACCTTTGATTAGACTCATTACAAAAAGGAAAACAAAGTTTGAACACAGTCATGTTTCCAGTTCACTGACTTACATTTATTCCATGGACACTCACTCTAACCTGAACCACAGCTACAACCCAACATTGTTGAGGCCTCATCTCCTCCTTTCCTGACTGTAGAGGTTAAATATGCAACAACCAACAAATAAAAGAATTTGGTTCATTTCAAAGAAATTCACACGGTGACCAAGTAAAGTAACCGTAGTAAAGGAGACAACATCCCGTTGATGGTGGGATTATTTGAAAGATTTGCTTTAGTCACGTCACCAAATGCAGTTGAACCACCCGTGGATCCATGTTTGACCATTCTACCACTCTGAGCTCTGCTTTTTAATCATTTTATTATTATCATCATTCATTTATTCATTCTTTGGAGGGGGGCTATTTCCTAATGCCGCCCTAATAAGGTGATGTTCAAGGGGAAATATAACAGAAACTCTTTCAGTGTTATTCATTAATAAATTAACAGATAAACTGTGAAGAAGAAAAAAACTGAGATTTAAAGGAGAGAGTGAGAAAGTTGATCATCCATCCTCATAATACATGTTTATCAGTATCTGCTGTGACCATACTGCAGTAATAACTACAAGTCTGCATTTCTGTGACTGTTGATCAATCACAGCACGAATCTGAGCTCATCTCTGCACACAGAGCAGCTTCAGCTCTGGGATAAACTGCTCGCTTCACGTCCTTCTCAGCTCACAGACACTCATCCTGATATTTTCCTTTAACATTTGATGGTATAATTCATCTGTGTTTACACTTTATCTGCAGAAATACAGAAAAACAGACCCAAACACCAGAAACCATCAGTTTCACCATGTAGAATATATTGCTGTTTCCTTGCTTTTAATTCAGAGAGAAACTCTGATTTTGATTTTCTCTGTTCTCTTTGCCACGGCCCATCCCAGCAGCAGCTGAAGCAGCTGACTGTCACAACACTGAATAACACTTTAGGAGGAACGTCTTGATGCTTTCTCAATCATCCAGGAAAGTAAATCTCCAAAAGTTGATTCTGTTCATCTGGACGTAGCATAAATGTGGTTATCCCAGCTGGACTTTTGTCAAAGCTGGAAAGGCTCCTAAAGAAAGCTCCAGCCGATCCAGGAGAGAAGGACAACCGCTGCCCAAGAGAAAACCTGTAGTGATCCCGTGTCAGGAGTATCGGAGCAGTTGAGATGCATTTTTTCTAAACACCAGGTAGGGCTGCACGATTTTGCATAAAATGAGAATCACGATTTTTTGGCTTAGAATTGAGATCACGATTTTCTCACGATTTTCTTTTCCAGTATAAATATTTATTGCACTTATTAACTGCACATCAACTTCGTAACAGTTGAGACTGAACATAAAAACAATAAATAAACATAAAAACAACAAATGTCTCACATTTTGTCGTTGCCGAAAATGTACTGCTTGAAATTCCGTCTCCACCGTTGCTCGACGCTGCGTGTATAGAGCAGGTAGTGCAACAATAGAAAAATAGTTGGCACTGTGTAGCGTTTGTCTAGGGTGTTGATCATTTTCCTAAATCCCTCGTTTTGCACAGTGTTGATGGAGCCATATCTTTGGTCAGGTGATAAGTGATAGCCTCCGTAATTTCTTTGTGCCTGCGGGAGTTCAACGGGTATAGGGAAGCGCTGTATAAGGTTCCTGTTATTGATGTTTGGGTCGTTGACCGGGACGGATTTTCTCCAGTCACTTTCTCGTCATCCCTGACGTGCTCTCCGTTGTTTTTTCCTGCTAATTTTAGCGTCACACGGCACAGCTTCTGTATCACGTGGTATAAGGCTCCGCCCTTGTCATTTGTTGAGCAGGAAGAGTGAGCGCTTGTTTTCATGCAGAGTACGTCCCGGATCAAAATGCGGTACAATCATCGTCTTTTTTTTCTTTTTTTTAAAAATTGTTGTCATTTGGAAATGAGATCGCACATAAGTATGAATTGAGATCGCGATTTTCTAACGATTAATCGTGCAGCTCTAACACCGGGTCTCTGTGTCTTTTAAACCCAAAACACCCTGCCCCAAAAACTGGTCCACCCCACAAATCGGGTCCCCGACACAAACAGAGTAACATAGTGTACGCTGTTAAGTGCAGGAGGACTGTCAGGATTTATACATCGGGGAAACCAAACAACCTCTGGCTACAACACAGAAGAGCCACCTCGTCAGGCCAGGACTCTGCAGTCTGTTTACACCTACAGGCCAGTGGACACTCTTTCAATGATGAGGATGTAACATCCTGGACAGGGAGGAACGCTGGTTTGAGGGCGGAGTCAAGGAGGCCATTTACGTGAAAAGGGAAAGACCATCTCTGAATGGAGGAGGGGGCCTAAGGGTACATCTGTCACCATCTTACAATGCTGTGATTGCAGCCATTCCCCACCTCTCTGTGAATGGGACTCATGGCCATTGATCAGTGATTGTTGATCAATGGTCATGAGAATTTTCCAGATGAACAGAATTAACTTTTGGAGAAAGTTCAATCAGCATTTCAGATATAAGAGGGTATTTTAACACCAACATCAGTCCTTCTACTTAAGTATGTTTGCCTCTTTGTTTACGCCTAAATTAACTTTACTGTTAACGAGTTTTCATGTTTTTATAATCCACCAGTGTGCTCATGCTTTTTTAAGTGAAAAGAGATTTTTAATGATCAAATATAATTATTTTTGTTATTTGTGGATTTTAAATGTCCTTGACAGAGACAGATGATAATCATTATTCTGCACTGTGGTCTCAGGTTTGGTCGAGGTAGCACAAAGAATGGCTGGCTATGTTGAACTTCCTCCTGGGATCTACACTAAGAAGTGAGTCCAACATTAGCAGGGTCTCTTCCCTTTATCTGGATTCACTTTAGCATTCACAGTCACGTGAAGCTTGTTATTAACTCGATAAGTCAACCCAGGGTTTCAGCTGAGCGTTCACATGAAACACGTGGTGTTGGCAGCATCTGATCAATCATATTCATGGAGACGTGTATCAGCAACAGAGCAGCTGAGTTTGCAGGAGGAAGTCAAACTAAACCACAGGAACAATATGAGGAGATTACACACATAATAAAATACTAGCAGTAACACAGCTGCTGCAGACAAATCAGTCGTGTGATCGTGTGTGAGAGGAGACGGACAGTAAAGGAGTTTGCTATTAAAAGCTCTGTATGAATGTGGGAGACTTTGAAGGGCTTTAAAAAGGCCAATATAAAATAAAAGGCAGCAAAACTGCTGACTGTGAAAGTCACCAGACTTATCAGAGCTCTATGATTAAGACCTGTAAGAACACCTATTTGTACTTGTTGGCATTATATCAAATACACACGTATATTAAGCCTTTGTTTGAATTTGTTACTTTCAGACTGTGAAACATCACAGAGGCTGCAGCTGCAGATCTTTTATTCACCTGGAAATTTACTTTAAATGTTAGATGGAAAATTAACCAAAGTAAGAACAATAATCCATAAACCTTCATAAAGACAAACATCTCCCCAGCTGCTGAAGTGTCACTGAAGGGAAAAACTATTTGTCCTCCTCCATCCAGCAAACACAACGTTTCTTGGAAGAGCTCCGCACCAGCCTATAATTTTTTACTCATAACCTCCTTTTTTATGACACCTTTCTGTTGATTCCTGACGTTTGTATATATTTTATAACAATGACGAAACCTAAAGCTTCAAAAGCCCGTGAAAAGACTGAGAAAATTGGAGAAGATGAAGGTGAGCCAGCGAGTGTGGCTAACGAGCACGTGCTAGCTGAGGAGCCAAGTGCAATTAGCCCCGTGACTTCCCAAGTAGCTAACCCGACGTCGGCCGACATAATGAGTGCAATTGCTAGATTGGAGACTTCGGTTGATAGCAAATTAACTGCTATTTCAACCACGATGAACGCTGTGGAGACCACTCTTTCCACGTTAAATGGGAGGATACATGATATTGAGGAAGCTGTAAATGGGCATGACGAGAGGATTGCCGTTTTAGAGGCGCTCTGCGACTCACTCCAGAAAGGATACGATTTACATCACAAAAAATTGGATGACCTCGAGTCGCGGTCAAGACGACAGAATATCAGGATCCTTGGAGTTGCGGAGGGGACAGAGAAAGGAAACCCACTGGACTTTGCTTCTGAGCTAATTCCTAAGCTCCTGGGGAGTGAGAACTTCACGGGCAGGGTTGTGGTGGATAGAGCACACCGTGCCCTGGGCCCCAAGCCAGCTGACGGGGACCAGCCTCGTCCTTTAATTGTAAGGCTGCACTACTATCAAACCCGCGAGCGTATCCTGAGGCTGGCAGCACAAAAAGCTGCGCTGCAGTACGATGGGGCGAAAGTTTTCATCTTTCCAGATCTGACCGCGGAGGTGCTGGCACGGCGCAAGAAGTTTGAAGAAATCCGCAAACGGTGCAGGGCGGCCAATCTACGCTACGGCTTTAGTCATCCGGCTCGATTTCGGGTGACGCTGGACGGGGTCACACAGACTTTTGATAAGCCGGAGGCAGCCAAAAGATTCCTGGACCAGAAACTGGCCGTGGGTACAAATGAGTAGGGCTTTTTAACACAACGGTTTACTTCCTCAGGTATATGTTTTTTCTGCATAAGCCTTATTTTTGCTGTTCTTATGGGCGTGTTGATGTGGGCTCATACAGCTTAGGTCAGTATTATTGCTGTTATTACTTCCTACAATATGGACAGTATAAGCCCTCAGGGTCTTTGTTTACTCTTTGATTTGCTGTATGGGAGCCTAGTAAAGCTCACACATATATGGTTTATACGGCTTTTGTTTTTCATTTATCTGAATTTTCTCTTTTTTTTCTCTTTTTCTTTTATAAAGTGTCTTATAAATCTCCCTTTGCTGGTGTGGGGTTGCGGGATGGGTAAGGGGTAGGATTGTAGCTACTACTATGTTCCTATTGGATATGTTGGGTGGAGAAGGGCTTCAATTGGGGAGGCCCCTCATTTTTGGTGGGACTGTTCTTAGTGTTTTATGTTTGGATGTTTTTGTTCTATGGTGGTACAGAGTGTATAACTACTGGTTAGCTAGTCAAATTAGGATAAGTAACATTTATGTTAAACACATTCAATAAGACTACACTGAGGTTGGTCAGTTGGAATGTGAAAGGCCTGGGTAATCCTGTAAAAAGGGCTAAAGTTCTTGCACACCTTTAACTATTGCAACCTGACATAATTTTTTTACAGGAGACGCATGCTAAGCGCAAAGTTCAATCTGTGCTCCGTGCTAATTGGTTGGGTCAGGCATACAATGCTAATTTTGGAGCTAAAGCAAGAGGGGTTGCAATTTTGTCCAGGAAGAATATTCCTTTCTGTCAAAGCACAGTTACTGTGGGTCCAGGGGGAAGGTACCTAATTCTTACAGGTCTCTTGAACTCCTTACCCGTCACTTTTGTAAACGTATACGGTCCTAACTTTGATTGCCCTGAGTTTTTTCAAAACATTTTTTGAATTGGGTGATAAGCCTCATAGGTTACTTACAAGATTACTTAGAAAAACACAAGCATCACAAACGATACTATCAATCAACAACAAACATGGGCGGACCACTAGAAACCCCCAAGAAATAAACAAGTGTTTTGAAGATTTTTATCATGATCTTTATAGCTCTAAGAGTTCTGCGAGTCAGTCATTAATTGAGGACTTTCTGGAAAAGTGTGATCTCCCAAAATTAGACGATGAGGCAGTTGCAGATTTGGAGGCGGACTTCACATTAGATGAGATTAAGACAGCTATTCAACAGATGTCAAATAATAAGGCCCCTGGGCCAGATGGTTTTGGAGCAGAGTTTTATAAAGCTTACTCCTCATTGCTAGCCCCTCTGATTTTGCGTATGTTTAACTATTCAAAATTGTCTGGCTCTTTGCGAAGTTCATTATATCATGGTGTAATTTCATTGATTCTTAAAAAAGATCGCGATCCTATGTCTGTCTCGTCCTATCGGCCTATATCTCTCCTTTCTGTTGAGACCAAGATATTAACAAAAGTGTTATCAAACCGCCTTAAAGATCATATTGCTAAACTTATCCATCCGGATCAAACAGGGTTTATCCCTAACCGCTACATTTATTTTAATTTGCGTAGATTATTTAATCTCATATATAGTCCTGCTAGGTGTTCAGATGATTCTGTGGTAATAGCTTTGGATGCTGAAAAAGCTTTTGATCAGGTCGAGTGGCCGTATATGTTTACTGTATTATCCAAATTTGGATTTGGTGATTCTTTTATCAATTGGATTAGAATTTTGTGCAAAGGACCTATGGCCTCGGTAAGGACTAATAATGATGTATCAGACCATTTTCGATTGCACAGGGGCACGCGACAGGGAGATCCCATTTCTCCTTTTATTTTTGCCCTGGCCCTAGAACCTTTAGCAGCTCGTATACGGCTAAGTTCTGATATACTACTGATTATACATCAGGGTGTTCCTCATAAGTTCTCTGCTTATGTTGATGATGTAGTCTTATTCATATCAAAAGACCTCGATCAGTCCACTATTGCAGCTTATTAACGAATTTGGCTCTCTCTCAGGGTATAAGATAAATTGGACGAAAAGTGAACTTATGCCTCTGTCGGATGGGGTGGACATGGCTTATCTGCATAATACTCCATTTAGAATAGCGCTAGATAAGATTGAATGTCTCGGTATCACAGTCACACGTAAGGTGTCACAACTTTAAAGCAAAATTGGGATAGAAAAGTTAATCAATTGGAGAAGAATATTGAGTTTTGGATCACATTGCCAATTTCCATGGTGGGGCGGATTAATGCCATCAAAATGGTAGTTTTGCCCAGATTTTTGTACATCTTTCAGTCAATCCCAGTGTGCATTCCCCAGTCATATTTTAAAAAGCTGGAATCTATTGTATCCTCCTTTGTGTGCTCGGGTAAGGTTCCTAGAATTTCCAAAAAACATCTTGTTAAACATAAGACTTGTGGTGGCCTTGGACTCCCAAATTTTAGATTATATTATATGGCAGCACACTTAAATATTTTTTCATTTTGGCGAAGGTGCACTCCAGGTGCTGATTTGGAAGGACAACCTTCCTGGTTGATGATGGAACACCTGTCTTGTAGACAAACTTGTCTTCCAGCCCTGCTTAATAGCCCGATAAAAGTGAAGAATACACTATATGGCAGAAATCCTGTGATTCAAAATTCAATTAAGGTCTGGAACCAACTATTGGGCACAGTAAAGGCTCCTAAAATGTATGTGGATGCTCCAATATGTAACAATCATGCCTTCAGGCCTGGGCTGGAGGACATCACGTTTGTGACATGGCAGGGAAGAGGGATCTCATGGGATCTCATCAAACCATCTATTCCACAATACAATTTGATTCCTCGAAACTCAGTGCTTGACAGCTTCGTGTCAGTTGAGCCCTACACTAGAGGTGCTGTGTCTCGCTTTTTCAGGGCCTTACTGGATATATACAGTCCTTCATCTGATACTTTTAGGGAGCAGTGGCAGGAAGAACTGGGGGTGGATGTTACTGATGATCTCTGGCAAGAGTGCATTAAGAATATATATTGTAGTTCTATAAATGCTAGACATAGTCTGATCCAATTTAAGGTTGTGTATAGGTTGCATTTTTCTCCCACTAAAGTGGAAAAAATATATAAGAACGTTTCAGCCCTCTGTGTTAAGTGTTCAAGTGGTCGAGGAACTTTATCTCACCTTTTCTTTCAATGCCAAAAACTACAGCTTTTTTGGAATCATTTGTTTGATTTTCTGACCAAAGCCATTGGCAGGAACGTCCCATGTTCCCCTTTGCAGCATTGTTCGGGGTGTCTGAACCGGGATGGGCAAGGGACAAGACAGAGACGCAGGTTGTGTCAATGACTACACTTGTGGCTAGAAAGCTGGAAGTCTGATAAACCTCCTACCTTCGAAATGTGGTTGAGAGAATTTGGAAATGTACTCCATCTGGAGAAAATCAGGTTTACCTTGTCTAACCGAGAGAGTGTTTTATAAGATTTGGCAACCAGTCATTAGCCTGATGGATAAACTTAAGTGAAATATACTCTGTCTTAACATTCATGTATGCTGTATTACCACCTTGTTGACTTGCCGTCCACCTTCTATTGTGTTATTTTGAAGGTGATTGTTGTATACTGCTCAATTATAAAATCAATAAAAATATATTGAAAAATAAATAAATAAATCACACCATCTGAGCCCAAAAAAAAAAAAGAAATGTGTGTGAAAAAGAGCTGAGCTGATATTAAACATGAGGATTTATTCAAAAATACAGAGTCAGGAACAACATCTAGACACACATTACCTCTCAGCAGCAGAAGAACATCCTTTAAAGTTTACAGGAATATCCTTCGACTCGTTGCTCTTTAGAGACACACAGCTGGGTTCAGGTCCAGGAGATTCTGGCCTCTTATTGATCCTAAAAGAAAAACAATAAATGTAACAGCTTCATGAGACAGAAAGGAAAAACTGGAAATATTAAATTAAAGACATGATGAACAATCTCATAAAAATAATGTACTCACTCTTTGTCACATAACAGTCTTTTGTTAAAGTTTACACGGATATCCTTCGACATGTTGCTCTTTAAGGAAACACAGCTGGGTTCAGGTCCAGGTTCTGGATTAGTTTCAGGGTTATGTCCAGCTGAGCCTGGTACGCCCCACAGCTCTGGGCTTTAAAACAACACACACAGAGGTATGAGTGTGAATAATGATGGAGCAGTGATGTGAGTGCTGAGCTGTGACATGGAGAAGAGTCATGGACAGTTAGAGATGGTCATCTCAACTCTGAGCTTTGGTCTGGCTCTCATGTTCCCCACACAGAGTGCTTTTAGAGGGAGGCACTCCCTCCTCTCTGTCCTCACACTGATCCATGCTGCTGAAAACATCCAGATGAACAGAATCAACTTTTTGGGGAGTTACTGCATGATTGAGCATCAAGACACTTTTTAGTATTTTACTAATTTCTGAAGCATTTTACCAACTTTGTTCAAATTGAGATTTTGAGTTTGACTGTTGCTGCAACACCAGGATGTTACTACAGAATACACTTTATATTGTGTTCAATTGGATGTTAGTCCAGTGGTCCTAAACTGACACACCTGCACCTGGATTCATTCTGACCAGATTTTAGCCCAACAGTGTTTCATACTTCATACATCAGACACAAACTCTGCAGCTGTCATTGTGTGCAGTGTGTGTGCAGCAGGACACCATGTCCTATGAGTGTTATACTACAATAAACAGAGCCTGACCGCGGGCATACAGAGGGCAAAAACCCACTTATGCTCTAAAGATGAAGTTCTGTTTCTCTTCAAATGACCCTCAGAGGTCATTAAACACATCACAGATTACCTCAAGAACAACAGGCTGAAGAACATAAAAACAAACGCAGAGTTTCTGTCTGATGGTTTGAACATGAAACAGGAATTATTGAACAAAAACGGACAGTTTACTAACTCTGCGGAATTTATGATCTAGCATCAGCACATTCACCTACAATACACGAATGAATATCACCAGTTAAACTGAAAAAGGAAAATAACCTGCATACAAATCCGACAGCAGACTATAGCGAACGAGCAGAGAAATGCATTTTATAGATGAAATGTTGGCAGCGACTTCTGAAAAGCAACTCTTAGGCCACCCCTGTCTCACTGTCAGCAGGTAATGAACATCCACAGACTGGAAGACCGTTTCCATCACTAAAAAAAGGATCCATAACTCGAAATTTCGAGTTATTTTCTCGTAATTTCGACTTATTAGCAGTCAAAAGGGTTACTGACGCCCATTCCTACGAGCATCAGTAACTCGTAGGAATTGCAACATGGCGCCTGTGTTCGGCTTGGCCGCTGTTGCTGCTCCGTGTTTTTGCCGACTGCTTCAGTATATTATTTTTTATCTTCTCATCTCATCTGTGATATATCATGAAGGTCTAATTGCTACTCGGATCTACAGTTCACATACATTGTTGAGTATCAAAATATGTGTGGAAAAAACTTTTGACAGCTGGCAGAGCTACCACCAGGCTTTCCCTCCGCCGTTTGTCTGCCCTCCTCCCTCTCCCGACTACCGGTACCTGTTCTTAGCTCCAAATAATAACCCAGGAGCAAAAACAAGGTTAAGGAGATCGTCTAGAAGGGGCTGTAGGTCTGGTGTCCAGGCTAAAAGGAAACGCGCCCGACAGAGGGGATTTCTTCCGCTCCATGGTAGAGAACGTCTCCGGTATTTGGTACCGGTTCCCCTCCAGGACGCGGATAAGGCCGATCGGTTACCACCTAGCCGGCTTTTCATCACGGGCGAACAGAACGATTACCTGGATCGGCGTCTTGTCTGGAGATGCGGGATGTTTTCACTTTGGCCTATCATTCTACAAGACCACAGTTCCACAGCTAGAGGTACCGGGAGACTACGTCCTCTTTCCAGGTGTCTGCTGTCAATTCCCCGTCAATCAGCTGTTGATGACGTCAGCCTGTCACCTCCGCTTCAGATCGCTCTCCTGAACGCTCGTTCCATAGCCAACAAATCATTTGTACTGAATGACTTTTTTAGCAGTAATAGTCTGGACTTCATGTTTCTCACAGAATCTTGGCAGCGGGAGAATGAATTCATCCACCTTAATGAGCTCTGCCCGGTCGGCTGTCGCTTCATTGGGACTCCGCGTTTGGACCGTCGTGGTGGTGGTCTGGTCGCTGTTCACCGAAACAATTTCACTTGCAGGACTATGGACTCTGAGTTTTTCCCTTCCTTTGAGTCACAACTTCTTAAGGTTGGTTCTTCAGATATATTTTATTGTGTTTTAATTTACCGCCCTCCCGGCCTCGCTGGTGTTTTCATTAAAGATTTTACGGACTTTTTATCTTCCATTATTAAACTGGAGAAAGTCTTAATGATTGGGGATTTCAACCTCCACGTGGATGATCTTAGCTGTAGCATGGCCTCTGACTTTTTATCCATTACAGACTCTTTTAGTTTCATTCAGCATGTCTCTGGACCCACCCATGTTAAAGGCCACACCTTGGACCTTGTGTTTTCTCTTGGCTTAGACATAACTAATGTCTGTGTTAAAGACGTACAAGTGAGTGACCATTCCTGTGTTACTTTTAGTCTTCCCTCTGTACGCACCACCTTCTAATCTCATGTTCCATAAGCGGTTCATAAATCAGGATGTTGCTTTGAAGTTTTCTAATTTGTTGGACCCTCATGCGATCAATGACTGTACTGATGCTGATGTTGCTACACAGTGTTTTAATAATCCCTGCTTGGAGATTTTAAATTCAGTGTCACCTATGAAATCTGTGATTGCTGCCTCAAATAGAGCTTATCCATGGATAAATGATGACATAAGGAAGGTCAAAAGAATCTGTAGGAAAGTAGAACGCCTTTGGAAATCAACCAAACTCGAAGTTCACAGGCTCCACCTTAGGGAACTTTGGGTTTCCTTACATGAAACCATAAAAACAGCCAGATCAGGATATTTTTCTCAGTTAATATCATCAAGCAAGAGAAATTCCAAGGTACTGTTTGACTCCATAAACTCTATTGTTTCCCCCGTGGTCCACCCAGTACCAGTGACCTCCATATCTCCATAGTGATGAGTTTCTGAATTTCTTTCTGGATAAAGTTAATAATGTCTGTATGAGCATTGGCTCTTCAATACCATCTGTTTGTGTCTCTGGGCCACCTCCCCCTCATTTACTGTCAGTGTTTAACCCAATGACCATACATGACCTTTCACTCCTGCTGGATAAAATGAAAATTACCACTTGTGCAAATGACATTCTACCTGCTGGGCTGTTTAAAAATGCTCTCTCTGCCATTGGCCGCTCTATTGTAGAGATATGCAATGCCTCTCTTTTAACAGGTGTGGTCCCTACGTTCTGTAAGCATGCTGTGGTTGAGCAGATATTAAAAAAGAGCAGTTTGGATCCAACTCAGCTTAAGAATTATAGGCCTATCTCTAAGCTTTCATTATTATCAAAATTCTGGAAAAAGTAGTTGCAGATCAGCTTACCACTTTTTTAGAAAAACATGAAATTTATGACAAATTTCAGTCAGGTTTCCGTAAAAGTCACTCAACAGAAACCGCATTACTTAAAGTCTCTAGTGACATTATGATGTCAGCTGACTCCGGAGCATCCTCAGTCACGGTTTTGTTGGTCTGCCTTTGACACCATTGACCATCCTGATTAACAGGCTCCGGGACATAGTCTGTGTGTCTGGTCTGGCTTTGAAGTAGTTTCAGTCACACCTCTCCAACATATCTTTTAGTGTTTTTGCGAATCGGTTTATGTCACATTCTAAAGATCTGACATGTGGGGTACCGCAGGGTTCAGTTCTGGGTCCTATTCTATTTCTTTTGTGCATGTTACCTCTAGGACTTATAATTAGGCAGTACCCTGAGGTGTCTTATCACTTCTATGCTGATGATATTCAGCTCTATTGCTCTTTTAAGCCGATGGAAGTCCATAAACTGTCCTCTTTAATTAAATGTTTAGCTTCCATTGAACAGAGGCTTGGTGACAACTACTTACAGTTGAACTCTGAGAAGTCAGAAACATTAATTATTGCCCCCGACAACCAGATATCTCTAATCAAACAGCATCTTGGTTCTCTTGGCTCATCTGTTCAGCTGAGCCTCAGGTACCTCGGTGTGATCTTTGGTTCTGCCATGTCCCTACAACAACACGCTCACAGTTAATTAGGAGCTGCCTTTTTCAGCTAAGAAACATCTCCAAACTGCGAACTTTGCTGTCTAAATCTGAGTTAGAAAAGGTTATTCATGCTTTAATTTCTTCTCGCTTAGATTATTGTAACAGCCTTTTTCTGTGTTTGAGCAAAAGGAATCTTGAGCCTCTTCAGTTAGTCCAGAATGCTGCTGCAAGGCTTTTAACTAAGACACCAAAAAGAGAGCACGTTACACCAGTGTTACGCTCATTACACTGGCTTCCAGTACACTTCAGAATTCATTTTAAAATCTTGGTACTGACTTTTAAAGCTTTGACTTGTGATGCCCCTGCTTACATTTCTGATCTTTTAGAGCCCCACGCTCCCTCTCGCAGCCTGAGATCTTCTCATCAAAGGCTGTTGGTAGTCCCACGAACTCGTTTTAAGACCAGAGGAGACAGATGTTTAGAGCGGTGGCCCCCAGGCTGTGGAGTGCTCTCCCTCCATCTTTACTTTGACTTGACTGTATTTATTCTTTTAAAAAGCAGCTTAAGACTCATTTATTTAGATTAGCTTTTAATTAGATTTGTGCTGTGTGTTTGATTATTTTATGTATTTCTGTTTTATATTACTGTGAAGCACTTTGTGGTTTTATCCTGTGAAAAGTGCTGTAAAAATAAATGGATTTGATTTGATTATTAACTTGGAATTTTGAGAAAACTAACTGTTAATCAGTAATTTACGTGAATGACGTAATTTCCTTGTTACCCGGAAGCTGAAGCCCTCAGCTACAAATGCTACAGCTAAAGATACCAGAATTACAGCCAGTCATAAATGCACAAATTGCAGATAATTTTCCGTGTGGCTTCAGAGATGATGAAATCCTTCTGTTATTAGCTGAATCACATGGCGTTAATATCAGCAAACGTACTCTCGAAAGTGCAGATTTGTTGCGATCCGGTTTTGAGTGCGCATTCTACGTAGATTACTGATTGGCAGAACTAACTCGAAATTTCGAGCTACTTTTCTCAAAATTTCGAGTTACAAGTCGAAATTTCGAGAATGGATCCTTTTTTGTGGCGGAAACGAGCTTCCATAACACACTGATGGAGGCAGGAGAAGCTGCCTACAGTCATCAGTCAGTGGATCCACAGTAACATCGACTCTGAGCTGCTGATCATCAACTAACTGTTTCTGTCTCATTCCCAGACTCTGATCTCACATAAAACGAAGCAGATTTATGCTGAAACTAAGCTGCACACAGCTGATGTTAGCCAGGAAAATAGTACCGACTGCTAACATTACCTTAACATGGAGACGATCAACTGCGCCACAACATTCACGAAAGCCAAAGTAAAAGCAACGGAAGGAGACGATCAGAGAGGCGTTTGAGGGACGTTCAGAGTCAGGAACCTCAGAAACGGATCAGGCTGGAGTTTAATTCTGTTTTCATCTTTAGAAACATCTGGAAATAGTTATAAAAAATGCTGCGTAATAAAGAAAAATAGTGTAGATTAGTTTGAGTTGTGTTTAGCTGAGCTGTGTCTTTAATCAAATCTAAACTGAAGAGTTCATTTTGTGGAGGAGCAGCAAGACTTTCAGTGTTACTCTCAGAGAAAGCCTCCCAAATGTCTGTTGTCTTAATAGTGGAATTATCTGGAAAATGACCCAATTCTTATAAGCTGCTTTTCTATATGAGCAGTCAAAGCATTTTATACAGCGTGCTTCATTCACACAAGCACTTCTTTTTCTAACAATGCCACTATGATGGATGCATCGGAGAGCAAGTCGGGGTTCCATATCTTGCCCAAGGATACCGTGGCTGACTGGAGCAGCCAGGGATCAAACCTCCAACCTTCCAGTTAGTAATTCTACCTGCTGAGCTACAGTCTGTACTTCCTGAACAACACACCCTCCGTTTGTTTCTCCTCCTTTTTTGACCACAAAAATAATTCTAAAACTTTTCGTTATAAATACAAAAATGTTCTGTTCAAATGGCTTTTAATGAGCCTTATAAATGAAACAGTTTAAAAACATCGAACTACTAAATCAAGGGTAGCCTGAATTTACAGTCACACTGAACACAGCAAGTGTCCCTGCTCTCAGATACAAAATCTGCCTTTAAAAGTTAAGAGTAATGAAATCAGCAGTTCTGATTCTAGAATTTGTACTCTCACACACCACTTGTGCATTTTTGTTGTTTTGATTTACATACGTTGATATTGTGCTGTAAACAAATGATGAGAACATTTTCTAAAACCTTTGAGTGTCCATCAGGATCCTGTAGAAACAGCTTCCAGCTCAAACATCAATATTCTGAATTCTGTTTAGAAAGAAAAAGATTTCTAGAAAATTCTCTAAAGAATTCATCATCGGTTTTGTTTTCTACTATTTTTTTGAAATGTCCCTCTAGCACAGATTTCTTTAGTCACATGTCTTTCTGTGTCTTCCATACAAACATTAAACATGCAAACACTCAACACAGCAACACTGAAAGCATTTGAGTGTAACTTTCATTCAAATTAAACTTTATACACAATTACAATAATGGAAAAAATGACTAAATATTAAAACACTACAACCACTGAAGAAAGAAATAAAACCAATCACAATCAACAACAGAGTACGATAATAGAACAATAGAAGAGACATATCATACAATTCATATACGTTCATGTGATCTCTACATTCAAAAAACCCAGTAACCTTCAATCCTTCATTTAAATTACATTTCAATTCCAGCTGGCAGCTGTTGGAGTCAAACTGTTAAATGTTGTCATTGTTACTTAAATTTGTAAGTCTTAGTTCAAGCAGCAGGATCAAAGACATTCCTTTGTTTCCTCCGCAACCAGTCTGCTGGTGGGGGACATCCCCAATGTGAATCATAGTTCACATTTTATTATGGGGACATCCTATCTGAAGGTTCTGTTTTCTTGGTTAATAAGCTTCCTGCTTTTATTACCCTTTTGGTGAGCAGGATGTCACACAAACGCACCTCCAAACACAAATACACACACACATTCAAGCACATGCATATACACACACATACATAAGGAGGTCTGGTTTCTTCGCCAGTTTTCAAGGAGGGTTAAGGATGGTTTCTCCACTGAAAGGAGGTTTTTCCTCCGCCGCTGAGGGCATTGAGCGTTTGGTTTCTCCACCAATATGTAAGGAGGCCAGAGCTCTCACTGGTGCCTATTTTGTGTGTGAACGAGATGAAATACATTGCAAAGTATTCAGTGGGCAGCACGTAGTATGTAGATCATTGAAGGAAGAAAGTGAGTTTGTGCACAAAGCAGATGAAACAGTGAGTGTGAATGTGTCTGACGTCACTGTGTGTGTGAGCCACAGAGAGGAGTGAAAGACAAAGTCAAACATCCAAACTCAGCCTGCAGTTCTGTTCTGTGATTCTACATTTGACTATCCGTTGAGTTTGGTGTGCACTTCTGCTTTGTTCAGATGCATTTAGATACATCACCTCCACTCTCCTGTCTTTCCTTCTCTACCATTGCCTCCTAACTGGGGATGGGTACCGGTATCCGGTGCCATTATGGCACCAGTTCTGACATAAACGGTAGTAACCAGACCAAAAAGCAGCGCACATTTCAGTGCTTTTTTTCCTGAGATGTCATACACTTTGGATTCTAGCCAATCATTTTACGTTTCCGAGGATAGTAGGCGGGTCCAGGTACGTACGTTCTTTTAGAGCAGAGCTACAGATTAAAAATGCCCAAGGCGAAGCGGTCAAAGTCTGGCTGTACTTCACAGCAAAAGATGCAAACTCAGCAGCAACAAGTGCTTCAAGCTGATACTGTGATACTGTCAAAGGAGGTAACACCTCAAATCTGATGAATCAGGGTGGCTGTAGCTCAGGAGGTAGAGCTGGTCACCTACTGATCGGACGGTTGATGGTTCGATCCCAGGCTCCTCCAGTCTGCGTGTCAAATATCCTTGGGCAAGATACTAATCCCAACTTGCTCATTCTGATATTTTCCTTTAAAATTTGATGGTATAATTCATCTGAGTTTACACTTTATCTGCATAAATACAGAAAAACAGACCCAAACACCAGAAACCATCAGCAGAGAAAATCAGAGTTTTTCTCTGCTCTCTTTGCCACAGCCCATCCCAGCAGCAGCTGAAGCAGCTGACTGTCACAACACTGAATAACACTTTAGGAGGAATTTCAGAGGTCAGTAAAGCTCCAGTTTCAACATCAGTTAATTAATCATAGTTCATCACAAATGTTAACCTGGCTGGCACACATGTTATTGTTAGCCATTTAAATATTAGCAGTTAGCTGAGGCCACAAGAAGAAGAGGCCCTAGAAGAACAATGGATGATAAGATGAGATTTTCAAGACTAGGCAGAGACGTGTTTTCCTTTACTGTCTCTTACAGAGGAGGGAGCAGATACCAGACGAGGTCACGGAGGTACGGGGAGGATTCGCAGCAGACAGCAAGACTGCCACGTCCATGCGAGAGAGCCATGGCTACGATAATCTCTGTTTTTGTCTCACTATATAATGTTGTACAGCCCATGTGAGGGTTATCCTCTCTGTGGACCAGATGCTTGATTTCACACAGAGGTCCACCAACTGAATTTGATCAGTTATGGAACGATTTACCTCGACAGGCTCCTTCACTCGCTGCTTTTAAACCTCCTTTAAAACACACTTTTACTCCCTGACCTTTGACCCAGTGTGACATGTTGACTCACTACCTCAGACAGCTTAAAAATAGTCTTTTTGTTTTTTGGTGCTGCCTAAAAGAACCGTAAAATATCTGCCCTATATACAGTTATGTTCATATATTTTTGTACTACATCAGGAAACTCAAAAACATAGTTTGTAATATTTTAATCCTTATTTTTAAAACTGTTTTTGTCATTTTTCTTCTCCATTGCATCAAAAATCATTATTTACACTGAATAAATGAGTCAGCAGCTCTCTTACATTGTTGCTGCAGGTTCATTACTGAAGTCTGGAGGTTTATCATTGGACCAGTCACTCCTCACAGACACACAGCTGGAGGCTGCAGATCCTGCTCCATCCTCTTCCTCCATCTTCTTGATGTCAGGGTGGAGTTAGTCTGAGAGGCAAACACACACACTCAGAGGTGCTGTTGTACTGGAAGCATCACACTGACGGGTTTCTAAAGTTCTCATTGATCATTTCATGGAGTTTCTGTGGTAAACACTGTCCTGTGACGTATGTGTTATGGTGAGGGTCATGAGGGCTAACCAGCCCCACTCCTTACTCCTCATGTTTCAGCCTGAAGCACAATAACAGCCTAAACCTAACCAGGAGGCTGTAACCTCAAAGGGACTTCATGGTTAGAAATAAAGGTTCAATGAAATGAAGCAGATCATAAAAACATGAGTTCCAACTTTAAAAGAAGCATCCACACGATGACGGCACAGCAGAGGAGCACTTTCTCCAACACACTGATTCAGTTCCACTGACACAAGGACACACATAGGAAGACACACACACACAAGCCTTTATAAGAAACAACACAATCATCTGCGCTTGACTTGTCAATCCAAGTCCTTAGCCCATGAGCCCGCGGTATCACACCACAGATATTCCCTTACTTTGAAAAAATAAAGCCAGTTTTCAGAACAGACCAGGGCCCTGTTTCAAGAAGCCGGTTTAGTGCAAACTCTGAGTAAGTATACCCTGAGTTAACGGAAACTCTGGGTTTTCGGTTTCACAAAGCGAGTTTAGATTAATTCTGAGTGAGTTACTATGACGACACACTCCGTGAAGCTAACCTGCCCCCTAGCAGGTTTACTTCAACTAACCCTGACGTTCTCCGCCTCTTTGTCAGAAACCTGACTGTAGGAAGTGTCGGACATGGCGTGTCCCTTCCTTGAAGAGCCAGTAGATGTTGAAGCCCAAATTCTCCGCAGAGCTCTCCGCCGGGAGAGAGTGATTAGAGCGCGTTTGGACATTTTATCATTTCCTGATGATTTCCTGTGTGAACGTTACCATTTTTCAGCACAATCTATAATTTATTTGAATAACATCCTCAGGCCTAATATTGCTCATGTGACACATCGCGGACATCCTCTCAGTTCTGTACATATTATTTGTATCGCACTTCGGTTTTTTGCAAACGGGAGCTTTCTGTATAATATTGGTGACGCTGAGCACGTTTCCAAGGCTACCGTCTGTCGGGCAGTCAGGTTGTTACAGTTGCACTGAAACGTCTCCTGTACTCGTTTGTGTTCCCCGGTCATAGACCCACAAGATTCATCAAAGAGGGATGCCACAAAATTGCAGGTATCAGGATGACCAAAACTTAATGTATGATGTGGTGATATTTGAACTACTACTTAAATTTTACATTTATTTTCATGGTTCCCAGGCGTGATTGGCTGTATAGATGGCACTCACATTCCAATCATTGCTCCTTCAGTAAATGAAGGAGACTATGTGAACAGGAAGTCTTTCCACAGCATTAATGTGCAGGTACATAGTTCCCTGTAGCATTTCAAACTAACAAATCATTTCATTATAGTAATGGATGCTAATTTGTGTTCTCTGCACTGTGAAGATCATATATGATGCTGCCAACATTATCACAAATGTGGAAGCCAAGTGGCCAGGCTCTGTGAGTGGTGGTGGTGGACGACCCCCACCTGTTTTTCGGGCCTCTGCTGTTTTTTCCTGTTGGCTATAACGGGTCACATTTGAGCATACAGAGTAAGCAAATATGTACTTGTAATGTGCTCAGATAATTTCAATAAGTGCTTACAGAGGGGAAATTAATGTAGCCTCTAACTGCAATTGATTTACATCGGACAAACAGACCAAGCACTATGGCTCATAATACAATTACACCTTACCTGTTTGGACTATATTTTTATATTTCATTTTTACTTGCTGCCAGGAACGTTTGGGGCCTGTTGGGTTGCACCTGCGCTCACATCACATCACAAAATAAAATGTATGAAATAAAAAATAAAATAAAATATAATAAAATAACATGTTGAATGGGTGGAAATCCCTCGATCAATGTTTAAATTAACACTCACGCATTGACTCTGTCGGCTATGTTTTGCCATGCATGCTCACTTTCTTTTGCAGCTGAGGCTGTGTTACTTTTTTTCCGCAAAATTTGCATGTTATCGACATATGCTGCCATCAGAATTTCGGCCTCAAGCGCTGTAAGATGCATTGACCGCGCCTTCTTTCCCTCGGTCTCCATGGTGACTCGCTTAATCTGTTCTCCACTAATCAGGGCTTTATGTATCCTCGTGCGCGCGTTTAACTTGGGGTTAAAGCAACTCCGCGTTGACTGAACTAATTGTTATCAGCCTTTCTGAAACCGAATATTCCGAGTTGGACAGTTCGGTGTTACTCAACCCTGAGTATCGTTTTTCACTCTGAGTTTTCTAAACCGGCTTCCTGAAATAGGGCCCCGGGGTCCGTTCTTCGTACCTCGCTAAGTAAGTTAGCTGGATTTGATTGCTGACGATTTCGCGTGATCTTGGGTCGTTCGGTTCCCCGAAGCTCATCCGGGACTTGCTGCCATAGCAACAGAGCCGTAAGCAGGTCCCGAGCAGGTTTACTTTATGTAAACAGGATTAGATCGCGGCCACTCAGGTATGTCCGCTTCATGTATACGAAAGCAACAGCGATATTTTACCACTGTTTCACCATAAATAAATATCATCAATGTAACTAAAGATAATGCAGCACCTGATCCTGTTATTGATTTCACACAGATACATACAGGTCATTCCCTAAAAAAGGGAAATGTACTATTAACATTCTATTACATGTATGTGATTATTACAGATGTAATCCATATTTCAGAGTAGTAATTGTAAATTACTTCGTGTAATCAAGATGAGAGACCACGGCTATAAAAGCGAAGGTGGATTTGGGAAGCCTGTCGCAGCCATGTCCTGTCCGTTTACGCGAGCCACCCATTGCGGAAGGTGCAAGATTGATAAGGAGAGTCCTCAGAATCCAGCGTATATTGCGGGACAGACAGGATCCTTTAGCTCAGCGCGACAGTGTGCTCATTGAGAGATATCGATTTTCCCGTGAGGGTATTATTTACTTAACCAACTTGTTGACGAGGGGGTGCAGGACCACCACCTGTCTTTTTTTGCTCTGCCCTTTTCTTGGTTGCTGTTATAAACAAACAAACAGATTATTTCAGGGTCTCTTTCCAAGAGACTAAAAGCAATATAAGTGATAAATATTACCATTCTATAGAATATTCTTATATTTCACTTTTACTTGTTCCCATGTTCTAGTGGGTCCTGTTGTGGCTCTAATGTGAAAGAGGATATAATGTAATATATTATAATATAATATAATGTAATATAATATTGGATAATATAGTGTGATATGATAAATCTACCCTACCGCCTACTGGTGTTGGCCAGAGGGGCCGATGGCGCGATATGGCAGCCTGGCTTCTGTCAGTCTGCCCCAGGGCAGCTGTGGCTACAACCGTAGCTGCCTCCACCAGTGTGTGAATGTGAGAGTGACTGAATAGTGCTATTGTAAAGCGCTTTGGGTGCCTTGAAAAGCGCTATATAAATCCAATCCATTATTATTATTATTATTATTATTGTTATTATTAAATTACTTACGAGTTTAATTTGTCAGCAACTTCCTGCCAGCCCTCTCTCCTTGCTTTTGCAGCCTTTGCAGTGTTCCCTTGCGTTTTAATTAAACTCTGAAACTCCTGAAATCCCTCACTCAAGAGTTCTTGCTCTGCTGCCGAAAAATACCGAGCGCGCTCCTTCGACATTTTCGCCGACCAATCAGAGGGTTGCCGATCAATGTTTCTACTATCGATGCGTAGCCCCTTTTACGACACCCAGTGATCTCACATTACTTCATCCAGCTGTACTAATCGTCAACAACAGGTGTGTTCGGAGAACCGGGATAGCGAGCTCACGGTTAGCGCGATGGTTTGGTCTTGGATGTAGTAAGCGAGGTAGGAAGAACAGACCTGATGTTTATGCTACAGCCTGTTTACCGATATAATCAATATCAGATATCAGAGCAACAGAAACCTCGGTGATCAGGACGCTGGGACTGAGAACAGGAAGTGGCTCAAACGTCACAGTTTCATAACGTCACCCTGAACTCCACTCACAGAGTTTCTGTCGCCATTGTTGTTTTTAAAGTCCCGTGATAAAGGCGGGTCTTTCTGTGAATCCGCACGCTCATTGGCTAATAACTTGCGATTGACACACCGTTATCCAATGAGCGTGCGGGAACTTCCGACATAAAGTTGTTTCCTTTGAAAAACCAAAGTCTGATTATTTTTGCCTCCACTGACGGAGCCTGTTGCTCCCGCCACAGAGACACAGTAATGTCAGAGCGGTGTTTACACTCACCTGCCTCAGCACAGCTCTCACTCTCCTCCTGCTCTCTCACACTAAACGGAGGCTCAGCTAAACTCACTTCCTCTCTACTTACAGGAAACCAGCGCTCAGAGGAGCCGACCGGCCTCACATTTCACCCACAGACACGAACAGCGTGGAATTATTTTATGTCATAAGAAGAAACATATTCATGTTAACACTGACCGGCCTCAGCTCCACCTTCCTCCTCCTGCTACTCTGAAGGCTTTCACTTTCACTGCTCCGCCCTAAACACAGAGGATGCTGGGACTTGTAGTTTTTTCCTTCCGGTGTGGTCTTCCTCTTTGTTTGTTTGTTTGTGTTCAAGTCATTTCGATCATGTAAACATCAACAGAACACGTGAAGCCACACAGAGTTTGTATGTCGAGGTGGGTAGGAGGGTTTGAGGGTTAGTCACTATGGTCCAGCAGTCCATTCTGAAATTTCTCAGAGTAACAGTGTGACTAAGGAAACAATGCTGCTCAGTTAGAAATGGTCTGTTAGAAATATTATTGTGAATCCAGTTTCTAATAGTTATTGTAGGAGCCATATGAGTTGTTCCTTTTTTGACTAAGTGGGTTGGTTTAAATGGACTCACTGTATTGGTGCACGGGTGTGGGGTGTGTCTCATGGGTGTGGTAGATGATAAATGTGGTTGCACTCACCTAGTGATGGCCAAATGAAGCTTTCCGAAGCACTGAAGCTTGTATTGAAAAACGGTTCATTACTCGAAGCTTTTCAACACAGTCCTCTCCGGTGACATCTGGTGGTGAAAATTTTGAAGAGCAGCTTGAATCTGCAAAATAAAACGGACTGCTCAATCATCGCTGCTCACTCAAGAGTGGAGTTCTCTCTGATATTGGGCCACCGTTCCGTTGCTTTGAACATGTAATTGGTTTTGTTTTCTCGATTGGGGGGCTGAAAAAAATGTAATGCGTATCTGCGTAATACATTTTGATCAATAAACTTTCCCTATTTAAACATGCACTATGGTGGCCTTTCTTTGCTCATAACTCCTTGATGTTGGTAAATACAATAAGTGAGCAATATAAATAATATACATATGAGAATGCACAGCACATTATGGAGTATGCCCCTGCTGTGAAGTCCTGCCTCCATCTACTTGTCATTTAATCACAGCTGGACAGGTTCATACAAAATATTAGATGAGGCCAATTGTCCTATACATATTTTTGACCTAGGGGTGGGATTGATTGTGAACTGGAAAGGGAAAATGCTTAGGAAGCTGAGTACGGCTGCATCGTCACTGATTTGTAGAATCATTTTTGATTCGATACAGGATCCGATTCAATTTGATTGGAATCTGGAAAGTTTTGCCCCAGTCAGAAATATTACAAGTCTGATCATTTAACAGTATATATCCATAATTTCGTATCTATTAAAAGAAAGCTGACACATGTGAGACTTAATTAGAGATGTAAACAGAGAGTTATGAAACCTGCAGCTGCAGAAGCCAGCGGAAAAAAAAGAGGCAAACACAGTGCGGACCTGACGACGCACCAAAATCTGATTCTGACGCGTCGGGTCCGCGCTCTGTGTTCACGTTTGTATGCAGAATCCGTAAACCTGCTCCCAGTTACTGTTTTAGCTGTATGGTGTTTGACGACATGTTGTGAGGTTTAACCTGAGATGCTGGCGTTTCAGGCATAATAACGTTAATTTACAAATCGACACGGGATTTTAATGAATCAATATCACTTTATTCAATTTAGCATGGATCGTAATCAGAAAAGCATAGTCAAAACCCACCCCTAATCAAGAACTTGCAAAGTAAAAACATGATCTATGTCAGGTAGCCCTTTTGTTATTTACATTTAAAAAGAGGATTAGTGTTACTGTGCGCTGGCTGAGTCTGTTTCTTTTCTTAGAAATAGTTTCTCCTGCCCTGGAGAAAATCCACTTGCATGGAACAGAAGAGGCTGTGGAGTGCAGGAACCACACTGCAAGCTGGTAGATATGCAGGTATTCCTGGGTCCTGCAGACTATCACCTAACAACAATAAACAAAATGATTTTCTAAACTGTAGCAATGTAATGTACGTATAGTGTCAAATACATTTTTGTAGTCTTCATTAGCTTTAATTCACATGGAAGTGTTCCTAAAGTCATATGCTGTAATGATATTTACATTATGAAAACATGATTTTGGACATTTCAAGTTTTTCACTTCGGCAGATAAAATGAATTGAGCAAAATCAACTCAAAATATTCCCACACGCCAGAACGTCCTCTCTTCCTCGCTGGCTCCATATCTGTCAGTGGAATGATCACCTCGTCGATATCTGTCACCATCAACACACTCCACGAATCCCGTGGAAGATTCACTTCCTTATATCTGTTTGAATCAGGTACCGAAGCAGTTACGTGCGTAATGAAGCTTCGGACGTCACTGGTCACGTGACTTTTGCCAAACGAAGCAAGCCTCGACACAGTGCTTCTGAACCAGTGTGTTGTTTTTTTCGACACACGCTCCGGAGCGTCAGCTTCAAGCGGGCCATCACTACACTCACCTGTTCACAGCACCTGATGTTGATGAGCAGAAAGGTAGGGTGAGCCTGAGGCAAAACTTTCTGTGGACCGCAGCTTGAATGATTTTGATGTATTTTAACTGTAACTTGATGGTTTTTGTATATTTGTGCACTAATTGATACCATAGACTAAGTTGTAATTTGACATTGTAGTTAGTGCAGTTATTGGTAGTGATGGGCAGATGAAGCCTCATGAAGCACTGAAGCTCTTCCTCCAATTGGTTCACCCCAGCACAAAGCTTCTTGAAGCTTCATTTGCTCTAGCAGGACACCTACTGGACGTAAAAATATTAGTTGGCATGAATTTGAAGTGTGTGGCCTTTTGCACACAGCCTGTAAATGTCAACAACAAAAGGAGTGGGTAACACATGTATATTGTAGTGATGCAGTATACTGTGTATATTTATACTGGCAGTATGGAAAATGATCATTTGGAAATGCTTAAAATGGAAATGATCATTTACTGTGAGGTGAGGTGTGGTTGGGGTGTGGACAGTGGTTGTGCTTTTGTAACGTTGAGGTATGGACAGCTACACACTGAGGCTTTGAGCCTCAGTCCTGCCTGTTCACATTTTATTCTGTAAAAACTAAATTTTCACTGCTTTTATGACCTTTTTAGTGGGGAGAACATAGCTAGGATTTAATGATTTAACAAATCTTTTAAATTCTTTGTCCTCCACAATGCTAAATGGCTGGGAGTCCTCAATCACCATGCTGACCAGGGGCCCGTTCTTCGTACCTCGCTTACTACATCCAAGACCAAATCATCGCGCTAACTTTGAGCTCGCTATCCCGGTTCTCCGAACACACCTGTTGTTGACGATTAGTACAGCTGGATGAAGTAATGTGAGATCACTGGGTGTCGTAAAAGGGGCTACGCATCGATAGTAGAAACATTGATCGGCAACCCTCTGATTGGTCGGCGAAAATGTCGAAGGAGCGCGCTCGGTATTTTTCGGCAGCAGAGCAAGAACTCTTGAGTGAGGGATTTCAGGAGTTTCAGAGTTTAATTAAAACGCAAGGGAACACTGCAAAGGCTGCAAAAGCAAGGAGAGAGGGCTGGCAGGAAGTTGCTGACAAATTAAACTCGTAAGTAATTTAATAATAACAATAATAATAATAATAATAATAATAATGGATTGGATTTATATAGCGCTTTTCAAGGCACCCAAAGCGCTTTACAATAGCACTATTCAGTCACTCTCACATTCACACACTGGTGGAGGCAGCTACGGTTGTAGCCAAAGCTGCCCTGGGGCAGACTGACAGAAGCCAGGCTGCCATATCGAGCCATCGGCCCCTCTGGCCAACACCAGTAGGCGGTAGGGTAGATTTATCATATCACACCATATTATCCAATATCATATGGCATTATATTATATTATAATATGTTATATTATATCCTCTTTCACATTAGAGCCACAACAGGACCCACTAGAACATGGGAACAAGTAAAAGTGAAATATAAGAATATTCTATAGAATGGTAATATTTATCACTTATATTGCTTTTCGTCTCTTGGAAAGAGACCCTGAAATAATCTGTTTGTTTGTTTATAACAGCAACCAAGAAAAGGGCAGAGCAAAAAAAGACAGGTGGTGGTCCTGCACCCCCTCGTCAACAAGTTGGTTAAGTGAATAATACCCTCACGGGAAAATCGATATCTCTCTATGAGCACACTGTCGCGCTGAGCTAAAGGATCCTGTCTATCCCGCAATATACGCTGGATTCTGAGGACTCTCCTTATCAATCTTGCACCTTCCGCAATGGGTGGCTCGCGTATACGGACAGGACATGGCTGCGACAGACTTCCCAAATCCACCTTCGCTTTTATAGCCGTGGTCTCTCATCTTGATTACACGAAGTAATTTACTATTACTACTCTGAAATATGGATTACATCTGTAATAATCACATACATGTAATAGAATGTTAATAGTACATTTCCCTTTTTTAGGGAATGACCTGTATGTATCTGTGTGAAATCAATAACAGGATCAGGTACTGCATTATCTTTAGTTACATTGATGATATTTATTTATGGTGAAACAGTGGTGGAATATCGCTGTTACTTTCGTATGAATGAAGCGGACATACCTGAGTGGCCGCGATCTAATCCTGTTTACATAAAGTAAACCTGCTCGGGACCTGCTTACGGCTCTGTTGCTATGGCAGCAAGTCCCGGATGAGCTTCGGGGAACCGAACGATCCAAGATCACGCGAAATCGTCAACAATCAAATCCAGCTAACTTACTTAGCAAGGTACGAAGAACGGACCCCTGGTCTTCATCTATTTGAGATTGTTCTCCTGAGGAAAGACAATAAAGACAAAGCACAAATATAAATATCACACACGTAACTTATAACAGTTGTATAATATTGTTATATTCCACCAGTGTGTGAATGTGAGAGTGAATGAATAGTGGCATTGTAAAGCGCTTTGGGTGCCTTGAAAAGCGCTATATAAATCCAATCCATTATTATTATTATTATTATTATTATTATTATTATTATTATTATTATTAATAATAATGATAATATTATTATTATTATTATTATCATTTAGTAACATTACTGCATGCTATATTATCCTGGCATTTGATGCTCACCTGGTCTTGCTCCACAATCGGTGTCCCCCTTATTCTCATGCAAAGCTCTGTAGTGCCTAAGCATGGATGAGGTGTTGTTGTTATATCCCAGCTCCCTGGCACATAGCAAACACTTCACCTTGTACAAAAGTCAAGACAGCTCAACATAAATTGTGTTGCACCATCAGTATCATGAAAATACATCTTCTGTAGAAATTTACATACCTTGTTGGGAGGAATAAGATCAAAATGTTCCCACACAGGGGAGGACATCCTCCTCTCCTTAGCTGGCTCCATTCTCTCCTGACTTTCTCTCCTCACTCTCATAAACCTCCAAACTGTCTCCAAACTCTCACTAACAACTCTCCATCAAACACCCACATTTTGAATGAAGTCTGAGGGGTTTATATCGCTGTCATATCTCGCAGCAAAGTTCGAACCACTTCATGAACCAGTCACGTGGTACAGCCGGGCAGCGAGGCTTCGGACGTCATCATTTTCAGCTCCTCCCATAAATGAAGCAAGCCTCGATACGCGCATCGCGGAAACGCCCCCTCCATTACTCTCTGTGTGAGGATCTAAACGTATTCTACGCTAGATTCGACACAGCGAACACCACGAGACCGGACAGTGTGCGCGCCGCGGATGACGTCAGTGCGCACACTGTGTCTGAGGAGGATGTGTGGAGGTGCATCAGGAAGGTGAACGCACGCAAAGCTACTGGTCCGGACGGGATTCCCGGCCGCGTCCTCAAGTCATGCGCGGCTCAGCTGGCTGGAGTGTTCACGCACATCTTCAACCTTTCCTTCTCTCTGTCTGTAGTCCCAGCCTGCTTCAAAATGGCCACCATCGTCCCTGTACCCAAATCCTCCACCATCTCCTCATTGAACGACTGGCGACCTGTAGCCCTGACCCCCATCGTGAGCAAATGCTTCGAGAAGCTGGTCAGGGACTTCATCTGCTCTGCACTACCCGACTCACTGGACCCTCTACAGTTCGCATACCGCCACAACAGGTCCACTGATGATGCCATAGCCCTGACACTACACACTGCCCTGTCACACCTGGAGAAGAGAGACACGTATGTGAGGATGCTGTTTGTAGATTACAGCTCAGCATTCAATACCATCGTTCCCTCGAAGCTGGACAGGAAACTGCAGGATCTAGGACTGAGCAGCTCCCTCTGCAGCTGGATCCTTAGCTTCCTGTCTGACAGACGCCAGGTGGTCAGACTGGGCAGCATCACCTCATCCCCCATCACACTGAACACTGGTGCTCCACAGGGGTGTGTACTGAGCCCTCTCCTGTACTCACTCTACACCTACGACTGCACGGCCACTAACAGCTCCAACATCATTGTGAAGTTTGCGGACGACACTACAGTGGTGGGTCTTATCACCAACGGTGATGAGACGGCTTACAGGGAGGAGGTCAGCGCCCTGACCCACTGGTGTCAAGACAACCATCTCACCCTCAACGTCGCAAAGACAAAGGAGTTGATAGTGGACTTCCGGAGGTGCAGAGAAGTACACACCCCCATCAACATCAACGGCGCTGCTGTGGAGAGAGTGAGCAGCTTCCGGTTCCTTGGTGTACATCTGGCTGAGGATCTTACATGGTCAGTACACACAAACAAAACAGTGAAGAAGGCGCAGCAGCGCCTCTTCTTTCTCAGGAGACTGAAAAGATTCGGCATGAGCCCCCGCATCCTCAGGACCTTCTATCACTGTGCCATTGAGAGCATCCTCACTGGATGCATCACCACCTGGTATGGCAACAGCACCGCCTACAACTGCAAAGCTCTCCAGAGAGTAGTGCGGTGCTCTGAACGGATAATTGGAGGTGAGCTTCCCTCCCTCCAAGACATCTACAGGAAGCGGTGCCTGAGGAAAGCGGGGAGGATCATCAAGGACTCCAGTCACCCCAGCCATAAACTGTTCAGACTGCTTCCATCAGGAAGGAGGTTCCTGATGGAAGCAGTCCTCTTCACACACTGAGGTTAATTATGGAGTTCCACAGGGTTCAGTGCTAGGACCAATTCTGTTTACATTATACATGCTTCCCTTAGGCAGTATCATTAGAAGACATAGCATACATTTTCACTGCTATGCAGATGACACCCAGCTCTATCTGTCCATGAAGCCAGATAACACACACCAATTAGTTAAACTGCAGGAATGTCTTAAAGACATAAAGACCTGGATGGCCGCTAACTTTCTGCTTCTTAATTCAGATAAAACTGAGGTTATTGTACTCGGCCCTGAAAATCTTAGAAATATGGTATCTAATCAGATTCTTACTCTGGATGGCATTACCTTGGCCTCCAGTAACGCGGTGAGGAACCTTGGAGTCATTTTTGACCAGGACATGTCCTTCAACGCACATATTAAACAAATATGTAAGACTGCTTTCTTCCATTTGCGCAACATCTCTAAAATTAGAAATATCCTGTCTCAGAGTGACGCTGAAAAACTAGTTCATGCATTTATTACTTCCAGGCTGGACTACTGTAATTCATTATTATCAGGATGTCCAAAAAACTCACTGAAAAGCCTTCAGCTAATCCAAAATGCTGCAGCAAGAGTCCTGACAGGGACTAGAAAGAGAGAGCATATTTCTCCTGTTTTGGCTTCCCTTCATTGGCTTCCTGTTAAATCCAGAATTGAATTCAAAATCCTGCTCCTCACATACAAGGTCTTAAATAATCAGGCCCCATCTTATCTTAATGACCTTGTAGTACCATATCACCCTATTAGAGCGCTCCGCTCTCGCTCTGCAGGCCTACTTGTTGTTCCTAGAGTATTTAAAAGTAGAATGGGAGGGAGAGCCTTCAGTTTTCAGGCCCCTCTTCTGTGGAACCAGCTTCCAGTTTGGATTCGGGAGACAGACACTATCTCTACTTTTAAGATTAGGCTTAAAACTTTCCTTTTTTCTAAAGCATATAGTTAGGGCTGGACCAGGTGACCCTGAATCCTCCCTTTGTTATGCTGCAATAGATGTAGGCTGCCGGGGGATTCCCATGATGCATTGAGTTTTTCCTTTCCAGTCACCTTTCTCACTCACTATGTATTAATAGACCTCTCTGCATTGAATCATATCTGTTATTAACCTCTGTCTCTCTTCCACAGCATGTCTTTATCCTGTCTTCCTTCTCTCACCCCAACCGGTCGCAGCAGATGGCCGCCCCTCCCTGAGCCTGGTTCTGCCGGAGGTTTCTTCCTGTTAAAAGGGAGTTTTTCCTTCCCACTGTCGCCAAAGTGCTTGCTCATAGGGGGTCATATGATTGTTGGGTTTTTCTCTGTATCTATGAAGCGCCTTGAGGCGACTTTTGTTGTGATTTGGCGCTATATAAATAAAATTGAATTGAATTGAATTGAAGGTTCTGCAGCATCCGGTCCCGAACCAGCAGACTGAGAGACAGCTTCTTCCATCAGGCCATCAGACTGCTGAACACTTCATAGACACCTCAGCTTCACTACTGGAACTTTAACATTATGCACTCCATACTGTACAGTAATGCCACTGTTTTGCACATATTCAACTCTGTATGTTTTTATATATTTATTATTATTATTATTATTATTATTATTATTTTTTTTTTTTTACTATTTAATTTGTAAAAATGTGTATACACACACACACACACACACACACACACACACACACACACACACACACACACACGTAGGAAAATATTTAGTATACACATCCAGAAATGCATACACTATTATATATTGTACATATATTTATTAGTTTCAGGTTCGCCATTCTTGTATTTTGCTCGTTTGTGTTGTTGTGTTTGCACATCTCTGTTGCTTGTGGGGCTCGCACACAAGAATTTCACTCGCATGTGCTGTGCCAGTGTGCCTGCACATGTGATGTGACAATAAAAGTGATTTGATTTGATTTTGATTTGACACAAGCTTCGAAGCCTCGATGCAGAACGTCACATCACTAGTTATTGGTAAATTGCAGTTATTTGTTTGTGCAATCTGTGCATTTGTTTAATAGTTAATCCCATGTGCTGATTTGTATATTGGACAGTTGCATGTGGAATAAAAGGAGCAAATGTTACAGTGTATTTTATGTGTTCATTGCTGCGCGTCATCGGTGTCCTCATGTTTAGCCTGCCGCGACCATAGGTTGGAGGAGCCGCAACAAATTGTCAACAGAAAATTTTGTAGGTTTTATTGTCTTATTTATATATAGATGAGTTTTATTGGTGAGAGTTTTATAGTTTGCTGTTGCCTTTGTCGACACGCTGTTAGATTAAGCCTTTGGCTACACAATACAGATTTCTTTCAGGAGTCTTATTCCCCTGTTAGGTTTTAGCAGTACAGCTGCACAAGGCCTTGTACTGATTTTCTTTCTAGTTATTGTGCATCAGGCGGCTGAAGCCATTGGCTTGGGAGTACCGCCGCAGTTTGTGTTTAAGACAGTTTGTCTTCCTCACATCTGACGGTATGGAGGTACATAAATACCCACCGCTAGTATGTACGGAAGACTAGGTTGAGTTAGTTAGGTTTAATAGGCAGATAGTGGGGGATATTGCTCCTGTTAATTGTGTGTGTCCAAGGTTTATTGAAGGGAATGTCATCAAGTTGATGTGTTGGAATGAGGCTGTGTGGCATAGGTGCAGTTCAGCGTTTGGATTTTGTAATGTTTTGAAAAAAATGGAGACACACCAATTAATACAATGTGGTGATGTGGATGGAAAGAAAAGACAGCCGAAACCTACTGCTAAGGCTTTGGAGAATCAGATTGAAAGGCTTCAAACAGAACGGCACACTACGATAGATGATGTTAATCCAAGTGATAGCATCTCTAATGTTGCAAGCAGAAGTTGTAGGAAAAGCAAACTCAGTGGCTCAATAGTTTAATCTGCCTTGTCAGCACGCATAATGGCAGAAGCTGACATGGCTGCCCTTCTTGTTCGACAGAGGTTGTTGAAAGAAAAGCATGCTTTGGAAAAACAAGAAATACAGCTTAAGAAAAGAAAGGAGCTGCTTGACTTAGAAACTGAAATAGCAGCCTCAGCAGCAAAGGTGAATGTTTTAAAAACTTCTGAAATGTCCCGAGTCTCAAGTGCTGCTAATGTTAAATCTGATGGAATGAATTCTTATTTAAATTCAAATTCAAATTTTATTTGTCACGTACACAGTCATACACAGTACGATATGTAGTGAAATGCTTGGACAACTGCTCGTGACCTAAAGAAAACAAAAAAGGAAAAGGCTATGAATAAGATAGGAAATAAATATGAAAAATTAAAAAGGGTAAATTTAACTAAGAAGGAATAAAATATAAATTAAGGTTAAAAATGAAATAACTGTACAACACAAATTAGAATGAAGGGTAAATTTAACTGGGAAGAATAAGATAAAATATATAAATTAAAGTTGAAAATAAAATAACTGTACAACAAAATACACAATACACAATATAGAACTATATAAGAATGTATGAAGAAATCTAAATCTAAATAAATATATACACAATAACAGCAGCTGTACAAGTATTAACTGGAAATCAAGAATATAGTGACCAGTGTTGTGCAAAAACAATGTCCAGAAAGTCCAGTGTGTGTAAGAACTGTATGTGTGGGTCAGTACTGTGTGGTGGTGTGATTGAGAGACCGTATCGCCTGCGAGAAGAAGCTCCTCCTCAGTCTCTCTGTGTTGGTCTTCAGGGAGCGGAATCGCTTTCCTGACCTCAACAGAGAGAACAGTCTGTTGTTGGGATGGCTGAGGTCCTTCACCATCTTCCTGGCCTTGGTCCAGCACCGCCTGCTGTACACTCAAAAAAATCTGTTGTTGGATGAACACAATTTAATCATGGCACCCTTTTTGCACACAATTTAACCAAGTACAATAAACCCTTTTCGATCATGTCAAACCAACACATTTAGCATTTGGTGGTTTAATGTAATCAGATTACGTTGGATCAACATACTATACTTACATTGATTTGAAGTGATTTATTTAAGTATGTAGAGTGAAATTTGTTTTAATTCATTCTACACAATTTAAAAAGTTTAGGAAAACAGAATTAAATCTTGTTGTTTCAACAACTACTTTGTTAATCAAGGCAATGATTTCACTCATTTCAACCAAATTATTTCAATTAGATTTGTTTACATTTGTTACACATTTAGAAACCCACTACTTTACAAAAAAAGTCACAATCAGATTATGATAACATTATCTTTATTAACTGGATTTAGTGGACAATATAAAAGCTTACCATTTTTGTACACCTGCAAGCATATACTTCAAAAGGTAAAATGTTAGAATACTTATTTACATAGGTAATATGTTGGAACCAAAGCTTCCACAACTAAAAACGGATGCAAAATTTGCTCAATATATCGACTGCATTTTAAAAAATTAAACTAAAAGATAAAAATACATCTCCCACTTGGCAAGTTAAAACATGTGACAAAATCGAATTGTGTGAATTTGGAAAAATAAAATAAAATAATTAGAAATATTTTGGGGGCAATACAACAACAACAAAAAATTCCATAGGTGATGAAAATCTATATTTGTTTGGTGTATCTCATTGAAATAATTATTAGTTTGACCAATTTTTATATTTCTGTATTTATTTTTTTAATTTTGGTTGCAGTCCTCCACAGCTAGCAATATAGTTTTGCTGTGTTTTAAAACATGCTAGCAAGCAAAATGGAAACAATAATACAGTGAACTTAACAGGTGGCAGTGGTCTTAAACTTTACAGGACCTTGATACATAAACACAACATAGTACTTCTGTCAGTACTTCTGATCCATTTTGAGCCATCTATATAAGGACAAACAAAAATCATCTGCAGTGCTGTATAAAAGGTGAATTGCCCAACAGAGAGAATCCAAAAACTTAAAAAAAAAATGTTTTAAATGAAAGAAAAAAAATATAAACAACTCAAATATTAACATTATATATTGGAAATCACCATTGCACCAATGAACCATTCAAGACCTATCAGTCATTTTCAAGTGCTCTCACCCCATAAGCTTGTTTTTCAGAAACTGTACCTTTGAAGACAGCTTTTGTCCATCAAGATTTAAAAGTATCTTCTGGAGGACTTCAAAGGTGCATTTAAGTTCTGGTGGGTAGCTCAGGTTCAAACGGTATATGAGTCCAAACAACAGAGCACATGCTTGTGCAATGTTACCCAAATCAGTGTTAGCCTCCACACCCTCAATCACGACACCAACGTCCTCTGGGTCATCTTCAGGTTCAGCACCCTCCTTCTGGATGACGTACACCCCCATCACAGTTTGCTCCATGCAGCTTTTTGCCTCGCTGTCCGTATCCTACATGAAAAAGTATAAGACAACAAAGTAAAATTTAAGAGATTGTTTAAACAACTGTTTCTATGCTGTTCATAAAATCCAAGTAGTCAAAGTAATAAACAGAAAATTACACCACTAAAGTAGTTGTTAGTAATTACTCCAATACATAAATTATAAAATACACCTCTCATGTCAAAAGAGGTGGCATAATTGACCTCTCACCGGCCCCTCCCCCGAAAGGGCCATTGTCCAATTACACATTATAGCAACCGTTACTGTGTCTGACAAACATTAACCTCAAGCAAGATGGAGAAGCGGTGTGCCCACCGATACGCCGAGAGATTGTGTCTGGAGGAGTTGTGTTCTTTCCATTCACAAAGTCAAAAACAACGTGAATGGATTAAACAGTGTGTATGGCCCCACTCCCAGGTAAATGTACCGATATGAATATGAAGCATGTCTACTTGCACATTCGGGTACCCATTGGTGCGCAGAGGAAACCATTTGTTTGTCGGACGTAGCAAGAGTAACTTAGGGGGACAGGACTCGAGAAAAGGCTAACTCAGCTGCTAAAATAAAACAGGTATAGAAGTGTTAGTACTAAACAGCTCAAAGTTCATAGACATTTCTATTTACAAATACTGATGACCATAACAATGAAAAAACAACAGGACTTGTTTTAATCCAAGTACAGATTCAAAAGCAATATAGTCTTGATGCATGTTAAATGCATTGTATGTTTGTGTATCAAGTTTAAGTAGGCATAAATTTCTTTCCTTCCAATACCAAATTCCAGAAATTCTTTATTGCAACGCTTAATACTGTTTGGTATTCAAGACATCCTTTCCCCAATACCAGGTGTCTTGTTGCTAATCTCAAAATTTTAATTTTAATGATTTGCATTTGAGGCAACGTCACAATTTGTATGAGAATGTTACAGACAACATGCTGTCACAATGGCTCACCAAGTACTCCTTTATTAACTTCTCATAGTCTTCGTTTAGGTGGATGCACAAAGACTTCAAGATGCATGCTCGTCTGGTATGGATGTTGTCATGCTGGAGAGGAGGAGGAGATAATATGAGCCAAAACCAGTCTGTTTTTCTTAAAGCTAGGGTAATCAGTTAACTTGCATAATTATTCTTTAGGTTAGAACCTGGCATGTACCACTTGTTAAGCCGAAACAAAATTGACAACTTCATCTCCAAATAAAAGTTATTTTTGCTGCCTATGACAAAGTCTACTCAATCCTAATACAAACCTTGGAGATGGCAAGCATGAGACCTCTTATTTTCTTTCCACGTGTCCCTCCTTTGGTCAGAAAGATTTCCATTAAGCGTGGCGCGTATTGGTCAAGCTCGGCAAAGAAAGTAGATAGCAGAGGCTTTGTGGTGATTCGCAGAAACTCCTTCTCAATCTGCAATAGAGAACAAATACATTGATTAAAAACGCAACTGTATATTTCACTCACTTCACATCTAAGCTGACTAAAGCTGCTTTTAGAAGACCATGCAGACATCAGTGCTGTCTGTGTAGGACATGAATCAGTCTGTGTCAGATACTGAATTTGAAATTTCCACTAAAGTCACAAGTAAGAGGCAAGTGGAACCAAGATCTAGGCCATTTGCTTTTTGAAGTTTGCAAAGACTGCTAAATTGCACCAGTGGTAGTTCACTCTTTGCAACACAGTATGCTGTTCTAAACAGATTTTTCAGGTTTATTTTTAGTATATTATTTGCAATTGGTGTTTGTTCTGGGAAAGATATTGCAGACTGAGCAATAATCCATTTCTAATGGGGGCCTTTCTTAAAATGACTGGTCCCAGTAACAAAGGCGCTTGTCGACTCAGAAATCGAGGGAAAACCAACAACACACCCGGCAGAACATTATGTTATTTACACGGGTGCACATAAGTGGTCCGCATGTGCGCATTCGCTGTCAAAATAAAAGACGCGCAACAGATAAGAAGTTGCAACGCACGTTTGCATCCATATAAAAGGCACTGTTTTTGTCCGCTAGAGTGGGATTTTCACGGCACATTCTGCACCACATCTGTGTGTTCATCATTTGTTTGAAGCCAGCTCACCTCCTGCAATCACTTTTGCGAGAATACGCGCTTCTTTTGTGGTTCGGACTCCTTCTGACATTTCTTTGGAGGTGGAGGAAAACCAAAGTAATTGCTTAAAGGAGCTTCTTCGACATATTTAAGAGTTCTAAACAAATATGTCCTCCTCCAGAAAATCTTATGTATGCAAACACGCGTTGCAACTTCTTATCTTGTGCGCGTTTTTTATTTTGACAGCAAATACGCACTTGCGGACCACTTATGTGCAGCCCCGGTTATATAGCTCGTCATGTTGCAGCCACAGAAATTCTTTTGTCCATGAAACCATAAAGCTGCACTTTCTTTTTGCCTTATAGTCTGATTTGTCATAACTTTTCCGTTTTGTGGTAAGCTTTTCTTTGGCTGTCACTTCTTCACCCTGACCTGTCTTATTTGGCTAAGCAGAACTACAATTAATATCCTGCTGCTTTTACACACGCACTCACATAACACTCAGCGATTGTCTGCGCGATCAACCTCTCACATGTTTAAGCTGCGGGAGATTTCACTTGTCATGTTTGCATAGTAAGCTAACGATTGATAAGACGATGTCAGAGGAATTGGTGCACAAATTATCATCACTCACAGATCAGTGCTGTCGCTCTCTATACACAGGTCGCGCGATTGCAAAGTGAAAGCAAAAAACAAGCGCAAATTCAAACGCGATTTCAATATGTCACATATTGACAGTGGCTCACCGATGCCAATGACATAATTACCCAGCTACATTTCCGAAAGAATGCAGAAGCATTGACATATATTTTTCCTTCTTATGACAGCCCGACGGGCAGGGCAGAGATAGATTTTGGTAGCCCGACTGGAAAAATCGCTAGCCCTGGGACGTCGGGCTAGCCATTTTGCGAGCCCTGTACAGTGTTTCAATAATTGTACCTACTACTCTCCCTGATGGAACAACGCTTGCACTGCCACATACAAGTCACTGAAAGAAAAAAAGAAAAGCAGTTTTAAGGATAGTTTTATTGGCACCTTTTTTTCACTTTGATTAAATCATAAAACTATCATAAAAAATATATGATGGTAAAAGGCTTACCATGTATTAAAGAGGAGGCACAAACAATCAGAAAAAGGGGTCAGCTTTCTTTGTGGTGTTACTATGGTAAAGAAAACAGAAAAAATTATTTTATAAAAATTCCACAGTGGATTTTTTTTTACTTTGTTGCAAATGTATAAAAAAAATACAAATACATATAAATACCTCTTGCAATATAAAATTCACAGATAAATATCCAATCTGTTGCTAAATGTAATAGCAGTGTTTCACACTATGCAATAAAGATGCTGGTAGTTGCGGTAAAGGTCCCACAGGCAATTTTCATAACTATCCGCCATTGCCTTTTCCTCTGACCTCGTGTTTATGCTCTTTTTCCCATGCACTAGCATCAAGTCAATTCGAAGGATGCAGCCCCTGAATTTGGACACAGCTAATATTTAGCAAATCGCGCATGCTAGTTTAACTTGCATTACTGCCAGAGGCCGAATGCTTAAAATAAAAGGAGAGAGAAAGAAAGAAAGAAAGAAAAAATGCAAATGATAATAAAAAAAGTGAACAAAGACCATGTCTTGCAATAACCGTCATTTAAAACCAAAGTGAATGCTAACAGAGCTAGGTAGAAGTTCAATGAGACAACCATACTAGCTTTAGCTAACTTCATTTACTTTGAAAGTGAATTACAAACGTGTTAAATATTGAATTAAACATATCAATAACCGCTAAAAACACTATAAGACTAACTGCAAAAACGGGTAAAAAAAAAAAAAAGAAAAACAATGAAGTGGAAATGCTAATAATAGTATAAATATACCCAGAGCGGATTATAAATCAGGTATTAGACGGTACCGATTGGCACCGTCTAATACCAGATTTTCACTGTATTTGCTCCACTCCCGCTGTCTAATGACAACTTACACATTTGGAATTAAAAACATTGTTAAACAATTAATGGACAAAACAACTTCGTTTGACTAAGATATTTTGAGTTATTTATTACTTACCTGTATTGTGGAAGATTCCGCAGAGGGAAATGGCAGTCCACTGAACACATATAACTTCTCCGCGTTCCCGCCTCTTCACTTTTGGGAAGTTTGAGCATGCGCACTAGGCATCGGTTTTAGAGTTGTTGATTTAAAATAATTACATTTAATTGAACTGAAGAATGCAAATCTAGTTCATTAAACTTTTTGTTATTTTATGTTAAACCAACAACTGATAATGATTTAAAAACCTAAACTCAATATGTTCATGTTAAATAGACAAATGTCTATTGAATTAATCAAACAACTGCCTTAGTTGACTTTTTTGAGTGTAGATTGAGTGCAGGTCAGGGAGCTTGGAGCGGATGGTGCGCTCAGCTGACCGCACAACCCTCTGTAGAGCTCGTCTGTCCTGCATGGTGCTGTTCCCGAACCAGGTTAAGATGTTTCCCGCCAGGATGCTCTCTATGGTGCACGAGTAAAAGTTCCTGAGCACCTTGGAGGGCAGTTGGAAGTCTCTCAAGCGTCTGAGGTGGTAGAGACGCTGTCGGGCCTTTTTCACCACGGTGTTGATGTGACAGGACCATGACAGGTCCTGCGTGATGTGAACTCCGAGGTATTTGAAGCTGTCCACTCTCTCCACTGGGCACTCGTTGATGACGGGGGTCTGGTAGTTCCTCTCCTGCTTAGTGCTGAAGTCCACTATCAGCTCCTTTGTCTTACTGACGTTTAGAAGGAGGTTGTTCCTCTGGCACCAGTTCTCCAGATTCCTAATCTCCTTCAGGTAGGCCGTCTCGTTGTTATCAGAGATCAGGCCCACCACGACGGTGTCGTCAGCAAACTTGATGATGGTGGTGGAGCTGGTAGTGGCCACACAGTCATATGTGTACAAAGAGTACAGCAGGGGGCTCAGAACACACCCCTGGGGGGCTCCAGTGCTGAGAGTGGTGGAGGCTGAGACATGTCCGCCCATCCTTACTGCCTGTGGTCTGCCAGTTAGGAAGTTGGAGATCCACTGACACATAGATGAGCTGAGTCCCAGATGCTCCAGCTTGGTGGTGAGTGTGGAGGGAATTATGGTGTTAAATGCAGAGCTGTAGTCTATGAAGAGCATTTTAACATAATTCCCCCTTCTAGTGTCCAAGTGAGTGAGTGATGTGTGGAGGAGATGAGAGATGGCATCGTCTGTGGAACGATTTGGACGGTAAGCGAACTGTAGTGGGTCCAGTGTGTCTGGTAGTGAAGAAATGATGAAGTCTCTGACCAGGCGTTCAAAGCACTTCATCACTACTGAGGTGAGGGCTACAGGGCGATAGTCATTGAGAGAAGCAGGGTGGGGTTTCTTCGGGACAGGAACAATGATGGACTCTTTGAAGCATGTGGGGATCACCGACTGAGATAAAGAGATGTTGAATATCTCAGTGAACACAGGAGCTAGCTGGTATGCGCAGTCTCTTAGGATACGACCTGGGATGCCGTCTGGTCCTGCTGCTTTCCTGGTGTTCACTCTCTTGAAGGCTCTCCTTACTTCATGCTCGGAGATGACGAGCACGTTTCCGGTGCTGGCAGTATCTTCCTGTCTGCAGCCGTTAGCGCCGCTAACACTAGCATTGTTGGAGACCTTAGCTGCAGCCTCGAAGCGAGCATAGAAAGTGTTCAGCTCGTCTGCCAGAGTCACGGCCGCGTTCATCATACCGGTTGTTGGTGCTTTATAGTCCGTTATTGTCCTTAGTCCCCGCCACAGGCTCCTAGAGTCACTCTGTTGGAGTTGTGACTCTAGTTTCCTCCCGTAGCGCTGCTTTGCCTCTTTCACCGCCCTCCGCACGTTATATGACGCGGCTTTGTACGGGTCCATGTCCCCCGTCATGAGTCCCGTGTTGTAGGCAGCGGTGCGGGATCTCAGAGCGTCGCGGATGGTTTTATCCACCCACGGCTTCTGGTTGGGAAACGTTGTGATAGTCTTTGTCTCCACGGTATCATCCGCTAGTTTCCCGATGAATCCCACAACCGCTTCCGTAAACATGTTGACGTCATCGTCGGAGCTGTTTCTGAACATGCCCCAGTCTGCGTCATCGAGTGCGTCCTGTAACGCGGCCACCGATTGATCCGTCCAGCGCGCGACCTTCCTCTGAACCGGAACTTCCTGTTTCAGCCTTTGTTTGTATTTTGGCATGAGGAAGATGGCGGCGTGATCAGATTTGCCAAACGGGGGGCGGGATTGTGCCTTGTAGCCGTCCTTGACCGTAGTGTAGCAGTGGTCCAGTGTCCTTTCACCCCTGGTGGGGCAGGTGATGTGTTGATAAAAGTTCGGCGCTGCGCGTTTGAGGTTGGCGCTATTAAAGTCCCCCGTCACAATAAGCGCAGCGTCCCGGTGTTGTGTCTGGTGCTGTGTGAGTGCCTCATGCAGCTCGCATAAGGCGGTGACCGTGTCCGCTTGTGGTGGAATATAAACGGCACTTACAATGACCGATGTAAATTCCCGAGGTAGATAAAAAGGACGACACATGATGGACAGTAGTTCCAGATTTGGTGTGCAGGAGCGTGTGAGAGGAACAACGTTCGCACTGTTGCACCAGTTGTTGTTCACCATTAAACACACGCCGCCTCCCCTTGACTTCCCCGAGTCCCGTGTCCTGTCCATGCGGTGAACCGAGAAGAACTCGGCCGGCTGGATGGCGTGGTCCGGCACCGCTGGGTTCAGCCATGTCTCGGTGAAGCAGAGGAGATTGCAGTCCCGATTGCAGCCCCTCTAGGCCGCCGCCGCTTCCCTTTGTTCTCCCTCGAGATCTCACTCGGCCAGCTCGGATCCGGAGTTAAAAACTTCGAATTGTGAGTACATTGTATACCAATAGAAACAAGAGTGTCACTGTCATACCTAATGTACCCAATGGTGATGATTTTGCCGATTTAGAAACGCTGAAAACTAACTTAAAAAACAAAGACAAAGAAAAAGTGGTCGGAGCAGTCGTGACGGCAGCCGACCTCACCGGCGCCATCTTAACTTAAATTTAGAACGAGAGCAGGGGAGTTTAGTCGTTTTTAAATCCCAATGCTCCGACGTTCAAACCTGTGTTACCAGAGCGACCATATCAGGGTGTTGATGCAAGTGATCATCAAGCGCAGGTATTGGATGTAAGGCCCAAGGTTAAAAATATTTCTCAGCCCAAGGTCGTTTCGTTGGAACAGTCAGAGACGAAGTTATATCAAGTATTTCCAGGTGCAGTTTCGACTACTCGGATGATGTCGCAGTCTCACGCACAATCGAAACCTCTTACACATACAGTGCAAGGTAGTGAGGGTTATGATCATCTAGTCACAGTTTTGAAGAAACAAAATGAAATTACAACTTTATTAGCTGAGCAGCAGTCTCTGTTTTTGCTACCAAGTCGTGACATTCAGTTATTTGATGGTGATCCTTTGCAATATCAAACATTTATGAGAGCTTTTGAGCACATGGTGGAGAGTCAAGCTCACAGTGCTAAGGATTGTTTATATTTTCTCGAGCAATACACTAGAGGCCATCCAAGAGAAATGGTCAGAAGCTGTCAGTATATGCCTGCTGAGTATGGATATGCTAAAGCTAAATCTTTGCTCCAAGAGAACTTTGGCAATTCGCTGAAAATTGCTGCTGCCTACATCGAAAGGGTCAGTAAATGGCCATCTATAAAATCTGATGATGTGAAGGCGTTGCAGGAATATGGGTGTTTATTAAGGCAATGTTGTAATGCAATGGGAGACGTTGAGTCCTTGCATGAGTTGGATGTCTCTGCTAATATGCAAGCAGTTATAAAAAAGTTGCCTTATAAGCTCAGGGATAAGTGGAGGAATGTTGTCTGCGATCTGCAGGAAAGATTTCAACGTAAAGTGGTTTTTTGCGACGTTGTTGAGTTTGTCGAAAAGCAAGTTAAGATCGCAAGTGACCCATTGTTTGGAGACATACAGGATCCTCCAACAGCCATCAGAAAAGAGGCGAGGAATGATAAGTCTCAGTTTTACCCTAAGGCTAAGCGGAGTAGTTTTGCTACTACGGTGGCCAAGGTGGAAGGGAAGATTGAGCCAGCATTGAGGCGAGAGAGTGGTTCAGTTGTGACCAAGGTTTGCTTGTTTTGTGGAGCAGAGCATATGTTGGATTTGTGTCCTTCATTTGAAAGAAAGTTGCACTGTGAAAGATTATCTTTTTTGAAAGAGAATGGTGTGTGTTTTGGTTGTCTGCGCATTGGGCACAGAAGCAAGGACTGTAGGAAACGTCTCTTGTGTAAAGTTTGTAATCAGAAACACCCCACACTCTTACATATTCACTCCAAGCAGAGGGAAAGTGTTTCAGTGCAAACTATAGGAGGGAGAGAACCACCAGATGAAGGTCCTTCATGTGCTGTGCAAAGCAGTGGTGTTATTGGGGCCGGTGAGCAAAATAGTGCTCTGTCCATAATACCAGTTAGAGTGAAGTCTAAGAAAGGTACTCAGTCATTGGTAACCTATGCTTTTCTAGATCCTGGGAGCTCAGCTTCATTTTGTACTGAAGGGCTCATGAATAGGTTGAATCTTTCAGGAAGGAAAACTGGCATTCTTTTGCGGACAATGGGTCAGGAGAAAATGGTCAGTAGTTACGTGGTTTCAGATTTGGAAGTAGCTGGTTTGGATTTAGATCACTACGGTGACTTGCCTGACTTATTTACTCAGAAAAGCATGCCTGTTCATCAATGTAATATTCCTCGACAGGAAGATCTCAGTAGATGGCCACATTTGCGCCATATTAAGATACTGGAGATAAATTCCGGGGTAGACCTGTTGATCGGGACCAATGTGCCCAAGGCTTTAGAGCCATGGGAGGTTGTTAGAAGTCAGGAAGGAGGTCCCTATGCGGTAAAAACTATGCTGGGTTGGACGGTGACTCTCAGAGAAGATCGTAAGACTGACATTTTTGATGTGAGTGTCAATAGGATTTCCGTGTCAAGATTGGATGAGCTGTGGGAAGGTCAAATGAAGGCTGATTTTCCAGAATGTATTCAGGATGAGCAGTTTGCTTTGTCTAGAGAAGATCAGCAGCTTATGAAGTCAGTGATGGACTCTGTTAAGTTGGTTGATGGTCATTACACCATTGGTTTACCTTTTAGGTGCAATCGGGTAAAAATGTCAAATAATAGGAAGGCTGTAGAACAGCGAGCTGTGAGCCTTAAACGGAAGTTTGTCAAGGATGATTCCTGGTTGTCAGGGCCAAAGTTTCTTGCTGAACCAGAAATTAATTGGCCAGTGAACCTTGATTTTGGAAAGCTCTCTGTAAATGATCCAGAGATTAAAATGGCCAATTTAGTTAATGCTGTTGATGCAAATGAATACAAGAGTGCATCAATCAGGGACATCAAGAAGGCCTACAGAAAGCTGGCTTTGCAGTTACACCCCGACAGAAACCAAGACGACCCGCAAGCCCTGGACAAGTTCGCAGACTTGGGGGCAGCCTATGAGGTCCTCTCAGATAAGGAGAAAAGGAAACAGTATGACATGTATGGAGAGTACAGGCTAAAAGAGGGTCACCACAGCTCTCACAGCAAGATCTTCTCCAGTTTCTTTGGTGATTTTGGGTTCATGTTTGGTGGCAACCGACAGCAACAGGACAGGAATATTCCCAGAGGAAATGACATAATACTGGACCAGGAGGTTACACTGGAAGAAGTGTGCTCTGTGAACTTTGTGGGTGGCGAACGTGAGTTGAAAGAGGCAGTGGAAGGATGGAATCAGGAACAGATTCATGAGATGCTGCTGCAAAAGGGCATAAAGTGGATTTTTTAATCCCCCTGCTGGTTCCCGTCATGGCGGTGTTTGGGAACGTCTCATAAGGTCTGTCAGGAAGGTGTTAAATTCCATTTTGAAAGTGCAGAATTTGGACGAAGAAGGCCTTTGTACAGTTCTTTGTGAGGCAGAGGCTATTGTGAACAGTAGACCAATAACCAAAGCCTCTACTAATCCTAATGATTTGGAGGCCTTGACTCCTAACCATCTGTTGCTGCTTAAGACCAAGCCATTGATACCACCAGGAGTGTTTCAGAAGGGGGACGTGTATGGACGACGTCGATGGAGGCAAGTACAGTACATGTCTGACCTGTTCTGGAAGCGCTGGGTTAAGGAGTACCTGCCCCAGAGCGTCAGACGTGGCAGAGAATCGGACGGAACTTCCTGGGGATGTGGTTATCGTTGTCGATGATTCTGCGCCTCGTAACTCTTGGGTGACTGGAAGGATTGTGGAAGCAATTTCTGACGGTAAAGGACTTGTACGTCAGGTTCGTGTTAAAACAAAGACTGGTTGTTTGGACAGGCAGATCACTAAAGTGTCTTCTACAGGAAGCAGAAGAGTCATGAAGATTGACTTTTTCAAATGTCTATTTGTATTATTAGTATGTATATTTGTTTATTTTGAATTAAAATTGTACCTTTGAATGTTTGATAAAGGATTGATCATGTTTATCAGTATGTCTCCTACATGAATGAATGAATGAATGAATGAATGAATGCTTTATTGGCCATATGCAGGTTGCCCCACAGAGGAATAGGACCCCCCCCCCGACTTACACACACAACAACAAGACAACACAAGGGAATACAGTCGGAGATCGGCAGCGTTGGGAGAATAACACTGAAAAAATTACACAACATTGGGAAAAGTACAAGAGGAAAAAAAAGAGACCTCTTCTCACGCTGGGCACCTATGGGAGGACAGCATGAGAACAGGAAACAAAAAAAAACTCCTCTGCACAGAGAGCACATTAATGTCCACATCACAACATCAGAGCACATGACAAGCCACAGGGGATGGATAGGGGGGTGGGGGGTGATTCGAAGGAACACAGCAGTCGTCCTGCACCATGCTACCATTTCAGCGCGGCACGCAGACCCGCTGCCTTCCCCCGCAGGAACAAGCATCGAAGGCGTTTGGAAGGGAGGGGATGAGTGCGTGCTTATCAGTGTAAGTGTATGTGTGTGCGTGGCCATAGTTCAGCTGAGACAGTGTCCTTCGCTGTATCAGGCTAAGTAAACAGTCCTCCAGCCGATCCAGGTGTCCTTCATGGGATGGGAAGAATAGTCATCACACAGTCGTTATCAGGGAGTTGTTTTGGTGGGCTCCAGCCTTGGGCCTGAGCAGCTGGCGCCGTGGTGTCCAAATGTAGAATATTGTTGATTTCTCCTTTATGCGAGCAGTGAATTTAGCACTCTGACACTGGGGCCTCGATTTCCCGTTGGAGCGCTGCGAGCCTCCCCATGATGGTATCAAGCTTCTGTTCCGTGGTGTTGTCATTCTTTTTGGTTCTGAGACCCCACAGCTGCAGTGAGCCGTTCTGCGATGTTATCCAACTTTCGCTCAAGGGTGTTATTGTGAGCAGGCCTCTCTCTGATGTATCCCATCATACGCTCAATGGTGTTAGTTTGAGTCTTCACGGCAGCTGTAAGCGTCTCCAAGGTGTTAACCATGCTGCGTTCGGTGTGGGAGGCCGCGCCTCGTCCCATCGCTTCAATTCCAGCGGTCAGCTTAGGGGGGGTTTGAACAGCTGGTTCCGCTCTCTTATTTCTCCGATAAGTCAGGGCCAAGCCAGCTCCGATCAGCAAGAACCCTGTTATCATGGTTCCGAATAGGTAAATATCCTCAGCGTCCTCGATAGACAGTCCCGCCAGGCACAAGATCCTCCAGGTTTGCCACCCATCCATCGTGTATCCGGCAGGGAAAGTCCCTCCAGGGCACTCGGGCTCTCCCGAGCCCAGACTTCTCGTTGAGAAGAGGGTGTCAATAGCGTTCAGAGACCAGTTGATCAAATCCATAATTCTCTGTTAGGTTTTAGAGAACGACAGTGAGAGACTGTTCAAGGGAAAAGTAGTGCACGCGAGACAAGACAGGACACAAGAGGCTAAGCAGGGAAGATAAGGGGAAGGAGGAGAGGAGAAAAGTGCGACCGCCTTCACAGAGAGCCAAGTAAGTACATGGTAAGTATGATGTAATTATTGCTCTAAAATAATTAGGGGCTGGTATGTAGGAGCCATACGAGTTCCTTTTTTGACTAAGTGGGTTGGTTTAAATGGACTCACTGTATAGAGATTGAAAATGTGACGTCACTCAGGGGTAAAACCGCAAAGAATTCTGGGAACTCATGGCAAGAGGTACTAGCGCACGCAGGTTTTCAATTGAACTCAGTTACACAGCGATAAAAAGAAACACAAAAATGTCAAGAAGCCGTTGTATTATTAACTGCAATAGCCGGTCGCATGACAGCCACGGGAAGCCGACGGGTAAAGAGATCGGTTGTTATCGGATTACGTCGTTGAAGAGAAATTGTTCGAGCCGTGTTTCCGAAGTAACAAAGAGGCGGGTGGCCTGGATTGCAGCCATTCAAAGACAAAATATAACGTCCCAGAACCCTCCAGCTCACAGGTTAGTCTGCTCCAAGCATTTCCACAGAGGTCAGTCTGCTGTTGTAGTTAATGCGTCATTTTTCTTAACATAATTGGTGATATAGGTTACAAGCAAGTCTGGCGCTGAACAGAAATTGTCGCGCTATGCTCCTTTATTTATTGTGCATAAATAGTGAATTGTCCTGACACAATATTGTGTTTCGCTTCTGTTATTATGGTACACTGACAAAAACATATACTTTTATTCACAGGATAAAACAGTTGTTTTGTATCACTAATTGTCCAGTACGATTACAGCATACAATATTATTGTCACTGCTACATTTCTGTAATGCGTACCAGAAATTATTTCCATTACTAATTAATTACCGTTGAGCTCAAAGGTTATATTAATAAACGGTTAACGAATGTGTATTTATGACGACGATTTGTGAGACTGGTAAACTTATGATACGTACGATGGTCTTTCGTTCTACACGGTGCATTTCAAGGTCCTGCACCCATCCGTCGGTAAACTGTACCTGGGCTTGTTGCAGTGACCTGAAGTTACTAAACTTCATGAGTGTATGCACTCACTCCAAGAACCGTATGATTATAAATCTGAGCGTGGTGAAAGTTGGGCAGCACGCTGACGTCTTTTGTCCCTCTGTGTGCTCGTCAGGGTCTGACCCTTTCACTCCTTTGATTTTTTTCCTCGTATCTTTTCTTTGTCTTTTCATTAAGTCTGTCTTTGTACGGACCGGCATTGTTCTCCTTCGTTTTGTACAGAACCTTTTTGGGGGGCAAAGAAAAACAAGAAGGTATTGGAACAGAAGAATGAACGTTTTGCGGTGCTGCAAATGCTTGCATTTGATGCGGTACTTGGATTGTTTTGCCACGAGTTCACGGCATGCAATGTGCGAAAGTCACGTGGGCTGTCAATCTCTATTGGTGCACGGGTGTGGGGCGTGTCTCATGGGTGTGGTAGATGATAAATGTGGTTGCACTCACCTGTTCACAGCACCTGATGTTGATGAGCAGAAAGGTAGGGTGAGCCTGAGGCAAAACTTTCTGTGGACCGCAGCTTGAATGATTTTGATGTATTTTAACTGTAACTTGATGGTTTTTGTATATTTGTGCACTAATTGATACCATAGACTAAGTTGTAATTTGACATTGTAGTTAGTGCAGTTATTGGTAAATTGCAGTTATTTGTTTGTGCAATCTGTGCATTTGTTTAATAGTTAATCCCATGTGCTGATTTGTATATTGGACAGTTGCATGTGGAATAAAAGGAGCAAATGTTACAGTGTATTTTATGTGTTCATTGCTGCGCGTCATCTGTGTCCTCATGTTTAGCCTGCCGCGGCCATAGGTTGGAGGAGCCGCAACAGTTATAACAGCCATGAGTCATACGGATACTCATGGGAACACCTATCAGGTCAGGACTCACCATGGCACAGGGATACACTGATTAGCTAGAGTCATATCTAGAGCAGGCTTTCCTTGTCAAGATGATCCCACACTGCTTCAATAATGCTGAGGTTCAGGCGTTAGGCCAACACATTCTCAACCCGGCACATAAAACACAGATGATTGTGACGGGTTGTCGGTATTTTACACGCTGTGAATGATAATGCTCTGGTTATGACTGATTGTCAGAGCTGGTGTAGAAAGAAGAAGACAGTGGACATATTTACAGTGAGGTCAGTGGACAACAGTTCAACCCAAGGGTGTAGATTTGGTTTTGGCATTGGTGGGGACAGATGATTCAACCACCGAACCCTGCCCTGTTTCTTTTTTTTCCCCTTTTTGTCTTCGCTTCTTGAGAAAAGGAGAAATATACTTGCCTACATATGCTATTCTACCTGCTTTTAAACCATTTAAAATTACAATTCATAGTTTTACATTTGAATTATATAATGTTAAATTACTATTAAACAAATGACTGACGAAGTATTTTAGGCTTTAGTTTACTTCAGCCATATTCCATATAAATCAGGTATCATACAAAAATAAAACTAGCTTCAAATACAGTCATGACAATAAAAGAATATGACTTTAAGGACTTAACAACATTACTTCAGTTACACCAACATCTCTGACACATCAGCACTAAGGGAACACTGAATGACCTGCTGGGTTTTGTCCATAAAACTACTCGTCTAAGATTACCACAAAGTAAAAGATCTCTCAGCAAAATTATGCAACATTTTAGGCACTATTGCCCCGATCAAGTCAGTGAGCTGGGATTTTTTTTTATTCTAAACATGAACTACTGTTGTTAAGGTTCAAATATTGAGGAAGGAGAGTACAAACAACCAGGTCCAGAAGATCTTGGTCAAACAATTGATTTTAATGAATACACGCGTGGGAAGACCAGTCTGTACGCAGACAGCACTTGATCTTCGACTTAGTCAAAGCATACACAGATTTTTATAGCATCAGGGTTTGAATTAACGACGCCCCTTCATACGTCACAGACAGAATATATACACACGTCAGATCAAAACCACAATGACTTTTAACACAGTTTAAAAGAACGTTGTCTTCGTCTCGTCTGGAACACGAGCCCCACATCCTACCAGACGCTGTTCCTCTTTCCAGAGACAAACATGACCAACCTCTCACCTATAAATGAGTCTACTAATGTGTGTGTGTGTATGTGTTGACCCTACATGCCCTCTCATCTCACCCGTTGCACTTCTGACCTTTTACCAGACCAGAGGCTCATCCTTATGTGTAATAACCTAACTGAAACTATATGTACTATGTTGAATAAATGTTTTAATCAAGAACCTCTACTAAGAGCTTAATAAAAGAATATAAAAGTATAACAGACAATTTGAATAACCTAGTAATTCAAATAGCCTCGTCTAACCTGCTCAGAATAACTTAGACTCTGCTTTCACTTCTGCTTTCCCTTCTGCAAACTCTCTGCAACTTCCTGTCAGCCTGCAACTTATTCTTTCTAAAAGACACACACTGTTTGAACCTCTGAATACAATATCAATGCTGCAGATTCTATTATTAATGCAATGGTAATGATGATGATTATTTAACAATAGCAGTAAAATAATTTCCCTGCTCCACACTGTTACAGCTACTGGTGTCCCACACAACAACTCAATGTCCACTATGTGAAGCAGCCAAACACAGGCCTGCTCCTCTCGTTAACTGAGATAAACTGCTGGCATATTGGTTTTCCATCTATACTGTCCAGCCTCTCCTGGTGGACACACAGCAGCATTGTTTAATCTCTTTTGAGTCATTGTTAACCTTACCCATCTTTTTAGTCTTCTGAGAGCACTGAAGCTTCTTACAGCCTCAGTACCTGCGTTTTATCCTCAGATTAAAAGTATTATTCTGTGCTTGATGTGCCTCAGCTTTGGCCCTGGCTCCTCCCCTCTGACTGCACTAGGACATATTGCCACCTGATAAAATAACACATTGATTCGTGCCATATAAAAAGTGAGACATGTCAATTCAGATTCTTTGTCAAACATACACTAATGAATCAATTTACACCAGCAGCCTAACAATTGTCATGATAATAAATACTAGTTAATCATCAGTCACCTCTGAGCTACAACATGGCAGAGCTGCCTCTGTCAGCTGATGAATAACAGTGAGACACTCCACATACATGCAGTCACACATGTGCTTCAAATACAGTCATGAACCAACAAGTCATCATTTCACCTGTGATCTTGTGTCACCATTACTCTCTGAGCTTTGTGTTGTTTGGAATATTTGCAAAATCATGACTACCTCATGACATTTTGTCTCAAAATTTAACCCTATGAATATGTCAGCACCATTAGGATGAAATTATTGTGTCACCAACATTTAACGTTAGACATATAATTTTAACAGCCTCTGTAAACTAATATCCTGGCTGCTCGAGGCTGCAGTTTTCTCTGACAGCTTTAATCAAAATTAGAAATGCTGCTCTGAGACTGAGAGAACTAATAGTGCTGCCTGTTGTGCAGTTAGTTTCCCAAACACGTTATTCATGGTTACATACAGTCTTAGACTGATGTGGGCCAAAGCCTAGCATAGCCTGTAACGTTATTATGACACATTTTATGAGTGAACTTGGCTTTAAGTGACTTACAGGTTTCTTTGAAAAAGACTTTCTTATATCCAGATTCTTCCTCTTTGCTGCCGTCCTCCTCTCCTCCTGGCAGCGCAGGTTTGCCACTGCTAGAACTAAACAGCTCCCTGAAAGGCTCAGCCAATCACATTGGCCATATTTGTCACATGACATAGGACTTCAGTAGAGCACGTGATTTAACTCTTTCTGCACCGCTGGGTGAATGAGACGTCGACAGATGTTGGTTTTTTTGGGGTTTTTTTTTTTCTTTTTTTCTATCGGGTTAGTTTTTCTTTACTCTGTTAGGATGCCTGGGTCGTTGACCCAGGGTATTTGAGTTTATTATATTATTTATACTTTTTAGTCTTTGGTTTCTTTGAGTTCTGTCTTATGGTTTATGTCTCTGTCTTCTTTAGTTGCTCTGTCTCCCCTATCACCTGTATCCCCTTGTCTAGTTTGCGTCTCTGTGTATCCTTAGTTTCTATATCCCCGTGTTCAGTCAGTGTTTGTGTCTGCCCTGGTCCCACGTCTCTGTTCCCTCTGTAGTGCCTGCATGTGAGTCTGTGTTATGTGTTTCCTGTTTTACTTTGAAGGTCTCTGTCTTATCTCAGTGTGTTCAGTTTACACTTCCTTTTGTCTCGTCAGTTCTGATTTGCCCCAGCTGTGTTTCCCTCCTGTTACCCATTCCCTGATTGCTCCCTCTGTGTACTTAAGCCCTGTGTTTCTCTATGTCAGTGTCGCGATCTACCGTTTATTTTGCTGTGTGTTTTGCCAGTCCACCGGTGTTAGTATATTTTGAGTTTTTCTAGTTATGTGATGTTTGCGTTCAGCATTAAAGCTGTTTTGGTTTAAGTTCTGTCTCCGGAGTCTGCACCTTGGGTCCTATTCCTGTCCGCACACAGCCGTCACCTAACATACTCGAAGAGATCAAATTATTGGTGGGGACAATTCAATAATCGCTGGATATTGGTGGGGACACGTCCCTTCCGTCCATGCCAAATCTACGCCCTTGGTTCAACCCCACAGTGGTGGGTGCACGAGTGCAGTCTCCTCCTCCTCCTAGCAGTGCTTGTGGCCGTGTTGTCAACTTAGCGACTTTGTACTTCAAATGCGCCGTTGATTTCCCCAAATATCAAGCGTGGTCCGGTGCACGCTTCGTGGTCCCATATATCCCACAATTCATAGCGCGGCGGTGGGTGTGGATAATTTTGCCGCAAAATACGGCAGAAGGGAGCGGCCGAAGAGGGTTTTTTTTTCCAAACTTTATTGAACTTATAAAGCGAACAGTCAGTCATTCCAGTTCAGTTTGTACGGTAGACATACAAGGCAAATAAGAGTAACAATATACAGCACAATGAAATAAGAAGGATAAATAAATAAAGGATAAAAAAAAGAAAAAAGGGGGGAATGTGACAGACTTCATAACAACTTTGTACTTGAAAGTTGTGACAGCTCATTCGTTAAACATTTCTGAATGAACTTCAATCAATGATAAACCTTTTTTATTGGAATTTAATTTAAGAGAGTTTAAGTAATATTCAATTTCAATCAAAAACAAATTAATGATGGGGTTGAGTTTTGAACTTTACATTTATATATATATATATGGAATTTCCCTAATAAGATGGAGCGGCCGAAGAGTGAACTGTCAAAAGTACTGAATATGACGTCACTTATTTATGTGCGAATGTTTAATAATTAAAGTCAGTCATATATCCACAAACACAACAAGCTGAAAGTCAGTGATGTGTGTGTGTGTGTGTGTGTGTGTGTGTGTGTGTGTGTGTGTGTGTGTGTGTGTGTGTGTATATATGGGCCATCAACACGTACGCCCTGCCCGTGATCAGGTACCCTGCTGGGGTAATAGGCTGGCCAAAGGAGGAGATAGAAGCCACTGACATAAAGACAAGAAAGCTCCTTACCATGCATGGAGGGTTTCACCCCAAGTCCAGCACCCTGAGGCTGTACGCTAAGCGGAAGGAAGGGGGCCGGGGACTGGTGAGTGTCAGCACCACAGTCCAGGATGAGACAACGAACATCCAAGAATACATTGGGAAGATGGCCCCAACTGACCGAGTGCTCAGTGAATACCTCAGGCAGCAGAAACCCAAGAAAGAGGAGGGAGACGAGGAACCATCATGGAAGGACAGAGCCCTGCACGGTATGTACCACCGGCAGATAGAGGAGGTGGCTGATATCCAGAAATCCTACCAGTGGCTGGACAAAGCTGGACTGAAAGACAGCACAGAGGCACTAATCATGGCAGCACAAGAACAAGCTCTGAGCACAAGATCCATAGAGGCTGGGGTCTATCACACCAGGCAAGACCCCAGGTGCAGGCTGTGTAAAGATGCCCCAGAGACAATCCAGCACATAACAGCAGGGTGCAAGATGCTAGCAGGCAAGGCATACATGGAACGCCATAACCAAGTGGCCGGCATAGTGTACAGGAACATCTGTGCCGAGTATAACCTGGAAGTCCCGAGGTCAAAATGGGAGATGCCCCCAAGGGTGGTGGAGAATGACCGAGCTAAGATCCTGTGGGACTTCCAGATACAGACGGACAAAATGGTGGTGGCTAACCAACCGGACATAGTGGTGGTAGACAAACAGAAGAAGACGGCCGTAGTGATCGATGTAGCGGTTCCCAATGACAGCAACATCAGGAAGAAGGAACACGAGAAGCTGGAGAAATACCAAGGGCTCAGAGAAGAGCTGGAGAGGATGTGGAGGGTGAAGGTAACGGTGGTCCCCGTGGTAATCGGAGCACTAGGTGCGGTGACTCCCAAGCTAGGCGAGTGGCTCCAGCAGATCCCGGGAACAACATCGGAGATCTCTGTCCAGAAGAGCGCAGTCCTGGGAACAGCTAAGATACTGCGCAGGACCCTCAAGCTCCCAGGCCTCTGGTAGAGGACCCGAGCTTGAAGGATAAACCGCCCGCAGGGGCGTGCTGTGTGTTTTTTGTTTTTTTGTTTTTGTTTTGTTTTTTTGTTTTTTTTTTCATAATAATCTGACAATACTATAATATTGTCCATATTATATTTACATTACCACAGTGAGATGACTTTAGTCTCATGAACAACATTAGCTAATTGTTATTTACTAGCTAATCTTAAATGACTGTTCAGCACAGAAATGAAGCCCAACAATCATGTTTACAGTCCCGTGGTCTCAGCCTCAGATACTCAACTAATCAAAGTGATGTCATGACAAAAATGAATGACCAACAAAACATTTTTCTCCTTCATTTCTGTCAAACAAAGCTGTATGTAACGTGTCTCGCGGTTAGTATCATGGTTGCTAGGCAACCTGAACAGAGCGACGAAGCGTATACCGTCCCATTTCACAAGCCTCTCACTTCCGCACTTCTCGTACTTATAGTACGCACCGTACGTAGTATGCGTAGTGCGCGTACTTCAAGCGTGCAGACCCTGAATTGGGACACAGCTACTGACTGTAACGCAGCCAGTTCTTCCTTTACTGTTATGCTGTTTTGTGGATCACAAGGTTTAAAACTACTTATAAACACACACTCTCACACACAAAGTATCTCCACCAGAGTGCCAGTTTCGGGTCACTTTTGCCGGTCCAGGCCTGGATAAAGGAGCAGGATTTGAATTGTGACATTAAAAAACAATAATTGCTAAAAGAAATTTAATTTGTAGTTGTAAATAAATTCTAACTGCATTTAGGATGTTTTTTACTCACTCTATGTCTCTTCCACGATGTTATTTCTCTCTCCAACAACGTAGGTTAGAATTACATTAGCATGACCAATTATGCAAATTAGGCGATGACGTCATTTGACGACTTCTAGCGACTTTTAGGACAGCCAATAGCGATTTTCCTTACTGAGAAGTTGGCAACACTGCCGTGAAGTGAAAACACACACAGTGACTCCTTCCCAAACAGTTATCCTTTGTGGCAACACAGCTCCCTTGACTTCTCTCCGTTCCCCATTCCTAATGGCATAAACACAGAAACCTCGAAGCACAGGCCGAGGGGGAGGTGTGGCAGCAGTTTTTCACACCAGCCTATTAATCAACCAAAGACCCAGACAGACTTTTAATTCATTTGAAAGCCTGATGCTTAGCCTCGTCCACCCCAGCTGTAAAACTCAGAAACCAGTCTTACTTGTTATCATCTATCGTCCACCTGGGCCTTACACAGAGTTTCTGTCTGATTTCTCAGACTTTATATCTAATTTAGTTCTGAGCTCAGATAAAATAGTTATTGTGGGTGATTTTAACATCCATGTAGATGCTAAAAATGACAGCCTCAACATGGCATTTAATCTGTTATTAGACTCAATTGGTATCTCTCAACATGTAAAAGAACCCACCCACCACTTTAATCACACTCTAGAACTTGTTTTAACATATGGCATAGAAACTGAACATTTAACAGTGTTTCCTGAAAACATATATACATGTAAACATACACACACACACATATATATATATATATATATATATATATATATATATATATATATATACACATATATATACATATATACGTGTATATATGTGTATATATGTATGTGTATATATGTATGTATGTATATATATGTATGTATGTATATATATGTATGTATATATATGTATATGTATGTATATATATGTATATATATGTATATATACATATATATATATATACATATATATATATATATATATATACATATATATACATATATATGTATATATATATATATGTATGTATATATATATATGTATATATATATATATGTATGTATATATATATATATATATATGTATATATGTATGTATATATATATATATATATATATATATATATGTATATATATATATATATATATATATGTATATATGTATGTATATATATATATATGAATGTATATATATATATTACGATACACAAAATTCACGGTTCGGTTCGGTTCGATACTTTGGTGTCACGGTTCGATATTTTTTCGATACAAAAAAATGTTCAAGCATTTTTAATTTGTCATTTATTAAAATTATAAATATATATTTTAACTCAAAAGTACAGTTTTTAAATTTAACCCTAACCCTTGTGCGTGTTTTTTATTTTGACAGCGAATGCGCACCTGCGGACCACTTATGTGCAGCCCTGGTTATTTAGCTCGTCATATTGCAGCCACAGAAATT